>NW_028270162.1:9561020-10187639 GCF_037043375.1 Chiloscyllium plagiosum | reverse complement strand
AGGGCAGTGCTGCCAACAAACTCTGGGTTGGGAGGGCAAGGTGAAATGAAAGTTGCCAATGTTGCCAAGGAACATAAGTTGCTCGTGCATTAGAGAGAAGTGCCTGGTGTTGGACTAACCTGGGGGTCACCATGTCTCAGGTGAGGGAAGAGATTGTGAAGATTCATGGTTACCTCAGCCAGTTGTAGGAATTGAACCTACAATATTGGTGTCACTTTGCATCGTCAACTAGCCGTCCTGCCAATGGAGTGGGGAACAGGTATGTTGGCAACCCTCGTGAAACAAAAATGGCTTTCTTTTCTCCTTTTTTTGGAGTTTTTCTGTTTGTTTGTCATTAAGAGCATGTGGCGTGTGAATGGTCTGGAAATGTGACAGACACAGGAAGGATGTTCCCAAAGTCTGGGGGAGTCCAGAACCGGGGGCACTATTTAAGGGTCAAGGGTGTGGTGCTGGAAAAACACAGCAGGTCAGGCAGCATCCGAGGTGGAGGGGAATCAACGTTTCGGGCATGAGCCCTTCATCAGGAATGAGGCTTGTGGCTGGGAGGCGCTGTGGGATAAATGGGAGGGGGTGTGGGGCTGGGGGAAAGGTTGCTGGGAATGCGATAGGTAGATGAAGGTGGGGGTGAAGGTGATAGATCATAGAGAGGAGGCACTGTTTAAGGATATGATGTGGGCCATTTGGGACAAAGATGAGGAGAAATGTCTTCACCCAGAGAGTGGTGAATCTATGGAATTGTATGTCTCAGAAAGTGATTGAGGCCAAGTTGTTGAATGTTTCCAAGAAAGGGTGAGACAAAGTTCTTAGGACTAGAGATATCAAAGGCTATGGGGGCGAAGTGGGAACAAGGGACTGAGTTGGATGATCAACCATGATCCTATTGAATGGCAAACCAGGCTCAAAGGGCCAAATGGCCTACTCCTGCTCCTATTTCCTATGTTTCCATGAAGGAAGTTGTCTCTTATGATGGAATCTAGAAGTAGGGTCACAGTCTCAAACTAAGGAATGTCCCATTTAAGATGGAGATAAAGTAGAGAGCCCATAAACAGCACTTTATCACGAGCATGGGAGACCAGGGAGTAGAGGATGGTTAGCATTTGGAATTCTCTTCCCCAATAAGCAGTGGGAATTGGGCCATTATATATATTCCGAGTCAGACAGCTTTTTGATTGATGAGAGTGTTAAAGTTTATAGTTTAAGGCCCTCTTCCTAATATCTCCAGGATTTCACTAGCAGAGGGGCCCCATGTCACATGGGCTCCACAGAGGGCCTCCTGGGAACAATAACGCTTGAAGATCTTTCCTGGCCTCTTGATCACTGTCCCCCTAACCCTCCTTGGCCCAAATAATCCCTCTGGCAAACCTTTCCCAGTGACCCCATTTCTGAGTGCCTCCAGAACCTCCCCTGGTCCAGGCACTGACTGCAATCCCAGCAATCACTTTTGTGTCAGTTTGACAACACGTCTATGAAAGACATATTTATGATATCGTCACTTGATCTGAGAGATTTACACCACCACCAACAGTGTGGGTTCAATTCCTACACCAGCTGAGCTTCCCATGAAGGACTCTCCTCCTCAGACCACTCGGAATGTGACACTGCTGGAAACGTGCCGCTATGTTGCAATGTTATAGTTTAATAATAGCCCAGACACTAAAGTGCCCGGGGAATATAATGTGTTGTACATAATAGTATGTTGAATTCTTCAATACTATGATGTCCATTTCTTATGATGTGTGACATACAAAGCATTGCCACAGCAGGTATGATACTTTATTGGAGGCAAACTCACAGCAGTGGGCATTGCATATGACAGCGCCATTCCCAGACATTGGGAACACCCTTCCTGTGTCTGTCACATTACCATAAATACACTGTTGCCCTCTAATCACTCACACACCAGCTGCTCTTTATGATAAATGACAGGGACTGAAAAGCTGGTAGCTATCTGTTTGACCAACAGCTCTTGTCAGAGGGACATCCTACTTTGCTGTGGGGAATGGTAGAACTAATTGCCTAAGTCAAACTGGTCATATCCTCCAGGCCCAGCGAAGGGGCACTCACTTTTCAGTTGGTAAGTGAAACCTTCGAGGAGAAAGTGAGGACTGCAGATGCTGGAGATCAGACTGGAAAAGCGCAGCAGGTCAGGCAGCATCCAAGGAACAGGAGACTCGACGTTTCGGGCATAAGCCCTTCTTCAGGAAACTGAATTCCTGAAGAAGGGCTTATGCCCTAAGCGTCGATTCTCCTGTTCCTTGGATGCTGCCTGACCTGCTGCGCTTTTCCAGCAACACATTTTCAGCAAGTGAAACCTTCACCACTCATACCTCAGTGTTTATGCTCTAGTCAAGCCTCCACCTGCCCCTTATCATCTATCCCCTCATCTACCCTTCCAACCATTTCTTCCTTATGGGTTTATTCAACTTTCCCTTCAGTGTATTCCCCTCAACTGCTCCCTTGTGTTTGATATCAAGTTTCGATTCTTCTGAAATCTTGCTCAACATTAGGCTCGGAAGAATAGTTAAGTGCTTGCTTTTGACCAGCATGGACTAGATGGGTTGAAGGCCCTTCTTCTGGGCTGTAGTCCTCAATTACTGAGAGAATAAGTTAGTCTAAAAGATTGGATTTACAAATTGAGTGATCTCTGTGCATAGGCTCCCTGCCTCTAATTTATCAATATCGCACTGAGGAGTCGGGAGCATCTGCCTTTACAGTTCTCCTGAGGAATGTGTTTTAAACTCAGTGAGTTGTTACGATGTGAAATGTCTAGATGGCTGGTGGAAGTGACTTCAGTAATGACTTACAAATGAAAGTGGCACAAATACGCAGAGGCAGAGCTCAGAATTGCGGGGAAACGAACAGGACAGGAGGATCAAGTGAATCGTCTTTTATAAAGCAATTACAGGCACAAAAGGGTTGAATGGCCTCCGGAGCTGTATGATTCTCCAAAAACCCTGGCATTAGTTCACTCACTAACCCGGTTGCAGGTTACAGTGTTAGCAACATCTGTGTTGCTATGGCAGCCATAAGTCAATTCCGATCACCGCCCCCCACCCCTCCACCCCCATCCCTACTGTCAGATTGCTCATGTGACAGCATATAAACTGACACAGTGACGTTTTGATTGTTTAGATGTGCAGGGTGTTACCGATACTGCCAAATGTCCATGGCATGTAGGAACCTTTTGTGCTCATTGCACACATTCCTTAGAATTGTGTTCGGCAAGTTTATGCAAAGTTGCAGGATTAGCAAAACAAACCTGACACATTCACCTCATGAATATGAATTCACAAGTATTAAAGGATGAACTGTCTTCTTGCAGGAAATCATGCCAATGTTATTCTCAGCGATGAAGGAAGGGCCAATGCAAACACGATTAGCTAATGTGCAACACTACTGAAATGTTATGTTCCCACTTACATTGCTGCATTCTGTCTGTTGTCAACAAGTGCAAAGAAATATTTTTGTCAAATGTTACTTTCTTTTACAAAATCTCTCAGTCTCAAAGTAGATGCAGGCTAGATATACGGGATGGTCTCCACAACCGAACCATATGCCCATAACTTTAGCAGTGACTTACAAATGAAAATGGAGCAATTGCGCAAAGAGGGAGCTCAGATTTATGGGGAAACAATCAGGGGAGTGGGATCAATTGGATTGTCTTTCAAAGAGCTAGTATAAACACATCAATGCTGTGTGGTTCAACTACAAGAGGGCACAGGTTTAAGGTGAGGGGAGGAAATTTTAGGGGAGCAGTGCGAGGAAATGTTTCACACAGAGGGTGGTGGGTATCTGGAATGCACTGCTATTGGAGGTGGTGGAAGTTAGCAACATTTAAGGCGTATCTTGAGAGACTGTTCTCCTCAGGTGTAACTAAACCAGGTCCAACTGTGAAGATTAGATGGCTGGTTTAGCAGTGCAAATGAATCATATTGGTAGAAGTGAAAGGTCTTCTCTAATGACCTAAGCCCTTATATACCCTCATTGGGTTCTCTTCTCTCTCTCTCTCTCCACCTCTCATTATGTGAGGCCCAGCCTCTGAAGCTAGAGTTGAGAGGGCCTGCTCTGTGTTGTTGGCCTTAGAGAGTCAGAGAGATGTATGGCATGGAAACAGACGCTTTGGTCCAACCCGTCCATGCCGACCGATATCCCAACCCAATCTAGTCCCACCTGCCAGCACCCGGCCCATATCCCTCCAAACCCTTCCTATTCATGCACCCATCCAAATGCCTTTTAAATGTTGCAATTGCACCAGCCTCCACCACTTCCTCTGGCAGCTCATTCCATACCCGTACCACCCTCTATGTGAAAACGTTGCTCCTTAGGTCTCTTTTATACCTTTCCCCTCTCACCCTAAACCTATGCCCTCTAGTTCTAGACTCCCCGACCCCAGGGAAAAGACTTTGCCTATTTACCATATCCATGCCCCTCATAATTTTGTGAACCTCTATAAGGTCACCCCTCAGTCTCCAAAGTTCCAGGGAAAACAGCCCCAGCCTGTTCAGCCTCTCCCTATAGCTCAAATATTCCAACCCTGGCAACATCCTTGTAAATCTTTCCTGAACCCTTTCAAGTTTCACAACATCTTTCCAATATGAAGGAGACCAGAATTGCACACAATATTCCAAGATTTAGCCAGTTGCCTCAGTTACATTGGGCCTACAGGGGCCAGGTGCAGGGAAACAGCACTCCCTCATCATGAATGGCTGCAGTTGGTGGGGGAGGGGGTGGGGGTGAGACTGAAGGGCAGGCCCGTCTGGAGGGTGCCGAGAAGAACATTCAGAGGTAGAAGAGGGGTGGTCTTGTCAATCTCTGCTTCACCTCCAAGGTGCCTGTTGGCGTCTCCCTGACAGGAAAAAGCAACTTTTTTTTCTTTATGAATTCATGCGATGAGAGCATCTCTAGCTCGGCAGCATTTATTGCCCAGCCCTCATTGCCCAGAGGATAATTAAGAGTCAACTACATTGCTGTGGATATGGAGTCATGTGTAGGCCAGACCAGATGAGGATGGCAGTTTCCTTCCCTAAAGGAGTGAACCGATGGATTTTTCCAATAATCGACAATGGATTTGTGGTCATCATTAGATCCCAAATTCCAGACATTTATTGAATTCAAATTCCACCATCTGCCGTGGCAGAATTCAAACCCGGTCCCCAGAGTGTTACCTGGATCTCTGGATTAACAGTCCAGCAATAATATCACTGGGCCATCACCTCACCTGGAGTAAAATCACAGTCCCTCAGTCCCCTCTTGCCTTGTCATTGATGCTGAGAGCGAAGGAGCATAGCTCTATGTGCATATCCGGTCTCCATGACAACCACCAACTTGTCCTTGGAGCCAGACAGATGATGTGTGCAGGCCAGAGCCAACTGGGTAATGATAATACTAATGGGCTGCGCCTGTCAATCCAACCTCTGTCCAACCTGCCTTCCGGTCCTGTGTCTGTCTGTCTATGCAGTTTGAGGAAGTCATTATCGGCCAGGAAAAGGAGCCCTATGCCTGGCCTTCAGTGTCAGAGCCTCTGGGCATCAGAGACCAGGGACTGCAGAGACGTGGCAGTGACTTATTCACCAGGTGTTACCACTGAGTCTACTCTAGAAGGAGAGCCTGCCGAAGTGAAGGTCTCTGAGCTGTCAATGGGAGCAGATGGAAGTCTTGATGGTGCATCCCATGGGAAGTCAATGGTTTCCTCTTTCGAGCTGAAGTGGAGTGGACCTGATGGTCTTCAGCTCTGCCCTATTCAGGGAGGTTCACTAGGTGTTACTAGCACCTTCATGAGAGAAGAGAGGAAACCAGTTGTGGAAGTCACAGAAAAGCTTGAGCAGATTGTAAATTGTTATGAAGGTGGGGGTATTGTACTGTTAAGAGAGCGAAAAGCTAGAAAGGACTTAGGGAAGCAGCTAGCAGTACCTGGGTTGCTATAAGACAAAAACAAATTGAAATTCAGCCAGTCAGTTTAAATTATGCCCTAAGATATCAAACTCCAATCACAACTGAATTTGGTATTTTGACAATATTAAAACCAATGAAACAAACTGATGCTTTAGGGGTTTAAATATTAAACATTTTGAACAGTTACCCCAGAGTGGCAAAGAGCAGCAAAAAGAGCAGTCAGCAGCAACAAGACAGCTTGCAGAAAGATCTGCTCTCTGCAAGGTACCTTTATCTATCAAAGCACTATGAAGCCGAATCATCAAGAAGAAAAAAGAAGACAGGAATACAGAGAAGAACCGATAGTTGCCTGGTTTTGGAGATAAGAAGTTTTGTTTTGTAAATCTTAATCAGGATTTCTATCGGACCAGTATTGTAGAGGGGAAGGTAAAAGATAGGTTTAGATAAATGAGTTGTAAATAGTTGTTAGTTAATTATTCTCTGTTAGACTTTAAAAATAAAGTTGTTAATTTTTACTTTAAATAGTGACTTTGAGATAGTTCTTTGCCTCTCGAATATTCGCAAATTACCACATGGGGTAAAGTTTTTCTGTGTTGCTGGTTTAAATTAGTGGGGAAGGTGGGCTTACACCGTGAGCTGGTGATAATGGGAGAGCAGAACACAGCTTAATGAAGCTTTCTGGGTCCTGGGGCAGGCTGCATTGATTGTCTGAGATGTTTCCTTGTGGATTAGTTATGGATGGGTTCATTTTGATGGTGATGGATCAGTGTCCATTGTTCAGGTATCCCGGAATCCATTATTAATTGACTAGAAGTGCCCATTATTGACCATTATTGGCAAGGCTGAGCCCAGTACTAATAATTATTGATGGACATCTGTTCATTGTTGATAAGTAGGTGTTTATTATTGATGAGCTATGGCTGGTATTGATAGCTAATTGTGGAAATGTATTCATTATTGATAGTAGTTGGTGGATAGATGGATGATCATTATTAATAGGTAGATATACATGAATACTGATTTGGGCCCTTTTGTAGTCCAGTGGTAGTGTCCCCGGCCCTAGACGGGGATGCCCGGGTTCCAGTTCCATCTGCTTCAGAAGGTATGTAATAACATCTCTGAACAGGTTGATTTGAAAAATAGGTTAATAACAAAATCTTAATGGTTAAGTGTCTGAGAATAAATCTTAGCCAATGGATGTGCTTTGTCAATGAAGTTTGAATGTAATTGTTTGTGTATCAATTTATCACAGAATTATAGAATCCCTACAGTGTGGAAGCAAGCCATTCAGCCTATCAAGTCCACACCAACCCTCTGAAGAGCATCCCATCCAACCTCCCCACCCCATCTCGGTGACACTGCATTTCTCATGGCTAACCCATCTAGCCTGCACACCCCTGGACATTATGGGCAATTTAGTGTGGCCAATCCACCCTAACCTGCACACCTCTGGACATTATGGGCAATTTAGCACGGCCAATCCACCCTAACCTGCACATTCCTGGACACTATGGGGCAATTTACACAGCCAATCCACCCTAACCTGCACATCCCTGGACACTATGGGCAATTTAGCACAGCCAATCCACCCCAACCTGCACATTCCTGGACACTATGGGGCAATTTACACAGCCAATCCACCCTAACCTGCACATCCCTGGACACTATGGGCAATTTAGCATGGCCAATGCACCCAAACCTGCCCATCACTGGACACTATGGGCAATTTAGCATGGCCAATCCACCTTAATCTACACATCTTTGGACTGAGAGGAAACCAGAGCACCCAAGGAAAACCAACACAATCGCCTGAAGTTGGAATCAATACTCACAACAGACAAAATTGGGTAGGATACAAACACAAAGTGTTTCAAAATTAAAGTTTGATTGTTGCTGCTGAAAAGATTTGTTTAATGTACAACATTGAACAGTCTGCTGTTTCCTTGTAGACATTAACCTATTTTAAATAAGCCAATTAATCAATATGAACATTGAGGCTGAGAAGTGAATTCACCAACATGTGATTAGACTAACCATCGTTTTCTCTAATGGGAGCCTTGCAACAAGGAAAACTTGTGATTGGACAGAAATTACAGCACAGAGATAGACCAACGTTCCGCACAAGCCTCCTCCCATTCATTTTCACCCTTTCCCACCAACAGATCACATTAACCTGAATGGATTGTTGAAGCTGAATGTGGCAGATGAAGAGTTAAACTTCAGCTAATTCCACTTTCCAGTGCTGCATCTAACTTCACTTCCACTGCCGCCCTGCAAGCTCATCTGGGAGTTCAAATGACATGTTGAAACAGTCTTTATGATGCATATAGTCAACAGGAGATGTGTCGGTTTTCTATGAAGGATTATTTTGTTTTGTCTTTTTGTTTTACAATGAGCCCTTTCAGAGCTAATCTGAAACAACCATCAGGACCCAGTAAGATTCCTTGTATGACTCTGTACACTGTGAATATCTTTCTTCATTGTTTTGCCAGGAGCAGAATCCAATTTAAGGTGTGATTCACTCAGCCAGTAATCTCCAGCAGAAATATATGGTGCATGAATGGCATTCCATTGTCCAGAGATATCCAGGGCACTTTCCTGGATCCACTAGCTTCTATTGCACAGCTATTTATTAGAAAAGATTTTTTAAAAAATACTTCACATCAAAGCAGTAGGCTGAACTGTTGTTTACTGATCAGCAGAGATTTTTCCTGTTACGAACACTGACAATGTAAACCATTCTGTTTTGACATGCTTTTGCTCCAGAAGTTTCTACTTTCGCTTTTGTCAGTCTGATTTTCCTTCTCTTATCCTTCTGCCTCTGCAAGCTGCTCAGTGCATTGATCTTGTCACACCTCTATGATTGTAATATTATACCGATTGTGAAGCAAGCTGGTCCAACTTGCTAACATTGACACAGCAACTTCAAAGATGGCCCCCATAAGTCACAAGACTGATCTTGCCGTTACTCTGTCAGCCAAAGAGCGCTACTGTGTTATCTCAGACATCAATCACAAGTGACAGGCCATTTAAAATTTTATTAACCCTTGGACAATGCAAAGGGTCCTTTCTAAAGCTGTGAGAATTCAAAGCCTCTGAGTAATCGGGAGACTGGAAGCACGTCACAGTGAGTTCAGGCACAATTGACTTTGTTTGGGGAACAATCATTCACCAAAGTTAACATTTTTCTTTCAATGTGATAAGGCAGGCTCTGAGACACAATTTTGCAAGAATTACAAGAATTCTGAGAGAGACCATCAGAAAGAGAGGCTCTTATATGGAAAATGAATTCAATTCAATTCATTTCAGGAACAGACCCTTCCTCCCATTGTAACATAACTCAAAAGCTTTTATATTCAGTGTCCTAGCCGATGAAGATAAACTGTCATTTCAGGGATCTGTGGATCTGTATGCCCAGATCCCTCTGTCTGAAGAAAGGCTCAAGGACTTGTTATGAGCTCAGCTGATGTTATTACTGGACAGATCACATCCCAGACTGAAAGCTGGCTTGGGGGTTGGGGGGAGGTTTTATGAGGTGATCTTTCACTGAAACACAAATGCACAAGATAGCAGATTCGGATTTTACAATAAAACAGGTTTTTACTACATAAAAGAAACCAGGACAAAATAGGATAAACCAAACTATTTGCTTCTAGCACAAATTTAAGGATTTGAAAAGCAGAGTAAAAAACAATCTCATGACACCCAGAAGCTCTCCTTTATTGTAGTCATACAAGAAAGATTTTCTTTCTATTTCACATCTACAGAGTTAAGTTTGGCTTCAATTACATGACATGTGTTGTATTGTTTTCTGTTCTATGTTCTAAAAGCCTCTTCCTCAAGCCTTCATAAAACAGAGCTTAGACTGAGGAAGGGTCACTCAACATGAAACATTAATTCTGATTTCTCTCCACAGATGCTGCCAGATCTGCTGAGCTTTTCCAGCAATTTCTGGGTTTTTTTAGATTAGATTAGATTTTTGTTAGAGCTTAGATTTTCTCATCTTCAAATAACCTGTTCATGGTTTTGATCAAACACTTTTGGCCTGGAACTTTTAAGCAGAGCTCCTTACAATGAGTTAGCATCTTTCTTTAAAGTTCTGAACTATCTCCCTTTCTCAAAAGCAGACCTGGTGTTCTGCAATCTGTTCTAAACTAAAACTAAAAAACTTTTCTCCCCCAAACTATGAGTGTTTCCCCATGCCACCTAAAATTCCAGAGCCTTCTAACTGAATGTGTTACACTGTTTACTTTGTTCACACATGAACTCTCCCAATGTAAATAAATCCCCATCAGCCTCCAGGAAATCTCTCGCTAATATTATATTTCAAAAGGTTTTCCATAGCTACAGAAATGTTTACAAGTTAATCATTAAACCCTTTCAGGCATTCAAAAACCCATATGTCACTGTGCAAATTTTCAAAATCCAGAAGTAAATGTTATTAAAATATCTATAAATCAGACACCTTCCATCACAGGCTGTTGTTCTGAAACAGATTACCAAGGCTACAACCTGTATTGCCATAAAAGCAAAATAAAGAGGCATTTACTCCCAGAGCCTGTTCTGATGAGTCCATCAACACAAGCACCATCACACAAGCACCAAGTTTTTGAATACAGGAGAATGCAATTTAGGAGCTGCTAAATTCTGACTTCAATTTTATACCTATTTCACTTCGGAAGTAACAGACCCACAATGATAACATAAAGTCACAGAGATGTACAGCATTGAAACAGATCCTTTGGACCATCTCATCCATGCCAACCTGCTGAGCTTTTCCAGCAATTTCCTAAATGAATCTAGTCCCATTTGCCAGCATTTGGCCCATATCCCTCTAAACCCTTCCTATTCAAGTACCCTTCCAAATGCCTTTGAAATGTTATAATTGTACCAGCCTCCACCATTTCCTCTGGCAGCTCATTCCATACACGCACCACCCTCTGCGTGAAAATGTTACCCCTTAGGTCCTTTTTAAATCTTTCCCCTATCACCTTAAAACTATGCCCTCTAATTTCGGACTCCCCCACCCTGGGGAAAAGATCTTGTCTCTTTACCCTATCTATGATTTAATATATCTCTACAAGGTCACTCCTCAGCCTCCAACACTCCAGGGAAAATAGCCCCAGTCTATTCAGCCTTTCCCTATAGCTGAAACCCTCCTATCCTGGCAACATCCTTGTCAATCCTTCCTGAATCCTTTCAAGTTTCACATCTTTCCTATAGCAGGGAGATCAGAAGTGAAAAGTAAAGATGAAAGAGACTGATTTTTATTTTTGCCTTTCTGGATATACTTTATCTGTATCTACTTTTAATCTTTGAATCTGTATTGTAGCTAATCGCTGTTATCAATCTTTACTCAGCAATGATTGTATAATAAACTAACCTTTGATCTTGGAATCAAGCAGGTTTTATAGCGCAGAAAGAAGTCCTTTGACTCATTGTGTCCATACTAATCATCAAACATCCATCAATTCTAATCCCATTTCCAGCATTTAGCTCATAGCCTTGAATACTATGGTGTTTCAAGTGACCAGCTAAATCATTCTTTCAGCTCTTAAGATTTCCTTCATCTACCACCCTTTTAGGGCAAAGTTAAAAAATCCACAACACCAGGTTATAATCCAACAGGTTTATTTGGAAGCACTAACTTTCGGATCGCTGCTCTTTCATCGGACAACCACCTGATGAAGGAGCAGCGTTCCAAAAGCCAGTGCTTCCAAATAAACCTGTTGGACTATAACCTCCCATTGGGTGATTTTTAACTTTGTCCACCCCAGTCCAACAGTGGCTCCTCCTCGTCATGGTGCCCCTTTTAGGAAGTGAGCTCCAGTTACCTACAACACTCTGAGTGAAAAATGGTTTTCCATAAATGCCATTCAAACCATCTCTTCCTAATGTTAAAACTCTTGTTATTGACCTCTCTACAAAGGGAAAACATTTCTACCTAACTACACCGTCTAGGCACCTCAGAACCTACAGGCATAGAGATGTATAGCACTGACACAGGCCTTTCAGTCCAACTTGCCCATGCCGACCGGATATCCTAAATTAATTTAGTCCATTTGCCAGCACTTCGCCCATATCCCTCTAAACCCTTCCTATTGATATACCAGATGTTTTTAAAATGCAGCAATTGTATCAACCTCCACCACTTCCTCTGACAGTTCATTCCACACATGCACCAACCCTCTGTGTGGAAATGTTGCCCCTTAGGTCCCTTTTAAATTTTTTCTCTCTCACCCTAAACCAATGCCCACTCGTTCTGGACTCCCCCAGATTGTCTATATAAATTTTCTATTTATCCTATCCATGCCCCTCATGATTTTATAAAGCTCTATATGGTCACCCTTCAGCCTCCAGGGAAAACAGCCCCAGCCTATTCAGCCTCTTTGTACACCTTAGTTAGATTTGCCCACCACCACCCAGCCACAACATTCTCCGCTCAAAGAGGAACAGAAGTCCAGTTGATTTAGTCTCTCTTCACAGCTGCCTCACTCCAGACCAGTCAATATCCTGATGAATGTCCACTGCACCTTCTCCAGTGCACACTTGCTATCGTGTGGTGACCAGAACAGCACACAGTGTTTACCTTGTTAGACTAAATTTCTTCTGATAGTTAGTTTTCAATTAAAACATTCTCAAAATTAAAAGAAGACGCAAAATGCTATACAAATCCATTGTTCATGAATGACAGGTGATATGATTCATGTTGTAATGATTCTCGGATTTTATGGTGATGATTCTATGAAGATGTTAATATTCGTGTTTAGATTTGATTTTGATTTCTGATTGGTCATGCTGTTGTCTTCAGGAATGGCATCACTATGTGTCAAATTGAAAAGAAAAATATTATTTTTCAGCAATACTCAAATTTGCAACACCAAATGACTCGTAGTCCCAGTAATTATGCCTTGTCAAATGTACTTGTTCCTGTCGTGCATGTTATTATCTAAAACCAATGCCCCTTTTGCAGATACTGTAGGGTGGTGTATTCTCTCCACCAATCACTTGACATATCCAAATCAAACAAAGATTAAAGACAATTGGCAACAGTGAACCCACCTCAAACAACCTTTACCTAGTGCCTCTTACCAGCCAAGGTGCCAGCAGTGGTCATCTGGGAAAATACTAACATTTACAGTAGTGCAGATTTGATCTCCCACCACATGGACAAGAAATCCAAAAGACCCAGAAGAAAAAGAAAATCAAGAAAGTCAGTTCACCACTTTAAGAACATTACCACCTGACACTCCTGTACCTTTTTTTGTTCATTTTTTCTTTTTTTCTTTTAATTTTCTCCCACACGACCGCCTAACTGCAGTAGTGCTTATTTTTCCCCGGTACCCATGTGGTGTGTGTGCAGGTGTCGGACACAGTGAAGAACAACAGTTGTATGAATCTTTATTGATATTCCACCACCAGGAAGAAAGGAAACACCCAAGTGGCCAGTGACAAGCAGTGCCCTTCACATCAAAGGGCAATGCTGTGTGATCAAACAGTGAAGGGGAGGGCAGGGATTAAGTCAAAATAGAGTTGGAGGGGGAAATAATACACTGCACCACTGGCAGTGCCCACCTCTCCCTGAACAGCTCAAGGGTGTTGGTGGACACCATGTGTTCCTTCTCCAGAGACACCCGGGCTCTAATATAACCACAGAAGAGGCCCCAACGGCCCCTCCATGGCCCGCTGCCTGGACCTGTTTATGGCCAGTTTGGCCAGGCCCAGGAGCTGACCCACGAGGAGGTCCTCAGACCTGCCATCCCTGTTCCATACCACATGCAGCAGCGTCCAACCGAGACCCTAGCCACCCAGCACGTCCCCAACCCTGGTCACCCTCGCCACCACGGCCCTCCCCTCTGACAGCCACTTGAACCCACGAGTACAGAGGTGCGGATTCCTGAGCAACAGCTCCCTGACGACAGCCGCTACTCCTGCCGGAAGGTAGGTGCAACGCGGTTCGACCATGTTCCAGAGAGTGATCAGGTGCTGGTAAAAGACAGGCAGCGTCCTGACAGCAACGTCCAAACTGTCATGGTCAATGAACAGGAAAGCGTGTCGTAGTTGAGGTTACGTATCTGATGGAAAAAATACAATGCCAGGGCTTACCACCTAGGAGGAGGCTCAATGTAAAAGTATCGCTGCAAGGCCTGAAGGCAGAAAGTCACCACCTGGGTGTGAACACACACCAGTGACTGACCACCCTCAATAGGGAGACTCAGAACCTGCACAGTGAACATCATTACCACTTTGAAGTGCATTACCACTTTAAGACCTGACCACTTTAAGAAGGTGGAGGTGATCAATCAGCTGCTAAAGTGTGATTACTGATAGAGAGAGACAGTCAGTCACAGCTCTGAAAACAGTAAGAAAAATAAAGGCAAGTTCAGTACTCCAAAGTCAAAACCTCATTCAGAAGCTGATAAGAAGTCTTAGGGTAATGGGCAAACAGAACAGAACACTATTTAAAAAATACAGAACCTTGGAGAAGAAGGGGTAAGTGAAGGCTCCACATGGTAAAGGTATAGACCCTGAAGAGTAAAGGGAATATAGCTATGAAAAATTGATGTGTGACAGCAAGGGGATGTAAGAAATGTCTTCATTTCTCACACTATAGGCTCCAAGAGATGTGGATTCAGGGAGTGGTGAAAATGCCAGGCAAGATATTTAGATGGGCTATGCAAAATCAGGAACGTCTCAGAATTTATTTAAGGTGAATATGAGCCAATTTAAGGAAACAATGAAAACATCCAGAAGAAGTAAAGTCAGGTGCAATTAAAGAGTTGAGCCTCAATAATTAAGCCAGGTAGATTTAAATGACCAGAATTGGAGATAATCTAGTTGAAAATGTGTGTTGATGAAAAGAGCTTGGTGTTTTAAACCATGAAAGGCAGGAAAATGTTCCTCTTTCCTGAAAGAAGTGGGAAAATTCCACCTTAGCTGCAGAATGTTAGGTTAAAAAAAAATGGAGAATCCTTGTAAAGAGTACAGAAATACAATACTACAAAGAAACAGATTTAAACAAAAAGGCTTGGAAGCTGTAAATTAGTAGAGAGCAGCCTGTAATAGAATGTAATGCTTTCTTGATGAATTCAACATACTGTTAGGAATATAGCCTTTATAAGACTGGAAAATGATGTAAATACTGTCACATTGCTGTGTGCAGAATCTAATAAGCTCTACACTTGTTCAATTTTAAAACAAACAGCATCTGTGAATATAAGAATACCAGCTTTAAAGAAATGTAGAAACACAGAAAATAGTAGGAGAAGGTCCTTTGAGCCTGCTCCTCTATTCAATATGATCATGCCTGATCATTCAACTCAGTCTCCTGTTACTGCTTTCTGCTCATACCCTTGATCCCTTTAGCCCTAAGAACTATATCTAACTCCTCCTTGAAAGCGTTTTTTAATGTTTTGGCCTCAACTGCTTTCTGTGACTGAGAATTCTACAGAACAGATTTAAGGCACTATGGAAATGGTACAGATTTAAAATACCTTTCCAGTCCTACAAGTATTCAGCATGTTAAGAAGAAAAGCTTCTCAGTAGATTCAAGGTCAGAGAAGGGCCGAGGGCCATTTCGAACACATGACTGAGCTTCATGGAGGTGATTGGCCTTGGATACAGCATTTCCTCAAAATCAAGCAGTAAATGCAGATATGCAGAGCTGCAGAAAATGTTACACACACAAAGGCAATAATGTGGTGCAGTGATTTCCTTTAGAAAAGTTACCTGAGGCATGATTTGGGAGTTTGGTGATTCCAATGATCAGGGTTTCACAGAATATTCAATGGACGCCCTATTGAATTGGAGGCTGGTGTGAGTATGGAGATCACTATCCTATCTGACCAGTTCCAAAAGCTAAAGATGCAGAAGCTACAGCTTTCAGATGTGACCCTACACACTATGGGTGGAATAACTCTCAAGAGTATGGAATGTTAAGTTACACAGGAGTGCAGCACCTACAAAAGAGTCGATAATGTGCATTTTGTCCACAATCAACCAACTTAGATTTTGAACCTATTGGCATGTCACAACTACAACTTTCTTCAGAGAGTGGGAGAAGTTTAATTACTTCGTTGAGAATATCTAGTCCAGAAACAAACAACTGTTGACACCTGGCTAAAGGATAAACCAGGAGAAGATTTCATTGTGTTCCTGAAAACAGGAACGTTTCTCTTGGGATTGCCGACAACACAACAAATGTAGTGTTTCTTATTGCCGGGTAAAAACAGTGACCAGGGTGTTAAGGGATTCTCAACCAGATTCAACAAGTAGTTCAGTGTGTCCAAGACCACTTATCAGTTTTGTGTTGAAGGATGACCAGATTTTACCCCTCCAATGGGAGATTAATTCTCTCCTTCATTATTTTCTCTGATAGTTCTCCTACTATTGATGTCTCAATGGTCTATAATTCCTTGGCCTTTCTCTCTAACATCCTGCTTTTTGAAAAGTGATTTGATTTGTCCAGTTCTGGCCACCCTGTTATAGAAAGGTAATGATCAAGCTGAAGAGGGTTCAGAAGAGATTGATCAGGATGTTGCTGGGAGTGGAAGGCTTGAGTTATAAGGAGAGGCTGGATAGACTGGGACTTTTTCACTGGAGTGTAGGAGTCTGAGAGTTGACCTTAGAGAGGTTTATAAAATCATGAGGGCCATGGATAAGATAAATGGCAGGTATCTTCCACAGGCTGACACCTTTTATACTCCAATCACTGTTTCAAACCTTTGACCAGGAAACGAGAATGCTCCCCTGTCAGTCCTGAAAGGAGGAGTAAGGGACATATTGTGAACATATTCTGAAGTCCATTTGCTTTATTGTCGGCTGTCACTGGCAAGACCAACATTTGTTGCTCATTCCTAATTGCCCACAGAATAAGCAGATTGCTGTGGCTTTTTCAGAGGGCAGGCAAGAGTCAATCACACTATTCTGGGTCAGATTAGCTTCCCCCAAAGGGACATAAGTGAATTCGATGGGGTTTTCTTTGACAGTAGTTGTCATGGTCAGTAGTACTGGGATTAGTTTCATATTACTCTTCGTTTTATAATTGGCTGTGAGCAGTTATGGGCCCCGTATCTAAGGAAAGATGCAGAGAAAGTTCATCATAATGATCCCGGGAATGAAGAGTTTATCATATGACTGGCAGCTGAGGACATCAGGTCTGAACTCAATGAATCTAATTGAAACTTCCAGAATACTGAGAGGTCTGGATAGAGTGGACATGGAGAAAGGTTTCCACTAGTAGGAGAGACCAGGGCCTGAGGGCACAGCTTCAGAGTGAAGGGATAACCCTTTAAAATTGAAATGAGGAGGAATTTCTTCAGTCTAAGGATGGTGAATCTGTGGAATTCATTACAGCAGAGGGCTGTGGAGGCCAAGTCACTGAGTGTTTAAGTCAGAGATAGATTCATGATTAGTAAGGGGATCAATGATAATGGGGAGAAGACAGGAGAATGAGGTTGAAAAACATATGAGCCATGACTGAATGATGGAGCATATTTGATGGGCTGAATGGCCTAATTTTGCTGCTATATCTTATGGTCTTCTAACTAATTGAATTTAAAATCCACCAGGATCTGTAATGGGATTTGAATCCATGTCACTAAAGCATCTGTACAGGCCTCTGGATTACTAATCCCATAGCATTACCTCCATTGTTTCCCAAAGTGCTGCTACAGCACCTCACATCACTGCAATGTAAGAATTCTTTCACATTGACTCATTTTAGTTATTTTTAAAAATGGCGATCTTTTCTTATCTCACCTAACCTCAAAAATATCAATGTCATTTCTAACCTTTTGTAGTCACTTCCTGGGCTGACAGATCTGAAGGGAAAGTGCCCAAAATTATAACAGCACATTATAATTTCAGTTAAAAAATGAAAGCAGAATATTAAATCATCTTCTTAAAGCAACCTCATCTCTTGTGCTCATCTTTTGTATGGAGTACCAAAACTTGGGACTTTCTAAAAATGATTTGTCAACTGTCCTTCTGGAGTGAAACCTTACATTGTGGCATTCCACCGACAGTAAACTGCCTGCATTCTCTGCCCGTTTTCTAACGACGGAATGATATTGTTCACTGGGAATTTCCAAAAGGAGTAGGTGCTCTCACATTGAACACAACTAGGAAACAGCTGCCGAAGTTCCAATTTTTTTTTTGTTTTTGAACACAATTTTCCTGTATATTATACTCTTTTTTTAAATAACTAAAATCCGGTCTGAACAACACCCTGTTAATTTCCTGTTTGACAGTGAGCTATATCTCTCTTTCCTCTGGCATGCCAACCAACTGGAAATGTCCCCGTTTGAGAATAGCAGAGAGGGGGTCAGGGCAAGAGGGCGAAGCAAGAAGATCCTGGCATCCACTGTTAGCTTTATTTACACTTGCGTGGAACACAGCTAACAATGGACAGTGTTCTGATGCCAGCTGTTAGGCACACTCAGCAAGTCAGATCCCAGACTGAAAACTAGTTAGATGGGCCATATGTTTAATTTTTGCAGTTGGTTAATGTCATAGGCGGCAGATGTCATAGAGTCATGCAGCACAAACCCTTCAGTCCAACCAGTCCATGTCAACCCTAATCCCAAACTAATCTAGTCCCAATTGCTAGCTCCTGGCCCATATTCTTCCCAACCTTTCCTAACTTGAAATGGTTCAGAAGAGATTTGCAAGCACATTGCCAGGGCCGGAGGTGTTTGAGCTACGGGGGGAGGCTGAAATGGCTAGGGCTGTTTTCCCTTGAGCGTCGGAGGCCATGGGTGACTTTATAGAGGTTTATAAAATCATGAGGGGCATGGATAGAATAAATAGACAAGGTCTTTTCCCAGGGGTGGGGGAGTCAAAAATTAGAGGGCATGGGTTTAAGGTGAGAGGGGAACAATTAACAGGGACCTAAGGGGCAACGTTTTCATGCAAAGGGCGGTGCGTGTGTGGAATGAGCTGCCAGAAGAAGTGGTGGAGGCTGGTACAATTACAGCATTTAAAAAATACCTGGATGGGTTTATGAATAGGAAGGGTTTAGACGGATATTTGCTGGCAAGTGGGACTAGATCAGTTTCGGATGGCATGGATGAGATGGACCAAAGGGTCTGTTTCCATGCTGTACATCTAACTACAAATTCGAGTGTCACACAATACACTGCAAATCAGATGAAAACAAAAAGTAGCCAAAATTAGAGAAGAAAGCAAGAACTCTCATTTTCCAGCAATTTCCACAAACTCAGGATATCCTCATGTTTTACAGTCAGAGTCTGCCTCTGACGTGTTGTCTATGTCACTGTCAGTGAGTGTGGGGATGTCACAGGTTCAGTCACTCTTGTGGAGACAGTTGGTCACAGACAGTTCCCTCCCACATGGGTCACAGCCAGCCAATCATAGGACCTAAAGGAGGCCTATCAACGTTTATCTGCCGTTAGATCATATCTGGTCTATATCTCAACCCAATCTTTAACAATTCATTCATGCAGAACTGGGCATCACTGGCTGGGCCAGCATTTAATATCCATCTCCAAATGCCCTTCAGGACATAGTGGTGAGCTGCCTTCTTGAACCATTGCAATCCCTGTAGACCTTAGGGATTCCAGGATTTTGACCCAGCGACATGAAAGAGATGGTGATATATTTCCAAGTCAGGATGGTAAGTGGCTTCCTCACCCCTCCCCAAAATCCCTTGACACTTTTATCCCACAAAAAACGATGGACTTTCTCCGCTCAGCCCAGTAACCTCAGCCTTTTTAAATATTTTGGGAGGGAGTTTATTTCAAATACAACTTAAATTTACATAGCTCTTGTAAGATGATAAAACATCCCCATTCATGGGATAATTCCAAAAGCGAAATTTCCCAGTGAGCCACATAATGGGATATCCAGAGATTTTGGTTAAAGTGATGGCTTAAAGAAGAACAATGGGGTTAGAGGGACATAGGGGTTTAGGGACTGAACCCCAGAGCTTAGTGCTCAGGCATCTGAAGATTTGGGCATCAAAAGCCCCGATTATCTAGAGGTTAGAATTCAATGGAGGGTTGTGAAGCTAGAGGAGATTATAGACATCGGGAGGGGGTGAGGCCATGATGGGATTTGAAACTAAGGCTGAGCTTTTGTAAAGCTAAAGGTTGTTTGACCAGGAGCCTTTGTTCTGGACCTGTATTTAGCCACCATTGACGTTCCTCTCCAATGTATCTGTAGTAGATAATCTACCTCCATGATCAACAAATCGGTGCAAGGGCAGACAAGGAGACTTCTGTGTTTGGCAGTTCTTCATGCTAAGTGCTTTCATTTCTACTTTAGTTCTGCTTCTTTCATCACTTCATACGTTTGTGCTGCCAGTGTCGTCGTAGCACAGCAGGTGTTAACAGGTCGGGAGCACCGAGCTCAGGGAGATGGCTCTGAAAGTATAGAGCTGGAATATTGGGTGGGATTGCTTCAGGCTGTTCGGGTGACCTCTGTCACTCTGTCTCTGTTTAAATTGGAAACATGTTTCTTCCAAGGATATGGATAGCGATAGAGACGGCCAGACAAAAAGTGGGGAAATCAGAATTTGAATAATGCTGAAACTTTTTACCTTGCTCTCATCGGGACAAATCCAGCAACATTGACACACTCTTGAATTGGTCCTGATGAACATGGTGGCAAAAAAACTTCAGTAACATATCACTCTGTTTTACAAGGTGGAGAATTGCCTTCAAAGTAATACAGCAGGGAGACAGACCCTTCAGTCCAACCAGTGCATGCTGACCACAAACTCAAACTAACCTAGTCCCACCTGCCTTCACTTGGCCCATATCCCTTGAAATCTTTCCTATTCATGAACTTATCCAAATATCTCTTAAATGTTGTAACTGTACCTGCATCCATTACTTTCTATAGCAGTTCATTCCACACACCAACCACACTGTGTTTTAAAAAGAAACCATGTCCTTTTTAAATCTTTAGATTAGATTAGATTAGATTAGATTACATTACATTACAGTGTGGAAACAGGCCCTTCGGCCCAACAAGTCCACACCGACCCGCCAAAGCGAAACCCATCCATACCCCTACATTTACCCCTTACCTAACACTACGGGCAATTTAGTACGGCCAATTCACCTGACCCTGCACATCTTTGGACTGTGGGAGGAAACCGGAGCACCCGGAGGAAACCCACGCAGACACGGGGAGAACGTGCAAACTCCACACAGTCAGTCGCCTGAGGCGGGAATTGAACCCAGGTCTCTAGCGCTGTGAGGCAGCAGTGCTAACCACTGTGCCACCGTGCCGCCCATCTTTCTCCTCTCATCTTAAAAATATGCCTCCTAATTTTGAACTCTCCCCGCCCGAGGGAAAAGTATAAATCTTCTCAAAAATCGCTAAAAGTCATTCACCTTATGTGTGCCCCTCATAATTTTTTAAACCTCAATGAGGTCACCCCTCAACCTCTTATGCTCCAATGAAAAAAATCCTCAGCCTTTCCAGTCTATTTTTATATCTCAAGCCCTTCATACCCGGCAACATCCTAGTAAATCCTTCCTGAACTCTCTTCAGTTTAACAATATCCTTCCCCTAACTGGGTGACCAGAACTGCACACTGTACTCCAGAAGAGGCCTCACCAACATCCTGTACACCTCAACATGCTTTCTCAACACCTGTACTGTTCTGAGCAATGAGATTGTTGATTAGCCAGTTCAGCTAAGTTGGACTATAACCTGGTGTTGTGTGATTTTTAACTTTGTACACCCCAGTCCAACACTGGCATCTCCAAATCATCAGCTAAGTTATGACACACTTCAGGTGGGATTTAACCCAGGCTCAGAGGTAGGGACATTGCCACTGCACCGTAAGAGCCCCTGGATTTATTTCATATTAAAGGAAAAGGGTTGGACATGCATATCATGTGTTATATTCTATAATATTTAGTTAAACTTTGCCTGAGGATACAAAATTATTAAACCTTCCCCTCCACATCTGTGTTTCCTCCCGCCGCAGAGCAATCCGTAGGATCTCCGAAAAGTAAGCTTTGTGATTAATGTATCAGAGTTTCAGCTTACCAGGTGCAGGTTTGTCTGTTCTGGTTGGTGCAGGTCATCTGTGGGGTTCTTGTAGAGCGAAGTTGTGGTCTCCTTTTTTAAGGAAGATTGTAAATGCATTGGAGGCAGGTCAGAGGTATATTGCTATACTTGGAATGAATGGATTGTCTTATGAGAACGCAAATGGCAGGCAGCGCTTGTTTCCAACACAGTTTAAAAGAGTGAAGGGGGTTTTGATTGAAGTGTAAAAGAGACTGGGAGGTCTTAACAAGGTAGACGTGGAAAGAATGTTTCCTCTTGTTGGTCAGTCCAGAAGTAGAGAATTTTAATTTCTCTCTCCAGATGTTATGCAACTTGGAGCGTTCCGTCTCAGGAGGATCATTGAATATTTTTAAGATTGCAGTTGATAGATTCTTGTTAGGCAAGGGAATCGGGGATGACCTGGGCTGGATGGGAATGTGGAAATTAGAATACAAGCAGATCAACCATTATTTTACTGAATGGTGGAGCAGGCTTGAGGGGCCAAATGGCCCACTTCTCCCAATTCACACATACATTCGTAAGCACTGCAGTCCTCCAATTCTGGTTCTTATGCTTTCCTGATTTTGGATATCCATTGGCAGCCTTGCCTTCAGCTACTTGGCCTCTCAGTTCCAGAATTCCCTCCCAAAATTTCTCTGCTTCTCTGTCCCCACGTAAGGTGCTCCTTAAAACCTACTTCTGTGTGATTAAGCGTTTGGTCACCTGTCCTAGTAGTACCTTTGCGTGGCTTGGGTATCAAATATTTGATAATTGTTCCTATGCAATGCCTTGGGATGTTTCACTACTTTTGGTTGTTGGTTGCCAACAATCTCTTCTCCTAACCTTCTTCCTCTCCTCCTGTCTCCTCCCTCCCAGAGATCAGGGTCTTCAGTTACATGGCTAAAAGTGGGGTCTGTTGTCCAAGTGAAGAAGAAAGATTTGAGAAGAGAGATGATCGAGATGTTCAAGATCTGGATTTGGGCAGAGGAGACTGAGCGAGAGTATCCCCATTCGTAGAGGGATCAAGGAGCAGAGCTCACCGAATTAAGGTCATTGACAAAACGAACAGGGTTGAAATCAAGAAAACTCTTTTGACACAGCATGTGCCTGTGATCTAGAATATGCTGCCTGACAGTGGTGCAGTTGGAGTCAATCATGAATTTTCAGAAAGAATTGGATCCAAGTACCTGAAGGGAAATAAGTTTGTAGGGCTACAGGGAAAGCACAAGGACATGGGACTAGCTAAGTTATTCTTAACAGAGAGCTATCCTGCATATAATGGGCCAAATCATCTCATTCTATACTCAAACTATACTACAGTCCTAATGTTAAATACTACAGTGCTACCATACCTGTTACAATAGTGGAAAGATATGGACTACTGACTGTAAACCATCTGATTTTAATACCTGAGACCTTTCATGGACTAAAATTGTTTTAAAAGGATGAACACTGACTTAATATGGCTACAGCAATCACCTGACCACAGATTAAGGCAAATTCAGGAAACCAATGTGCAATAGTTAAAAGTACCTGAATTGAAATTACCATTTCATCCAATGGCATTGAAACCAGGGTAACCGTGTCAGATGTCAAGAAATTCACATATCCTTTTTCAGTTTGCAAGTCCATGATAAGTGGTACATATTGGACATGAAAGTTTCCCTGTAGAGTAACTGGCTTGGGGAGACAATGGACCAGACTCAGGAAATACAAATGAATTTTAACTCAGCGATTGCCTTTGAGCAGCAGAAGGGAGGAAAGAAAATGGATTAGTTATCACAAGAGTTGGGAGTCTTTCACCCTGTTTCCTCAACAGCTTGAAAGCAGAGGCTGATGGTAAAGCAAATTAGAGAAACAACCATGCACTGTGAGCTCTAAGCTATCTACAACTTTTGTTGGTGCTAACTGTAGTGCCAGGTTAAAATCTAACTTCTCAAGAACTTCAAGGATTTTGAAACAATGTAACTTTTACCCTTCCATTCTTTATCTGACACTTTTTAAAGCTTTTCACCAGTGTTTGTGTGTATATTGATGGCACAATTTGAGTTTTCTTGGGTTAGTAAATAACTGAATTGTCTTTCTCAAGAAAGCCTTTGTACTTAGCTCGTTAAGATTGATCTAGTATCATATTTTGATTCAGTATGATAGCTGTATGCTATAACAACTACAAGTACAGAGGAACCTTAATTATCCGAATATCAATTATCCAAATTTTGGATTATCCGAAGAAGATCTCGAGGTCCCGATAGAAACATTACATCAAAGACGTATTTCCAACACTGATTGTGTCTTTTGTTTACAATTATTTAAAATGAACTCCGCTTACTGAAACGCTGCCGAGAACAGTCCTGAATATCAATGGGAGCCCAGGCACCATCTCCAAATGATTGACCTCCCATCCTCTCTCTCTTTCTCACCACACTTTCCCTGAAGTTCTACACAGGCGTGTACCCTAAACCCACCCTTACCCAGAAAATCTCTCCAACATTGTCCTGTACAGGGCAGAGGTGGAACTTGTCCAAAAATTGTGTGTGTGGCTGCATGTGAGTGTGTGTGGCTGCTATTTTGAAACTCATCCCCCAAAAGGCAGCAGCAGTCTTGCTGTTGGTGTCCAGTTCAGCTGCCCTGGGAAGGGGGGTGCATGGGAGCGGAGTGAGGGGTGTTGCGCGGTGTGCTGCTGCCTAGTCTCCTGAACAAGGAGCAGACACAGCAAGTGCTCACTCTATCAATCCCATTGAAGTGAAGCAGCGACAGGGAGAGGCTACAGCAATGCTGCAGGTCCCTTATGTACAAGTGTGTGTCTGCTCAGAAACAAACCCTGAGGCAGACAGAGGGAGCAAGGTAGGCTGATCGAGGGAAAATGAAACTTCAAAAAACTCAGAGTCCCAGAGGAGAGGCATTGAATCAGTTATCCGAATAATCAATTATCCAAATGTAATACTGCCCACTCATCTCATTCGGATAATCGAGGTTCCTCTGTATTTGTTGTGATGTATAAGGAAATGGTTAACAAGAGGGATGTCACCTTGCCCTTTACTATCTGGTTACAACCCTGGTGATATCTGAGCTTTGTATTTCAGTCTTCTTTTATTCATTTATGGGGTAAGGGTGTCACTGGTCAGGCAGTATTTATCCCTAATTGCCCACAGATCATTTAAGAGTTAACCACATTGCTGTGGGTCTGGAGTCACATGTAGGCCAGATCAGGTAAGGATAGCCATTTTCTTCCCTAAAGGGCATTAGTGAACCACATAGGTTTTTCCAACAATGGATTCATGGTCGTCATTGAACTCTTAATTCCAGATATTTATGGAATTGGAATTCCATAATCTGCTGTGGCAGGATTTGATCCTGGGACCCTAGAACATTAGCTGGGTCCAGAGACAATACCACTAGGGCATTGCCTCCCACCTTGCTCTTGCTCTCTCTCACTCTCTGCAGAACCTGCTACAGCTGGAAACTCTGCTTATTGCTACTCAGGGGTTAACTGTGGGTTTACTAATCATTTTGTTTGGTGTATTAAACCCTGCAAGTTCACACACGATTTCCCTCTTCTCAGCCTGTGGTCTCTAGTTCCCACACAGCTGTAAAACCAATGAGAGAAGGGGAATTATAATCATTTTGCTTAACAATAACCCATCATTAAGAGGCAGCTAAGGACCTGGAATAATTCTGCAAAAGACACATCATTTGTTGAGCAAAATTTCTTCAGAGTTGAGTGAAAATGCAATGAGGCCAAATACGAACAAGTGAACAAGAACAGGCTGCTTCTAGCCTGCTTTACCACTCATGGCTGACAACACTTTCACCTCAACTCTACATTCATGCATACCCCGATCATCTTTCATCCTCTTGGTAATCAAGAATTTACCTCTGTCTTTAGAACTATTTAAAGATTCTTCTTCCACTGCGTTTTGAGGAAGAGAATTCCAAAGATTCCCAACCCTCTGATAGTGGGGGGGGGGGGGGGGGAAATCAGTATCCCAGTTTAAATGGGTGCCCTCTTGTTTTTAAGCTAGGACCCTCGATGCTAGATTGTCCCAAAAAGAGGTAACATTTTTCCCACATTCACCCAGTCAGATCCCCTCAGAATCTAACCTGATCCAAATCAGAAATTTCAAACTCTACAGTATGGATTCAGGGAGAAAAGAGATGTCGTTTAAGCCAATCCCCCAAACAATAACAGCAAATTGTGTACTGTATTTGAAGCTGGAAAGAAGGAGCCCTGTCCCAAGGTAACCACAGTCCGAGTGCTGGGGAAACTCAGCAAGTCTGGCAGTATCTGGGGAGGGAGAAACAGAGTTATCATTTTGAATCTGTTGGAGGCTGAGGGTTAACCTTCCAGAGGTTTGTAAAATCATGAGGGGCATGGATAGGGTAAACAGATAAGGTCTTTTCCCCAGGCAAGGGAATTCAAAAGTCAAAGGATAGGTTCAAGGTGAGAGGGGAAAGAGACCCGAGGGGCAACTATTTCACACAGAGGGTGTGCGTATGGAATGAAATACCAGAGGGAGTGGTACAGGCAGGTACAGAACAACACTTGAGATGTTAGGACAGGTATATGAATAGGAAAGATTTAGAGGGATTTAGTATGGACCAAAAGGAGGCAAATGGGACTAATTTAGTTTGGGAAGCTTAGTCAGCATGAACAAGTTGGGCCGAAGGATCTGTTTCCATGCTGTATGACTCTATGACACTCCTTCAGATCCACAGAGCAGAGAGATTTGGGGCCAGAGCAGGTTCCTTGAATGCTGGCGTGACCTTGTGGCTAGCCATAAAACATCCTCTTTCCACGAGAACATTTCTCCATTTGAGCTTTGGCTTCTTTAAGCAATGGGCTGGGTGGATCAGTGCTGTGCCATTCTCTTGCTCCGGAAAACCTTTAACAGTGCCTGGAACCCTCCTTTGCCAATAGCTTCTGCCAAAGAGTGAAGCCAGGCTTTCTGACCTTCTCCTTTTGAACGTCATGTCTGACCGTTTTTAAACTTGTTGTTGGGCTGAATCTTGTGAGGAGCTCTGTCACTGGGCCCAAAAGCAGGAGGTACCTCCTGGGTGACCTTTAATGGATCTTGCAGTCTGCCTGGGTAAACTGTGCCGTGTACTGCTTTTGGTGCCGGGGTAATGGTAGGGCACATGTTGGTTTCGTTTTGATGAGATCTACTTGAACCTACCAGGCATTTGCCATTTTTTCCTGAAAATCTTGAGGGAAGTATTCTCAGAAACTTGACAAGCTAATGCACACTGGACCAAATAAAACCCTTTCTTTCTGTCCCTCTGGGAAGCTGCTGCAGGAATAGGTTTCCTTCCCATTCCGTCCAATGTTTCTTGTTGCCATTGTCCAATTGTAGAAGGTAATTGGGTCCCTCAGAACTGCCAGCACTCCGATAGCAGCCCCAGCAGTGCCATCACTGGTGGGTGGCCATTACTGAAACTGCAGGCACAGGGAGCAGATGACTCAAGGACTCAGCTTGCTCAAAAAGGTTCAGCAAAGTTGAGGGACCAGGATCCAGCATTCCAGGCCAAGGTTAGTGAGGTCATGGAACACTGACAGTGCCATTGTCAGAGAGGCAGCCAATGCTTTCAAGTGGCCCATCCTTAATATGCATTCCATGCAGAACCCACTGGCTGTCGTCCTGATAAAGATCCCCATGAAGGAGTGATGTGGCACCTAATTTCTCACTTGGCACCCAATCTACCAACTTTCCCACCTTTGGCAAAATGTCAATAGGGATATGTTTGGCGCATGGAATAAAACATTTCCAGCCTTTAACATCTTGCTGACAAATGAATAGAATCGATCACTGCTGACACACTCTGTAAACCTGGAAGACCCTCCATCAAGTCACTTTTTAATCTTCTCAGAACAAGTGAATGTTAGCAGTAACTTCTCAAGTCGCTCTTCATAACTCTCTACCCTGGGTAATATTCCCACAGAGCTCTGCTACATGTTAGCCATTTGCTTTTAAATCCTTCCAAACCAGACAAAATGCTCCATTTACAGCACAGTTAACATTTTGTAAAAGGTCAATATTATCTCCTTGCTTTTGATGGTTTAGTTTTGTTCCCTACAGTGTGGAAACAGGCCCTTCAGCCCAACCAGTCCACACCGACCCTCCGAAGAGTAACCCACCCAGACCCATTTCCCTCTGACCAATGCACCTAACACTGTGGGCAATTTAGCATGGCCAATTCACCTGCCCTACACATCATTGTGACTGTGGGAGGAAACTGGAGCACCCGGAGGAAACCCACACAAACACGGGGAGAATGTGCAAACTTCCCATAAACAGTCACCTGAGGCTGGAATCAAACTTGGGACCCTGGTGCTGTGAGGCAGCATTGCTAACCACTGAGCCACCATGCAGTAAAATAATATTCGCCCAGATTAAAAAGACAATCCAAGGAGATTATAGTTGTGAAATGTGAATCCAGTCTCTGCTGATATTTACCATCAATCCCCTAATTGTCCTTGAGAAGGTGCTGGTGGGTTGGTCAATTTTTTTACATTCATTTGTGGGATATGGGTTTCGTTGGCTGGGCCAGTATTTATTGTCCATCCCAAGTTGCCCCTTGAGAAGGTGGGGGTGAGCTACCTTCTTGAACCGCTGCAGTCCATCTGCTGTGGGTTGTCCCACAATGCCCTTAGGGAAGGGATTCCAGGATTTTGACCCAGCGACACCTAAGCCATTGCTGCTTGTGTGATGAAGGTGCTACCCCAATATCTTCCAACAACAATGAAGGACCATTGACTATTCCAGTAATAATCATTGTGTTAATCCTCACACCTTGATTTGATGTGGTTTCTTGTAGTTTTATGTTCTTCCCCTCTTGTGATGTCAATTTTTTCTTTATTCATTCTTGGGATGAGGGCATCGCTGGCCAAGTCAGCATTTATTGTCCATCTCTAATTGCCCAGAAGAGTCAACTACATTGCTGTGGGCCTGAAGCTGTTTCCTTCCCTAAAGGGCATCAGTGAACCAGACAGGTTTTTTCAACAATCGACAATGGATTCACAGTCATTCTTAGACTCTTGCTTCCAGATTTCACTGACTTCAGATCTGACCATCTGCCGTGGCAGGATTCGTACTTGGGTCTCTGGATTAACAGTCTGGCGAAAATACCACAAAACCATTGCCTCCCCAATTATTGTGGAATTTATTTTTTTGGATTCAATACTTACTTTTGCAATCTTAATGTCACTTTATTTTGCTTTGCTCCTGTGCCTCCTTTTCCCTGGTAAAATCTGTACAGTGGCTCAGTAGTTGGCACTGCTGCCTCACAGCGCCAGGGACCCGGTTCAATTCCGCCCTCAGGGGGATTGTCTGTGTGGAGTTTGCACATTCTCCCTGTGTCTGCGTGGGTTTCCTCTGGGTGCTTCGGTTTCCTCCCACATTCTAAAGATGTGCGGAAGCAATTACTGCAGATGCTGGAATCTGTACTGAAAACATAAAATGCTGGAGATCCCAGCTCGTCAGGCAGCATCCATGGAGAGAGAAAGCGAGTTAACGTTTCGAGTCTCGATGACTCTTCATCAGAGCTGATGTGTAAGCTAACTGGATTGGCCATGCTAAATTGTCTAGGGATGTGTAGGTTAGCCATAGGGAAGGTAGGGTTACAGGGATAGGAAAGGGGGTTGGCTCTGGGTGGGATGCTGTTCTGAGGGTTAGCATAGACTCAATGGGTCAAATAGCCTGCAGTCTGATACTAGGGATTCTATGATCTATTTTGCCCCCAATCCCTGTTGTAACTTTGCTGGTTTAGTTTTATTTATTCAGTACTTGTTGCACTCAGGTTTCACATGCCTTATTCATTGCACATACTACATCAAATTTTAATCTTTTGCAAATGGATAGAAAAGGAATAAGTTAAGATCTCACCCACCTGTTGAATCAGTAACTCACTTCTTTATGGCATTAATGGATTGGTTGGTCCATCGGGGTTCAATCAGTGACATCCTTGTTTCACCATCAGCAAGTCTAGGGTCACAGCCCGGCACCAAAGACTTGAGCTTGAAATTTTCGGCAGCCTCTCCTTCAAAGCAGTACTGAGGGAATGCTGCACTGTCAGTGGTGTCTCCTCCAATGGATGACATTAAGCAAAGTTAGTCACCTCAACTTAGTGTAAAAGATCCAATTGCACTACATCAAAGTCATGGGGAGGTAGTCGGAACCCTAAATGCAGAGCGAGAGAGCTACAATGTTGGGGTCCTGCGATCAGAGGCAGCAATGTTCACTGGAGGGGATGGGGGGTGGTGGGGGCATCCAGTCACAGCAGCTGTGCCCCCTCAATCTCCCCCCATGTCCTGCCTTCTTCCTCCCACAGCTCACAAGAATTCCTAAGCTTCCTAATGGAGTCAGTGAGGAAAATGTTTGGGAAGCAATTGCGCTGTAATTAAAGGAATTCTCCTCGATGGAGGATAAATATTTGTCAACAATCAGCATTGCCCAAAATGAAATATTTAGTGTTTTCTCCCTGTGACTGCCATGTATTGCAAGAGTAACCTTGTCCAAAGAATTTTATTGGTTGTACGAGATAAATTCAGGTTAAGCGTTTAACCCTTCAACTGACCTGCTGGCAAAACGTACTGCACTCAATCATAAGAAATGATCTTGAAAGCCACATAAAAGAGGTACATGGAGTGGTGTGTGTTAAAGGATGAGAGAGCAAAGGGAACAGTCACATGGAACAACATAAACTCAGGTTATAAAGACACATCAGAAAGTGTGGTTTGGATAAAACCATTCAGCCTTCAGATCTATTTATTCCACAGTTCACCCTATCATGGACTCCATCATCTAATTCTTATGAAGAAGGATTCAACGTAGTTTGTGCCCCCTCACTCTGGTAAGGGTAAATCAAATGAAATTACAGGAAGTCTCCCAAACTTCATATTCTTCACTGAGCAGTTACAATCTTCAGCATGATATGTATGTTGCCTTACTGGCTTTCTCCTTGCACTCATCAGGACGTTTCACAAGAATACCAAATGTAAAGATGTTATACTGCATGAGAAGTAAGTGCTGATTGGTTGGATGAACTGTAAGGTCAACGTTTACTTTACAACAGAGAATGAAATTTTCTTTTTAATTTGTTCACAGAATGTGCCCATCTTAGTTGCTCAGAGGGTATTTAAGAGTTAACCACATTGCTATGGGCCTGGAGTCACATGCCAGTCAGACCAGGTAAGGATGACGGTTTTTCTTCCCTAAAGGATATCAGTGGTCTTTACAATAATCGATAATGGTTTGGATGGTTGTTACTAAGTTAGCTTTCTATTGAAATCAAATAGCACCAGCTGCTTTTGTGGGATATGAACCCATGTCCTCAGAAGATGAGCCTAGAATTTGGGTCTTCTAGTCAGATGATAACTACTACACCAACATCTCCATCTCACGTAACTACCCAGACACTGTATACTTAGAACCTGCCTGTGGGACTGCTGATAAGATGTGTTTCCCAGAAAACTGCCAAACATTAGCATTGTAACATTATTGAATGACTTAATCATCAGGGCTACCCTCCTACGAACCCTGGCATGACACCCAGGTGGCATGGTGGCTCAGTGGTTAGCACTGCTGCCTCACAGCACCAGGGATCCAGGTTCGATTCCATCCTCTGGCAAATGTCCGTGTGGAGTTTCCATATTTGCCCTCTGTCTGTGTAGGCTTCCTCCCACAGTCCAAAGATGTGCAGGGTAGGTGGATTGGCCATGGGAAATGCAGGGTTACAGGGATGGGGTGAGTCTGGGAGTGTTGCTCTTGAAAGCATCGGTATGCAGTTGATGGGCCAAATGGCCTGCTTCCTTAGTGTAGAGGATCTATAATCTGAGGGAGACCCCAGACCGCTCAGTGTGTGGAACTATAAAAGGCCTGATTAAGGAGGCTGTTTGTCTTGGCCAACCATGGAAACTTTTCCCACGTCATACAAGTCAACCAATCTTATGTGCTCACAACATCTTTTCCTGTAAACGAATTTTTTCAGCTGAGTGATTTAGTTGGAGGCATGCCTGTCAGGTTACAAGTGTCCATGCCCTCCATTAGCACTGAATAACAAGTCTCAATTCGCTGATAATCCATGACGAATTCTTGAATTATTGGGCACTTATTATTGTTGATAACTTTGTACTACAGCATGGAGACTGAAAAGAATCCTTTGTAACACAAGAACGAGACACATTGCAGACCATTAATCCCACCCATTAAACACGCACATGGTGCTGGCTCTGAAAACGTGGGCTTGATAACATTCAGACCAATTAGTCACAGCCTTTTATAACACTGGGCCACCCTGACTGCAAGAGACGTGAAGATTATTTTCAGCTTGTCGGGTCACTTCTCGCCACTGATTTAAACCGTGGAGCTGTTGCATCCCACCGAACACAGAATGGTGTTTGAAGTTCCCTACTTCTGGGACAGAAAGTTCCAAAGATATGTCATAACCAGTCCAGACAGGTTAATTTAATGGAAATAGACCATGAGAAATGGGAACAGGAGGAGGCCATTGGGCACCTCCAGCTTGCTGCACCAACCAATATGATCATGGTTGATCTGACATTCCTCTCATCCACTTTCCTGCCTTCTACCTGTAACCCTTGATTCCCCAACTGATCAAGAATCTCTCTGTCTCAGCCTTAAATAGACACAAGGACTCTGCCCTCCCTTGTCTGTGGCAAGGAGTTCCAAAGACTCCCAACCATCTAAGAGAAGAAATTCCTCCTCATCTCAGTCTTAAATTGACACCCCTTTATTCTGAGATTACGCCCTCTGCTCCTAAACTCAGCCATAGTTATAGTGTTGTACAGCATAGAAACAGACCTTTTGGCCCACTATGCCAATTCTGACCAGCTAACACCAAACTACACTAATCCCAATGACCTGCACTTGGTCCATAGTCTTCTATGACTTGGCATTTAAAGTGCTCATCCAGATGCTTTAAGGTGTTGTGAGAGTACTTGCTTGTCAAGCAGTGTGCATAATACATTTAGAATAGGTGAAAAAAATTATCCTCAGGTCTCCTCTAAGCCACGTACACCTCACCTTAAATATATGCCCTCTGGTCTTACACGCATCTTCCATGGGGAAGAGATTCTCATGACCTACTCTATCTATGCCTGTCCCACAAGGGGAAGCATTCAATATTTACACTGTCAAACCTCTTAAGAATGCGAAACAGAATGGTGGTTTATTTTCCACTCTGCAGAGTACATTTCTGGGCCCCATATTTGAGGAAAGATGGGCAGTCTTTGGAAACACTGCAAAAGAGATTAATGACTGGGGATGAGGGATTACTATTATGTGGATGGACTGGAGAAACTGAGGGATGTTGTGGTGCTGTGGGAGTGTCCTGACCTCTGACTGAGAAGCCCTGGGTTTGATTCCCATCTAATCCAGAAATGTGTAGTAACGTAATATCATAGAATCCCTACAGTGTGGAAGCAGGCTGTTTAGCCCATTGAGTCCACACCAACCCTCTGAAGAGCATCCCACCCTGACCCATTCCATCACTCTAACCCTGCATTTCCGATGGCTAATCCACCCAACCTGACCATTATGAGCAATTTAGCATGGTCAACCCGCCTAACTAGCTCATCTTTGGATTGTGGGAGGAAACCAGAGCACCTGGAGGAAACCTACACAGACATGGTAAGAACATGCAAACTCCACACAGACAGTCACCTGAGGGTGGAATCGAACCCGGGTCCCTGGTGCTGTGAGGCAGCAGCAGTGCTAACCACTGAGCCACCATGCCACCCTGAACATCTCAGGTTGACTGAACATCTCTGAACACATTGATTAAAATGTCTAGACTGGAGAAAGTAGGGTAATTGTCTTTAGATAGGAGGAGATCTTATAAATGCATTTAAAATCAGCAAGGATTATATCAATATTCTTCCATCTATATAATATGATGAGCCCGCGTCAAATCAAATTTGTTGGGGATGGGTAATTTCATATGGTAAATACAGAGAGACTGCTTGCAGTGTCACAAGGGTTAATCGGAGGACACAGATTTACGGTGATTGGCAAAACAACCAAAGGTGGAAAACATACTGACCCAATGAGCAGTTAGGATTTGGAATGCATTGCCTGATCAGATGGTGGAAATAGATTCAAGAGAAGCCTTCAAGGGGGGAGTGGATGAAGTTTTGCAATGACAGAACTGTAGGAATAATTGGAAAGGGTGGAGGAGTGGGGTTAACTGGATTGCAGACAAGATGGACTGAATAGTCTCCCTATTTGATGATTCTACAAAGCCAAGTGCCAGGTCATTTGATGGTTATGGCACTTAAAATGGTGGGTGTGTTTTAAAATGAGACCATTCGCAGTGAGAGGAATGATGCTGTTTTAGAAGGTTGGACACATTGTTTATCCAGTGCCACTGAGGGGTTTGCCATCTCTGAGCTGGCATTTGGATTGGTCAGGACTGACACAACTCTGAACAGAAAGAGTGCACTGGAAACAAAGACCCATATTCCAAACATTGCAGCTAATGTGAAATATGATCATTTTAATTTTGCAGGTCGTTATTGGTGGACTGTGAGCACCACCTAATAAAACGAGATTTCATTCATGAACAAGAAAATAAAACTTATTTATTACAATGAACATATCGTTTAAGAAATGTTTAAATGCATTATTAGTTACTAATATGCAAACTTAAACTGTACCCCTCCCCCCATTAAATCTAACCATGTGCACAATCATTCACAGGTGGGGAGGCGATGGCCTAGTGGTATCATCGTTGGACTGTTGATCCAGGTAATGCTCTGGGAACCCAGGTTTGAAATCCACCACAGCAGAATATGAAGTTTGAATTCAATAAAAATAAATTTGGAATTAACTGCCTAACATTGACCATAAATCCATTACCAATTGTTGGGGAAAAGCCCACCTGGTTCACGAATGTTCTTTAGTGAAGGAAAATGTGACCTTACATGGTCTGGCCTATATGTGGCATCAGATCCACAGCAATGTAGTTGACTCTTAACTGCCCTCTGGGCAATTAGGGATGGGCAATACATGTTGGACAAGAAATGCCCTCATCCTGTGAGTGAATTAAAATAATAGAATTGATAGAATAGATAAAATTGATTGTGGGTGGAAAATAGCAGCAATGGGGAACAAATTCTAAGTCAAATTTGGACAGAATGAGGTGACATTCTCACAGTTATCTTATTTTTTGTTGTTGACATAATATCATCATCAACTGCAGCAATCCACAAATCGGTAGCTGGTCAGTTGGACCTAGGTCTTGACTTGACTTAAACATTTTTCTCTGCAGGGTGTTTGAGTGCTATTTTCCTTTCCATTTACACTAAAGAGAGAGAGAGAGAGAGAGAGAGAGTTGGCTTGCTTTCAGGCTGTTGAAGACCTGAAGTCCCACTTCTCTCTTGTCTCAGTTCCTGAAAACCAGTCCAAGAGCTATTGCTGATTCTTTTCCAACCCAAAGGAGCCTGGTGCCAGCTGGTCTCAAAAGAGTATTCAAAGCCAGTTTCAGCAAAAGGTACATGCTGTTATGTAACCAATGATTGAACACCATACAGTTCCATCTCTCCCTTTGTTTTGTAATAAATATATAATAGAAGCCTTTGCTTTCCAGTGTATATTTCCAAATATGTTTAGTCCTTAAAAGACATAACATCTCACCTACTACAAAGTAAGAATTCACCTCAGGATGTGCATCTCTGCCCTGAGAGGATGGAGGCTCTTGCAGTTCTTATTCACCTCCAGGAAATATATTTTCCCAGTCTCTAGAGAGACACGTACCCTAAACTGATCATTAAACACATGAAGTAAAAGGTTAGTTCATTGGATAAGTTAAAAAGAAATCATGGGTAATTGTATCACAGGAATAGGTCGGACCATTTAGCCCCTCAAGCCTGTTCTATCATCCAATGAGAACATGGTTGATCTGTGACCTTACCTGCCTATGGTCCATATCGCTTAATAACTGCTGATTGGTTTTCAGGAGCTGAAACAAGAGAGAAGTGGGACTTCAGGTCTTCAACAGCCTGAAAGCAAGCCAACTCTCTCTCTCTCTCTTTAGTGTAAATGGAAAGGAAAATAGCACTCAAACACCCTGCAGAGAAAAATGTTTTAAAATGAACAACTGGTCTAGCATCCACTACCGCGTGGAAGAGGGACACAAAATTTCCCGAAATGTTGTGAAATGGCCATTGATCGTCACATCAAAAACACACACAGGTGTCAAAACTTTGATGTACAATTTCAACATGTTGATTCTTTTGCATTTAAAAGCTGGAGCTGCAGATTGTACTTGTGTCCATCCCCCACAGCATTTGTTTGATCCCACAATCTTGTCATTACCCATACATCCAGCAGAGGGGATCATCCTGTGCTCCATTTATGAAGTTCAGAGAGTCAGAAAATTCAGAACAGGCAGCTGTAACAGGAATGTAAGGACTGATTCCCCAGTGAGTAATCAGAGGTTGTTATGGAAGCAAATGCAGCAGTCATACTGTACACAACAGAACCCCACATAAAGATAAATTATTTGAATGATTTGTCAATCTGTTTTTGTCGCTGTGTTTGAGTGAATAATAGCCGCCAGGACACTGGGAAAATTCCCTTCTCTCCTACAAACAGAGTCATGCCATCTTTAACTTTCAGCCATGTAAGTAGACGTAGCCTCAGTTTAATGTCACCACTGCAGAACAAGGTTGTAAATTTTTCACGCAAATATTTCATAACAATAGAAAGGCTAAATCACAATATTTCACTTTAGCAAGAATTTCCTGAATCAGCAAATGTTCCGTCTTTTGGTTGCACTGAGAGGAAACCATTTAAATTTTCAAATCTTCTTTAGTTTTACTGTGAGTCTTCTGAGTTTCAAATTTACTTTTGACCTCACTCTTTGTGCACCTTCTCTGCAGCCATAGCATTGTAGTCCTCGATCTGTTCTATTACCCTGATGAACTTAGTATAGTATGATCTGCCTGTACTGCACGCAAAACAAAACTTTGCACTGTACCTAGGTATAATAATAGTAATAATAATAATAAATCAAATCAAATCTAAAAAATTGAAAAAGGGGTCTGAGGAGTGCAGAGGTGTGAGGGACAGATACACAATTCACTGAAAGTGGTGGTGCAGGTTAACCAGCCCATACAAGAAATAAGGAACACCCTGGGGTAAATTTCTCCACTGGCAGAACTAAAAAACAGAGAACTGTGTCAAAACAAAATGACGGATAGTGAACAGAGGTTCTTCAAACTGGAGACAAGGATACAATAGGGACATTGGTGGTTAGTGTGAAGACCACTACTTTTCAGGATATATATTAATGACCTTGTCTTGAGTATGGGTAAAAACAATGACTGCAGATGCTGGAAACCAGAGTCTAGATTAGAGTGGTGCTGGAAAAGCACAGCAGTTTAGGCAGCATCCCAGGAGCAGTAAAATCGACGTTTCAGGCAAAAGCCCTTCATCAGGAATACAGGCAGAGAGCCTGAAGGGTGGAGAAATAAATGAGAGGAGCTCCTGTCATTTATCTCTCCACCCTGCAGGCACTCTGCCTGTATTCCTGATGAAGGGCTTTTGCCCAAAACGTCGATTTTACTGCTCCTTGGATGCTGCCTGAACTGCAGTGCTTTTCCAGCACCACTCTAATCTTGTCTTGAGTGTACAGAGCAAAACTTCAAATTACTTTTATGAGAGTCCTCCTTTAAAGACTCCATGTGCTGTGTTAATACAATATTGTGACTCTGCCTGGCAATTAGGCTGCTATTGGTCTGCAATTTGCACACACAGATATTGGTTAGTTTGCTATAATGTCTGCTTCATAACTTGCAATGATTTTTACTGTTTTAAATAAACTAACCCACAGAGATAATTCTCTATATCAATTGATTATTAGACCATCAACATTAAAGGATCACTGCTTTTTGTGATACATATTAATGACCTAGTATTAGGTGTGCACGGCACAATTTCAAAATTTGCAAATGGCAAAGAATCAGAAGCATGGTGGGCATTAAAGAGGACAGAGATAGACTTCAGAAGAAGAGAGACAGGTTAGTGAAATGGGTAGTAGATACATGACGAATGAAGTTTAAGGCAGAGATGTGCAAAGTGATAGATTTTGGTTGCAAGAATGAAGAGAGGCAATATATACTAAAATAGGCAATTAAACAAGGAGTATGGAAACTAAAGACATGAGGTACACGTGCACAAATTATTGAAGGGTTTGTTGACTAAGTGTTCATGGAGGTACACAGGATCCTGGGCTTTATGAAGAGATATAAAAGAGGCATTGAGCCTCAGATAAAAGCCAGAAAGTTTTAAGGGGCCTTTATAAAACATTAGTTTATTCTCAACTAAATTGTGTCTAAATCTGGGCACTGGACCTTTGGAAAGATGCTAAGACCGTAAAGATTTCCAAGGATGGTTTGAGGAATGATAGACCTGAGTTTTGTGAAGAGATTGGAGAGGTCAGGGACGTTGCCCTGCATGGCAAGAAGGTTGAGGAGATTTGATGTGAGCGTTCAGAATCATGAAGCGCGCAGGCAGAATAGATCGAGAGAAACTGTTCCTATTGGTGGAAGCATTGAGAGTCAGAGGACACTGGTTGAACATGATTGGCAAAAGAATAAATGGTTACATGAAGAGAATGTTCTGCACAGCAAATGATTGGAATACGGCATATATTCCCGGAGAATGTGGTGGAGACAGATTCAAACAAGGTTTTCAAAAGTATAAATATCCGAAGGGGAAAGATTGCAGAGATATAGAGAAGAACAGTTAGAGGGATTGGCTAATTTGTTGTTACAGAGAGCAAGCATCCCATTCCATGAATCTATGATTCTGTGAAATGATGTGAATTTTGTATCGAACCTTGCTTGGATCAGCTTGATGCATAAGATCTAAACATAATTTAATACAGCATTGGAAAAGCTATACAGAAGATCTACAAAGCTGATACAGTAACTGAGAGGTTATAAATAACAAGAGTCAGTGATCAGGCTAGGGGCTCTTTTCTTTAGAATAAAAAGCTGGCAAGAGATCTGTTAAAGGTCCTTAATATTTTGAAAAGATTTGATAAGCTCAATGTAGAAAATATTTTTTCCAGATCTGGGACACAGTAAAAGCAGACCGCCATAAATGTTAGATTATAACAATCAAACCAATACAGAATTCATGAGAAACCTCTTTAGGATCCATAGGAGCAGTAGGATCTTGTGATAGGGTGACATGAAGAGGGAGTGAGGGAGGGAGGAGGCTTGCGCAGGGCATAAACATCAGTACAAGCCAGATGGGCTGAATGGCCGTAACTATAGATTTCACGGTTTTAACTTATTCATGAGATGTGGGCATCAGCATTTATTGCCCATCCTTAGTTGCCCTTGAGAAGGTGGTGGTGAGCTGCCTTCTTGAGTCACTGCAGTTTCACGTGCTGTAACTTGATCCATAACGCCATTATGGAGAGAATTCCAGGAGTTTGACCCAGTGACAGTGAAGGAATGGGGATATATTTCCAAGTCAGGATGGTGGATGGCTTGGAGGGGAACTTGCAGGGGGTGGTATTCCTATGTATCTGATGCCCTTGTCCTTCTAGTTGGAAGTGGTTGTGGGTTTGGAAGGTGCTATCTAAGGAATTTTTGGTGAATTTCTGCAGTGCATCTTGTAGATGGTACACTGCTGCTACTGAACGTCGATGGTCGAGGGTGTGGATGTTTGTGAAAATGGTGTCAATCAAGAGGGCTGCTTTGTCCTGGATGGTGTTGAGCTTCTTGAGTGTTGTTGGAGCTGCACCCATCCAGGCAAGTGGGGAGTATTCCATCGCCCTCCTGACTTGTGCTTTGTAGATAGTGGGCAGGCTTTTGGGAGGGCAGGAGGTGAATTAGTTGTTGTATGATTCCTAGCCGCTGACCTGCTCTTGCAGCCGCAGTATTTATATGGAGAGTCTAGCTTTTGGTCAACAGTAACCCTCAGGATGTTGATAGTGAGGGATATTAACTCAATTTAGCAGCTGAAGGTAAGTGGACCTAGGACATTACCTTGAAGAATTCCTGCAGAGGTGTCCTGGAGCAGAGATGACTGACCTTTAACAACCACAACCATCTTCCTGTGTGCCAGGTATGACTCCAACCAACAGAGAGTTTGCCCCTGATTCTCATTGATTCCAGTTTTGCTAAGGCTCCTTGATGCCACAGTTGGCCAAAAGTGGTCTTGATGTCAAGAGTAAGTTGCTCTCACCCCAATTCTGGCATTCAGCTCCTTTGTCCTTGTTTGAACCAAGGTAATGAGGTCAAGAGTGGCCCTGCCAGAACCCAAACTGTGTAGGTTTTACTAAGCAAAGTGCAGCTGTTAATGACACCTTCCATCACTTTACTGATGATCAAGAGTATATCGATGGAAATTCATCCTGCTTTTTATGTACAGAACACGCTGGGAGAATTTTCTACATTGTCCGGTAGATGCCAGCATTGTAACTGTACTGGAACAGCTTGGCTGAGGCTACAGCAAATTCTGGAGCCCAAGTCTGCAGTCTTATTGCTGGAATGTTGTCAGGGCCCATTGCCTTTGCAGTATCCAGGGTCTTCTGCCATTTCTTCAAGTCACTTCATGTGAAATGAATATTAGCTCCTCCAGCATTAACAGCATCATTGCTGCTTAGGCTGCTGGTTAATGCTGTAAGTGTGAGATTGGGATAGGATGGTGCCAGACAGCAATAACAGGTCCATCCCCTTAGAGTGATCATTGCTGTTAACCACAACAAGCTGCCTGGCTTTCTGTCTGTGCTCAACAACAAGGAAGACAGAAGCTCTATGAAGCTTTCAAACTCTGACTGATGGGGTAAAACAGGATGGCAAGGTAAGGCAGGGATGCTGTGAGAAACCAGTTAGGTGCAAACTAAGAGGAAGCTAAAGGGGAAAGTGTGCAACCCTGAGATACAGTCAGTGCACTGGGTAACTGATCATGAGCAAAAGTTGATGTTAACAGGTCTCTCACCGCTTACTAATAAGAATCTCACCCCAGAGTCCAGAACTTGGTGAAATGTAATGTTTTGGTCACAACATCAAGAAGATGCTGTTGGACATCTCAAAATCGTTTGCCTTTTCCCACATTTCTAGCCACAGTCCATGCTGGGCATAGGCTGTGGTTCAGATTCCACCTCTTAACTTTAGAAATTCTTGTCCTTTTATTTTTCAAATCCCTCTGTGGCCTCACCCCTCCCTAACTCTGTAACTTCCTCCAACCTCACAGTCCCCTCATCTGCTCTCCTTCAATTCTGACCTCTTAAACATTTTGGTTTTAAACCCTCCACCATTGGCAGCCCCTTCTCCAGCTGCCTGGGACCCAACAATCTGAAATTCCCTTCCAAATCTCACAGCTTCTCTTCCTTGTTTTCCTCCTGTCAGACACACCTTGGCCTCTTTGGCCAAAGCTTTTGATCATTTGACTAAATATCTCCGCAAGAGGCTCAATGTTGTACTGTGAAACTCAGTAGGCCCAGTAGCATCTGTGGAGAGAGGAGCAGAGTTAATATTTTAAGTCCAGTGACCCTTCTTCACAACAGATGGTAGGCAGGAAAAGGTGGTGGGTGTGCTGAGGACACGGTGTGGGAATGTGGAGAAGGATGTTGAAAGGAGTGAACAGACAGGTGGAGATGGAACCCAGAGAGAGAGAGAGATAGAGAGAGAGAAAGGATAACTGTTAGACAGACAAAGGCATAGATGATACTGTGCCAGGGAGAAAGAAAAGCTAAGAATGGGGTGGGTGAGAAATGGACTAGATGTGCTGAAAACAGCTCATGTGATCAGAGGGCCTGGAATGTGTGGGGGGCATAAATGACATGGGGGAGGTGTTCAGGCCCTAAACGTATTGAACTCAATATTGAGTCCTGAAGGCTGCAGGGTCCCCACGCAGAGAATTAGATGCTGCAATGTTGTATTTCATTTTACCAATGCTCCTGTGAAGGGTCATGGATTGTTTTGTTACTTTAAAGTTGCAATGTGAATATAAGTTGTTGTTGTTATTGTTCAGCAACAACTGAGGATGTTAGCATATGAGCCAACAGTGGAAGCCTCAACAAATCCCTTCAGCTATGAGGGACAACAAATACACCTGGTATAAATGGCCACATCTGGCGTGTGTGTGTGGGGTTTAGAACATAGAACAGTACAGCACAGTACAGGCCCTCCGGCCCTCGATGTTGTGCCAACCTTTTATCCTACTCTAAGATCAGACTAACCTACGTACCCTTCATTGTACTATCTTCCATGTGCCTATCCAAGAGTCGTTTAAATGTCCCTAATGTATCTGACTGTACTACCACATTGTGAAATGACATTGGTGTCCAATGCAATGAATGAGTATATTATTATGACACAGCTTGTATCTCCTGCTTGATCCCCTTGCACCAAATAAAATATACATTTGTAGGGTGACAAATAGTGGCTGACCACTAATGTGAGTGTAGTTTGGCATGACTGAGAAGGACAGTTGACGTTATGCATCAAATAAGTGCAAAAATATGAATTTTTACAGCTGGAAAAATAGGATCATCTGTAAGCTGGACTGACTCTTTATTTGTGATACAGTCGAATACCTTCCTTGGTTCCATTCTAAAACAGAGGATCTTTTCAATTTAAGATCCACAAGCAACTCAGGACTGTCAGACACTACAACAGTATTGTGTAAAATTGTTCCGCCTTTATGTTTTAATAATGTGGGAGGGTTATAAAGGGCACATTAAACAAAAAACAGATTTCTACGAATAGAAATTATTTTCCTTCAATAATGCTGATTGATTAATTGCTTTGGGGAGACACCAGGGAGTGACTGAAGTGATTTTTAAGTGGAAACTAGACAAGCATTTGAGGGAATAAACCACAGAACTGAGGATGTTGGAAATCTGAAACAAAAACAGAAATTACTGGAGAAACACAGTAGGTCTAGCAATAGCCGTGGGGAGAGAAACAGAGTTAACATTTAAGTGATTATTTTTCAGTTTGAAGACCCGAAGGGTACCATATAAATGCAGTACCCTGCCTTAAAAAGAAAGCCTTGAATATACACCATGCTTTATCACATTACTGATAAATACTTCCTAGTATAGACAGTGCTAAAAAGGCCATTCAGCCCACCCAGTCCATGCATCCATGTGGTGTTGGAGCCTGCTTCCATCTTTCCTTACATGAACATATGACCTAGGAGCAGGAGTAGGCCACTCAGCCCTTCCTACCTTTTCTGCCTTTCAACATGATCATGGCTGAAGTGATTACTCCACAATTCTGGCTTCCCCAGAAAACTTTTCCTTTCCCCCTTGCTTGTCAAGCATCTACCTACCTCAGCCTTTAAAATATTCAAGGACTCTGCTTCCACCACCTTTTGGATGAAGAGACATCTAAAAACTGATAACTCTCCATGAGGTAACATTTCATCTCATCTCTTATTCTGAAATGGTGCTAGTTTCTCCCACAAGAGTAAGCATTCTCTCAACTGCTGCCCTCTCAAGTTGCCTCAGGACCTTGTACATTTCAATCAGGCTGCCTCCTGGCCTTCTATCTCCATTGGATACAAGCTGAGATTGTCTGAGCTCTCCTCACTAAACAGCTCACGTTTAACTTTTAACTTTGTTTTTTCTTTCTACTTTGTTCTTATGATTCTATACCTAAGTAGCTGCACCTAAGGTGATGCCTCATGTGGCAATATTACACACCTTTCACTGTACTCCTGTACTTGAGTACACATGACAATGAAGTCTAAATCTGTCCCCATTAAAAACTATTCCCTTTTCCTTCAAATGCAACATTGGCCTGGGTGTGATCATTCAGTTTAATTTTGTAAGCCATCTTTGAAGATTTGATTTTTGCTGCAGTTCCCCTTTAAGAGCTGGTTTTAAAGGTAACCAGTTAATTAGTTAATTAGTCTATTTAAGTACTCAAATTGACTTTAAAAAGGACTGAGGGCAGAAGCAGCATGGGTATCTCGCTACCTGGGCAAGGTGTGTTGTCTCACTCAATTACAGTAAAAGTAAAAAGAACTGGGGTGTTATGACAGAGCTCCTTTAAGAGTTGTACTTTAGTTAATTTTATAAATGGATTTCTACTGACTTTTCAAGTGGTGTACACTTGTGGTATGGTGGTAGTGACCTACCTCTGGGCTAGGTGACCCAAGTTCATGTCCCACCTGCTCCAGAGGTGTCTCATAGCATCACTGACCAGGTTGATGAGAAAAAAATCAATTAAAAAGGATCATGTTTGATGGTCTGCCTCTATTCTGTAAGGTTTTCAGCAACTAGGAGGAGCTGAGGACCACAGATGCTGGAGAGTCAGAGTTGAAAAGGATGGTGCTGGAAAAGCACAGCAGGTCAGGTAGCATCCAAGGAGCAGGAGAATTGACGTTTTGGATATAAGCCCTATATTCCTGATGAAGGGCTTATGCCTGAAACGTCGACTTTGCTGCTCCTTGGATGCTGCCTGACCTGCTGTGCCTCTCCAGCACCACCCTTTTCGATTCTGACTCTCTTCTGTGACTATATTTGTGAGCGAAAACACATATTGCCCGCTAAGGGCTTTTTGCAATTGATGAGAACCACAGAGGCCACATTTGTAACATTGCTCCACACGACCTTGTTGTAATTTAATTCAATAAACTTTCTCCAGAGTCTTATTTGATTATTAGGTGCCTGGTTGAGGGACAGTTCATTGCTTGTTTACCATTTACTCAAAATGGTATAAAGAAGGGAACTGGGGTCATGTGGCATAGTGGTCGTGTCCCTGCCTCTGAACCGGAGGCCTAGGCTCAAATCCTATCTGTTTCAGAGCTGTATCATAACACATCTGAACAGACTGATGAAAAGTCGCTAATACAGGGAGAGGGCTTTATCTTCCTTTCCAACTCCATTTGAATTGAGCCTCCTCCCTCTCTCCCTCACCTCTGTATTGCCCCTAGTGGGCTTGGGTGTAAATTAAACAATTATAAAGTATGGGTGATTTATCGGTAGTGGTTAATAGATGGGAAGAAACCACGGGTGATTTGGTGATGGGAAAAGACCTGTTCAGTTGTGTGTGGGAGCACTTCCGGACATTAAAAGAAAGAAAAAGGGACAAGAGGAGGTTTCTGTGGAACAGTGGTAGTGTCCCCACCTCTGAGCCAGGAGTCATGGATTCTTGGATTCTACAGCTGTTTAGTAACATCCCCGAATAGGTTGATTAGAAATATCTCAAAGGGACTGGGCTGAGGAGGTCATCCAGTCTGACTGCTGCTACTTTTCTGAGGTTCTGTCCTTGCCTGGAGACTAAGCCTGTAGTCCCCTCCGGTCTACTTGAGGCTTCTTCAATGGGCGAGGGTTGCAGGATCTGCTGGTTGTAACCATCACTCCCCAAAATGAAGTTTCAGTTTAACGTTCCTTTACAGAGGTCCTGGTTTTGTTCATTTGTTAATTTTGCTTCTTCATTGACCGATGCTTTAAAAAGTATAGAAGGACCCTGGGGTGGTAGGAAAATGAGGCAACACTGCATTCCACCAATAAACCTACTGTCAAGAAAAGGCTCTACCTAGATTCACACATTCCCACCTGGCCCGGGATCCATTTATCCCCAGTGACTGTGCAGCACTCTCTCCAAATTTTGCTGAAGTATTTCACCTGCTCCAGTGCTTCCCAAACACTTCTTCACCTTGACCTCATTTCGAAGCATGGGAACTATTGCGAGCCCTGGGGAAGGTGGAGGAGACCATTACAGCAGGGTTCAGTTCAAACTGCCCCAGGGCTCATGACCCTATTTGAGGTACCGATCCCCACTTTGGGAAAGCCTGACTTAGAGCTGGGTTCTCAAATCCCTGCAGTAAAAACTGAACCCTTTATCTTTTTGCTCAGAGGCAAGAGTGTAACCCACTGAACCAGGCCTGATCTATACCCCTACTCTGTTCACCCATATTTGCTCGTTCACTCTCTGTGTCCTTACCTCGAAAAATAACCTATGGACCTCAGCCTTGGAAGTTACAATTGTGTGTTTTTGGACAAGAGAATTCTTGAATCTTTCTCTTTGTACAGAAGTGAAATTGTGCCTGTGGAGCAGATTAAGAGAAAGGTGTAATGTATTAATACTCTAAAGAATCCAAGTCAAGTCACTGAGGTTTGTAATTCAGCAAATTCATCCTTCCGTGATTCCAAAATTGGGCCAGACCGATCTGCTGAAACAACATTAACCAGGAAAAATCTCCTCCTGAAACTTCACCACATCTAATAAGGTTTTTGTACCAGAAGCAATGTTTCCCTGATTCTGCCCTCCATACAATCAGTTGAAGCAGCATTGACAAGTTCCATTATTTTGTCATCTCAATGATCACATTTATCAGTGACCCTACTCCGTAGGTGCTACCCTTATTCCGACTGGTAGTTATCAGCTCAGGTGTACGATTATGCTGACCTTCCAGATCAACTTAAACATCTTCATTACTCAGATGACATCTTCAGGTGTCTCTCACCCCCAACCTGTTGCCCTGTTAACCCTTTTTCCAAATGTAAAGCTAGAGAATGGGGAAGGGTAGAAATAAAAAGTCAAGCTTCCAATGCAAATGGAAATTCAATGTAACTTCAATAATTTTCAGAATTTCCAGCAGCTCCACATCAAAGACTATAACAGACAGGAACAAGGGCAGTGTCTAGGCTCTCTGCACAATACAATCAAATCATTGCAGAACATTTACCAATGATCCACTCTCGAACCATATTCCTTGTTTCCCTTTGTTACAATAACCTATTGATCTTTGTCCTGAGTGTATTCATTGACTGAGGATCTGCAGCTCTCCATACCCTTCTGAGTGAAGAAATTTCTCTTTGTCTCAGTCCCAATAGGCCAAATCTTCATCCTGAGACTGTGATCTCTGGTTCCAGACTCTCCAGCCAAGACTTATCTTCAGCATTGACCTGTTAAACCCTCCAAGGATTTTATGTTTCAGTCAGATCACCTCCCATTCCTCTAACAGAAAAAAAGAGATTACAAAATCTTTCTACGTGATCACTTCTCATGCATTCTCGTCCCAGGAATCAATCCAGCGAACCTTTCCCAGTGAAGAAAGGTTCCCAGGGAGAAAGCAGTGTTATTGGAAATGAATATATTGGCCATTCTCAAGCTCTATTTGAAGTGTACAAGGTGGGTCAGAACAGGATGTTGGTTTAGCTCAGTTGGCTGAATGGTTGCTTTGCAAAGTAGTGTGATGCAAACAGTGTGAGTTCATTCCCTTTACAATGAGGTTACCATGAAGGACTCTCCTTCTCAATCTCTCCCCTTGCCTAAGGTATGGTAGCTCTTAAGTTAAACCACTACTAGTCATCTCTTTATAATGAGAGACCAACCCTATGGTCTGGTAACACTATGGTCATTCACAATTATTAAGTGACTTTTCCTTACAGGCTTCTGTAGCTATTCTCTGGTAAATATCTTCTTCCTTCCATAAGGAAACCAGCGGTGGACATAGCACTCCAGCTATAGTCTCACTCCTGTACGAGGTGCACTACACTTTTGCACACTATCCATATCCCCTGTTCCAGCCTCCCATCCCTACTCCACTCCTTCTACCACTGCCACTCACTAGCATCAATGTGTACCACCTACAAGATGCTCCACGGTAATTCACCAAGGCTCCTTCGACAGCATCTTCCAAACCTATGACTACTTCTACCGAGAAAGATTTTTGAAAGACATGACGTCCATCACCTATGTGACACAAGGGCAGCAGATGCATGGGAGCACCACCACCTATAAGTTCCCCTCCAAATCTCTAGCCATCCTGGCTTGGAAATATATCACTGTTCCTCAGCGTCGCTGGGTCAAAATCCTGAAGCCCTCTCCCTAAAAGCACTCTGAGTGCCCCACCCCCCAAGGACTGCAGTGGTTCAGGATAACGACTCACCACCACTTCCTTCAGGGCACTTGGGATGAGTAATGAATGCTGGTCCAGCCAGCAAAGCCTACATCCCATGAACAAATTTAAATAAAACTACAGAGGCAAGGCAGGATAAATGGACAGGCAAACAGAGATTTCTGGTGTGGGGGGAGGGTTCAGAGTTAGAGATTCACAGGAGGTCCAAATGAACTAAACTGGACTGCTAGCTTAAAAACTGGGCTGTGACAACTCGTGAGGCAGTGATTGAGAGGCTGCATGTCAGGAACTGTCAATGTCAGCCAATAAACTCATTAATCACTGACGGATTGTGCTGAAGGAACAACACACCACAGGCTCCTTTTCCTTGACTGTCTTGGTCAGTTCCACGCCGTGCTGTTTAATTTGCCCTGCAGTGCAGTCAGCATTCTACCTCTTTGAGGCCCAGTAGGTTTTGTAACAGTCTCAAGTGCACGCTGAATAAATGCTAAGTCAATAAATACATAAAATCTTTAGTAGTCCCTTAAAACCTTTTAAAATAAACAATAGTTCCACAGAATGCAAACTTTCTCCTTAATGATTCACTAGCAAAATAAGACGTAGCCTGTTTATGTCACTGTGACATAGGGGCTTGTGTCGAGTTGTCAAATTCCAACAGTTCCAATGAGATTTCCATCATCACACGTCCCCTTCAACAGAAAAGATACCACTCTGCACATTTCCAATCCCACCCACTCCCCAACACTGTCACACCAAAAAGGTGGCTACCATCACCCTGAACCCAAGGCAATCCACCTCCGAGAACTCCCCACTTTACACCACCAACACTCGCACTATCTAGGCTCACCACTCACCAGCACCCAGCACCTCTAACACCCACACCATCAACACGCATACCCCTAACACCCACATCCCCTACATTCCCACCATCAACATCCATACCCCCAACACCCACACTCTCAACACCTACACCCTCAACACCCACACCCTCAACACCCACACCCTCAACACCCACACTCTCAATACCCACACCATCAACACGCATATCACCAACATCCACCCCCCCAACACCAACACCCCCATCATTAACACCCATACCCCCAATACCTGCGCACCCAACACACACATCCCCAACATCTACACCTTAACAACCCCCCACCCTCAACACCCACACCCTCAATACCCATACCCCCATCATCCACACTCCCAACACCCTCAATCCTGCTCCCAATACTCAAACCCCCAGCACCTCCAACACCCACATCCCCACGTACCCAATGCCCACACTCCAAACACCTCCAATGCTCATATCCCCAACACCCACACCCCAACAGCCCCAATACCCCACCTCCAACACCCACAACCCCAACACCCATACCCATAACGTCTACACGCCCAACACCCACATCCCCAGCACCCTCAACCTCAGCACTCATGCTTTCAACACCCATACCCTTAAATGCCCATGCCCTAACACCCACACCCCAAACACCCACAACCCTCCAATATCCCCAGTACCCACACCCTGAACTGGTTACCTCCAGCAGGTTGATAAATAAGGCTTTCAGCAATGGTAATGCCATTGAATGTCAAATGCCATTGTTAAAGGCCCTGTTGTTGGAGGTGGTCATTGTCTGACACTTGTTTGGTACAAACGTTACCTGCCAATGTCAACCTAAAGCTAGGTGTTGTCCAGAAATTGTTGCATTTAGGCATGGACTGCTTCAGTATTTGTGGACTGGCAACTGGTGCTGAACAAAATAAAAGCAAATTACTGCGGATGCCGGAATCTGAAACCAAAAGAGAAAATGCTGGAAAATCTCAGCAGGTCTGGCAGCATCTGTAAGGAGAGAAAAGAGCTGACGTTTCGAGTCTAACTGACCCTTTGTCAAAGCAGATCTTTGACAAAGGGTCAGTTAGACTCGAAACGTCAGCTCTTTTCTCTCCTTACAGATGCTGCCAGACCTGCTGAGATTTTCCAGCAAATGGTGCTGAACCTTGTGCAATCATCTGCAAACATGCCCACTTCTGACCTTCTGATGGAGTGAAGGTCATTGATGCACCTGAAGATGGTTACACCTTGAACACTGCCCTGAGGAACTCCTACTGAGATATCCTGGAGCTGAAGTGACTGGACAACTGCGCTAGGCACAAGTTCCAGCCAGGTAAAAACAATGACTGCAGATGCTGGAAACCAGATTCTGGATTAGTGGTGCTGGAAGAGCACAGCAGTTCAGGCAGCATCCGAAGAGCAGTAAAATCGACGTTTTGGGCAAAAGCGCTTCATCAGGAATAAAGGCAGAGAGCCCTCGGATGCTGCCTGAACTGCTGTGCTCTTCCAGCACCACTAATCCAGAACAAGTTCCAGCCAGTAGAGAGTTTCTCCCTGATTCCTTCTTCATGCCCTTTTTGGACACATCACTGACTTGATGTAAGGACAGTCAGCCTCACCTCTTCTCTTGAGTTCTGTTTGTTTGTCCAAGTTAGAACCAAGGTTCCAAGAAGTCAGGAGCCAAGTGGCCCTGGCAGAACCCAAAGTGAGTGTTAGTGAGCAAGTTTTTACAGAATGTTGTTGAATAGCCTTGTATCGCCTTGCTAAGTTTCATTAGTAAACATGGGGGTTGGTAATTGATTGCACTCATCTTTACTGCATTTTTAGGCAGAACCTACCAAGGCAATTTGACAAATTGTTGGGCAGGCACATGCTGTAACAATACTAGAGAAGCTAGGCTAAGGGCTACATTCATCATAGAGTCTTCAATACTAATTTCAGAATATTTTCACTGGCCACGGGTTTTGCGATATCCCACCCCTTCAGCCACCATATTGACGTCACTGGAGTGAATCAAATTGGTTGAAGATTGGCCGCATTTGGTGGGGATTCCAGAAGGAGGTAGAGATGGATCATCCAATTGGCACATCTGGCTGAGGATGAAAATTGCTGAGGACAACTGACTAAAGGGCAGAATGTTTCAAGAGGTTTCTTCTTTACCTTAGCTCCCAATGGGGAAGTAATTATCACCATCCAATAAGGTCTGAAGGGATTTCTGAGACTTAATAGAATGAGCAAGCAAGCAAGAGATGCATTCACTACGATTTAACTGCATTTGAATTAATTGTTTAAATAGAGGGAGCTTCAAGGAGTCGGTTAGCTCAGTTGCCTGGCTGTCCAGTTTGATACCTAGTGATCCCAACAGAGGCTGTTCAATTCCTCTACTGGCTGGAATTAGCACAAAGGTCTGTCCTCAGTCTCTCCCTCCCCTGAGGTGTGGCAATCCTCAGGTTAAATCATCACTAGTCATCTCCCTCTCATGATAAGATTGTGGTGACTTTACAATATTCAGACAACAGTTAATGCTCTTCAAATTGTTATACCCCTGGACCAGGTTCAAGTCCCACCTGCTGTAAAGATGTGTAATAGCGTCTCTGTACAGGTTGCTTAGGGAAAAAGGTTAATTAAAAGTTTAAATGGAGCTTCTGATCAGTGGTGTGTGTAGTTACTGAAATAAAGCACTTATTAAACATGTAGGCCTGGACTCTGTTTAAAAATATGTTTCTTCTATTGTATGACAGCAACAGGAGGTAAGGGAGTGTGACTGGAGTGGAGGGTCATTCATTAGGAATCTCCAGTCCTTTGGCTCAGATGGGTGACAAAGTACCAATGGAGATGAGCATGCCAAGTGGCATCAAAGGCTAGCAGCCTCAAAAGGGCTCATCCCTCTGCCTAATCAATGAGGATCCAATCAGGGAATCAGATTAGGCCAGTAATTCATGTCAGCTGGGTCAGTAGAGGAGGAAATAGTGAAATAAACACACATCAGTGTTATGCCACTCCCACTTCCCTCGCCAAGGGTAGGTAGGTACCAGAATCAAGCTTGCCCCACGACTTCCCCCCCCTGACCCTGCAAACTCCAGTGGGGTCAGAATTGTACTGGCACCATCTGAGTGGATCCATCCATCAGTATCACAGCCTGCAGATTCATTACCCAGTGGTAGTTTATACACACGCTATATTGCTGCCTATACATTCCTGGATTTTAGGTGAAAGTGAGTACTGCAGATGCTGAAGATCAGAGTCAAGATTAGAGTGGTGCTGGAAAAGCACAGCGGGTCAGGCAGCATCTGAGGAGCAGGAAAATCGATGTTTCGGGCAAAAGCCTTTCATCAGGAATGAAGGAGGTCCCTCATTCCTGATGAAGGGCTTCTGCCCGAAACGTTGATTTTCCTGCTCCTCAGATGATACCTGGATTCTAGTTGATGTTTCGGTGCTTTGGTTATCTGAGTGGGGAAGTTGGAGTTTTTTGTAACCTATCTCCGAGATGGTTATTTCCAGAGAGCAAGCATGAAAATAAGGGGCTTTCTAATGAAGAGAAAAGGCAAGGATTTTTGAAAGATCTATAATCAACAAAGTACCTTCGGTCACAGAACTATCGGATTGAATATCATCCTGGGTGGTCCGGTTGGGGCTCCCCATTGCTTCATAAGTTGCCCTGGAGGGTCTCAAAATAAACTTCGATGGAGGAAACAAATGAAGACAAGAAGAGAAGGGCTTAGTTTACAAAACATTAAGTGCTAAGTCTGCACCAAGGCCCGCTTAACTGGAGCTCTCACGAACAATGTGTCATTAAGAATGCTGGCATGCAATACCAATTCACCTCTCCTTAATTTTCCTACTGTTGGTAATTATTATACAGTTGGTGCTAATTCACCTCACACAAACATATGTAGAAATTTGCAAACCTCTCCCCCTACCAAAAGCTATGGATGCTGAGCCTCAATTGGAATAACTGAATAAGAATGATAACTGTTCAAAAGAAGGCCTGCATTTGTATAGCGATTTTCATAACCACCAGTACTCTAAGTAGTACCAGTCTTGAAGTACTTTACAACTAATGAACTGTTTCTGTAGTGCAGCTGATGTTGTAATGCACAATACACAGTGACAAATTATGCAGAGCAAGCTCCCATATGCAGCAATGTCATAATGCCTAGCCCAATGTGGTTGTTTTTTGCCATGCTGATTGAGGGATTGAGGGATAGACTTCGCCAAGACAACAGGAAGCACTCCCTCCTCCTTCTTCAAAATAGTGCCATTGGATCGATTCATATTTGCCGGAACAGACAGGAAGAGTGTCAGTTTAAAATCTCATCCAGGAAAGGGCATCTCCAGCAGTGCAGGCCTCCCTCAGAGCTCACTGAAGACATTGTTGTGATAAAGTCCTGGAGTGGGATTATTTTATTTGTCCATGAGATGTGGGTATCACTGGCCAATCTTCAATTGCTCTGAGAAACTGATATTGACCTGTCTTCTTGAACCACCGCAGTCCTTAGGTTCAGGGGATGACCCCGGTGCTGTTAGGGAAAGAGTTTCATAAATTTGACCTTGTGACAGTGAAGGAACACCGATACATTTCCAAGTCAGGTTGGTGTGTGGTTCAGAGGGAACTTCGTCAAGGTTGGTGTTCCCATATTTCTGTCATCCTTGTGCCTCATAGGTGATGGGGGTCATGGCTTTTGAAGGTGCTTTCGGAGGAAACTTAGTGAGTTGCTGCAGCAAGTCTTGTAGCTAATATATACTGCTGTTAATAAGCCTCATGGTGAAGAGATTGTTCGAGGTGGTGGATGTGGTGCCAATCAACACTGCTACTTTGTCCTGGATGGTGTCGAGCGTCTTGAGTGTTGTTGGAGCTGCCCCCATCCAGGCAAGTGGAGAGTATTCCATCACACTCCTGACTTGAGCCAAGACAGACTTTAAATGTCAGGAGGTGAGTAACTCACCGCATCATCCTAGCCTCTGACTTGCTCTTGTAGCCACTGTGTTTATATGGTGAGTCCAGTTGAGTTTCAGGCTAATGGTAACCCCAAGATGTTGATAGCCGGGTAACCTTGATGGTAATTGAATATCAAGAGGGGATGGTCAGATTCTCTCTTGTTGGTGACAGTCATTGCTGGCACTAGTGTGGTATAAATAAGACTTGCCAGTTTTCAGCTCAAACTTGGATATTGTCCAGATCTTGTTGCATTTGGACACGGACTGCTTCAGTGTCTGAGGCGTCATGAATAGTGATGAACATTGTGCAACTGTCGTTGAACATCCCTACTTCTAATCTTATAGTGAAGGAAGGTCATTGGTGAAGCAGCTGATGATGGTTGGGCCTAGGACACCACCCTGAGGGAACTCTTGAGGAGAGACATCCTGGAGCTGAGATGAACTAACCTCCAAAAACCATAGCCATTTTCCTATGTGCCAGATATGACTTGAACCAGCGGAGAGTTTGCCTCCTGATACTCATTGTTTCCAATTTTGCGAGGGCTCCTTCATTCCACACGGGGTCGAACGTGGCCTTGATGTCAAGGGCCGTCTCACCTCTGAAGTTTGAACCAAGACTGTAATGAGGTCAGCAAGTGAGTGGCCCTGGCAGGACCCAAACTAGACATCAGCAACACGTTATTGCTGAGAAGGTGCTGCTCGATAATACTGTTGATGACACGTCCCATTATTTTGCTGATGATCAAGAGTAGACTGATGTGCCGGTAATTATGCAGGTTGGATTTGTCCTGCTTTTTGTGTACTAAATATCATCAAGTAGATGCCAGTGTTGTTTCTGTACTGGAACAGCTTGGCTAAGGGAGCAGCAAGTTCTGGAACACAAAAAAAAGGCTTCAGTCCTATTGTCGGAATGTTGTCAGAGCCCAGAGCTTTGCAATATCCAGTACTTGCAATCATTTCTTGATATCATTTGGAGTGAATTGAATTGGCTGAAACCTGGCATCTATGATGCTGGGAGAAATTGAGGACTGCAGATGCTAGAGATCAGAGTAGAGACTGGGGTGCTGGAAAAGTGCAGCAGGTCAGGCAGCATCCAAGGAGCAGGAGAATCGACGTTTCAGGCAAGAGCCCTTCATCAGGAATGATCCATGATGCTACGAGATGGATGATCTATTCGCTATTTCTGGCTGAAGATTGCTGCAAATGTTTCAGTCTTGTCCACATTCTGTAGTAAACTACTGCTGAGGATGGTGCTTTCATGATACTATTCGGCAAGAGGTTTGGGGAGATTTACCCAGCAAGTGATTTGTGTCCAAGTCAGAATATCGAGCAACTTGCGATGTGGTGCCCATGACATAGTTGTGCCTGAACCTCTCTGTCGTAAGGAAATTGGTCTTATTCAATATCCCTAAATATTACTCAAGTGAAGGGATATTTCTGAAATTTATCATTGCTTAAGTGTTTACAAACAGATTGACCCTTACGTAGTTTTTATTTGATCTTGTAATGGAGGATTTGTGTTTACAAGAAATATCAATGCCTTGCAATTGTTGATACAGCTTATATTCACACATCTGAAAATAATACAATATTCCAAACAACTCCACAAGTACAGTCATGGCCCATCAGAGGGTCTCATGGGGGTATGTCATGCAGATGTATTACTGAGTGTGGGCAAGACATAAACAGGATACATTCACAGTATCATCATTAGGTCTCACTACAGTCAAGCTAACTTCCAAGGATTTCATAGAATCATAGAATCCCAATTGTGTGGAAGCAGGCCATTCAGCCCATCGAGTTTACACCGATCCTCCAAAGAGCATCCTACCCACTCCCAACCCCTTACCCTATCCCTGTCACCCTGCATTTCCCAATGGCAAACCAGCCCTAACCTGGGCAATTTAGCACAGCCAGTCCACCTAACCTGCACAACTTTAGACTGTGGGAGGAAACCAGAGCGCCCAGAGGATACGCACACAGACACGGGTAGAACGGGCAAACTCCACACAGACAGTTGCCCAAGGATAGAAATGTACCCAGGTCCCTGACGCTGTGAGGCAGCAGTGCTAACTACTGAGCCACTGTTCAAAAGGAATGAATCATGGATGTTACCTTTGCTCACTGTGTAATAATCTCACCATTGAGAAAGATATTCACAGTTTACAAACACACAAGTTAAGATTGGGATAGGCCACTCAGCCCCTCAAGCCCGTTGCATCATTCACCAAGATCGAGGCTGATCTCAATGCTCCACATGCCTGTCTAGACCCAGTAACTTGTCGATTCCTTGCTTATCAATATCCATTTGAATTCCACTCTAATCGCAGGATTATAGAATTTAGTCTGGTGATCCAGTCCAATAAAATAAGCAAAGAACTGCAGATGCTGGAAATCTGACACAGAAATAGAAAGTGCTGGAGAAACTCTGACAGCATCTCTGGAGAGAGAAACAAGAGTTAATGTTTCAATTCCAGTGACTCTTCATCATTCTACATTTGTAATTCCAAATTGTGTTTTCTAAAAGACAGCTGATACAGCCAAAAGGGGCTACCAATGTGAATTAAGCAGCTGCCTGGAGAGAGAAAGAGAGAGACCCATGAATGTCACACATGAGATGGTGAAAGAACTTCATATAGCCAGTGCAGTGGTGACAGAGTACTACACTGTCATTGATGCTGTCTTTGGGTAAGATGTCAAATCAAGGCCACACTATCCCTCTCAGGTGGATGTTATAGCACCCAGGTCCTGGGCAGATCCCAAATTTGTCACGCTATGACCTCAGGTGAGCTGCCCCAATTTATTACAGTTCCAGGTGGGATAGCCCCAGTCTTTGAGCCCCCAGACAAGAATGGATGAATGGGCTCCCCTTCTTTATTAACCAGCCCTTTAGCAGGTCACAAGATTAATTTAAAAATAGATCCTTTTCCTTGTGAGTATACTTCTGCCAGACCAAAATAAATTTACATTTTAGAAGGAGCCAATTTACCTTTTTTTTAGAGTTAACAGAAAGAGTTTATTCATTACTAAATGTGAAAATAAATAGTAATACAACACACAAACCCAGATTAGAACTAAGGGGGATCCAAAATGATAATTTTGTTGAAAACAATTTAAGTATCAGTCTTTGAATTGTCCATCATAAGGGAATGGTTGAATGTTGCAGCCATTAAATTCTTAGTTTTGCAATTTAGTTAAATTTTATTAGTTTGTTTACTTTTGTCTGGCTTGTTGGTTAGCTGGTTTCAAGCACTCAGAGAGAGAGAATCACTCCACCTGCAATACAGGGGTGACTACGGAATAGTTCTATGGCTATGACATTCACACCGTACGAATGCTCATAACTACGCGAGTACACTCAGTCCATTGGATGCACATCAGAACCTCGATCCCAGTAACATACCCCTGTAAAGTTGAAACTGTCGGTTTAACCCCTGTCCTTGTGTATTCCTGAAAGGAAAAACTCAAAATGTATCTGCAGCCTGGGGTGTGATCTCCGCAGATGGGTTTGCTGTTGGGCAGGTGGGGGGGAGTGGGGGGGAGGCGGGGCTGGAGGGACAGGTTGTCAGCCCTTCATTATCTTTGTAGTTACAAGAGATCACAATCCCATCTGTTCTGCCTTGCCTCTTACCACTTTGATGGAATGTTGTTTGAAGTTCCCTTCACGACTTTAGGTGTGACATTCAATGGGTCTCTCTCTCTCTCTCTGCAGATAGCCACTCAGTTTTATATTCTCGGCTACATTGACTCTCTTCAAGAAAACATATTTTGGAATTATAATTGGAAAGGGCCCTAGTATTTCAGGGTTCTGACCCATGATCATGCCAATGTAAAAAATGACATGGCGCTATATGGAAGAAGGGATACTTACAATTTTTTTTTTAAAATGCAAGTGTTCAAACATGGGAGCAAGGGACTAATCATAGAATCCCTACAGGATTGAAGCAGGCCATTCGACCCATCAAGTCCATACTGACCCTCCAAAGAGCATCTCAGCCAGACCCAGACCCTTACCCTATCCAGGTAACCCTGCGTTTCCCATGGCTAATCCACCTAGCCTGCACATCCCTGGGCACTATGGGCAATTTAGCATGGCCAATCCTGCACATCTTTGGATTGTGGGAGGAAACCAGAGCACCCGGAAGAAACCCACGCAGACATGGGATGAATGTGCAAACTCCACGCCTCTATCTGTGCTGTAAACATAGAAACATAGAAAATAGAAACAGACGTCAGCTTGTCCATTCACTATGATCATGGCTGATCATCCCACTCAGTACACTGTTCTCACTTTCACCCCATACGCTTTGAGTTCTTTAACCGTAAGAATTATGCCTAACATATGATGCTATGAAGTGCAAGTGGAGATTATCGCAGTGTCCTGATCAATTCTTATCCAGGATCAATCAGCATCACTCACGAAGGTACCATGACCTTGTAGCTGATTATTGGTCTTCACAGAATCAGCTGCCACTTTCCTACAGATGCCAGTGGCTACATTCAAAGGCATTAATTTGGCTGTTAGGTGCTATACCAATGCAAGTTTGTTTTTCCTTCTCATGCATGGTTGAGTCCAGACAGCGGGCTATAGAAATTTTGCTAAAGCCCAAACGGCCTTTTTATCAGGTTGGGAGAAGATGCAAGGGAGAGAGAGAGAGAGAGAGATGGCAGTCGCCAAGTAAAGACTTTATGATTGCTCATAGGCTTGGGGATTTGGAGGTAGCCGTGAGGAACCTTGACTGAATTTTCTTTTCCATTTATTTTAGCCCAGAGCAGCCGAGGCTGTTGCTGAGGCCACTCAGCTGCTAGTGCTGTGCAGCTCTCTCTCCATCCCTAGGATTTATCGAATCTGTGTGGCGCTGCAGCCATGCCAGGTAATTGGCTCAATGAATCCCTACTGTCTAGTTATGGCTGAAGTTCTTTTCTCAGTATCAGCAGGATGACACAAGTTCTGTCAGTGTGTGCCCCAGTAATGGCAGGTATTGAGAAAAAAATGTATTGAGAAAAAAATGTATTGGACTCAAAAAAGCGCAATATTGACCACTTAAAACATTGCCCACTAGCACTGTCCCAAATCTCTACAGCAATAGTAGTATTTTGACAAGCCTGCAATTTGTTAAATGTAAGATATGCTGTCACATTACAGCATGCCCAGTAACATTGCTGTCAGTGTAATGAAGGGAGTATTGATGGCAATCTATAGAGAATGATTGCCTTCCATCTAAAATGCTTTCCAAATAATACATGCAATTATTGCAAAGGATTTTGCGAAGTTTCTTTTACCTCCCTGAAAATGGGCGCAGTACAAACTTCTACTCACAATGTTCCTTGCTGCATTCATGCCTTTTAAAGACCTTTTAAAAATTCAAAACAACCCCCAGGGTAAATGTGATGACATTGTCTGAGAGCAAGGCTGGCCCAGTGCCAGTAGTCAAGCTCTTGGACTGTAAACAGAGTCATGGAGTCACAGAGCTGTACAGCACGGATACAGGCCCTTCAGTCCAGCTCATCCATGCCCACCAGATATCTGAAATTAATCTAGTCCCATTTGCCAGCATTTGGACTATATCCCTCCAAACCTTTCCTATTCAGGTACCACTTTGAGATAGGTAACAAGAGTAAATAAACTAAATTGGAAGAAGGTGAAAATGCCCTTTTACATGATAAGCCCTCCCTCTCCCCTATCTATCACAATCCATTTGCATGCATTGTTGACTGGGCCAGCATTTATTACGTCAATCAGTAAGTGACCTTCAGAAGATGGTGGTGAGCTACCTCCTTGATTCACTGCAGTCCATTTTAACGTAGCCACAAGGATTTCCAGGGTTTTGACCCCATGCCAGTGAAGGAACTGCGACATATTTTCAGGTCGTGATGCTGAGTGGCTTGGAAGGGATCTTGTACTACTTTGCAAAACTGATATAGTGTTGCCTAGAGTCTACAGATCAGAAACAGGTCACTCAGCACAATTAGCTTCATTCCACCCACCTTTATCATACGATCATTATCTCCTTTTTTTTCCTCCTCTACTTATTTAGCTTCCTCTTAAATGTATAGAGTTTCAGGTACATAGCTCTTTGAAATTTATGTCACAGGTAGACAGGGTGGTTAAAGCAGAATTTAGCACACTTGCCTTCATTACTCAGACCTCTGAGTATAGGAGTTGGGACATCATGTTGAGACTGTGCAGACCATTGGCGAGACCTCTTCTGGAGTACTGCCATAGGAAGGATATTACTAAATTGGAGAGGTTTCAGAAATTATTTATCAGGATGTTGCCAGGAATGGATGGGTTTGAATTTTAAAACTAGGCTGTGAGTTTTTTCACTGGAGTGCAGGAGGTTGAGGGGAGACCTTCCAGAAGTTTATACATTCATGAAGGCCAGAGATAAGGTGAATGACAAGTGTCTTTTCTCTAGGGTGGGGTACTTCAAAACTAGGGGGCATATTTGAAAGTGAGAGGAGTGAAAAAGGACGTGAGAGACAACTGTTCTTAAACAGAGAATGGTTTGTGTGTGAAATGAACTGCCAGAGGAAGTGGTGGATGCAGGTACAGTTGCAATATTTATAAGACAATTGGATAACTACATGAATAGGAAAGATTTGAAAGGGTATGGCCCACACACAGGTAAGTAGGACTAGTTTGGTTTGGGAACACAGTTAGCATGGACAAGTTCCACATTCTCACCACTCTCTGGGTAAAGACATTTCTCCCCAGTTCCCTAATATGCTGATTAATGACTATTTTATATTAATGTCCTCATGCAAATAGTTTCTCATATAATTACCCAACCAAGCCCCCTGATAATTTCAAAACGTTTAATTGGGCTTTCACCCAGCCTTCTCTTCACTGCAGAGTATAACTCCAATCTATCCAACATTTTTCTGGTGAGGAAATTCTTTCATAAATTCCTATAGGACGAAACGAGGCCATTCAACCATTCATGAAGCTACTAGCTGTTTTGAAGACCAATACACAATTCATTTCACTCCCCAGTTCTTTCTCTATTTTCTGGTTCTGGTCTCGTATGAATTTTTATGCATGTTTGCCAGTGTCTCAATAAGCTGTTTATAATTTGGATTATATTGTAATTAAAATACAGTAGCGCCTCGACTTACGAACTTAATCTGTTCCGGGACCTGGTTCGCGAACCGAAAAGTTCGCGAACTGAATCAATTTTTCCCATTGTTCGGATAGCGTAAGAATGCTTGAACGGCTGTTCACAGCGCACGCGCCAAAGACGAACTGAATGAGATCACGCGAGGCCCGAGAGCTTTTGCATTCAACAAGCGCGTAGCAAAGCTGAACAATGAAACCACGTGATCGCACACGGGCTTTTTGCATTCGTACCTTTGTTCGTACCTTGAATTTCGTATGTTGAAGCAAAATTTTACATACAATCCTGTTCGTAAACCGATTTGTACATGAACGGGGTCGTTCGTATGTCGAGGCGCTACTGCTATTAATATGACAAAACATTGACCGCAGATCCAGGATGTTAACAGGTCCATCTTTAATTATGAAACCTGCAATAGCACTGCTATCACTAGTAACTGTCTGCAATCAGAAAATCGCCACTCTTTGATTTGTTGGTGCAATTGTTCAGTAACTTGTTAAGAGTGACACAATTCCAGATATATTTGGATTGAAATTCAGATCAGTGCAGCTGACATGCATGACGATTAGATTACATTCCCTACAGTATGAAAACAGGCCCTTTGTCCCAACAAGTCCACACTGACCCTCCGAAGAGTAACCCACCCAGACCCATTTCCCTCTGACTAATGCACCTAACATACGGGCAATTTAGCATGGCCAATTCACCTGACCTGCACATCTTTGGATTGTGGGAGAAAACCGGAGGACCCAGAGGAAACCCACACAGACACGGGGAGAATGTGCAAACTCCACACAGACAGTCACCTGAGGCTGGAATCGAACCTGGGACCCTCGTGCTGTGAGGCAGCAGTGCTAGCTGCACAGAAGCTAAGTGTGCAATGACTTACATTTATATAGCTCTTTTCATGTTGTAAAATGTCACCAAGACTCTTCACAAAATCAAGATAAGACTTAAAATCTAATAATGCACCATATTGTTGTGATCTATGACTTGGTCAAAGAGGCTGCTTTTAAGGAGTGGTTTCATGGATGATAGACAGAGAGAGATACAGACAGGTTTAGAGAGAGAATCAGAACCAAGAGCCCAGGCAGCTGAAACTCAAGGTTGACTTAGCTGGTGAGAAGAATGTTACAAAGGAAAGGAGGGGAAAGTTCAGGGAGGGAGCTGAACACAGTAAAATTGTTTGAGCTAAATGCTTAAGTAAGACATTTGATAAATGGGGATTGTCAAACTCATTAGATTGATTTTAAAATTAAACATTGCCGAACTATTTTGTGCACTTGACTATTCCTCTTACTTCAGTTATGTATCTGCCGGTTTTAATAGTTTTCCTGGGCCTGGATTAATTTTCTTGCTTACAAGGAGAACAAGCTGTAGTTTGTTCACCTGAAGATACACACTTAAGATGCGACTAACAAGGTTCCCAAAGATCATCAGTTGGAAATATTAACTCTGTCTCTTTCTCTCTCCCTCTCGCTCCACAAATACTGCCTTATCTACTGAACATTTCCAGCATTTTCTGTTTTTAATGTAATTAAGACAATGATCTGGTCATTTGTCACATTTCTGTTTGTGTGAGATTGCTATATACAAATTGGCTTCTTTCCTGGCTTCTCACAAACATTTCAAAGAGACTTCACTAACAATAAAACAATTTGGGAGATCCCCTAGATGGTAAAAGGCACAAGGTAAATATCAACCTTTGTTTTACTAATATGTACCTGCCCTATGCCCAAGGTTTGTTTCAAAGTTTCAGATTACATCCTTCACCAGTTTATCATCTTCATAACACCGCTCCCCTGTCATCTGCTTCCAAGATGATGAAGAGTAAGTATCTCTGCCCTCCCTTCGCAACACATCCATCTGCTGTTTGTGGCTTTTCTATAGTGGGATTCTTCAGGAATACCTTCGGAACTCGGAGTGGCTTGGACTCAAAGGAGAAGGTTTAATTGCAGTGAGCAGCATGAATAATTTCGGTATACTCCCCCCTTCCATCTGCTCTGAACCAACACCAACATGCATCTCCCCCCATCCCCACTCCAGCCTCCCCACCTATTGACAAACAAGCAGGTAAAATATTGGCTCAAAAGTGTTTTGTGATATCTTGAAGATGGGAACAGTGCTATATAAATGCAATTCCTTTCTCGGGCCGAATGGCCCATTTCTGCACTGGAGGTTCTGTAATCCTATCCCGCCCTCCCTTGAGACAGTAGCTCCTACAATCCAACCAACCTCCAGTACTATGCTGGAGTCTACACTTAGCCTGAGTTCTTAGTCTGGAATGGGACTCGAACCCAGAACTGTCAGACTCAGAGGTGAAACTGACATCCTAAGATAGGTCATTTGGGTACTTGCCAAATGCAAGCATGACTGATAAATATATGCAAATGATCCCACAGAAAGGCTCATTGTGAAATTGTCCTATTAATCTCCAATTGAATTATATTCCAGTCTCTAAAGATTCTCAAAATAGAGAAGACATTCAAAGTGAATAAGCCTAATAAGAAGTCCTTATATTGCAAATGCATTAGCCAAAGATTTACAATTTCTGAGGAGATATGTGCAGCCTTTTAAAAACAAAATCGTGTTAAGCAGAAAACTTTGCTTCAGAAGTTGTATGGGGCTGTGTTAGGAGTGTCCCAGTGAGGCAATTTAATTGATGAAGTGAAATTTAAGGAATGCAAAACATTCACTCCCAGTGGAGTCAGACCCAGTGGCATGATGGGAGCTTTCTGTTCAGCCAATCTGTGAAACTGACAGCTGGTCTTAAAGTAAAATTCACTTGTCCCTGCCTTCTAATGCCCTGATAACCAGGAGATTCTGAACTGTTTCCCATTAAAAGCTTTATCGTATTTGAAAGAAAATGAACGAAGAAATTCAACGATTGACTGTACTCCAAAATTATGTTATGTTCACACACCGGAGATTGAATTAAGAAAGGTTCCTGGGATCACAGAATCAATCAATCAATGGATAGAACAAGATTATTAATGTTCTGAAAGCAGTTCTGAAACGTTAACTCTGCTTTCTCTCCAGAGGCGCTGCCAGGCCTGCTGAATTTTTCTAGCAATTTCTGGTTTTGCATCTGATTTCTAACATCCGCAGTTCTTTAGTGGTTTTTAAAAAGATTTTTAATGTACTCAGATCCTGCTCACACCTTTCACAGTAATTAATAGAATGCTTGATTTTAGGTGTAAGATAATGGTGGAGGAGCTGTACATGCTCACCTGACGAGGGAGCAGCACTCCAAAAGCTTGTGATTTCAAATAGACCTGTCGACCAAAACCTGGTGCCTTTGACTTCTGCCAATGTTTACAGCTATAGGACAATTCGAGGAAAACAAAATCATCTGCTTAAGTTTTCGAATTGGGGCTAGAAATGGGATAGAAGTCAACAATACACAAGATGGAAGAGTGCATGCATAGAGTTTTTGGATTGGGCTGAAGGAGGTTACAGATAGAGACAAGGGTTTGAACGTGGAGAGATTTGACAAGGATAGGGATCTTGAAATTGTGATATTGATAATCTCACCGAGCCAAGGTTGATAAATTGCCTAGAAATAGGCAAGGGACAGCAAAACTCTACATTCACAAGAACGCACTGTTTTCAAAACAGAACTGTTCAGAGGAAGGGTCACCAGACTCTCAACTTTGACTCTGTTTCTCTCTCCACCGATGCTGCCAGACCTGCTGAGTTTCTCCAGTAATTTATTTTCCTGTTTCAGATCTCCAGTATCCAGCATTCTTTATTTAATTTTAGTGGGATCTTTGCTGTGGTCCGGCCCACCCACAGCAGAGACAGTACCACAAACAAAAATCAAAAGGCACTCCATTTGTCCGTGAGGCATTCTGAGATGCCACGAGGATATGGAAGGCGCCATGTCAAAGTCGGTTATTTCTAGGAGGGACAGGCACAGGTTCAGGATGTGAGATGTGAACCACAACCTGATCCTCAGCAGCCTTCACCAGCTGAACTGAGTCATGGCCCCAACAGCTCATGGTTCTCCATTCCTACAAAATGCCAGCAACCCAAATTCCGCCAGCCATCTCATCACTGGTTCACTGATTGGAAGTCCAGGGAATTGTCATTGATGATGACCCTGAAAGAGCAACAGCTACACAAGGATTGTTAAAACATTATGGAGTATTTTTGTGGATGTCAAATGGAAAACCGTAGCACCCAGCCATCTTCATTTTAACTGCAATGGCACCATTGATTTTGGTAAAAACAATGACTGCAGATGCTGGAAACCAGATTCTGAATTAGTGGTGCTGGAAGAGCACAGCAATTCAGGCAGCATCCGAGGACAGGCAAAATCAACGTTTCGGGCAAAAGCCCTTCATCAGGAATGTTTCAGGACATGGTTGAAGAGCTTCAGGGCTGAGGAAATGACCTGGGAGTTGCAGTGAGAGAGAGACTCCCTGAGATTCTTGTAGAGAGAGGAGGAAAACTTCTTCAAGGCAGGCATCCTTGCAAGAGGATTCGCAGTAGGGTTAAAATCAACGAGGTAAAAACAATGACTGCAGATGCTGGAAACCAGATTCTGGATTAGTGGTGCTGGAAGAGCACAGCAATTCAGGCAGCATCCGAGGACAGGCAAAATCGACATTTCGGGCAAAAGCCCTTCATCAGGAGGGCTTTTGCCCGAAACGTCGATTTTGCCTGTCCTCGGATGCTGCCTGAATTGCTGTGCTCTTCCAGCACCATTGTTTTTGGTGTCCAGCTAAAATGGATGACTTCCCTCACTCTCTTTAAGCCCAGGAGCCTCTGGAAAGAGGCTGTAAATATTTGTCAACTAGGCCTGTAGGGAGCATTTGAAATAATCTCCACAGGAATATCACTTGGTAAACTGGTTTTACCAGCCCCTGCATTTTATTGATTTAGCTTCACAAATGTCAGGCCTTGTCATCTAAAAAAGTAAACAGCTTTCTTCATCCCTTTAAAATAAAATTCTTGAACATTAGTCTCCAAATATCTGCACTATTCACTGAACTTGGCATTGTGTCCATGATATGGAGGTGCTGGTGTTGGACTGGGCTGGACAAAGTCAGAAGTCACATGATACCTAGTTATTATCCAACAGGTTTGAAATCATAGCACTTCAAAGGCTTACGATTTCAAATTAACCTGTGAACTATAACCTAGTGTCATGTGACTTCTAACTTTGGCATTGTGTGCGTCTCTGTGTTAGAGTGTGTATGTATCTGTGTTAAAGCTTGTGTCTGTGTGAGAGAAGGACTGTACATGTGTGTGTCTGATTGTGAGTGTATGTGTCTGTGTTAAGAGTGTGTGTCTGTATGTGTGTGTGAGAGTGTGTTTGTGTGTCTGTATGTGTGTATGGGAGAGATTGTGCCTCTGTGGGTGAGAGAGAGCATGTTTGTGTGTGAGTCTGTGTGTGTGTGTCTGTGTGTCTGTATGTGTGTATGGGAGAGATTGTGCCTCTGTGGGTGTGTGTGAGAGAGAGTGTGTGAGTGTGTTTCTCTATGTGTGTGTGTTAGAGCATGTGTCTGTGTGAGAGAGAGACTGTGATATCTTGAAAATGGGATGTCTGTGTGTGTGTGAGAGAGTGTGTGTGTGTATGTGTCTGTGTGTTTGAGTATGTCTCTGTGTGAGAGAGACACGGTGAGTGTGCGTGTGTGTGTCTAAGGGGTGGGGCTTTGGTGCCTCTTGTATTAACATGTATCAATTGTAATCTACAATAACCTGTTTAAGACTATGCTGCCCCTACAGATTCTAATGTTTCATTTTAATGCGCAATACGTTTTATTTTCTTCTTTTTGCTTTCCTTTCAGAAAGGGGTGGGGGGGGGGTGGGAATGAACATCGAGTCAATTGTAATCTACTGTAATCTATTTGAAAATATGTTGCTCCTACCGTTTTTAATGCTTCTTTTTTGTTTAGTGTACAATATATTTTATTTTGTCTGTCTTTTGCATGTGAGCGAGAGAGCGATCCTTTAAGCACCCTCTGATTTCCCAGAGGATGGTTCCTTCAGGCGTAACCTCGGCCCATCCTTTATCCCTACCTTGTACAATTGTGGGTTTGTGAGGCGGCAGTGTACGGAATGCAGTGAGCTAGAAAAGAATAGTTTACTTACGGCTGACAGCAAGTCTGTCAAGCCTCGACTGAAGCGACAGCAACGCCTGCCAAAAACAACAGCAGCAGCTCGGAGCTCAGAGCTTTTCTTTAAAAAATGAGCTGGTTCCTCAGCCTGTGCTCCCTTCCCCACAACAATATTTCTGCAGCGCCTAAAGACTGCAGACTATGGTGAGCGACGCTCTGTTATATCAGGGGCTCGCCCTGTGTTTAGACTGCCCACCCCTGTAAACCTTCCTGGTGTTTTCACAAATGGATTCAGCTCTTCCGCCTCCAACCATCAACTCAAATGAAGATTAAAATTACATCTCAGACTTGGGAGCCTGAAGTTACCTCTAATCCGAAACTGCTCAGATGTAGCAGAACTGAAAATCCCACATCCCATTTAATTTAGGCTAAGTGCACATTAAAACGAAGCTTTCATGTGAAACATGACAAAGGCAATTAAGAGACTGGAGTCACTCTTGGGCCAAATGAGTGAAGTAAGATTTCCTTCCCTCAAGGACATTAGTGAACCATTTGGGTTTTTAATAACAAATAGTTGTTTTCTGAATTCGTGAGACATGGGCATCGCTGGCTGCACCAGTGTTTATTGCCCGTCCCTAGTTGCCCCTTGAGAAGGTGGGGGTGAGCTGCCTTCTTGAACCGCTGCTGTCCATATGCTGTGGGTTGACTCACCATTAGGGAGGGAATTCCAGGATTTTAACCCAGGAACAGTGATATATTTTCAGGACAGGATGGTGAGCTACTTGGAGGGCAAATTGCAGGGGCTGTTTTTTTTCACATGTATCTGCTGCCTAGATAAAGTGGTCGTGAGTTTGAAAGGTGCTGCTAAGGATCTTTAGTGAATTTCGGTAGTGAATCTTATAGATATTCCACACTGCTGCTACTGAGCATGGGTGTGGAGGGAGTCGATGTTTGTGGATGTGCTGCCAATCAAGCTGTCTGCTTTGCCCTGGATGTGTCAAACATTTTGAGTGTTGTTGGAGCTGCACTCATCCAGGCAAGTGGGGAGTATTCCATCACACACCTAACTTGTGCTTTTAGATAATGGACTGGCTTTAGGGAGTCAGGAAGTGAGTTACTTACTGCAATATTCCTGAGCTCTGACCTGCTCTTGTAGCCACTGTATTAATGTGGTGAGTTGAGTTGAGTTTCTGGTCGATGGTAACCCCCAAGATGTTGATAATGAAGGATTCAGTGATGGTAACACCATTGAATTTTAAGGGGCTATGGTGGAGATGGTCATTGCCTAGCATTTTTGTGCTGTGAATGTTACTAGCCACTTGTTAGCCCAAGCCTGGATATTGTCCAGATCTCATTGCATTTGACCATGGACTGCTTCAGTATCTCGGAGCTCTGGAACAATTCTTGTAAACCTTATCTGCATTATCTCCAATGCGTTCCCATTTTTCCAATAACATGGCACCAGGACTGTAATCAGTACTCTTACACAATTCATCATAACCTCTTTGTTCTTGTTCTCTGTGTCCGTATTTATGAATCCTTGAAAACAGTATTATTCATTAACTGTCCTGCCACCTTCAATAAATTATTTGCATATGTGTAGGTCCCTCTGCTCCTGCACACCTTTTAGAATAGTCCCCTTTATTTTACGCAGTTTCTCCATGTTCTAAGTGTCACCTCATATTTCTTCACTTTGAACTTCATTTGCCACCCACGTTCCCACTTGTTGTATTTTCTTCTGCACGGATCACTGAGGCCTATGTGATTTCCAAAACTGCAAGTCCATGCTGGGAATAGTGTCGGAATTCCAATCAGGGTGCATGGATTCCTTGGAGTCACTGCACAGCTCTGAGAGAACACTGTCTTCCATTTATCCATACACTCCACCGTATGTCAATGTCTTTTTAAAGTTCTACACTGTCTTCCTTAACTTACAATTCTCCCAGGTTTTACATTGTTCACAAACATGGTAACTGGACCCTTCACACCAAGATTTATTTTTTTTAAATATTTGTCATGAAAAGTAAGAGTCACAATACTGACCCCTGGGAAAATCCACAACCAACCTTCTGCCAGCCTGAAAATTACCCACTGAGCACCAATTCCATATCCATATTGCTCCTGTACCTGTTATTCCATGAACTGTAATATTCTTCACAAGTCTACTGTCTGGTACTGTATCAAACCCCCTTCTGGAAGTCCATGCCCACCACAGCAACAACCTCATCAACTCTCTGTGTTCCCTTTTCAAAAAACTCCAGCAATTTAGTTAAGACACAATTTTTCCTGAATGAATCCATGTAGAGCCTTCTGAATCATTCCCACAGACCATTAATTCTACACCGAATAATGGTCTCTAGAAGCCTTTCCTCCACCAAACTTAAACTGACTGGTCTTTAATCGCTGGGTTGATCTTCACAACATTCTTTGAATAAAAGTATAATCTTTGTAAATTCCAGTCCTCTGGTACCGCACCTGAAACCAGGGAAGACTGAAAGATCATTTCCAGCGCCTCAGCAGTTTCTACTCTCCCTTTTCAATATCTTTGATGTGGAGGTGTTGAACTGGGGTGGACCAAGTCAGAAGTCACACGACACCAGGTTATAGTCCAACAGGTTTATTTGAAAACACAAGCTGTTGGAGCTGTTGGACTATAACCTGGAGTTGTATAAGTTCTGGCTTCAATATCTTTGGATTCACCTCATTTAGTTCCATTGCCTTATCAAGTACTGACAGCTTATCCAAACACCATCTCCTTCTCAACTTTGATCCCTCCTTGTGACTGAGTTTCCTCTTTTGTCTCCATGATCTGGGCAGGATCTGCCTTATAGATAAAAAAGCAGCAAAGTACTAATTCAACACCTATGCCTCTGAGTGTAAATCACTGTTTCAGTCACTAATCAGCCTTATCCTTCCTTTTACTTCCCATGTGCTTAAAAGATAACTAATGTTAGTATAATTCATCTGGACCATCAGGCTGCTCTCTTATTAGAGGGAAATGACTGGTAGCGGTTTAACCTGAGGGTCACCACACCTCAGGTGAGGGGAGAGGTTGAGAATCCTCAGCCAGTGTGGGAATTGAACCCACACATTGGCATCTCTTTGCATCATAAAGCAGCCAATGGAGCTAACCAACCCCTCCACTTCGAGAAGAGTTTATGTCAACAGCTTGTGGGGAATAAGAAAAAGAAGCCAAGGTGCCTGGACACGTGGTGGAGGCAGATTCTAGGTTCAGTTGAGGCATTCAAGAGAGCGTTGGACCACTAATAGAATAAAAATGATGTGCAAGGGTCTGGGGGATGTGCAGAAAATTGAACTAAGTAATGATGCTAGTTTAAAGAGTCAATGCCGACATGATGGGCTGAATGGCCTGCTTCTCCATTGCAACACTTGTGTGATCCTGTGATGATATCCACATTGTGGCCCAGAGACAGAGGGGCACCTTAATTTCATGCGACCGGTTCTCCTCCTATTGAATAATGAATGAGCGTAAATGCAAATTTCCTCCAGGCCTGCTTCCTCTTCAAGACTGGACTTGTAACTGTTGCTTCGTTTTTCAATGTTGACAAGGATTAGGGAAGGGAGATGATTCACAGTAACCTTCTGGATAATTTCAGTTTCATTAAAATTTGTTCAAAGCTCATCAGCGTGGCTAGTGAGGACCGCAATTGTTGCCTGTTCCTAATTGCCCTTAATACGGGTTGGGTAGATTTTAAAAAGCCAAAAGACACTCTGAAAAGCAATGAGGGGGTGGGCATATGATGATGGACATATACGTTGACCAAAGGCAGGAGTTTGTGGGGGAGCAGGCAGTTGAAGGTGGGAGCTCAAGTGATGACAGATGTCTCTTGATACGCCCATAATGTGGAGGAGCCCGTGTTGGACTGGAGAGGTCAAAGTCAAAAGTTACATGACACCAGGTTATAGTGCAGCAGGTTTACTTGAAATCACAAGCCTTCGGAGCAATGTGATTTCAAATAAACTTGTTGGACAATAACCTGGTGTCAAGTGACTTTTGACTTTGATATGTTCAGGCAGAGTTGACAACCCCATTCTGCCAATTGTTTCAAAGCTGTCACCAGCAATGGTGCCATGTTCTTGAGACCTCTCTTGGAGGGACCAAATGGGGTGGTGGGGGGACGGTTCAGGACTGCAGGATGAGATGCGATGGAAAGTGATGGGTGTTTACAGGCGTGAGGATAAAACTTAGCACAGGTCTGCCCCCATTCCCAACCCCAGACCCAGTTCCCATTTTATTGAAAGGCAAAAAGTGAAAACCAGGAGGTGTGATCTAATTTTAGGGAGACTGAGTGGTACCAAAAGAAGGACACATTTTGTTGAAGCTTTTTGCCTCATGCTTATCAGATCAGTTCCTAATGTTTTAATGAGAAATACTGTCTGAGAGGAGTGTGCAATAACATCAGCCTTATAATAACCTTCTAATAGGGCCTAAACCATTTGAGCATAATGCTTGCTTGATGCTGAAACAGAGTGCAAAGCCATTCTGTGAAATAACAGCTATCCTGAGCGAGTCATTTCTCATTCTATATTTTGCAAACCCATGAATGGTCTGGAGGTTATTTACAAGTTGGGTCCTGAAGAGTGCCCAATAAGGGCACTAAAGTTTCAGGACAGGTGGAGCCAGCTGTTTCACACTGTTACTTTACAACTGCAACACTCGTCACTTTCCATCGCATCTCGTCCTGCAGTCCTGAACCTTCCACCCACCACCTCCTTTGGTCCCTCCAAGAGAGTTCTCACGAACAATGGCACCATTGCTGGTGTCACCTTTGAAACAATTGACAGAATGAGGTTGCCAACTCTGCCTGTAAGTATCAAAGTCAAAAGTCACACACCAGGTTCTTGTCCAACAGGTTTATTTGAAATCACTACTATCACAAAACTATGGTTAAACCAAGAAGGGCTTATGCCCGAAACGTCGATTCTCCTGTTCCCTGGATGCTGCCTGACCTGCTGCGCTTTTCCAGCAACACATTTCCAGCTATGGTTAAACCAAAACAACATTTTGCTTAGCACACAAATGAGTCATCTGGCATGCAAATTTCTGTGCCCATATGATACCAGGTAAGTAGACTGTACATCTCAAAGAATGATAGATCATATCAAAGAGCATGTCCCTTTGGATTCTTTCAATAAGCAAGGTACTAATTGTCTCAAAACAGGCCTTGCTTACAAAACTCATAATACATTGTCCAAATACTGTATATAAGTGATCTGGAGGAAAATGCAAGTGGTCTGATTGGTAGATTTGCAGATGACACCAAAATTGACCATCTTCAATAAGAGACAATCAACTGCCCTGCTGACTACCTAAAGCCAGTCCACTATTTACAAGGCAGAAGTCAAGAGGGTGATGGAATGCTCCCCACTTGCCTGGATGGGTGCAGCTCCAACAACACTCCAGATACTTGACACCATCCAGGACAAAGTAGCCCACTTGATTGGCACCACATCCACAAACATCCACTCTCTCTCCACTATGAGTGGATTAAAGAAGACAGATTGAGAACCATGTGTTGATGTGTTTTATGAAAGAAGCCACTATAAGGTAAGGAAAAATGTTTTCACATAACGAGTAGATTGCATCATCTAGAGGCAGGTTTAATTGAGACATTCAAGAGATGATTTAAGGTGTGTGGGGAAAGACTTCATGCAGAGGCTAGTGGGAATCCGGAATTCACTGCCTGTAAGGGTGACTGAAACAGAAACCCTCCTCATATTGAAGCAGCATTTAGATGTGCATTTCCAATGCCAAGGCATACAAAGCTATGAGTCACGTGCTGGTGTATGCAATTACAATAGTCAGGTGAAGGGGTTGTTTGACTAGCAAGGATACGATGGGCCAAAATGGCCTTTCTCTGTGCTGTAGCCCTCTATATGAGGGTACTTGATGATAATCAAATAGAAACAATGTGTAGGGTTACTGGGAAAAGGCAGAAGGGTGGCACTAAGTTAGAATGTTCAGAGAGTTACAATGGGCTCCCTCTGCACCATAACAACTGTGTGATTCTGTGATATCGTTAATAGTCATTGTTAGCCAATTAGCTCTGCCACAGACCTAACAAAGTTATATAGATGCTATTCACAACTTCTACCTTGCAAGACAAAGAGAACATTCTTTTGTGAACAAATCAGAATTCAAAGACAGGTCTTACATTTATGTAGCATCTCTCATGACTTCAGGACATATCAGAGCACACTACCATCAATGAAGACCTTCTGAAGCGAATTCACTGTTTTAACATGGGAAAATGCCATAGCCAATTTGTATAGAGCAAGATCCCACAAACTCCTTGGCTGAATTTTCCGTCCAGATTGGGAATGTTGGTATGACATGATATTGAGTGAAAGATGCCCTGTTTCACCCTGTTCATGGAGGATAAGTGTTGAGAAGAAGTAGGACCTACACACAGAAGCTATAAAGCAAAGGACAGCCCTACCTGGAGGAAGAGGGTATGTAGGAAAGCAGTGGACAAGCAGCAGCCTTATTGTCCCAAACATTTACTCCTCACGTACACAATCTGCTCAGGTGGTGTGTGCCACTAAATGAGCAATACAGTTTGACAATTCTAAAAGTCCCTAATACATAGGAGCAGATTGCGGCCATTCAGCCCATTGAGTCTGCTCAGCCATTCAATGAGATCATGGCTGATCTGATATTCCTCAACTCCACTTTCCTGCCTTTTCCCCATAACTCTTGATTCCCTCACTGATTAAATACCTATGTCAGCTTTAATGCCCCAGCATTGACGGCCCTCTGCAGAGAAGAATTCCACAGATTCACTGCCCTTCAGGGAAGAAATTCCTTAAATGTCTTAAATGCGCGATCTTTCATTCTGAGATTCTGCTGTCTGGTCACAGAGTCATAGAGATGTACAACACAGCGACAGACCCTTTGGTCCAATTCATCCATATCGACCATTTATCTTAAATTAATCTAGTCCCATTTGCCAGTGCTTGGTCCATATCCCTCTAAACCCTTTCTATTAATATACTCATCCAGATGCCTCTTAAATGTTGTAATTGTACCAGCCTCCACTACTTCCTCTGGCAACTCATTCCATTCATGCACCACCCTTTGAGTGAAAAAGCTGCCCCTTAGGATCCTTTTATATCTTTCCCCTTTCACCCTAAACCTATGCCTCTAGTTCTGGACTCCCTTTCCCTGGGTAAAAGACCTTGTCTAGTTTCCCTATCTATGCTCCTCATGATTTTATAAACCTCTATAAAGTCACCCCTCAGCCTCCAATGTTCAGGGGAAAGATCTCAGCCTATTCAGCCTCTCCCTGTAGTTCAAACCCTCCAACCCTGGCAACATCCTTGTAAATCTAATGGGGGGGGGGGGGGAAACAACCTTTACACATCTTCGAAGAATCTCATATGTTTCAATAAGTTCACAACTTGTTCTTCTAAATTCCAACAACACAGATCCAACTTTCTCCACCTCTCCTCAGAAGTCCCTCCACACCTGGTATCATCCTAATGCACTTCTCTGGACTGCCTCCAGTGCCAGTCTATTTTTCCTTTAGACAAAGAAAACAAAACAGTTCACAGTATTCCAGCTGTGGGGTCCGATTAATGTCTTGTACAGTTTTAGTAAAACTTGCCCACTCTTATATTCCATTCCCTTCGAAATAAAGGCCAACATTCCATTTGCCTTCCTTGTTACCTGCTGAACTAGGAAGTCAGCCTTTTGGGACTCAGACATCACAGTTTGAGTATTCCACACACCACGGTTTGACTTTTCCTTTCTTAAACGAGAAAATCTTTCATAGAATCCCTACAGCGTGTGGAAGCAGGCCAGTCGGCCCATCAAATCCATGCCAACCCACTGAAGAGCATTCCACCCAGAGCCACCTCCCTATCTTATAATCCTGAATTTCCCATGGCTAACCCACCTAGCCTGCACATTCTTGAGCACCTTGGCCAAGCCACCTAATCCGCACATCTTTGGATTGCGGGAGGAATCTGGAGCAATCCACGCAGAATGTGCAAACGCTGCACAGACAGTTGCCTGAGGGGAGAATCAAATGCGGGTCCCTTGGCACTGTGAGGCAACAATGCTAGCTACTGAGCCACTGTGCCACCCACCAACAGCTACAATTATGTATAGCTTCCTGGTAACACATCTGACCCAACAATGTCTTCAAGGCCATTCACTGATTTCTCACTTTGAAAATACCATCCGTCCCTTTCCAGCATGTGATCAGCTCTCGAATGAGTTTTAATCAGCAAGTGAATTGAAGATTTGTGGGAACTGATACCACACCTTTCCAGCCACAATGCTCTCTGCTTAAAAAGTCTAACCCGTCCCTGAGAACTTGGACTCACCATCAGAATGCACTGTTTTTAAAGCACGCGCCCTCACCTCCAGAGGAACACCGAGGATCCTGCCGTCCTCATTCTTTATGGGGCGCCAGGCCAACACCAAAATAATGAGCCAAGCTCAGGATAACAGGGAGTGAGGGTAAATTGTGCCTACCCACCCTTTCCTCCCCACTTTATGTCTGCCTGTAATGCCCATTATATCCAATGGTACAGTAATCATTAAACCACTGATGAAATCTTAAGTGTAACAACACTGCAATTGTAAGTCTCAACATAAGGTTGAGATAAAGGTTTTCTTTCAATGGAATGTGGATGTCACCGACAAAACCAGTATTTTTACCCCATCCCTAATTGTTCTTGAACTGAGTGACTTGTTCAGCCATTTCAGAGGGCAGTTATGTGTCAACAACATTGCTGCAGGTCTGGAATCACATATAGGCCAGACCAGGTGAGGATGGCAAATTTCCTTTCCTAAAGGGTATTAGTTAACCAGATGGGTTTCTACACTAATTGACAGCAGTTTCATGGCTGTATATTCAAGATTTATTAGTTGAGTTTAAATTCCGCTAGTTACCACCGTGGGACTTGAACTATGTTCCCAGAGCATTACCTGTGCCTCTGGATAACAGAGCTCATGATATTATCAGTATGCCACTGCTGCCCTCCTGCTTGGGTGTTTTGCAGCTCTCTAGATCCAACAACACCCAAGAACTGCAGAAATCAGAAATGAAATTGCTGGAAAAAGTCAGAAGATCTGGCAGCATCCATTAACATTTCAAACTCAGTGACCCTTTTTCAGAACAGTGCAGAATAAAGATCACTGGATCCACAACATTAACTCTGTTTTCTCTCCACAGATGCTGCCAGGCCTGCTGAGTTCTTCCAGCAATTTCAGTTTTTATTTCGGAATCCATATTGAGTTCCATAATCTCTGTCCCCATTGTTTGCCATTTGATTTTGGACAGCAGATTTTGCTGAAGGTGCTGCTTTTCTCATTTACACCTCCAGCAGGCCCTCACTTGTTTCGGTAATCTTTATTGTTGTTGTCATTTTACCTCGTACACTCGCCTCCCTTTTTGTCATTTAATTTGACCTGCCTTTCCAAGCTATCACATACCCTTCCTTCTTCCCTTGTATCTCAAAGCCTTGGGCCCTGTGTTTGCTTAAAATCCATCACATCCTGAAATTTCTTTGCAGTCCTGACGAAAGGTCACCTGAGTGAAAATTTAACTCTGTTTTTCTCTCTCCACAGAGGCTGCCAGACATGTAGGCTGTTTTCTGTTCTTGCTGAAGGATAAATATAATTGAGAAACTGTGTCTTTAAGACACTTTCTCCATCAGAAAGCTACTTGAATGACTTTCAAGAAATCACATGAGTGAGAACGTGTGCCCTGTAAAAGGATACCTGAAAATTGCAGAAAATGGGCCATTAAAGTCATGACTCCTCCACAAACTTCCAACCCACACACAAGTTACTTTCCCTGCAAAAAAAATCATTAAACACTTTCTTTAAAAAAATGCAAAGGTATTGACTGCAGCTCAGCACTTCAACATTTCAACAAAAAAAAAGTTTAAGACAAACCGATTTGCTGGCAGCGTTACACTTGTTTGTTTTTTCTCTCAAACAACGATTCCCGGTGGAGTATCTGAGTACCTCCCACACTGAGGAATCTAGGATGTGTGATATGTGCTTAGTTTAAAGAAGGGAGGAGGTATTTTAAGAAAAAGAGCTGGCTGTGATCCATGACTTCCAGTGAGTGCATTCCTTGATTGACAGATTGAATGAGAATACAAGCAGAAATCTAAATGCAATGATCTTTGCACTATTTGAATAGCCACACAATTAAATTTGGATTTTACACTATTAATCATTCTTATACAGGAAGACTCATATGTAAGTGTTTCTCCTTCCCAAACTCTTTAGCCAACAAAGATCTGTTTATAATATTTTCCTTCCCCAGTTTGATAAGGAAGATCTTGGATTATTGTAGCACCTTTCACCAGTTCAGGATTTCCCAAAGCACTTTATAGCCAGTGAAAACCTTTCAAAGTGTAACCACTGGTGGGGAACAGGATGTGCCGCAGTTAATTTGTCCATAGTGAGCTGCCACAAACAGCAGTGTGATAGATATCTTATAATCAGAGATCTCATTACACACCTCTGGAGCAGGTTGGGAGTTCAGCCCCGGCTTCTTGACTCAGAGGTAGGGATACTACCACAGCACCACTAGAGCCTCATACTGTGACTGTTCTCGTTAATGATACTGGTCTCCTGCCAACCATGAGCCCCAGGCACCGTGATTAAAACTCTCCTGCTCTTCATAAACTCACCAGCCCAGGCAACGTCCTGGTTAAAAAGAAGAGTCCAACAAGAGTTGACAGCTCAACCTGAAAAATAACCCAAACCACATAACGACATGTAAAATGGGTTTGTACCGTATGGAACATAAATGGGGGCACTACACCCAATTTACAGGTAGCAAGCTGCCGCATACTGCAGTGAGATGATCATCATTGTTTTTTCACAGTGATCAGTGTACCAACGTTGCAGACAGATCTATGCGGCGACTGTAAAATGTAGAGGGAATGTAAGTCAACACATTGTTAAAAAGGATACACCACTACATATTCTGGAGGTGGGTGAGGGGTAATAACTATCTGACAGCATGTGTGCATGGTGCTTTACCAGAAACGTGAGGGTTCACATTATCAGACTGGGGTTTTATCCTGTTGATAAAAGATGACCACCAATGGGTAACCGAATTGTGATCTTTAGGATTATGAAGTGTTTGAAAATGGCAAAGATCATGACTAGAGACCATCAAAGTGAGCAGAAAATATTGGGAATATATTAGGAAGTAGGGAATTTAGGAGAAATGACTTTAACCGAAGAGTGGTGGGAATGAACTCACTGCCATAGGAAGTGGTTAAGGGTGAATAGTAGCGAGGAGACATATGCTTGAGAGTAGAGGCCATAGAAGCTTATGTTAGTAGATTTTGGAAAGACAGGCTTAAGTGGAGAATAATCACTGCACAGGCTGGGTGGGCCAAATGGCTTATTTTGGCATATGCCTGTAATCTCCGAGTAATCCATCAAAATTTAATGCAGTGTAAATGACCCTCATCCATCTGTTCCTCATGGATAACCTGACAGCAGCAGGGGTAAATCTGAGAGCCTTTGGCTGTCAATCGAAGTGGGCAAGCAGTTGGCACCCATCCATTCCGGGGGCTCGTCAGGAAGAGGAACGGATGGAGTAAGCAGCTCACAGCACACATCCCCTGTTCCAGATCAAATCGGGCTCTTTATACATGACTGCGAGAGGCTTCTTTAGAAAGGAACGTTTTCAGGTTTCTTTTTCAAAGCAGTGTAATTCGGCCAAGGGGAATCGTAGGCCTTTGGATCAGGAGTAGGCAGTTCGACACTTTGAGCCTTTCCCATCACACAGCAAGACCATGGCTGATCTGATTGAGGTCACAGTTCCACATTCTTGTTGATTCCCCATCGCTCTGTCAATTAAGTAATCAATCTAACTCATCCAGTGATCTAACCCCATTACTTTTCAGGGATGTGAGTTACACAGACTAACTACCCTCTAAGAAAACAAACTCTCCTTGCTTCCATCTTAGAAGGCAGATTTCTTACTCTTGAAATGTATCTCCTATTCTCATCCCCTCCGCAAAAGGAAACAGCTTCCTGGTCACCACCCAACAACTCTTCTCAACATCTTCAAGCTTTCAATGATCTCCTCACATTCTTCTAAAGGCCATTGAATAAAGGTCCAATCTGTTCACCTCTTCTTTCTGAGATAACTTACAGAACCATACAGAATACAGAATACTGAATGGCCTGGGCAGAGTGGATGTTGGGAAGATGTTTCCATTGGTGGGAGAGACTAGGAGTTGAGAAGTGTGGTGCTAGAAAAGCACAGCAGGTCAGGCAGCATCCGGCGAGTAGGAGAGTCGACGTTTCGGGCATAAGACCTCCATTAGGAATGTGATGTTATCAGGAGAAACTAGGAACTGAGGGCACAGTTCAAGACTTCTCCAACATTCTTCCTGCATCTAGCCTGTCCCGTCCCATTAGGATTTTTTAATGTTTCTATGAGATCCTCCCCATTCTTCTCTATTCCAATGAGTACAAGCCTAGTCAATCTAGTCTTTCTTCATATGTCAGTCCTGCCATCCCAGGAATCAGTCTGGTGAACCTTTGATGGACTCCCTCAATTACAAGAATGTCCTTCCTCAGACTAGGAGACCAAAACTGCACACAATACTCAAGGTATGGCCTCACCAAGGCCCTGTATAACTGAAGCAAGTCATCCTGACTCCAATACTCAAATTTAGATAAATGAGAGGTGCTGCACTTTGGGAAAGCAAATCTTATCAGGACTTATACATTTCATGGTAAGGTCCTCGGGAGTGTTGCTGAACAAAGAGACCTTGGAGTGCGGGTTCATAGTTCCTTGAAAGTGGAGTCGCAGGTAGATAGGATAGTGAAGAAGGCATTTGGTATGCTTTCCTTTATTGGTCAGAGTATTGAGTACAGGAGTTGGGAGGTCATGTTGCGGCTGTACAGGACATTGGTTAGGCCACTGTTGGAATATTGCGTGCAGTTCTGGTCTCCTTCTTAACGGAAGGATGTTGTGACACTTGAAATGGTTCAGAAAAGATTTTAAAATTGCCTGGGTTGGAGGATTTGAGCTATATAGAGGCTGAATAGGCTGGTTCTGGATTAGTGGTGCTGGAGGAGCACAGCAGTTCAGGCAGCATCTGAGGAGCAGTAAAATCGACGTTTAGGCTGGGGCTGTTTTCCCGGAGCATTGGAGGCTGAGGGGTGACCTTCTAGAGGTTTATAAAATCATGAGGGACATGGATTTGATAAATAGTAAAAGTCTCTTCCCTGGGGTGAAGGAGTCAGAACTAGAGGGCATAGGTTTAGGATGAGAGGGGAAAGATATAAAAGAGAGCTAAGGGGCAAATTTTTCACGCAGAGGGTGATATGTGAATGGAATGAACTGCCAGAGGAAGTGGTGGAGACTGATACAAGTGTCGGCGTGGATGAGTTGTTTCTGTGCTGTGTATCTCTACAACTCTATGATTCTCACTACGAAGGCCAATACGCCATTAGCTTTCCTCACTGCCTGCAGCACCTACAGACCAACCTTCAACGACACCCAGGTCTCATTGCACCTCCCCTTTTCCTAAACTGCCGCCGTTCAGATAATAATCTGTTTTCCTGTTTTTTGCAACCAAAGTGGATACCTCACATTTATCGACTGGCTTCTAGTTTAACATCTCATCTATATCACTGTAACCCTGACACTATCGCATTCCCTCAGTACTGCAGTGAAGGGGCTTGGCTGTTGAGGAAGGTATAAGAACATAGATTAAGAAAAGGAAACATCCACCAACCCAACTAATTATACCATTCCATATTGCAGTCAACTACCTGAACAAAATAACTACATGGGATTTGGATCTGGGCAAATGGTGACATGTTATTGCAAGAAAAGGGAATCGTTTATGCCTCCAGTAATACTGAGAGCAATTAAATATTTTAGAACAAGTTCTTTCATTTAGAATGTAAGTGGTTTCCATTTTACTGAATGGCTTGTCATTGCACCATCTGCTTACATACAGATCAAGGCATTCATGGGTTTCTTAACCACAGGGCTTGAATACCTCTGATACAAAGATATAAAAGATTGCAGCTTTATGTGAGTGATCTGCATGGAATCTGGTTCAGTCTCTGTGAGGCAAGATGGGCAGTGCAGAGGGTAATTGAAAGGAAATGACTTTGAAGTTTGGAAATCTGAAATAAAAACAGAAGTGCTGGCAAAACTCAGCAGGTCTGGCAGTACCTGTGGAGAGTGGAACAGAGCTAAATGTTAAATGTAAGCAATGTCAACATTTAACATTTACCTCTCTTCCTCTGTTCATCCCTCCACAGATGCTGCCAGACCTGCTGAGTTTCTCCAGCACTCTGGTTTATGAGGGAGTAATTAACTTCTTTAAGTAAGTGGTTTGACTGGATTTGCTTCCTATTTGCTTACACAAATGTGAAAGTGTACCCACAACAAATATTTCAAGAATAGCTTGGAGGTATGCAGTGCCTTCTTCCAGAAGAAAATATCTCCTTTACCTGAGCTAGTTTAAAGAAGATAGATCTTACCATATAAAGCTCATGTCTGATTTGGCCCTATACTCTTTCCCTTTTCTGCATTGTCTAGACAGACCTATACACTTGCACTGAGGCTTTTAAAAGGTGGGGCTGTGCCTCCCACGCACCTGCCCTGCTCTCTGGTTTTGGTAGTTTATCCACGTACTCATCTAAGTCCTTCTGCCCAGAACCTAACTTGTCCAGTTCACCTACCGTTGCTGATCTTTTTGGCTGCCAATATCTCAACATCACTAGTTTAGAATAATTGCCCATAGTTTTTAACCGCCTTACCACTTCTTATCTTCATAACGCCCCTCACTTCTTCAAGTCGCTCCTATTCTTTTTTCACGCCGCTCCCAGATACTATCCTCTTTGACTATCACTTTGGTTCCCTACGTCGAATTTCTTTATGTGCCTTAGTTTCAAACTGATATTCCTTTGATATGCCAGGTGACATTTTGCTTTGTTAAGACACTTTACAAATTCATGTTATTATTGTTAATCATATGAACAAGAAACAATGGCAGGCCGCTCAGCCCTTCAAGTCTGTTCCACCATTCAGTAACATCATGGCTGACCTGATTTTAACCTCAACTCTCGCTTCATGCACATCTCTTGGAAATCAAAACTCTGTCTCCTCCTCTGCCTTGAAAGTAACATGAAGGGCATGGATAGGGTAAATAGATAAAGTCTTTTCCCTGGGGTGGAGGTGTCCAGAACTAGAAGGCATAGGTTAAAGGTGGAAGAGGAAAGATTTAAGAGAGACCCAAGGGGCAGCTTTTTCACGCAGAGGGTGGTACGTGTATGAAATGGGCTGCCAGAGGAAGTGGTGGAGTCTAGTACAATTGCAACATTTAAAAGGCTCTGGGTGGGTATGTGAATAGGAAGGGTTTAGAGAGATTTAGGCCGAATGCTGGCAAATGAGACTGGATTTATTTAGGCTATCTGGTATACATGGACAAGTTGGACCAAAGGGTCTGTTTCTGAGCTGTACATCTCCATTACTCTATGACTCTATTCTGCATTTATCGCCTTTTGAGGAAGGAAGTTCCAAAGACTGATCGTCTTCTTGTAGATTAACAATTTCCTCATTTCTACCTTCAATGGGCAACCTTTTATTTTTAAATGATGACCCCTAGTTTTACTCCATACAAGAATGTTGACCACTGTCTGATCTCACCAGAACCCCCAATTTCTCCTGCATGAATTGATTCCAGATGTGCATATTTATATTAATAGATGATTATTGGCATTGTGCTCCCAAATCTTGTGATTTCAAAAAACGTTGTTGGTCTAGATCCTGGTGTCATGTGACTTCCGAGTTTGTCCACCCCAGTCCAACACCAGCACCTCCACATCACAGATACTTGCATCAGTGGCAGGACTTGTCCACTGAAAAGCAGCTTCTTTGAACAGATTGACTCAAGTTTGCTGTAACAACTTTGTTATTTTACTGTGCAGAAAAAGGCCATTTGGCCCAACAGACCAATGTCTGCCCTTTAATGATCCTCTTCAGGTCCCGTTGCATCATTGGCATTCCTTGTTGGGAATCTGTGGAGTTATGCAAAGGCACATGCTTACCCCAGTCAAATCAGTAAAACATACAGCTGCAAAGTGGGATCTGACAGAGGATATAGGGTAATACAGTATGAGGAATGGTATAAACTAATACTATGAAGACTGCACTCTTTTTGACTTGAGGTACTGGATATGGCCATACCTTAGCTTTGAAGGTTTAAAATGATTAAGTTCAATTACATGATGATTGTAGGAATAAGGATCCAAGAATAGCTAAAGATCAATGTTTTTGGGGGTAGTGCTTCACAAATTTGGACTCCAAATTTGGAAACCCAGGCTTACCATGCTCTGCCTTATGAAGCAAGCAATTTAATTTTCAGAAAGACAACGTGTTTTAATGATGGGATGTTGGAAAGATCCCAAACCTCTCCCTGAACAGAATGGTGAAACACTGTGCTGGATGCATTCCAGCTGGAGAGAGTCATCCTCAGTCCTATCTGAAAATTTACTGGCTAATTTCACACTTGCCCTCAAGGCTTTGACAGTACTAAACCAACAATATTGTCAAACTTCCAAAGAGCCACCTACATCAACTTGATGTGATATGTAACAGTGGTATTTTTTCTTCAGGTAAAAATGCACATTTGTATAATTTTTTATTGTATTGTATCTCCTCCTGTTTCTTAACTCACATCTAATATCTGTTGTAGACTTCACTGTTGCAGCAACTGCTCTTTGTGTGTGAAATTTGGATGTCAGTGCATCTTTCATTAAAAAGACATTGACCCCTGTGCATCACTAGGTGGTTGCCTCACTCAGACTGCCTACTTGCAAAGAGTAAGGAACTTGGGTTCTGTTTATTGGCCTTAGTTACAGCATGAACTAAGGTGTTGCATTTGTAAAATGGGTAAGAAATTGATGAGTTTTTCTAGCTCAGAGCTCTTGCTCTTCCCAAGACACTCAGAGCAACACTAACATCAAGAAGGTTGGTATTTCAATGGTATCTCATTCTTTTTTTTAAATATCTTGAATATTGATGGTGTTACATATGGCCAAGATGCCCTAAAGTGCCCCACAGCTGAACGATTAATCCTGAAACATAGTCACCCAGGCAAACATCACAACCAGTGTACACAGGAGTTAATAAAATAAATTTCACACTGCACGTCCTTAAGGTGCTGTTGGTTGATGAATGAATGTTGGCAAAGACACTAGTGAAACTCCAATCCCTATCCACAAGAGGCATCTGATTGAACAAGATGCAGGAGTCAACTTCAGGAATTCTCCAAGAGACTGCACCTCTGACAATACAGCCATTCATCAGAATGCACTGAGCAGTCAGCCCCTAGTTTTGTTTTTGCTTTAGTCTTGAAATAAGCTTTCTTACTCAAAGACAAGAGTCTTTTTCATGCATAGGTCTTGCATCTGTCACAGGTTTCTTAAGAGTAGATTGAGTCCAAGTAGCAGATAATTTGAAGTGAGTAAATTAACTAACCCCAGTGAAATCAGTGCGGAATACAAATGGCAAGTTTTGAAGAACAATATTGGAAACCAATGTGTCGCCAAACTCTTGACATCGTAAAATGTCCCAAGGCACTTCGTAGGAGCATTAGAAAGAAAACTTGACCTTCAACCACAAAAAGGCAGGCAGATCATCACAAGTTTGGTCAAAAAGGTAAGTTTAAGGTGTATCTTAAGAGGAGAAGAGAGAGGTAGCAACATAGAGAGGGAATTGCAGAGTTTAGAGCTCGGGTGACCACCTACGGTAAAGAGATTAAAGTCGAGAATGGGGAAGAGGCTGGAATTGGAGGAACTCAGACATCTTAGAGTGTTGCGAGGATTGAAGAATAAGAAGGGCCAAGGTCATGAGAGGGCTTTTGGAAACAAGTTTGAGAATTTTAATTATGTCAGCAATTTGACCACATAAACACTGACGTTTCGTGGATCAAGCCCCACAATTTGCTAGCTTAACACAGACACAAACCTATTTTGTTTAAATGGATTCATGTATGTTGCAGAGATGAATTGAGTGTATTGTGTATTTGCTTGACCCCACCCATTCAGGCTGCTTCTATTGTCCAACTTTTAAAAATCCCAATGCCTCTCAAGCCCATGCCACGCAGAAACAAGAATCCTGCTCCGGGCTACACCAGCTCATGCCATGCAGAAGCAAGAGTCCAGCTTGGGGCTTCATAGGCTGGACAACTCTGTAGCCACGCTGCCTCTGAGTTGCATCCACTCCATATCCCACCGAGCCACCTTCCTACCAATAGGGCTCTCTTTAAAAGGTGAGGATAAGGGAAAACCAAGAAAACAAACTGAGAAAAGAAGAGAGGGAGAAAAGGAAAAGGAAAGGAAAAGTGGACGAAGAGGACAAGCCCGGAATGGAAGGGGAGTGCAGGAGCCTGGGCGCTGCCTACTCCAGTGCTGCCATCTTGAGAACTTGGAGTGTCCTTCAGATCCCTACCTCTGAGCCAGGAGAGTTAAAGTCCCATTCCCAATACGTGTTATAACCTGCCTGAGAAATATCTAACTCAGAGGTTAGTCCCATTCATCCCAACAAATCCTGACACGCCAACTGGATCCTGTAACACCAGGCAACATTACAATAGGAATTAAATCGGATAACACAGCTAGATCCATCCCATCAGGCAACAACAACAAAGCTGGCTATGGGCATACCTGGCTGCACAAATAGTGGAAGTGAACTCCAACATAACAGGACCCTTTGAGAGACAGAGTCCAATAGGTGATACTAAAAAATATAAATAAAGTGGGAATACCTCCAAATCCATTTTAATTTAATCTCTTTTCTCTCTCTCCCTACCTTTCCTCACTTTTGTTACTCTGCATTATCTTTGTTGGGCAGTGCTTGGATATTTTTCTCTTAATTACAAAATGGGTGATTTGATGGTGAAGAAAATTAACAACAAAATAAAGGCAGAACATGAGGGGCTATTGAGGTGCATTGGTAGCATTCCAACCTCCGAGCGAAAAGGGTTCAAACCCCACCTGTTCCAGAGGAGTGTCATACTATGTCCAAAAAGGTTGATTAAAATAGTTAAAAGTGGGACGAATGGTACTGCTGTGTGGAAGGATATTATTAAACTTGAAAGATTTACTAGGATGCTACCTGGACTGGAACGTTTGAGTTGTAAGGGAAAGTTGGATAGGCTGGGATCTTTATTCCCTGGAGCATGAGAGACTGAGAGGTGACCTTATAAAGGTCTATAAAATCATGTGACACAGTGGCTCCGTGGTTAGCACTGCTGCACCAGAGACCCGGGTTCAATTCCAGCCTCAGGCAACTGTCTGTGTGGAGTTTGCACATTCTCCCCATGTCTGCGTGGGTTTCCTTCGGGTGCTCTCGTTTCCTCTCACACTCCAATGATGTGCAGGTTAGGGTGAATTGGCCATGCTAAATTGCCCATAGAGTTAGGTGCATTAGTAAACATAGGGTGGGGGAATGGATCTGGTTGGATTACTCTTCAGCGGGTCCGTGTGGACTTGTTGGGCCAAATGGCCTGTTTCCATACTGTAAGGTATCTAAACTAATCTGAAGGTCAGATAGATTGACAACAGCTTTTCCCCATGGTAGGGGAGTCTAAGACTGGAGGGCATAGGCTTACAGTGAGAGGGGAGAAATACAAAAGATTGAGATACAAGAGATACAAACAGAGGGACAATGTTTTCACACAGGGAGTGGTGAGGCCTGGAATGGGCTGCCAGAGGGAGTGGTGAAGGCAAGTACAATTTTGACATTTAAGAAACACTTGGACGGGTATGTGGTTGGGATAGGCATGGAAGGATATGGATCAAATGCAGGCAGATGGGACTAGTCTAATTGTGAAAACTGGGCAGCATGGGTAAGCAATGGCCTGCTTCTACGCTGTAAACCTCCAAGACTCTAAGACTGAGCAGGAGAAAGTGAGGACTTCAGATGCTGGTGATCAGAGCTGAAAATGTGTTGCTGGAAAAGCGCAGCAGGTCAAGCAGCATCTAAGGAACAGGAGAATTGACGTTTCGGGCATGAGCTCTTCTTCAGGATTCCTGAAGAAGGACTCATGCCCGAAACGTCAATTCTCCTGCTCCTTGAATGCTGCCTGACCTGCTGCGCTTTTCCAGCAACACATTTTCAGCTCTAAGACTGAGCAGTCAATAAATTCTATCCTCAAGGAGAGGTACCATAGCTTCTGTCATATTGACTGGCTTGAATTCAGATTAACAAATGTCATAAGGTTGATGGTTCAAGGGTCAATGCACAAAGTTGGCATAATTTATGCAGGCACTTCAGTACAGTACTGGGTGGGAGAGCCAATCAGTTGGAGGTGCTGTGTTTTGGATGAAATGTTAAATTGAACCCCGGTCTGCCAGAGTGGTAGAAAATGATCCTATGGCACAATCAGAAGAGGAGTGAGATAATTCACCTGGTGTTCTGGTCAGTGCACCCCCAGAAACCATAAGGCATTGTCTTGGAGTGATCTCTTCATTTACTGTTTGTGGGAAGTGCTGTGCAAAACTAGCCTCCAAAAACAATCACAGCGAATCCACTTGTTGGAAACTCCTTCCGGATGCAATGACTTTCTATTGTGAATGTGGTTCCCTTCACTCTCTGGTGACCTGTGTCATGTCTCCTATTTAGTGACACTCAGTCCAGTGCCCAAAAGGCTTTGTGGAGTCATAAGGTAAACTTCAATTGCCACCCAAGTAGTAAGGAGAGTCAATCATTGCCAATCACAATAGACACAACTTACGTGCTTTAAAATGCTGAGAGGTACAGATGTTGTCAATTAAATAGACTATTCATCTGAGACTGTAAATACAGAACTCAAGAACACAAACTAAAAATTAAGCCCCAAGCAAGACAAGACTGGAAATAAATTTCTTCCCCACAAAGTAGCTGATTCATGAAACAAACACCCAGTAAAAACAATCCATGTTGTGTCAATATGTTTCTTTAAGCAGGACCCAAATAAAGGTTCAGTTGGATATGGGTTCCACAGTGTTGTTGGTGGGTCCGATCTGAGACAGACAAAGGTTCCAAAGGAAGTGATAGTTTCTGTGAGACTTGGGAGGAATCAATGTGGATATTTCTGATGTGAAGTGTTCTTCCTTGTAAAAATTGTGGAAATCAAGAATTCATTTGTGAAATACGCCTTCCCAAGCATTTGAAGAGGTTGGATAGAGCCTATCACAGTCTGGGATATATTTTTGAAAGGAGCATATTAACTGTAACCTGACCTGATAAAGTATTTCAAATTATGTATAAGCTGGGCGGAGGGAATAGATGTGGAGACAATTTTCCACTTGAGGAAGAATCTAAAAACAGGGGCCTCAGTACGAGATAACTATTAATCAATACAGCAGGTGAATGAGGAACTTGTTCTTCACTCGGACAATGATGGGAATGTGGAACTGGAGACCACCGGAAGAGATGGGTGCAAGCAGGTGCTTTCAAAAAGCAACCAGATAAGTACACTGGAGAAAAGGACTAGAGAGGTATGTTGAAAGGCTGAGATAACAGAAGTGGAACAGAAGGAGATTCGTGTGGGACACAGACACGAGCAATGGCTAATGCCGATAGAATCTCGACATCTTACTGAAACTTTGCAATTTACACTAACCAGGACAAACACAAGGATAACAAATTTCAAACAATCTCTACAATTTACACAACAGGGGAAAGTGTACTTGTTTGACAGATTGTTCAAGGCATTTGGATAGACAAAGCAGCAGGGAATCATTGCAACTCAAGCTCCAACGTTATTCAAAAAAGGCATAACGTAAGCTTGAACATATTCCTGCTGTTTGCAGAGAACAAGTCGCTACATTTAAATGTTGTCACTTCTTGCAAGCATAAATGAACAACATTATGAATTAAACTGATGATCTTAAATTGGCTGTTAATGCAGCTATTAACACAGTAAGGATTGTTCAATGAGTACTGTCCACTCAGAAAATGACATCTAATAGTCCACCAGTTGTGCCAAATGGCTACATTTTGTGTTCCACGTTTTATGTAAATCTATTCCCACAGGAAATTTCTCCAAAAGCTATTATCCACAGGTTATCATTCCAGTAAAGACCTTTCAAGCAATAAAACTGGTTCCTATGTGGATTGATCCAAGATTACTGTTCTCCTCACTGAAGAGAATTATTAACATTAATTATTGTAGCTATGCATTGTCTGGAGATTTGGTTGTAGTAGGTTCAGTGGAGGCATTCAAGAGGGCGTTTGATGATAATTTAGATAGAAACAATGTGCAGGTTTGCGGAGAAGATTGGAGGCACTCTGTTAAAATGCTCAGAAGACCTCAATGGCCTCCTTATATGCTGTATAACAATCTGTGATCACCTTTATCAGTCATTTTGTTTTCATGATCTTAATGTGCAAGAAGGGAGGGCAGTAATGCACTACAAAGATAGCACTTAAAAAGTGCTGTTGAAAATACAGGAAGTGAGGAAAAGTAGGAAAGAAAGAGAGACAAAGACAAGTTGAGATCTTGAGGATAGAATGTAGGATAGAGAACGGTATAGCACAGGAATGAGGCCTTCGGCCCACAATGCTGTGCTGAACGTGACGTCAAATTAAACTGATCCCTTCTGCCTGACCTTGCTCCATTTCCCTCCACTCTTTGGATATCCATCTGCATAAAGGCTAAAAGCCCCTTAAACACCTTAAATATCTGCTTCTAGCACCAACCCTGGCAGCATGTTCCAGACTCCTACCACGGTCTGTATAAAACACTTGCCCCCACCCCAACCTCATTTGAACATTCCCTTCTCGCCTTGAAAGCATTGCCCCTGATTTTAGACATAAATTGTCGAACATAGGATATTGGAGATGAATAGCTTTTAGACAAATACATCACAAGGGAAAAGTGGGGGGTGTTGTGCGGGGGTGAAGAGAAGCTAGACGAACAGGAAAGAGCCTACACCTTCATTTCAATGAGTATTTTCTGAAAACCTGTAACTTTCTTCACCACTTTTTCATTGCATTCTACACCTACCATTCCGAAGGACAAGGTCAACAGATACGTAGGAACACCACCACCTTCAGGTTCACCTCCAAGCCACTCACCATCCTTACTTGGAAATACATCACCATTCCTTCAGTGTTGCTGGGTCAAAACCCAGGAACTGCCTCCCTCAAAGCACTGTAGATATGTCTACACCAAATAGACCGGCATGGTTTAAGGAAGCAGCTCACCACCACCTTCTCAAGGGCAATTCGGAATGGACAATAAATGTTGACCTTTTTAGTGGTGCCCACATCCCATGGGATAAGAAACAAAACAAAAACATAAATGGTGCAACAACAACAACATTCATTTATATATTATCCTTAACATAGTAGAATATCCCAAGGCACTTCACAGTTTATACTCCACAAAATAGAACCAGAAAATGTTGGAAACTCTGTGCAAGTCTGGTTATTTCTGTGGACACAGTGTGACCATAAGAAACACAGGACGCCATTCAGCCCCTTGAGCCTGCTCCGCCATTCACTAAGATCATGGCTGATCCGACACTCCTCAATCCATGTTCCTGCCTTTTCCTGGTAACCTTTGATTTCCCGAATGACAGACAGTTAACGTTTCAGTTTGATGACCTTTCGCCAGAATGGGAAAAGGTCCAAGAATCAGGTTGATACAAGTATCGGGGCAGCTGGTGTGGAAGCACAAACAGAAGCAAAAGGGACAGCAGAAAGTCAGGCTGAGGGCCGGAGAGATTAACGAACGAAGATGCAAGGCAAAAAGGAATGAGGCAAGTAAAGAAATGAAAGATCATTCTATAGAGGAGATGTAAATGAGACACCGAGAAATCGTGACCAGCAATTGATGTACTCGTGAATGACATTGCTCCCTGATCTTTGACCGTCCAGCGTAATGGGGTACAGGCAAGTACTGCTTCTCCACGATGGCTATCCACAGGCCCAAGTGATGTGACGTGCCCCCCCCTGTGAGGGAGCCTGGTGAGTGTGCCAGTGTGCAGGAAGGTCTTCTACAATTAGTGGGCACCAGCAGAACTACAGTCCATTAGCAACACCCTAGTATCATGCATTTAGACTTGGTTCCATTAACATTGCTACAATTCCCAGTAGAATGTTGGTTTTAAGCCATGCAAAATATTCATGAAGGTGTCCCTCCTGAAGTCAACACAAAAGAGATTGAAATGCTGTAGCAACGAGGCTGATTCAGTACAAACAGGAGTCGTGTAGCTTTACATACATACAGTGCACCTCCTGTACAACTCTCCCGACAAGGTGTCCTGAATAACAGTCATACCAGACTCAAAACATTAACTCTATTTCTCTCTCTACAGATGCAGCCAGAACTGATGTCTTTCTCCAACATTCTCTGTGTTGGTTTCCAATTTGATTTGATTTGATTTGATTTATTATTGTCTCCTAAGCACAGTGAAAAGTTTTGTTTTGCGAGCAGTACAGGCAAATCATAGCAAACAAGGACGTACAGATCACAGGGTCCTTAGACAGAGTGAGGCATACAGGTTACACTGCACAGGAGGTGTGCAAAGAGAGATCAACATTAACAAGATCAACATTATTTGATGTTAGCAGTCTAGTAGAGACAGGGAAGAAACTGTCCTTGAACCTGTTGGTGCACGTGTTCAGAAGAGGTTGGAAGACAGCATTGTCAGTGTGGGAGGGGTCTTTGATGTTGGCAAACTTTCTGCAGCAACGAGAGGTGTAAATGGAGTCCATGGATAGGTGGTTGGCTTCTGTGATGGTTTGGACTGTGCACACAACCTGCTGTAGTTTTTTATGGTCCTGGGCAGAGCAGTTGCCGTATCAACTGTTATACACCCGGATAGAACGCTTTCAATAGTGGTTTGTAAAAGTTAATGAGGGTCATTATGGACATATCAAATTTCCTGAGCCATCTGAGGAAGAAGAGGCATTGTTGTGTGTTCTTGACCATCACATCTATGTGGGAAAGTTGTCAATTATTGTCACTCCAAGAAACCTGATGCTCTCGACCCTCTCCATCTCAGCACTGATGATGTAAATAGAGGCGTGTCCTCCTCCTTTCTTCCTGAAGTCAATGATCAGTTCTTTTGTTGGAGATGGTTGTCACTGCACCACATCACCAAGTCCTCAATCTGCTTCCTATATCTGACTCCTTGTTGTTTGATATCTGGCCCACCATGGTGATGTCGACAGCAAACCTGAAGATGGCGTTCTTACAGAGTTTGGCTCCCAGCATCCGCAGTATTTTGCTTTTATTATTTATGTAGTTCTCACAGTTGTTCTGGCCTGAGTATATCCCTCAGCCAACATTATAGAAACAGATTATCTGGTCATGATCTCATGACTGTTTGTGGGAGCTTGCTGTGTAGACATATTTCCAAGATGGTAAAAGTGCCTACCATACTTTATTGGCTGAAACGTAAGGAAAGATGCTATACAAATACAAGTCTAACAGTTCTTTCTTGCACCTCACCTGGGAGGCAGTGAATTCTTCGTTTGTCCATGTCAAAAAACCATTTAGACTTGAGGTTTACACATTTAATTATTCGATGTATTCATTGCTATTTTGAGGACGGTATGCTCATTCTCCCACTGGCAAGTAACATGAGATTTTCCTTAAAGGCACAGGAACTGCATTGTTGAGTGAGTTATAGGTTGTTAAATGTGGAAAGTGCTGTTGAAGCCTCCCAATCAACAGGTAGTGTGGTACTACAAAAGAGGATTGGAAGTTTGAATAAATCCTCACGTTCTAGTTCTTTAACTTGTAACCTACATGAGTACCCATGCACTATTCCAACAACTTACGTTACAATATCCTCAGGGAGTGGAATCGTTTTAAAAAGAAAGATGCCAACAGTTAGAAAACTGAGGAGAAGCTTTCGTTTTTTAAAGTCTTCACTGTTTCAAAAAGAACACAACTAAAATCGACATGATTCAAATATTACTTCTCAAATGAAAATTGTTTCAATTTAAAAAGGCACAGTTTATTTTAACTAAGTAATACAAATAAGATATGCCCCACAGTTTTGGTTTCTTGACATGTACAAAATAAGTAGAAAGTACTGTCTTCCAGGTAAGGCACAAGAAAGAATTGTAAGACTTGTATTTACATAGCACCTGTCATCACCTTAAAGCCAATGAAGTACGGTAGGCATTCTTTATATCTTGGAAATACTGCAGTCTTTTCAACTCAGCCGTTATTATGTAGGATGTCTCAGCCTCCCATCCAATTGTTTCCACCCTTGTGTTCCATTCACCGACAGCAATTGTCCTTTGACACAGTTACCACTGACACGGCATACATCTACAAACTCTCACGCTTGGCTCACTGCAGTTCTAGTTGCACTGATTGTCCAGAAATCCCTTTCTCTGATCCACTTTAAATCGGCTGGAGTGTATTGTCCAATCCACATTTCCTCACTTTTTCTGTCTTGGGTGCTCTGTCCTTTCCAATTTTACAGCATACATAGTAAAGCAGTCTCTGTTCCATTCTCAGTGATCTGTTTCAGCATTGGGAAATTGTTTGAAGATTGGTAAACACAAATCTGCTCCATTGTAGGTGCATTTTGCTTGTTTTTCTCATTTCTCAAATTCATAGTGTTCTAAGATGTCTAACATAGAAAAACACTATCACCTGATGAAGGAGCGTCGCTCCAAAAGCTAGTGTGCTTCCAATTAAACCTGTTGGACTATAACCTGGTGTTGTGTGATTTTTAACATAGAAAATCAAAGCATTTGTTGTGTACACTGGTTATAGTGAACTTTACATTTAAGAATGGCCTGTATGGTGTTTCTTATGAGAAGAATCTTCCACTACACAGGCTTGTGATGTGTGTTTTATGTTGGTCTGTGTGCTGTGTTTTGGGTGGTCTGTATTGCATTGTTTTTGAGGCCATCTCTATTGCTCGCTACTAGGCTGGTACTGAAATTCAGAAACAGTGGCCACATTGGGTAGCACAGTGGCTCAGTGTTTATAACTGCCGCCTCACAGCACCAGGGACCCAGGTTCGATTCTAGCCTTGGGTGACTGTCTGTGTGGAGTTTACACATTCTCCCCGTGCATCCCCGTGGGTTTACTCCGGATGTTCTGGTTTCCTCCCACATATTAATATTTTGGCCACAGGAATTATAGGGTAGGGGGCGTGTTTGGGTGGGATGCTCTTCAGAGGATTGGTATTGAGTCGATGGGCTGAATGGTTGCTTCCTCACTGTAGGGATTCTATGAACAGGCAAATTGCAATCAGAGTCTCCACCACAATGTACCCCATCATGTCAATGGTGCAGACAAAGTTATTTAATATTGTGCTTGGTAGCCTGATAAATCTGTATTAGTCTAACACAAAAGCATGGCTCCTGCCCCTGCATAGTGGCTCAGTGGTTAGCACTACTGACTCACAGCGCCAGGGACCTGGGTTCAATTCCGGCCTCGGGCAACAGTATGTGTGGAGTTTGCACGTTCTCCCTGTCTCTGCATGGGTTTCCTTCGGGTGCTCCGGTTTCCTCCCGCAGTCCAAAGATGTGCAGGTTAGGTGAATTGACCATGCTAAGTTGTCCGTAGTTCTAGGTGCAGGGGTAAATGTAGGGGAATGGGTCTGGGTGGGTTGTTCTTCGGAGGGTCGGTGTGGACCTGTTGGTCCAAAGGGCCTGTTTCCGCACTGTATGGAATCTAATCTAATAGAATGCCCACAGAGTAAGGCCCCATTGGAGCATACTGAACACTGATTCCATTTTAATGCAATACATTGTAGTTTAAAGACCAGTTAAGTGGCATTTAGGGAGCAGGTACTGAAAATGTACATCTGTTTTTTAAATAAAGGTGCCATAGTCTCAGAAGACCATAGGGCTGCTGTCTCATTAGAGAGAGACCACTGGTGGTGGTTTTACCTGAGAGTAACCACGCCTCACACAAAGGGTGAGGTGGGGAAGGAGAGTCCTTCATGGTAACCTCAGCCAGTGTGGGCATTATTAAACAAATTTCTGACTCAAAACACACCGTGATGTGAGGGTCTCCAATGTTATGGAAGACCAATTCCACAAGTTTGGTGAAACTGGGAAACTGAAACAAGTTTGCATTAATTCTAGGAGCAAGATACTGCAGATGCTGGAATCTGTACTGAAAGCAACAAATGCTAGAGATCACAGTAGGGCAGAAAGCATCCATAGTGAAAGAGCAAGGTAACATTTCAATTCTAAATGACTCTTCATCAAAGCTGAAGAGAAGTGCTAAGCTTGTAGGATATTGTTTTAACTTTCGGTCATATTTTAAGTTCACAACCCAAAAGTTCCCACACACAGGTCAACTCCTTAACATAGGGATCTTGATAGAGTGAGCATGAAAGGACTGTTTCCTCTTATGGGAGAGTTTCTTTCAATTTATTCACATGATGAGGGTATCGCTGGCTGGACCAGCATTTATTGCCCATCCTTAATTGCCCAAGAAGTAGTTAAGAGTAAACCACATCGCTGTGGGACTGAAATCACATGTAGGCCACGCCAGGTAAGGATAGCAGTTTCCTTCCCTAAAGGACACTAGTGAACCAGGTGGGGTTTTTTTTTTGACAATTGACAATGATTTCGTGATCATCATTAGACTAATTTGAGATATTTTTGGGATTCAAATTCCACTATCGGCCATGGTGGGTTTCAAACAGAACATTGCCTGGGTCTCTGGGTTAACAGTCCAGTGATAATACCACTCGGCCGTCGCCTTCCTGTCAAGAACCAGAAGTCACTGTTTAACAAGAGAGTGACGCCTATTTTTGATGGGGATGAGAGGAAATGTTTTCTCGCAGAGGGTCCTGAGTCTTTGGAACTCTCTTCCTCAAAGAGGCATTGGAAGCAGAGTCTTGAGGCAGAGGTAGATAGATTCTGATGAGGAAGGGGTGGGCAGGAACGTGGAGTCATCAGATTTACCATGATCTTACTGAGGGCAGATGTCGGTAGGAGGAGCCAAGTGACCTACTCCTGCTCCTAATACATACATTTGGATGTTCATTTGTTGCCAAATGTATGTAGCCACTCAAAAAAATACTATCTACAGGCTTAAAAGAATCATACCCATTCTCCAATCAATAATTGGAGAAAATGTTACTTTGGACTATGGTGTAAGATTGGACAGATGTCTCATTTTACACCCCACCACATACCCCCAAATCCAATGTCTGTGGGAAAGGGGAGTTTACAGTCCCCACCATTTTACAGAGCCATCTAGAGTAGGATTAACACCCCAGGAATGAGTGTACTGTCACATGTTATAGGATCAGAAACATGTCATAGACATATAGAAAGAGGAAGCAGTGGCCTAGTATTATCACTAGAGTCATAGTCATAGAGTTACACAGCATGGAAACAGACTCTTCGATCCAACCAGTCCATGCCAAACATAATCCCAAACTAAACTAGTCCCACCTGCCTGCTCCTGGCCCATGTCCCTCCAAACCATTCCTATTCATGAACTTATCTAAGTGCTTTTAAACTTTGTAATTATGCCCACATCCACCACTTCCTCAGGAAGTTCATTCCACATGCAAACCACCTTCTGTGTAAACAATTTACCCCCTCATGTCGCTTTAAATCTCTCTCCTCTCACCTTAAATATGTGCTCCCTAGTCTTAGATAGTAATCCAGAGACCCAGGTAACGTTCTGGGGACCTGAATTCAAATCTTATCATGGCAGGTAATAGAATTAGAATTCTATATAAAACAAATGTCTGTAATTAAGATTTTGATGATAAGCATGAAACCATTGCCGATTGTCGGTAAAACTCATCTCGTTCACAAATGTCCTTTAGGGAAGGAAATCTGCCATCCTTACCTGGTCTGGCCTACATGTCACACCAGATCCACTGCAATATGGGTGATTCTTAACTGCCCTCTAGGCAACATTTGCTGGCCCAGCTAGCAACCCCCTCATCCTATGAATGAATATTTTAAAAATCAAATACAAATTAGGCCCTTTTTATATGGTCTGGGGCAGATGTTCTTTATAAAAGCTGCAAGGAATATTGTAAATCATTCTTCCGTGTGACCCTGAAGGAGTGATGCTAGAGGGAATGCAGACATTGTAGTTAAGGATACATGGTGGCATTTGACCATGAAGGAGTTTACATTGGTCTAGAGGTCATCAAACCTAGATCAAGACAATTATTCCTGACCCTATTTCTTTCACGACCTATTACCTTGTGCAAAAACAACATCTCATATTGGACCAGGTTTCTAAGGAATCATTTGGGACCCGTTCTAAATCTCACCAAGGTTCCTGCTTAAGTATGTGGGTTGAAATATTGGAAATGATGCAGCAGCAAATTGAAAAGAAAACCTTGCAATTTTCAGAGGAATCATTAATAAATCTCTGGCGTACATAAATCACAGCCCACCACTTAATATTCAGCCCAAAGTGACATCCACAGAAAATCTGGTAGCTCAGTAACTTGCATGTCCACAATGATTAAAAGCTTGCGAGGAGGTCATAAAAGTTCATTGCATGATACAATCAGAGTGAGCAATTGAGTGAACTAATCTAATCACATTGTACAGGGAGCAGACTATCTCCACAAGAGGAAACAGTCTGTTCCGAGTGTTATGCTTACTTATATTTAATAAACTGAGATTTGAATCCTGGCACTTTTCTGGTTGAAATTACAACATTCCATCATATGAGCTAATTCCATGGAAATAGCACTTGTCACACCTTTTTTTTGATAAGGATACTTTTGAAATGTTTGTATACGGTCTCTAATATAGAATGCCACTGCATTTTCACAGTGAAAAGCCCTGTGGTCTTAAAACAATTCTGGAGGAGGATGAATGGGGAAATTGATTAAGAGAATGGGAAATGGTTTTCTCTCTAACACTGGATGGCAAAACAATACTAGGACTGAGAGGTTTTAATTATTGAGAAGGGTTGTACAGGCTGGTGCTCTTTTCTCCAAGAGAAAAGTCTGAGTATTAATGAGAATGAATATTATGCAGTAGCGGTGTGTCAAAGACATAGAGATGTACAGCACGGGAACAAACCCTTTGGTCCAACTCATCTATGCCGACCAGATATCCTAAACGGATCTAGTCCCATTTGACAGCAAGTGGCCCATATCCCTCTAAACCCTTTCTACTCATAGACTCATCCTGATCCCTTTGGTGCAGTGGCTCAGTGGTTAGCACTGCTGCCCTATAGCGCCAGGAACACAGGTTTGATTCCAGCCTTGGGTGACTGTCTGTGTGGAGTTTGCACGTTCTCTGCATGGGTTTCCTTTGGGTGTTCCAGTTTCCTCCCACAGTCCAAAGATGTGCAGGGTAGGCGGATTGACCATGTTAATTTGCCCATAGTGTCCTGGCATGTGTAGATTAAGTGGATTAGCCATGGGAAATGCAAGGATGAGATGGGTCTGGGTGGGACTTGATGGGCCGAATGGCCTGCTTCCACACTGTAGGGATTGTATGAAATGTTGTAATTGTACCTGCCTCCAGAGGCTATATCTGATTGTCTCCCACATTAGAAGTAATCACATTTTAATGCTTAGAAAGGTTCAAGCCTGTGAAGGTACATCTAAAGGTTAAAGTTTTCTTTTTCAGTTGTTTGTGGAAACTCTTATTAATTTCAGTTTGTCTAACATCACATTCTCTTCTTCCCTCTTGATCGACATCTCTCTTATCTTCCTTCAATCACCTCATCCAGCAACTTTCAAAGGCTTAGAACTCAATCAGTCTAAGCTAGTTGCTTGCCTTTTATTATATTCACCAATAATTGTTCCTCCAGCATCATTTTGAGAATTTCTTCAGTTCTTTTGTTTTCCTCACTAACCAACCCTCTCCTTCCTTCTCCATAAACCACCTTTCTCAAAGTTCCAGTCTTTGGATATCCCAAGGTCCACATTTCAGCCACACGGATCAACACAATCCAAATCACAGCCATGTTCATTCCTTCCATGAAATCTTGACTCATTCCTTTGCTGAGGAGATCTTTATATTTGGAGAATGCATTCTTTGTCGTCTGATTTCTTAACAGTGGTAACCATCAGCTTCCCAAGTTACACATAACTAATCTTGGACTTGGGTATTTACAATCTATGGGGCATTTGTAGAGCCAGCCCTACTGGAGTTCCTGGGACTGCACAGCGTCTGACCATTCAGACTAGCCAGCAGCTCTCTGAGGTAGGACTACTGCAGCCTGGCTTTGGGCCTGGCACAATCAACAGGGATGTCGTCCCCACCATGGGGCAAGGAGAGAAAGTCTGAAAAATCCTGCCCCACATCGTGAAACATAAAAAGCTCGGGTTGTTCCTTTTTTAATTTATTCATGGGATGAGGGCATCGTTGACTGGGCCAGCAATTATTGCCCATCCCCGAGGGCAGTTAAAAGTCAACTGCATTGTGTGGGTTAGGAGTCACATGTGGGCCAGGCAAGGTAAAGACAGCAGTTTCCTTCCCTAAAGGATATGAGTGAGCCAGCTGGGTTTTTCCAACAATTGACAATGGTTTCATGGTCATCATTTGACTATTATTTCCAGATTTTTATTGATTCATCATTCCACTATCTGACAAGGCATGTTGTGGCTGCACAGGACATTGGTTAGGCCACTGTTGGAATATTGACACAGTTCTGGTCTCCTTCCTATTGGAAGGATGTTGTGAAAGTTGAAAGGGTTCAGAAAAGATTTACAAGGATGTTGCCAGAGTTGGAGGATTTGAGTTATAGGGAGAGGATGAATAGACTGGGGCTGTTTTCCCTGGAGCATCAGAAGCTGAGGGGTGACCTTATAGGACAAATAGACAAAAGTCTTTTCCCTGGGGTGGGCAAGTCCAGAACCAGAAGGCATAGGTTTAGGGTGAGAGGGGAAAGATATAAAAGAGACCTAAAGGGCAACTTTTTCACACAGAGGATGGTACATGTATGGAATGAGCTGCCAGAGGAAGTGGTGGAGGCTGGTACAATTGCAATATTTAAAAGGCATCTGGATGGTTATATGAAAAGGAAGGGTTTAGAGGGATAAGGGCCAGGTGCTGGCAAGTGGGACTAGATTGGGTTGAGATATCTGGTCGGCATGGACAAAATGGACCAAAGGGTCTGTTTCCATGCTGTACATCTCTATGACTCTCTATCTCTATGTCGAAATTTCGGGTGTAACCCTTCTTCAGGTAATCCCGCAGGCCAAGTATTCCTCTGAGACTGAGGTTCAAATCCCCACTAGGGCAGCTTAAATTCAAGCTGGTTAAATTAAATTCCATGAATAGCTTAAATACAATGAATAAATCTGGAATTGTAAAGCCAGACACCAGAACGGTGTCTGTGGAACATTCAGTAATTGTTGTAAAAGCCAATCCGATTCACTAATGTCCCTGAGGGAAGGAAGTCTACCATCCTTACCTGTTCTGGCCTACACGTGACTCCAGACCCACAGCAATGTGGTCGACTCTTAACTACTTGCTGAAATGGCTGAACAAGACACTCAGTTCCAAAGTAAATTGAGACAAGCAGCAAAGTTTGGCCTGTCAGTGATGTTTACATTCCATGAAAGAAATTTTAAAAATCAAATGATGTGCATGGTCATTGTCACGTTGCTGTTTGTTGTGCATAGACTTATACTTTCTGCAGGACATCAGTACCGTATTATTGGTTATAAACAATTGCAACTTCCTGAGATCACGAACAGGATTGTAACAATATGAGTCTCTTCCCGTTAATTCCGAAGCTTAAACCTAAGACTTTTCATGTATAATGTACACAGTTGATCCTGAGTGCTGCCTGAGATTCCATCAAGAAGCTCAGCTGGTCAGGAAATGTGTGGGTTTCCGTTTTTAATTCGAAGGATTCTTAATATTATGTTTTACATTGGATATAATGGCAATTAGTCGCACAATTTCAGTCTGTAACATGTAGAGAAAACAGGAGATGTCTTTGTTTCAACAGGTCTCAGTGCTAAAAACTATCAACAAACTGACTGCGTGCCAACATTTTCCTTCCAAAAAGAGATTTGAGAACAGCTCACGACCTTGGTTGCCACCTGTCATTTCTCAATTCAGGAAATGAGGGTGAACTTTAATTGGGTAGAATTCCATCCTAACCCCAAAGCCCAAGGCTGACTTGGAGATGGGCCTCAGCCTAACTTTGGACTTTTTTATTGAGTTGCCAGAACCTGTCACACTTCCTGTGGTGATTGGAACCATGGCCAAGTGGATCTCATTGACTATAAGATCTCCGACTAGGGTTATTAACTGGCCCATCTGGGAGCCCTGGCTGACAGATATAAACAGCAGATTCAGAAGATCTCCTCAGTCTAAGGACTGGCTCTGAGCTGGCTGGTCACAACCCATGTACTGTGCACATGTAAATAAAGGGTGACTTGGTGACGGGATACCGGCCTCTGTGCAATCATTTCACTGCCCCATAGGGGCAACTTCATGAGATGGATGGCAGGCCTGGCCTCATACTGGGGCACTACCTCTCAGTAAATGCTGAGGAGGAGAGAGGGGATGCCAATCCGAGAGAGCAGCAGGCACTGACATTCCAGGACAGGCATCAACTATAGGTAAGTCCTTTTTAGACATTTAGCCAATTGCTAATATGACAGCAACCACTTGAAAAAGCCTGAAGCCCAATAGGTATCAGTTAAGGCCAAATTCCCAGGGGAGGGGTCCTCAGAAAATGTGTTAGGCCTCCTCATTGGGGCCTCATGGCTGTATTAGGAGATAAATATCTTCAAACATCCTTCAGTCATCCCAGGGCACAGGCCATAGACCAAATGGGATTATGTTGTGAGCCTTTGTACTGTCTGGATGATCCATTCCTCCAACTACATAACCCCCAATCCTCAATTGTTCTTGACTGATTCTAATCTAACAGCACAGATTCAGTGAAAGTTGGTCAAATTCACAGATTACCAATTGTATCCAAATGGGTAAAAACAAGGACTGCAGATGCTGGAAACCAGAGTCTCGATTAGAGTGGTGCTGAAAAAGCACAGCAGGTCAGGCAGCATCCAAGAAGCAGGAAAATCAACGTTTCGGGCAATGTCCGGTTGACATTCTGGCTTGTACGTTGAATTGTGAAAAACATTTTAAGCACGGTGGAACCTACAAAGGAGAGAGAAAGAGGAAGTCTTACTCGAATCATCTTAAAATAAGCTAGAGTCAAACTGCAAGAGAGTGTTAAAGACTGAGAAGAATTTGGCGAATCAGCCACTCCACCTTATACCTGTAATCGAATGCTAGCCAGTCTGGGATCTTATGGAACAGTCATAGTATCTCTAGCTCTGGGCCTAGTAGCCCAGGTTCAAGTCCCACCTTTCTTGAAGATGTGTTATAAGATCTCTGTAACAGGATGATTAAATATACAAATAATGACAGCTTCGTACCTTAATGTCATCTGCCTGTCTTAGCTCTATACCCTTCTATACCCGTATCTCACAGAAATCTATCGAAGTCAGATTTAGAATTAGCATTGAGCTAGAATCTATTGTTATTTTTATGGGAAAGCGTCCTGTACTGCTCCTGACCACCCTGAAAACGTGTTGTAATTTCTCTCTTGAAAGGCCAATGTTCAGGTCATGCCCACCCCCATCATGTCTCTCTCCATCTACCCTAGCAATTCAGAAAGCCTATCAGGCCTCAAATCTAATTCATCCTGTCAACAGACAAATGTTTAAGATTCTCAATCGCTGCAAGAAACTTTATTATTTCAAAAATATACTTTATTCATAAAAATATTTTTATATACATACGTGGTCTCAAAGCAGTTTGTCCCTGCAAGCAATGATAGATTTCTGGGCAATGGGGGACAATTCAAAGTGTCAGAACATGACATGAAGTGTACATTGCTGAGGTTAGACTACCTTTTGTATCAGAACCCTATCACTGGTATAACTGAGTGGAGCTCCTGCCCAATCTGAGGCCCCCAAGCAGATCCAGTTGTCAGACGCCACACAATCATAACTCTGATTCCCGAACGCTTTGTGGTCCAATTATACGTCCTATCAAAAAAATCACCATGTTCAGATGTATACATGTCCAATTCGATCCTGGGTTAAATTGATAATCGTGTATGCAATCCCTTGTTTTTAAGAGTGCTTTGTGTACACAATGCTGTTACTCTGCCTGTCAATTGGTCAACTGTTGATTTGTAAGATAAACACACTGAAAGAAGTCAGCTTATTGTATTGTCTGATTCATAGTTTATAATGTGTTTTACTGTTTTAAATAAACTAATCCACAGAGTTCATCAATCCCTGACAAGTGATTGATTATTAGACCATTATCATTAACAGAACAGTCAAACTGTAACATAATTGTCCAGTACAATGTAGGAGGCCCCACATTGAATCTTTACCTGTGTTCCTCTTAAAGAACTGGAGGAACAGTCAGAGATGAATTATGAGACTGATACCTGGCATTGGAAGATTGAATGAAGAGCAAAAAGCATTTTGGGGTTTTATAAGGTGAATGAAGAGCAACTAAACAAAAAAATTGAAGATGGCAAGCAAGATGGGAAGAGGAAGTTAAAAATACTACTTCAATTTAAATATATCAGTACAGAAAAAAGACTGTAGTCAAATCTGGAACTATTACTGGGAAGTTCGTCTTTACTTAAAGAGTGAACACCATGTCAATGAATCTTTGGTTTGGTTAATGAAGTTAAAAATCACACAACACCAGGTTATAGTCCCACAGGTTTATTTGGAAGCACAAGCTTTTGAGCACTGCCTTTGACCACACCGGTGTCTCCAAATCATTGTTAATGAAGACAGAAATAATTGCATGCTGTGAGGCACATCTGTAAGTTATTTCTCGATGGACAATTACTTTGACCTGCATCAGTATCTCTCATATAGTGAGCTATAAAGTGATATCTCCCAGAAGCTAGACCCCAGGGATCTACCAATTGACCTCCAGTAGAGCTTTACGTGAAAGGGGAATGCCAATCAGTATGAAAATATCTTCAGTTTTTGTTCCATGTTAACATTTAACAAGGAGACCGACAAACTCCCTCTGGCTTCAGCACATGTCCACCGGAGGGCTGAAATTGAGCTGAAACTGTCAGCTGTAATGGTTGATATAAACCAGGCAATACTGGATTGGTCATCTGCTCAACACTACCTCCCAAATTTTCCTTTTTATCGATGGGCACCACTGTTCGAGCTCAGATTGTGTTTCCAACTAATTTTGTCTCTGTGCTTGCCACTTAGTTGCTAGCACACATGTTCCTCCAGGAAAGTGTAAGTGTGTTTTATAGACATTGCTGTGAGGAGGTGTTAGCAATTCTGGAAAGTGTGAAAATAGATAAGTTCCCTGGGCCAGATGGGATTTATCCTAGGATTCTCTGGGAAGCCAGGGAGGAGATTGCAGAGTCTTTGGCTTTGATCTTTATGTTGTCATTGTCTGCAGGAATAGTGCCAGAAGATTGGAAGATAGCACGGTGGCGGCACGGTGGCCCAGTGGTTAGCACTGCTGCCTCACAGCGCCTGTAGACCCGGGTTCAATTCCCGACTCAGGCGACTGACTGTGTGGAGTTTGCACATTCTCCCCGTGTCTGCGTGGGTTTCCTCCGGGTGCTCCGGTTTCCTCCCACAGTCCAAAGATGTGCGGGTCAGGTGAATTGGCCATGCTAAATTGCCCGTAGTGTTAGGTTAAAGGGGTGGATGTAGGGGTATGGGTGGGTTGCGCTTCGGCGGGTCGGTGTGGACTTGTTGGGCCGAAGGGTCTGTTTCCACACTGTAAGTAATCTAATCTAATCTAATCTAATCTAATAGCAAATGTTGTCCCCTTGTTCAAGAAGGGGAGTAGAGACAACCTTGGTAATTATAGACCAGTGTACCTTACTTCAGTTGTGGGTGAAGTGTTGGAAACGATTATAAGAGATAGGATTTATAATCATCTAGCAAGGAATAATTTGATTGGGGATAGTCAACACGGTTTTGAGAAGGATAAGTCGTGCCTCACAAACCTTATTGAGTTCTTTGAGAAGGTGACCAAACAGGTGATGAGGGTAAAGTGGTTGATGTGGTGTATATGGATTTCAGTAAAGCATTTGTTAAGGTTCCCCATGATAGGCTATTGCAGAAAATAGGGAGGCATGGGATTGAGGATGATTTGGTGGTTTGGATCAGAAATTAGCTAGTTTTAAGAAGACAGGAGGTGATGGTTGATGGGAAATGTTCATCCTGGAGTTCAGTTACTAGTGGAGTACCGCAAGGATCTGGTTTGGGGCCACTGCTTTTCGGCATTTTTATAAGTGACCTGGATGAGGGCAGAGAAGTTAGTAAATTAGTAAGTTAGAAGGCAGGTTAGTAAATTTGCAGATGACACAAAGGTTGGTGGAGTTCTGGGGTTGTGGACAGTGTGGAACGATATTGCAGATTACAGAGAGACATAGATAAGCTGCAGAGCTGGACTGAGAGGTGGCAAATGGAGTTTAATGCAGAAAAGTGTGAGATGATTCACTTTGGAAGGAGTAACTGGAATACAGAGTACTGGGCTAATGGTAGTATGGATGAGCAGAGAGATCTTAGTGTTCATGTGCATCGATCCCTGAAATTTGCCAACCAGGTTGACAGGGTTATTAAGAAGGCATACGGTGTGTTAGCCTTTATTGGTAGAGAAGTTGAGTTTCAGAGCCATAAGGTCATGTTGGAGCTGTACAAAACTCTGGTGCGGCCACACTTGGAGTACTGCGAACAGTTCTGGTCGCCACATTATAGGAGGGATGTGCAAACATTGGAAAGGGTGCAGAGGAGATTTACCAGGATGTTGCCTGGTTTGGAGGGAAGGTCTTATGAGGAAAGGCTGAGGGACTGGAAGTTGTTTTCATTAGACAGAAGAAGGTTGAGAGGTGACTCAAAGAGACATACAAGATGATCAGAGGATTAGATAGGATGGACAGTGAGAGCCTTTTTCCTCGGATGGTGATGGCTAGCATGAGGGGACATAGCTTTAAATTGAGGGGTGAGAGATATAGGTCAGATTTCAGAGATAGGTTCTTTACTCAGAGAGTGGTTGGGGCATGGAACACCCTGCCTACAACAATAGTAGACTTGTCAACTTTAAGGGCATTTAAATGGTCATTGGATAAACTTATGAATGATAATGGAATAGTGTAGGTTACTTGGGCTTCAGATTGGTTTCGTAGGTTGGTGCAACATCGAGGGCTGAAGGGCCTGGACTGCGCTGTATTGTTCAATGTTCCATGTCCCTGCCAGCCAGGATGTAAGTGATTTAATGGGTGATTCGATGTAATGTCCAACTTGGATGACACTCCCCAGAACTTGAACCGCAGTGACAGGAAGAGTTTTTGCAGAGTTGATAAACACTCAGCAAGTGAAATTGGACATGAAAGAAGCTCAGAGGAGGTAGATATAATATTTGTTTCCTGTTATACGCTTTACATCATTTTGAGTTCTATTGTCTCTAATAGAATTGACTGCAAAACAACTTGCATTTATATAGAACCTTTAACATAGTTCTAGGTAAGGACATTGATAAAGGTTGTAAGTTTTCTACTAGTATCGTAGACACATAGAGTCAAACAGCACCGAAACAGACCCTTTTGTCCAACCAGTCTGTGCCAAACAATGTCCCAAACTAAACTAGTCCCTCCTGTCTTTTAAACATTGTAATTGTACCCATATCCACCACTTCTTCAGAAGGTTCATTCCACATGTTAACCACCCTCTGTGCAAAAATATGTTTCTCGTGTCTTTTTAAAACCTCCTTCCTCTCACCTTAAAAATGTGCCCCCTTGTCTTGAAATCCCTAATCCTCGGGAAAAGACAATTACTATTAATTCTACCTATACCCTTGTATAGATAGAGCTTGTAAGAAGGCCTATGGTGTATTAGCGTTCATTAGCAGAGGGATTGAATTCAAGAGTCGTGAAGTGATGTTGCAACTGTACAGGACTTTGGTTAGGCCACATTTGGAGTACTGTGTGCAGTTCTGGTCGCCTCACTTTAGGAAAGATGTGGAAGCTTTGGAGAGGGTGCAGAGAAGATTTACCAGGATGTTGCCTGGAATGGAGAATAGGTCGTACGAGGATAGGTTGAGAGTGCTAGGCCTTTTCTCGTTGGAACGGCGAAGGATGAGGGGTGACTTGATAGAGGTTTATAAGATGATCAGAGGAATAGATAGAGTAGACAGTCAGAAACTTTTTTCCCGGGTGCAACAGAGTGTTACAAGGGGACATAAATTTAAGGTGAAGGGTGGAAGGTATAGGGGAGATGTCAGGGGTGGGTTCTTTACCCAGAGAGTGGTGGGGGCATGGAATGCGCTGCCTGTGGGAGTGGTAGAGTCAGAATTTTTGGTGACCTTTAAGCGGCAATTGGATAGGTACATGGATGGGTGCTTAAGCTAGGACAAATGTTCGGCACAACATCGTGGGCCTGTTCTGTGCTGTATTGTTCTATGTTCTATGTTCTATGTTCTATACCCCTCATGATTTTACAAAGGTCACCTCTCAACCACTTACGCTCCAGTGAAAAAAAGCTCGGGTCTAGCCAGCATTTCTTTATAAATCAAACCTTCTATACCCAGCAACATCCTGGTAAATCTCTTCTGAACCCTCGCCAGTTAAATAATATCCTTCCTGTCTTGTAGGAAGATGGGGAATCTAGAGAGAGGGAGAGGTTTAGGAAGAACATTCGAGGAGAAAGTGAGGTCTGCAGACGCTGGAGATCAAAGCTGAAACTTTATTGCTGGAACAGCACAGCAGGTCAGGCAGCATCTAGGGAACAGAAGATTCGACGTTTCGGGCACATGCCCTTCTTCAGGAATGAGCAGAGAGTGTTCAGCAGGAGAAGATAAAAGGTAGGGAGGAGGGACTTGGAGGAGGGGCGTTGGAAATGTGATAGGTTGTTCAGCAGGAGAAGATAAAAGGTAGGGAGGAGGGACTTGGAGGAGGGGCGTTGGAAATGTGATAGGTTGTTCAGCAGGAGAAGATAAAAGGTAAGTCCCTCCTCCCTACCTTTTATCTTCTCCTGCTGAACACTCTCTGCTCATTCCTGAAGAAGGGCATGTGCCCGAAACGTCAAATCTTCTGTTCCCTAGATGCTGCCTGACCTGCTGTGCTGTTCCAGCAATAAAGTTTCAGCTTAGGAAGAACATTCCAGAGCTTAGGGCCCAGACAACTGAAGGCAGTAATCAATGCCATCTTCTATTTCTTGATCCATATGAAATGTCACACCACAAGCTGCTGCATTAGAATCAAACACAATGGTCCATGCGCCCTTTTTGTGCCGAGAGCAACTTCAAAGATCTTTGGGCTGCCCACACAACCAAATGCCAGAGCTCTTGGAACCTGAATATCTATTCCCTTTCCACACGCTGCATAATAAAAAAAAAGCTCAATGAGCCTAACTTTCCTAAGAATTCTCAAGCAAGCCTCAGGGTAGATCGAAGCTTTGTTTCCAAAGGCTTTTCGTTAGGACAATTAATTGCAGGTTTTAACTGAAGTGGAAAAAAAACATATTAAACAGTTTTATATTCAGAAAGTCTGCTCATTTTAACAAATGGCAAAAGGTCAAATCCCTTTGAATGCCTTGCAATCTCCAGGACTTGAGCTATTTCTGTGTGTATGGTGTCCTGAAGCAGTAAGGATGTGATTAATGGCTACGTGCTCAATCATGGAAACAGCTTGTGACTGAGTAAGGACAAAAAAATATACAATTTTTAAAATATATGGGGAAAAACTGAGAATTTACAAACCACATACTAAATGAGCTGGAAATGGCGTATAATAAATCAGACACAGCATACTGAGCAGCGCAGAAAGCTTTACATCTTCTGAGTAGTCACTCTCTTGGTCAAACTGTTCACAATTATAATTTTACAAAGTGGTTCAAGCAATGCTATCATATAAACAGCATGCTGCTGCCAATTGTGTGAATCAAGCGGCTGACTGAGACTGCAAATTGTACTAGAATGTAATTAATGATCGGAACTCTGTGCAGCAACTTGTGGTATTACATAGCGTGAGAGCATTTCAATGCAGTCTCCTAACCAGACCCTTAGTAAAGGCAATTGGTTAAAAAAAACACAAGGGGAGTCGAGGAGAATTCTTGAAACATAATGTGTTGCTGCGGTCTGGAACGTGCTGCCTGAAAGGACTGTGGAAGCTGATTCAATAGTAAAATTCAAAAGAGGAATTAGATAAATACTGGAAAGGGAAAACATTGCAGGACAAGATGGAAAGAACAGGGGTGTGAGAGATTCATTAGATAACTGTTTCAAAGAGCCCTTACAGGCTCAGTGGGCTGAATAAAAGCAAAATGCTATGGATGCTGCAAATCTGAAATAAAAACAGAGTGCTGGAGAAACTTAGCAGGTCTGTGGAGAGGGAAACAGAGTTAACATTTCATGTCCTGTATGACTTCTTTGGAACCGAAAGGAGCTGAAAAATAGTGACGGGGGTGGTGGAGGAGGAGAAAGCGGAAGAGATAGGGATTGTGCCCAGAGAAAAGGGCAGTGATAATGGCGGTAAAGGAGTGATAGAGATATAATATAGGTGCAAATGTTAGCTGTGACAAACAAAAATTGTATCCACTCTGCTGAGAGGCAAAGCCAATTAAACACAAACAAGACACAAGATGGTGGACCAAATAACCTCCACCAGTTCTGTATATTTCTGTCACTCTATGAAAGGTGTCAAAGATTTGCATGAAGCTTATAGCTATGCAGCCATTCTCTTCTGTCCCACATCTCCTAGAACACATTGAGACTGGAACATGGGCAGAATCAGTTTTCCCCAACTCTCCAATTAGGAATGGTGGTGTAGTGGTAATGTCATTGAACTATTTATGCCACCACTTCTTTTCCTTGAAGATAGTTCTTAAGTCTCCTCCACACCTTGATCCATCCAAGATTTGTACACTGCTCCCATATCTCTCCCCTCATGCCTTTGGACAAAATTCAAAAATGCTTGTCCAATGACCACAGTCTTTCTCCGATAAAATATATGTCATCTTCCTTGGTTTTATCAATACTCAGTGCTGCTCATTGATCCAAATATATTCCTCAGCCACTTCTTCCTCATCCCTCTCTCCAGTATTAACATCTTCCTTCCCAGAACGTCAAGTCCATGGGATTCCTCACTTCTTTTGCTTCTCCAAAATTCTTTGGCGTTTTAAAACACAAGTTTGACATCATCTAATTGCTACCTTCTGACTTAACTTGTCTATTTTCAATCTCAGTGCTCTTCTACTTTAAGGTGCTTGGCCAAGATAGTTAGAGAACTTAAATAAAAAGAGGAAGGACGGGAGAAATTCAGTAGGTCAGCATCAGTAGAAAGAAAAACGGAGTTTTATACTTCCTCCAGAAGAGGCTGAAGAAGCGTTGTTATCTTGCAAAAAAAAATACACTCCAACATAATTGCAACCAAACAAATCTTTGCTTATTACTTAAAGTATTGCCTGAATATGTCTTACAAGGTCAGAGTTGATAATGAAAACAATTTGTACAATAAATGATCAATTTGGGTTGGTCACATGAAAAACATAAGAAACCTTCAAGAATTTATAAGGTAAAGAAATGCCTGTGTGCTAATAAAATGTGGAACTGAGTAAAAAGTGTCAGTTTTTATAAGCTTGTAATGGAACCAGGTAGTCTGGAGGAGGAGAAATTAAAATTAATTATACTAGACATATAATCAAAGAGTTGTATTGAAGGTAAAGTAATCTGTTTCCATTTCTGTTTGAAGCAAGTTGTACCTTGGTTAGCAGGTTCTTTTGTTGAATGTATCTGCATGTGTTTGCTAAACGAAGCAAATAGTTCAGTTTGGGACTTGGGGGGGGGAAAGCAGCTGGAACATTTTTTCTATCCTGCAGCTAACGGAAAAATTCTAGAGTGGTTCTCATCGAACTTTGTAGCAGAAAGCAATTAGCTTGAATAGTTTGCTTCAGGAAAGGTGGACAGATGCTGTGGGAGCAGACCCATGGAAAAGCAGTCAATCAATGTCCAAAGCCAGGAGAAGGAGCTGAAGAGTCCACATTTATGAGGTCTAGAAAGAAAAAGTGCAGGGATGTGTCTCCTCATTTTATTCCTCAAGGAATACTTGGAATATTAAGGAGAATTAAAGCAAGTTATGGCATATCATTTGGGTTGGAGGCAGGGAATGCGTATGAACCTTCAAGATTTTGTAAGATAAAGGAACCAGGATTAAACTGAACTCTGTTCTGAATGCTGTAAACTGAGTTTAGAGTGTACGTCTTTCTTTGCCAGAATGTAAAGTTTGTGGTATTTGTTTCACGTAATTCCCCTTTATACTCTCAAAATAAAGTTTTGTTTTTGTTAAAACACATGAAATTCTGTAATGTAAATCTGTCTGGAAATTGCTGGGTGTTCAGATTGCTTCTTTAAATGTTGTCAGTCCCTAACAGGATTGCAATGCACTGAATAGCAGCTTTGTACTCTGCCACTGGAGATACAGATCAGCTTTAGACTTCAGCTGAAGAAGGCAAGAATCAAAAGAGGAAAGACAGGAAGAAGGATAAAAGAAAATTATTGCTGTCTATCATGACTTCAAGGCATCACAAAGTGTATCGCAGCCAATTAATTCCATTGTGAAATGAGATACCATAAAAATTTTCAGCTCAATGTGTAACAACTTATACGTACCAGAATGGGTTAATCTCAATACAGGGAGAGTCAGGTGAGTTCTGTTCCAGGTGGCAGATCCACCAGTTTTACTTTCTTTACCTCCAGACAGGTTAAGCTTGATACACAGGCAATGTAGATGAGAATCCAATCTATCCCAAGGTGTTTCATGAGGTTCCTGTAATGCAGAGCCAGAATACAAAGGCAAACATACAGATGCTTGGGAACAGGCGAAGCAGATAGATCCAACACACCCATCACTTTTCAGCTAATAAACCCCTCTTTGCCACATTTTCACCATCTTCTTCATTCCTCCTTTTTTAAAAAGCCATTTGAAGTTTATCCTGCACCCCTATATTCTGCCCACTTCAATAACTCTCAACCACATGATAATTACCTGGTGACTTCCTGACATTCTATGCAGCATGGATGGAAGTTTTAAGTTACAATGACAGAGTAAGCAAATTAGCAAACAGATTTCAATGTAGACAGGTTTGAACATAATAGAATAAAATGGAGTGGTTTCTAAACAGGGAATAGTTAGAACTAGTGGAAGTTCTTGAAGGTCCTTGCACATTGATTATGGGGAGGTAGAAAAATATTATTTATATTTGGGCCTTAATATCTGCAACCCCTGAATTCCTGACAGTAGGAGTTATGTTCTAATATAGTAAGCCCTGTTCAATGATACCTGGTGCAATGTGGGCAGTTCTGGGCATCATGCCTAAGCAAGGATATGTTGGCCTTGGGTGGAATACCACGTAGATTTGCCTGAAGGAAACCTGGGACCCAGGGATTGGTTTGAGGAGCAATTCCACAAATGGGATTTCATTCCCTGGAATTTAAAAGGTTAGATGGTGGTTTGATCTACAAGTATTTATGGGGACCTCATTGGGGTAGATAGAAACAATTTCTGCTGATTGGAGAGTGTGGGATATTGGGGCATAGTCTAAAACCTGGAACCAGCAGTGACCTCTACACAGTGAAGAGTAGAGGATTAAAAATCTTCTTCGAAAATGGCATTCAATGCAGGATCACTAGTTGATTTAAAATCTGAGATTGATAGATTTTTGTTAATCCAAGCAAACAGAAAGGTTTAAGGGGCAAAGCCATGATCCTTTTGAATGGCAGCAGAACTGGCTTAAACCACTGAATAATTTACTCCTGCTCCTTGTTTTCCACATCTCTCTCTTACTTCCTCCTTTTCATCTGTGCCCCAGAATTTGAAGAGTTTATTGCCTGCACAAAGTCTTTCCACTACTCTTACAATTTTGCGAAACATAACTCTGCCATCTGGGGCCTCTTTTTTTTTTTGCGAAGGAAGAATATAATCTTTCTCATAAAATCTTTAAAAATTCTAATAGTCAACTTGATATTTGCAGACTTGGGAACGTATCTAGACCAAAATGCCATCGATAAAATGTCACATTTGAACAAATGTCAATCATCACATTGCCTCCTGACTGTAAATAAGATTAATTGCACAGAGATTAAGTATTAACTGTCTTTTTTTTATATCTCACTAATGCTGTCCTTCGTTTTGTTGTGACTATAATGCTGACAGGTCAATAAACTTTGCTTTTCTCTCTTAGACAGATTATATTTATCACTATGGTTGCAGACATGTTAATGGCTCCAACAGAACCACACACTACCTTAGTATTGTACAATACTTCTGTCAACTTCCATTTGAATGTTGCCAATTGTTCACAAAGTGTCTCCATCTAATTAACTATCTATAAGCATGAATACTAGCATGTACTGTGTGGCATGTATGGAAATGTTGGACCATCCACACCCACTGACTACCTCAAGGCAATTTCTTTTCTCTCTGTAACAACTCATCTTCATCAACCACTTAAAAAGACAAAGACAAGTTCTTGGCTGTGGTCCCTTGCCAAGCACGCTATCTCTCAAAGGAATGATATTGCCAACAGTGCAGAGAGAGAGAGACTGTGTACACACATAGTCATAAAGCAAATAAACTGCAGTTATATAAAGAATTCATATGATTCAGTAACAAACATGATGTTTAGACTGTAAACTGTCCTGTAGAATGTGAGATCATAAAGAGCTAAAGATAGATGAGGAACAATCACTAAAGCATTCTGTTAGAATGGCAAATCTTGATTAAATAAACAAATATTTTCAGTGTGTTTGGGACAGTCCAGAGGTTCAATTTCATTTATTTTTTCAAACAAACTCAGCCCTTAAGGATACTTCATAAAGGAAAAGAATTAACAGAAGCATTGAAACTGGAATGTGTAATATTCAGTTGGCACCACTGCCCTGCGCTGTAGGGCCAAGAACTGACAAAAAATAACTGGAGGATAATGATTCTTTTGTTCATTTCTTAGCAATCAGGCCAGATATAAATATAATGCATATCATAATCTTCAAATAATAGTTGTTATATCAAGGATAGAATTGCCTTGATGAAAGTAAATCAAGGTGTCTGACAACATATTAATGAAAGCACTCATTTCGTTATGGGTTGAGTGTCATAGATAGATAGAGGCATCAAAAAATACAGTCCGCAGATTCCTCAAGAACAAACTACGACAAGCAGACCAAACACAGCCAGAAACCCTAACCACCTAACCATACATCAAAGAAGTTTCAGAAATGACAGCCAGACTACTAAGACCCCTCAGAATCCTAGTAACACACAAACCCACCAACACTCTCAAACAAAAACTAACAAACCTAAAAGACCCAGTACAACCCATGGACAAAACCAACGTCATCTACAAAATTCAATGCAAGGACTGCCACAAACGCTACGAAGGACAAACAGGAAGAAAGTTAGCCACCAGGATACATGAACACCAGCTAGCCACAAAAAGTCACAACCCTCTCTCCCTCGTAGCCCTACACATGGATGAGAAAAACCACCAATTCGACTGGGACAACACGTCTATCCTCGGACTGGCTAAGCAAAGACATGCCAGAGAATTCCTAGAGGCCTGGCACTCCAACCACAACACCATAAACAAACACATAGATCTAGATACCATCTATCAACCCCTCAGAAAATGAACAGGAAATGACATCACCACAAACCCCAGGAACCTCATCCAGGACAAACATATAAATAGAAAGCAGGAGACAACAGCTTCGCCTCACTTGGAGGTCGCCACTGATGATGTTACCTAGCCAGGTAATGAAACGTCTGGATATCAAACCTACAGCTCAGCGAGCAAACCTACACCCTAGAGGCATCAAACTATTGAAAAATCCCAACACTTAACATGCTTTGTGAAAACTGCACAATGGTGGTTGTGGAATTAAATTGTGCTATGGGATAGTCCAAATCACTCATCATGAAGTTGATGGAATGTTGGATTCAGGGAGAAAATCTGCAGTCTTTACCCTGTCTAATCTAGATGTGACGTAATGGTGATTGACTCTTAATTATTCTTCAAAGTAATAAACAAAGCCACCCCATTGTATTCAAGCTGCTCCCTGTAGTTGGAGGAGACCCACCACCACCTTCCCAAGGGAAATGAACATGGACAATAATTCCTAGGCTTTCTCTTTCTGCTTTGGTTGTGTCTGATTAGTCACTGGCTTCTGTATCTGTGGACTGTGGTGTTCAAATGGACTCAAATCTTCCCTCATGGGACTTTTACCAACAGGAGGTCTGCATGTTGGATGTCTGTCCTGCACTCTTGAAGCAGCATTACCTAATTAGAGTGTTCCTACCTCTGCATCTGCTGCATTTCTGTCCTTACCTTACCTAAAGAGTAACTACTATCCGACTCTTAGTGGGTCCTGTAAACTCTCTATTTAAATGCACAGAGATGACAAGCAATTCCTACTCAGATGAGATGAATTGGCTTCACTCAGAGAGTAGTCACCCTGAGGAATTCTCTGCCACAGAAAGCAGTTGAGGTCAAAACATCAAATGTTTTCAAGAAGGAGTTCAATATACAGTTTAGATCTAAAGGGATCAAACGGTGTGGGCAGAAATCAGGATCAGGGTATTGAGTTGGATGATTAATCATGATCATGTTGAATGGTAGAGCAGACAGAAATGGCTGAATACCCCTTTCCATTTTCTGCATTTCTAGTCTATTCCACAGAATACTAATTCCAGCACTCTTGCACATTTCTACCGTTCCTCACTTCTTCAAGTCTTGGAAGCATGTGACTGGTGATGTCAGAGTTATGTCATCATCATTATCATATTCATTCCCATCATACAACAGAGTCAGCATCAGGCCAACATTCGTAATCTGCCAACAATTCTTTCCATGAGTGTGGATGCTATGTGATAACAAACAATTAATCTGGGTTTTATTCTTGCAATACTGTTTGATAAAGAGATTGGTGAGCAGAAAAAGGGGATAACTTCCTCCACTGTCTCTTGAGACAATGCTATGGGATCCTTTATTTCTGTTGGAACAGACAAGTATGGCATCTCAGCTATAAGGTAGCCATGCCAGTGATGCCTACTTACTGAGACTGAATAAGAAAAATGTCAACCAGACATAGACAAAAGATAAGACAGCGGAATCGAAAGCTCAAATGTCCGAAATACTCAGCAGGCCAGGTAGCATCTAAAGATAAAGAAATAGGGCTAACATTTTGTGTCTGTGATCTTGCATCAAAGGCGATCCTCAAAGACTGGGCATGTTACAAGAAAAAGCCATGAGTCTAGTTCCATAATGTTAAGTGTCTTTCCAATGAGAAGAAGCTGCAAACTTTTGAGGATGCTAACCAGGAAATGAGCAAAGTATATTAGATCACAACTGTAACACCCTCCACAGAGTACACAGCATGCTGCACACCATCTGTTAGACTGTGCATTACAACTCCAAATGGTATTAAATCCACTTGACGGTGCTGTTCTAAATGTATTAGATTTGGATATACAACATCAATCAAGTGTGTCCAATTGTTTGTTCAAATTGTAGAGCTTTAGGAGTGTTGACTCTGTAAATATTTCACTGATTCCACAATCAAACTAAAACCAGACAAGTGGTTTTCTCGTGATGCTGTGATGTAAGGTATATTTGAAGTCAGCCGTTTCTCTTTGTGTCTGCTCATTAGATCAGAGGGACCCTGTTCTTTATCATTGCTCAGAACACCCCAGCTTTTGACTGGCCCACCACACTCTAGAAAAGCTGAAATCCATGCCTTAATCATGCATAAATCCCCAATAATCTCCCAATGCTGGGTGGTACAGTCGTTTTGAAAGCTGCTTACAGCTGTCTGCCAATTGCCTATGAGTACAGCTGGCTCCCTATTGCACCTGTGAGTCTGTGAGCCTCCAGCCTGCACACAGAACCAGGCACGGATTCAGTGTGGACAAGACATTTTTATTTTAATCTTTTAACTAAATATTTGTCCAGGTGGTGCAGGGTGAACAATGCTGCCACTTGGCTCTTTCAGACGTCTGGTTCCCCCAGCCCTCACTCTGAATCTCACAAAACTCCAGAGTCAAACCTGGGCTTCCCAACTCTGTCAGGATATCATCCCAGAGATTTTATGACCCCTAGCTTGTTGATCTAGTTAAACAGCCTGCCCGCTCCAATAATTATGAAACAAGTGCTTTTAAAAACAAACACTCCCATTTTTTAATGCCAGTTACGATTTTCTTCCTGAGATTGTGAGCTCATTAAATAAAAACTTGTCTGATTCGTTCTTTAGCTCCTGGAGAACAACATAGAACTTCCAAAGGTTGTTGACAACTTGGTGGAGTGGGCAGGTTGGTGGTCGATGAAGTTCAATGTGGAGAGGCATAAGATAATGCACTTTGGCATAATGAATATGGGGAGACAATATAGTAGAAGAGGTATTATTCTCAAGGATGTGAAGGATCAGAAAGAGCTGAGTGCATTTGTGTATTTATCCTTAAAGTTGGAAGAGTGTGTTGAGAAAGCTGTTAGTAAAGCATTCAGTCAATTTATTAATGGGGGGCATAGGATACAAAGCAAGAAGGTTATATTGAACTTGTCAAAAAATCTAGCTAGACACCAGCTGGACCGCTGTGTATAGTTCTGAGTGCCACACTTCAGAAAGGAGATGGATATTATTATATGGGCAGGTCTATCAGGGTCAAATAGAATTAGGGAACAGGTGATGGCTATATGTCATAGAGTCGTAGAGATGTACAGCACAGAAGCAGGTCCTTCAGTCCAACTCATCCATGCTGACCAGATATCCTAACCTAATCTAGATCCACATGCCAGCACCCGGCCCATATCCCTCCAAACCCTTCCTTTTCATATACCCATCCAGATGCCTTTTAAATATTGCAATTGTACCAGCCTCCACCACTTCTTCTGGCAGCTCATTCCATACACGCACCACCCTCTGTGTGAAAAAGTTACCCATTAGGTCCCTTTTATATCTTTCCCCTTTCACCTTAAACCTATGCCCTCTAGTTCTGAACTCCCCCAACTCAGGGAAAAGACTTTGTCTATTTATCCTATCCATGCCCCTCATGATTTTATAAACTTCTATAAGGTCACCCCTCAGCCTCTGTCGCTCCAAGGGAAAACAGCCCCAGCCTATTCATCCTCTCTCAACAGCTCAAATCCTCAAAACCTGGCAACATTCTTGTAAACTTTTTCTGAACACTTTCAAGTTTCACAACATCCTTCTGATAGGAATGAGACCGGAACTGCACACAATATTCTAAAAGTGGCCAAACCAATGTACTGTACAGCCACAACATGACCTCCCAGCTTCTGTACTCAATACTCTGACCAATAAAGGAAAGCATACCATACGCCACCTTCACTATCCTATCTACCCCCAACTCCACTTTCAAGGAGCTATGAACCTGCACTCCAAAGTTTCTTTGTTCAGCAACACTTCCTAGGACCTTACCATTAGGTGTATAAGTCCAGTTCTGATTTGCTTTTCCAAAATGTAGCACCTCACATTTATCTAAATTAAACTCCATCTGCCACCTCTCAGCCCATTGACCCATCTGATTAAGATCCCATTGTACTCTGAGGTAACTTTCTTCACTGTCTTCTACACCTCCCACGTTGGTGTCATCTGCAAACTTACAAACTATACCTCCTATGTTCACACCCGAATCGTTTATATAAATGACGAAAAACAGTGGACTCAGCACCAATCCTTGTGGCACACTGCTGGTCACAGGTCTCAATTGAGGATAATTGGGTTAGACAATAGACAATAGACAATAGGTGCAGGAGTAGGCCATTCAGCCCTTCGAGCCTGCACCGCCATTCAATATGATCATGGCTGATCATTCCTAATCAGTATCCTCTTCCTGCCTTATCTCCATAACCCTTGATTCCACTTTCTTTGAGAACTCTATCCAACTCTTTCTTAAATGAATCCAGAGACTGGGCCTCCACTGCCCTCTGGGGCAGAGCATTCCACACAGCTACCACTCTCTGGGTGAAGAAGTTTCTCCTCATCTCTGTCCTAAATGGTCTACCCCGTATTTTTAAGCTGTGTCCTCTGGTTCGGCACTCACCCATCAGCGGAAACATGTTTCCTGCTGCCAGAGTGTCCAATCCTTTCATAATCTTATATTCTCAATCATATCCCCTCTCAGTCTTCTAAACTCAAGGGTATACAAGCCCAGTCGCTTCAGAGCTTTACTGGCTGCATATATATTACACAAATGTATGTATATGTATATTCATGTGTTTTATATATATATGTATGTATATATAGTGAGCAAGTAATTAGTGATGTTGGAGTTGGTGTTGTGTGTGTTAGAACACAATTCTGACTTGCAAAACATGAGTCTGTACTCTGTTTAACCATCATTCAACCTCTGATGTTTAGCAGTGAACACACTGGTGAGGGTGCAGGAGGTTTTTACAAGAGTGGTGCCAGGGATGAGAAAGTACATTGGAGAGGCTGGGATTGTTTTCATTGGAGAGAAGAAGGCGAGAGGAGATTTGAAAGTAGTGTTCAAATGCATGAGGGGTCAGGTCATACTAGATAAGGAGAAACTGTTTCTGCTTATGAAAGGGTTAAGAATGAGAGGGCACAGATTTAAAGGAATTTGCAAAAGAAGCAAATGCAAGGGGAGAAAAGAAAATCCACATAGTGGGTAGCTATGGTATGAAGTATAGTTTTAGCACTAATAAGATTGGCTGAGGGATAAGTATTCCATGACAATGGCAATAAATCTTCTGCAGACTTTCAAGGCAGCACCATGGGATTTTTTAGGTCACTTCAATTAGGAGTCAGGGAGAAAGGGAAGAAAATGGCAGCAGGTGAAAGGAAATTGTGCAGCTGCCACATAGCAACCAGTCTGTTGTGACAGCTTTCAGTTTGGTGTTAAGGTGTAGGAGTAACTCATTTCCATTGCGGTTCTACTAGTTTATGAAAGATTTTGTAAATTGGCTGATGCTCTAGGGTTTATGAAATAATTGCTAAATAAATGTTTCCTATTTCTGTCAGTAGATATGTATGAGACTGGCATTTCAACCCAGATGAACTCAGTCCTCAAACCCAACATTCCAATGTAAAGAGGGTGTTGCGAAGATTTTCTATTAGATTATCTAATAGAACCAAATATTCATCCAGATGTCAATACAGCATAACCTGTGTTTCTCCTGATTCATATCCTCAAATTCACGCTGTTGACAAATTAGTTTCTTTGCTGGGTTTCAGGTCACTTCACTTTTGGATCGGACAAGGGCAGCAGATGTATGAGAACACCACCATTTACAATTTCCCCTCCAAGTTCCTCACCATCCTGACTTGGAAACATTTCACCATTCCTTCTCTGTCGCTGGGTCGAAATCCTGGAACTCCCATCCGAACAGCATTGTGAGTCTACGTTCAAAATATGGACTGCAACGGTTCAAGAAGGAAGCTCACCTCCACTTTCTTCATGGCAATTAGGGATTGGCAATAAATGCTGACCCAGTAAGACCCACATCCTGTGAATGAATAAAATCAGCCCAGGTGGTCAGTTCTGATGCTTATGTACCTTTCAGTCCTCCTCATCTCACTCTCCCTTGTCTGTTAATCCAGCATCCAAAAAAAAACATGAGGTATAGAAAGAGTTGATGGTAGTTGTCTTTTACCCAAGATGGGGAGTTTCAAGAGTAGAGGGCACATTTTTAAGGTGAGGGGAGAGAGACATAGAAAAGACATAAGGTAAATTTTTTACGCAGAGGGTGGTTAGTGTGTGGAATGAATGTCCTGCGTAAGGGTACAATTAAAATATTTAAAAGACATTTGGATAGATACCTAAATAGGAAAGGTTTGGAGGGATATGGGCCAGGAGCAGACAGGTGAGACTAGTTTAGTTTGAGATTATGTTCAGCATGGACTGAAGGGTCTGTTTCTGAGCTGCATGACTCTATGTCTCTATGACTTTATCTGGAGCAGTCTTTCCACAACCCTCCATTTCCCATTTGTTGAGTCAGAGGGATAACTCTTCAAAATAAAACAATAAAAGTTGACAATGGTTTATATAAAATATGACCCACTTTCCAATTTAACTGTGGGATTGTATTTATTTTCCAATGTCTTTAATTAGGCATTGTTTTGCTAATGGAATGGTGTAGCCTATATAGTGATAGACTGCAATGTTGGTGTTTTGAGAAGGTTGTGGGTTTCAAACTGTGGGCTCAATGCAATGACCAATGCTGGTATATGCATTGGTAATTAAGAAATGTGTGTTAGCTGTGGTACTGGTGGAGAAGATTTACTTCAGCATTTTCCTCACTCTTTGGAAGGAGGTGCCTGCAAACACAGAAAGTCAACCTGCCCAAGGCAAATACTGGTTTACTGCACTCCCACATTCCCATTGTCTTGTCAGCAAAAGCACATGTCAGGATATGTTAGTACATCCGCATTTCTGCAATGTGTGGCTTTGTATCCCATTTACTCTGAAGATTGTGTCAGTATACTTCACACTGTGTGTTCTCCAGCTCATTTTTTATTGCCAAAACGTCTCTTGACAGTTGATTTAAAGATTAATTTGTCTGGTCTTATGTGGGATTTCTCCCATATTGTCGTCTTAAATATTAGTAACTTTGGCATGGATCCAACAACTGGATTGGAGACAGTGCAAACACTTTGTCAATCTTCAATTGTCAGGATAGATGCTTAGTTGGTCGACAACATGTTGTAACGTAAGGACAGCAGAAGTTGATAAAAATTAACTCCTAAAGTAATATGCATTTGTCTCTATTATCTACATTAACTGCTATTTGGTGAACAGAGCATAAATGTCAAGCTCTTCACTGGCAAAGTTCACAACTCTGTAACTTGTTTCACGCTCCTACTGATTGGAACTTAAGAAACCCTACACAAGAAAGGGATGGTAAGTTGCAAAATAAGGTAACCCCCTTGAGTGCTTCTGCCAAGTACCATTTAATGTAAGATGTCATTATGATAAATCTTCATTATAAATTCTTGTTACTATTTAGTAACTTGCATTGTAAATTGAAAAAAACATGTTTAACTTTAGCATTTCTATAATATATGGGTTAAGGTTGGAAGGACATAATCTTAGTTTTGAAAATGTGTTGCTGGAAAAGCGCAGCAGGTCAGGCAGCATCCAAGGTACAGGAGAATCAACGTTTCGGGCATAAGCCTGAAGAAGGGCTTATGCCCGAAACATCAATTCTCCTGTTCCCTGGATGCTGCCTGACCTGCTGCACATTTCCAGCAACACATTTTCAACTCTGATCTCCAGCATCTGCAGACCTCACTTTCTCCTCATAATCTTAGTTGCAGTTTCGAATTCTGTGAGTGACAAGAGGGTACCTGTACATTTCCTTACACGCATCCAAAATAGACTTTTAACCTCCTTGAGATGATTACTTCAGTGCCTTAGCAACAAGAGTACAAGAGGAAATGAAATTGGACAGTTGTATAAGGTGCTCAACAACTGACAGAGCGGAACTAGTTATTTTGGAAAGACTGAACAATCCAGAAATCAGTGAGTGGTAAACTTTCTTACATTGAGGAAAGGTGCGCACCAGTATAGTGCAATTTAGCAATCTCCTGAACAGTCAGGGCAGGAGAACAAAAGTTCTGAGAATCTCCAGAAATAAAAAAAAGCCATTGATGAGGAGTTTAAGGAAAATATGCAAGAAAGGTGAGCTTTGTTATCAGTTTAATTAAGGGTCTCAGGAAGAGACAATGATTACAGAATGCAAATGTTTGCTGAAGAGAAACCAAGTACAACTGAGCCAACCTTAAAAATAAGATTTTAAGTGGAAACAAGGTGACCTTTTCCTAAGTTTTGACTATCTTTAAGATTGATATTAACAGTGAATGGGCTGAATCTTTATTTTTAATATGTGCAATAATACTGAATAAACTGGATCTTGTAAAATCATAGTTTATGTTTTTGTTTAATTTTTAACTGTAATAAACTTTGATGTTGTTTTATTAAAAATATATTTGCAGACTCATGAATATATTCAGTAATTGACTGTCATAGTAACCAAATTAAACTTTTTGGTCCATCAAGCCAGGTTTCAAAATGAAATCCAACTTCTCCAGTATTACCAGCAGCTTGGATCTTAACACTATGGAACTAGGTTCTGAAGATCCCTGTAGACCAGGAATAGGGCACCAGCAGTGAGAAACCAAACCACTAGGAATGAATGAATGAAATCTGCAGAGTGAAAATAAATACTTAGCAATAAGGAAATTCAACAAGTAACATTCAGTACTAATGCTTCCAACACAAAGCTTCAAAATTGTGAGGTGTTGAAAACACATATTTAATGACTTTCAATAAAAATAAAAGAACAGGAATAGTAAGAGTTAAGGCAGGCCATTCGACCTCTCAGGCTAATTCAGCTGATCAACAGGATCATGGCTGATATTCTTTTTCAATTCCATCTTCATACACAATCGCCATCTCTCTTAATTCATTTAGCACCCAAAAGTCTATCAACCTCTAAATGCACTGAAAAACGGAGGCTGAAACTTCTCTACAGCAAGTGCAAAATTGATAACCCTTCGAGTGAAGATATTTCTTTCCACTCAGTCCACATTATTAAATGAGAAATTGGTGCTAGACTAGAGGGCATATTTTTAAGGTGGGAGGAGAAAGATTTTAAAAAGACATGAAACGCAACTTTCTTACACAAACAGTGGTTCGTGTGTCGAATAAACTTTCTCAGGAAGTGGTGGATGTGGGCACAATTACATAATTTAAAAGACATTTGGACAAGTACATGAATAAGAAATGTTTGGAAGGAGATGGGCCAAGCACAGGCAGTGGGATTAGTTTAGTTTGGGATTCTAGTTGACATGGATTGGTTAGACTGGTTATTCTATATTGGTGGATAAACCACAATGATGAACTATATTTACATTGTTATCTTTAATGTAATAAAGCATCACAAGATGTTTATCAAAGAAATTTTGACCCCGACACAAAATAGGTAATAATGGAACTGGTGACCAAATATTTGGTCAAAGAGGTAAGTTTTTAAAATTGTTTTCATTTGATCATTTTTCTTATGTTTTTTGATTGGAGGATTAGGTTAATGCACAGGACAAGGTGACAAATGGAAAAGGATGAGCAAGTACACAAATCGTTCACGTATATCGTCAATGGACACTTTAAGGTTCAAATACTCTGTGTTAAAATAAGTTGATTGTGTTACATACATTTATTGACATTATTGCTTTTATAACACAGAGATCGCTTTAAGAAATTTAAGTTCTCTGGGGCCAGCTTTACACACCCTTCTGCCCCCATCCCCAGTTGATACACACTTAAGAAGTCCTTCAGTGATTATAAAACGTTTTGAGTTGCTCCCATTCAGGAAAGGTAGATAAAATGCAAAAATGTTCTCTATACTGTGTATGCTATATAATTCTGTCAGTCTCCACATAGAATTACATAAAATACATGGCACAGAAAGTGACTGTTAGTCAATTTAGTCAGTTAGTCTGTTAGTCTGTGCTGGTGTTTTACTTTTTATTCATTCATGGGATGTGGGCATTACTGACTGGACAAGCGTTTACTGCCTGTCCCTAGTTGCTCCTTGAGAAGGTAGTGGTGAGCTGTCTTTGTGAACGATGTGCTATGGATATGTCCACAATGCCTTGAGGGAGGGAACCAACATTAACAAATAAGCTCCAGAAGAAATGACTCCCTAGTGACCTGGAAAAGATAGATATGGGGGAGAGTGATAGAGTGTTAAGAAGCCTTGGAAGAGAGGGAAATGCTGAGAGCCCTCCTCATGACGAAAGGATTGCATGGAGAAGAAAAGTGAGGCCAAGTGTGTTTTTAACTGCTGAAGGGTAGGGCACGTCGGTTTTATTAGGACAAACACACCCCCTATAGAGAATGGGAGTCGGTCAGTGAACATAACAAACCTGACCAGGGCTCTTCCTGCATATGGGCACTCCTCAGTGTATGGGTGACTCTAACCGAGTTTGTGAGAGTTCCCGGGATTTTGTGTCCAAAGGAAAGATAGGCAATTCCTAAGAGGGAGGTGAGTAAGTATGAAGTGACACTGAAGGAGACTGGGGCCCCTTACAAACTACAGCTGGGAAAAGGAATGGCCATCCTACCATGAGTGCAGTGAGTGGTGAGGTGCTGTTGAAAGGGATTGAAGTGGTCTAAGTGCCCATTCCTCTTTACTGGGTGTGTCTGAAGTGTTACTTGTGTCAAAACCAGTGATGATGGGAGTCATTCCCGATTTGCCTGTGAACTGGATCAGCCTGCTGCGTGGTCTGTTCTCAATGAGATAAAAAGGTAACATCATCCTCGGTGGTCTCCAAGAAGCCCTGGTGAAGTCAGGGAATCTAAGCAGCTGTAGCTGAAAGGGTCTGCCACTTCCCTAACTGTGTATGGACATGGTATAAGGCCAGACAGGCTCCATTCAGCTAGGGGTGGCTGAGGCCAACCTGCAAATAAAAGACCACACCCCACAAGCTGGTCAACTATAAACCTTGTGTGGGAGTCTAGAAGATGTCAAAGCAGTGATCAATAGAACTTTATTGGCTGTAGCCAAGTGACTGACCCACTGGGTACAACACGAGTTCAGAGTGTTCTCATTGAAGCTGAGGGTGAGGTAGTCTCTGAATGTTGGTATGTTAAAAATAAGGATCTGACAGGGAGATGGAGACCACCACCCTGCCTCCCTCCCGTTCACTAGACCTGTGAACGAGGTCCGGACAGTGACCCACCAGGTAATGGTGCTGCCAAGGGACTGTATGGAAACACTGCAGCTAGCTGGTGAGATCCTGATGGCTGGACATAACAGTAAATACAAACTCCTAGCCCACATCTTCAGCGTTTTTACTAGCCACAACTCCACAAGGATGTAATAAAGTTTTGCGAAACCTGCCCAAACTGCCAATTTGTGGGGAAATCCCAAGCTCTAACAAGACCTGTACCTGCAGTTTCTGTGCTGGCTTTTCAGGAACCACTCAGCAAGGTGTTTGTAGGTTGTTTGGAGCCTCATTCTTCTAACCCCCACTGAATACAGTCCTGGCTGATCCATACGTCAGTCTTGCCTTCCCAGCAATAGGTCTTTCTTTCTCCCTTTTGTCCAGTTGTTACAATTTTTTTATTCATTCATGGGATGAGGGCATCACTGGCCAGGCAGCATTTATTGCCCAGAGGGCAGTTAAGAGTCAACCATATTGCTATGGGTCTGGAGTCACATATAGGCCAGGTAAGGATGGTTATTTCCTTCCCTAAAGGACATTATTGAATTAACAGTATTGTGAGATCAATGAGTTTTCAAAAGTCCTGGCTCCAGATCAGAATGTAAATGATGTTTTCTCCCTGACGTATAAACTCTGGGACTGTGGGATGTGACCAACTGGAAATGTCAGATATGTCAGGAGCTTAGTAAAGGGCCACATTTTGGCCTGAATAAAATCTTGTGCTGGCAATGGGGACAGTTTCCTGACTGTGTGGCAATCACATTCTCACCAAAACCCTGCAACCCAAGATCTGGGCCTTTTCGCAATGCCATGAGAGTGTTGCCGTGTAGTAGGCCTCAGATTAGACTGGCCACAGAAATCAGCTCCTGCACTTGGCTTGGCTTGTGGATACCTCTGAGGTGCTGAATGATGCAGCAAATAAAGTCTGACAGGTCCAGAAGAGTAGACCATAAATCAGGCCATCTGCCAACAAGCATTCAAACATTCACTGAGGAAGCACAGATCAAGCAAAGTATGTTTTCTTCCAAGGAGAATTAATCAATTTACTTCAGCTCTGCTTCTGCTGTTCTGTCATTCTGTCAAGCTGATACAGCACACTTCTTCAGAGCTGGGGTCTCTGATGCTTCCTCTCAACTTATCCATCAGGTTTGAATGCACTGAAAAGTGATAGGAGCTCCAATTACCTATTTATGAGCTTACTTACATTCACAGTAACGCAAGAGTTTAGAACTAAGAGTTTTGGCAACATAATGATTACAGTCATTTCCTGTTCTCTGAACAAAGACAGATCCTATCCACAGCACCAAGATCACCACCACAAGTAGGTCAGGTTGGTCCCAAATCCACCCCAGCCAAAGCATCCGAACCATTGGTAGCAAGTTGATCCATATTTACCATCCATACACTTACCTCCACTTCAATGCACCGAAGCATGCACTTTTTAGATGCCCTTTTGTCGTCCAGAGCTATGAGTAGTGACGATAGAGGCCCACATTTCTTTCCATTAGATGGTTAACCTCCAGAGCCCAACCCCCAGACCCCAGCACCCCAGACCCAACCCCCAAATTGGGTATAGGTGGGTTACTCTTCGGAGGGTCAGTGTGGACTTGTTGGGCTGAGGAGCCTGTTTCCACACTGTAGGGAATCTAATCTAATCTAGGAATCTCCCCCACTCTTAACACCTGCTATTGGAAAGGTTTACAAGTTGGTACTCAATCCATTAGCCCGAGTTACGATTGTGCCATCAGGAGTCAGGCCTGAACCCAGAACCTCTGACTCAGAGGCAGGGACAATACCAAAATGCACAAAACTTCCCAGTGGGTTTATTACTGGGCCATTCGTAATCCTGGGCTGAGATTCCAAACAGTCGTCTTCAAATCCTAAGAATTCAGCTGGGAAATTCAAATTGATTTGTGAAATCAATCCATAATTAAAATGCCAGTCACGGTAAAAGTGAGCATGAAGTTATTGGATTGTTGCAAAATCCCACGTGATTCTACTAATGCCCTTCAGGGAAGGAATCTACTATTTAATTGTGAGTCTGGTTAACTACCTTCTGATATGATCCAGGTAATGACTTGGTTGCATTCAAGGACATGGGTCTTATTTTCTTTTCAGGAGCGATGATAGAGATCAACAATATATTCCAGCCTTTACCAAATCCTCCGTAGGAATTTCTTTAAAGTGCCCAAAAAATGAAAATTGCTTTCATACAAGCGGTGAGCAGATTAACAGGCATGGTGACAAACGATCAGGGTGGATTACCATCAGATTAGCAGGCATGGTGACAGATGATCAGGGTGGATTACCATCAGAATAGCAGGCATGGTGACAGATGATCAGGGTGGATTACCAACAGAATAGCAGGGATGGTGACAAACGATCAGGTGGATTACCATCAGAATAGCAGGGATGGTGACAAACGATCAGGGTGGATTACCATCAGATTAGCAGGCATGGTGACAAACGATCAAGTGGATTACCATCAGATTAGCAAGCATTGTGACAAATGATCAGGGTGGATTACCATCTGATGAAACTTGGTTGAGTACTCTACTTTTACCAAGTTAGAAAGGAAGGCCTGAGAGTTTTTGTGGTGCAGTGATAGTGTCCCTACCTCTGGTCAGGGGATCCAGATTCAAGTCCTACCTGTTTCAGAGGCAATGCAAACAGGTTGATAAAAAAAATCTGAAAATAAAAAGGCTTGCATTCACGTAGCACCTTGAGGCACTTTACAACAAGTAGCCCAATAAGAAAGTGTTGCATATGGGTTCTCATTTCAATGAAGCCAACGCTAATTTTTTTTTGCAAAGATTTAGAATTATTTTGCACAAAGTGTCAAGAATGGTGAGTTGATGAACTTAGAGATGGATCTCGTGGTGTTGGAATATTTTGGGGGAGAAATGTGAAAATGCAGATAAGACTGGTTAAAGACATAAATTTCCTGAATGAGAGTGAGAGGAAGGGTCTTTGAGCTGAGAATGAGTGATTCCTTTCAGGAGCTGATCATTCCATTTGCTAATTGCCCGTGGGTCCTGTAAAAGTAATAGTTCATTTATAAATACTTAATTGGTCTATTGAAAAATCATCATGGTGATTACGATGCCAATATGAAAAATATTACTTAATCAAAATTTGGGGAAAGAATGACATAGTGGTCATGACATTGAGCTACTAATCCCAGGGTCTAGATTCCAATCCCTTCGTGGTAACTAGTAGAATTTAAATCCATTTAACAAAACAAAATATCCAGAAAATAGTGACCTTAAAAAAAGGAATGGCACAGTGGCTCAGTGGTTAATACAGCTGCCTCACAGCACCAAACGGGGTTCGATTCCAGTCTCAGGCGACTGTCCATGTAGAGTTTGCACATTCTCCCCGTGTCTGGGAGGGAGTTTCCTCCCACCATCCAAAGACATGCGGGTTAAGTGGATTGGCTATACTAAAATAGCTTGTAGTATCCAGGGAGGTGCAGGTTAGGTGGATTAGCCATGGGAAATGCTGGGGTTGGAAGGAGTAGGAAGCTTTTCAGAGGTTCAGTGTGTACTTGATGGGCTGAATAACCCACTTCCACACTGCATGGATTCTATTTTATCATAGTCTCCGTAATGGGGTTATGAAACTACAATTGATTGTTGTAAGAACTCATCTGATTCACTAATGTCCTTTAGGAAAGGAAATTTGCCTTCCTTACCTGGTCTGGCCTACACATGACTCCAGACCCACAGCAATGTGGTCATCTCTGAGCCACCCTTTTGAAATGGCATAGCAAGCCATTTATTTCAAGGGCAATTAGGGACAGCTCTTGCCAGTGACGCCTACATCCATGAAAGAATAAAGAAAAAATAGTAATGATGTGGTTACAAATTAAGTGAAATAAAGAGTATTAGAAAATAAACAAAAAACAAAATGCTGAAGATCTGAAATAAAAACAGAAATTGACAGAGGAGCTCAGCAGGTTTGACAGTATCTGTAGAGAGAGAAATAAATTTAATGTATTGAATCCAGTATGACTCTCCTTTGGAACTGAAGTGTGAAAAAGCAATACCAATTGTGACTCAATGATTAGCACTGCCACATCGCAACTCCAGGCACCTGGGCTCAATTCCACCCTCAGGTGACAGGCTGTGTGAAGTTTGCATATTCTTCCTATACTAGCATGGGTATCCTCACACAGCCTAAAGATATGTGTGGGTTAGCCATGGGGAATGCACAGTAATAGGGTATATCTAGGTGGAATGCTCTTTGGAGGGTCCTGATGAGCCAAATGGCCTGCTTCCACATCGTAAGGACTCTAAATGTTTTGGCATACAAATAATTACAATAAGTGGAAATGTATCCTTTGGTTCCCACAGTATTCATTCTTACACTTTCTCAAGGGCAACTTCACTACAGCACCTTTAATGTAGGAAGCTGACTCAAGGAGCTTCACAGACAATTATTATTAAAGAATGATAATTAAGAGGAAGCTTTAAAATGGAGGGCCCACATTCTTCAAATTTAAATGAAAAGACTTTTCCTACCAGACCTCCATGAGATGAGGTAGGCGAGTACCTCAGCCTACTTTGAGGGCAAAATAGAAGAAATTAACAGAGAGAGAGAGAGAGAAGGTATGAGTGGGTTTAACAGTGTTAAAAGTGGATAATGGCACAGGCCCAGATGAGATGTATCGCAGGTCAATTAATGGAGGCTAGGGAGGAGATGTGAAGGGCTCTGGCCCAAATCCTCTCTTGCCACAGGCAAATTGTTAGCGAACTGATGATGTTATCCCATTATTAAAACAGGGAGGAAAGGATAAACCAGGAAATTATAGATCAGTCTGTATAACCTTGGTGTGGCAGTTATTCAAAAGGATGCAGAGGGACAGGCTATGTTTGCACTTGTAGAATCACAGATAAATCAGATCATCATGGATTTGTGAAGGGAAAGATTAGCAAATTTAATCCATTTCTTGAGAAGGTAACCAAGAGTGTTGGGGGATGGGGGGGAGGGTAATGCATTTGATGTGGTTTTCATAGACTTAGCAAGGTTTTTGATAAGATCCCTCCTGGACAACTGGTCAAGAAAGTAATTTCATGGGATCCAAGGCAATATGGTACACTGGATCCGACATTGTCTGAGAGTCAGAAAGAAGACAGTGATAGTAGAGGGATGTCTCTGTGCCTGGAAGTCTGTTTCCAGTCTGGAATTCTGCAGGACTCAATTCTGGGTTATTGAATCATAGAATCCCTACAGTGTGGAAACAGACCTAAATCATGACTATACTAGTCATTGAACATGTTGGGCATCGGGCCTGACAATGTGTTTATAAATTCATTATAGAATTCACTGGGAAGTCCATCAGGACCGGGCAACTCTTCACCCTGAACCAGCTTCACAACCTCCTGCCCCTCTTGCTTTGATAAGGGGGCATTGAGAAAAGACTCTTGTTCGGGGGTCACACCCAGGAGCTCCAGATCCTTGAAAATGGACTCCAAATTAGCCTGATCCTCCTCAAACTCTCAGATTGGTATAGTTCAGAGTAAAATCTCTGGGCTGCATTAATCTTTTTTAGAATCACATGTTAAGTTCCCAGCACCTTCCCTAATCAACATAATGGCTTGAGGGACACTCTTTTTCCTGGTGAGATATGCTAAGTATTTGACTGGCTTATCACCATGCTCATATAACCTTTGTTTTATGAAAGTAAGCTCTTTTTTGCTGCCTGCGTGAGCACGGAATTCAATGCAGACCGCAGCGCCGTAATCCTCTGTAGCTTGGCCAATGACGGCATGTCAAAGTAAACCTTCTTGGCTGCCTTCAACCATACTTTGAGGAGATGTTGCTGCCCACCCTTCTGCCGCTTCCTACTGGCAGAGTAGGAAATAACTAATCCCCGGCATAGGCTTTGGCGGTTTCCCAAAAGACAGATGGGCTCCTAGCCGAGCCTGAATTAATGTCTAGGAATGCCCTAACTTCCTTCGAAAAGTACTCCACTACCTTCAGGATAAAGTGATCCATTCATCAGTGCCTCAGCCACTCTATAGCATCCTTAAGCTTAACCAACAGGTACACTGGAGCGTGATCGGAGATGGTAATATCGCCAATCATACAAGATGTCACCAAGTCCAGGGTTGACACAGGGCGGGGGGTCAGAAAAATATCAATCCTGGTATGACATCTGTGTGGATTGGAAAAAAAAACTTAAAATCCCTGCCTGTAGGTTGGAAACACCTCCAGACATCCACCAAACATAACTCCACACACAGATCCACTAATTGTTTAGTTTGTACAGAGGGTATCAGGGGGCCTTTGGGCAACCAGTCCACTGTGGGATACATGAGACAGTTAAAATCTCCCCCTATTATGATATGCCAGGACTCGAGACTGATTAATTTAGAGAACGCATCTACCAAAAACTTGAGTGGATGGGCCGGAGGGCAGTGAACATTTAAAACACTGTATTCTTCCTCATTCATCAGGGCTTTGAGGATTACAAACCTCCTGTGTGTGCATCTTTAACACACTGTAGTAACTTAAATAGGAGATTCCTCCTAATCAATAAAGCCACACCCCTACTTCTGGTATTAAAAGACGAAAAGTAAACCCGACTAAAGTCACTCTGCTGTAGTTTCAAATGCTCCCTATCATCCAAGTGTGTCTCCTGTAATAAAGCAATATCACCCTTTCCTTTCTCAGACTCGAGAGTACCTTTTTCCTCTTAATTGGTGAGTGACTCCCCTTGATGTTCCAGGTACGCCATTTAATCAAGTCATTAGCCATAATCTTCTGCAGTAACAGTTAGAGTCCAAAGAGGAGGAACTCGAATTTTCAATTGCCAAGCCTTAATATCGCAAGATCCATTGAACATAAAACTACATAAACAAAAACCACTATGGTTAACAAACCTACAAAGCTATCAAAGACTATATACAACAAAAACCAAAAAACAAACCAACATATAAAGTGCCAATGGCGCTGAATAGGGGAACTCAGCCCCTGCCCAAAGGGGGCATCTACACATTCCAAAACCCAACTTTCCATCCCGCTGTCAATACTGCAGCCAGGCATTTAAATACCTGAACCGGACATTAACTGCCCGTAAGTAGGCATCTAGCCATCCCAACCATTTTCTCTCCTCCTAGCTAGAGCTGCACCACAAACACAAGCAGCAAAGAAAGAAAATACACCATGGAATAACGTGAACAAAGGTATTTTGAAAAAAAAAGTCAGTAACACACCCATCCTTTGATATAACTTAACTTAGAAATTAAGAGTACACATTCCAGCCACCCCCGAGCCGAGTTTAGATCAGATTGTTACCAGTAAAAAAAAGGAAAAGAAAGCCCCAACTGGACTTCTCTTCTTTTAAAGAAAAGTAAAGACATACCCAAACAACACCACTATTTGTATATACTAAATTGTTCAGATTAAGTTATTTTATCCACAAAGTCTCTTGCCTTCTCTGACGTGTCAAAGGGATGTACAAATCCATCTAAGGTAATACCTGATACCTCAGACAGTACTAGATCCCAAGCTCCCTCAGTCATAGGATACCAATCATAGGATTTTCATTTCAGGATCACCACTGCTGAGAAGTCCTAGAGGATCATGATCTTAGAGCCCTTGCAAGCTAGGGTCTTTGGATCCTTCCCCTGGATTCTGGAAGCTTCCACCATTTTCTCCTTATCTCGATCGTGATGAAACCGCACCAAGACAGAATGAGGACTTGACCCAGACCTGACCTCCGCACAGAGGGAATGGTCTTTAAGGTTATTTATTGAACATGAGCTAGAAAGAAAATGAGACAGAATTAAAAGGAAGGAGGGGGAAGAAGACTAGGATTGATAAAAGTTGTTTAAAAGACAAGAGTTAGATCAGGATAGCATTTCAGAGCAAATAAGCAGATTTCATATTCTGAGATACTAGTTCTCATTTCTTTGAAAGTGTAGCTGTGACTGGGAACAAAAAGAGAGAATGAATGATGAAACAATATTCCCTCACAGGCCAATATAACATTAGATACAGATTAGATTCCTCTCCCCTATTTGAAAATTAGATTATTGTCCCTGAAATTTATATTGAAGAGACAGTAGTAATCGTACTCCGGCCTTGCCCAATTAAGCATTCTTCAAAATGAAAGCATAAGTGGTGATGTTGCCAGGCAGCATTAACTTCCCCACCCCCTCTCCGCCTTCCGTTGCTTGGACTTGCTCAGAGTTTGGGTGGGCTGACGCGAGTCTCCCAGACAGCTCATTACAGGTGGCTGACAGACGGGACTGGAGTCGGGACCTTGCTACAGATCCCTAAGAGAGATGTATTTCTCCTGCAGAGCAAGGGATATCATATTCTTTAAACATTCCTTTCAGTCCTGATGAGTTGCAAAGGCATTCCCATGCAGGCAATTATTATTTTAGACAATTTATATAGTTATTTGTTTAATTGCATATGAGTGACATCTGTTCTGGTTGAATGGACTCACTGCAAGGCTGGGACCATGTGAGCGTGTGAAAACAGAAAGCTGTAAATAAATCAGCAGGAAGAATTTACACTTGACTTTTCTCTGTGTGTTTTTCCATTCTCTCCCTGCATTCTGTGGAAATGTTTGAGCAAGAGGGATTGGTTGGGAATTGTGAAAAAAATAACCTCAACTCAAATTCTCAGCATTTCAAGGAGGCAGAGCTTAAAGCACATGCAATGATTTAACGACACTCAGTACAAAGCTGCTGAGATGTTGTTTTAGGGTTCATGGTTTTTGGACATTTAATCCTCCACAGCATCACTAGGTACGGGACGGTGGATTTGAATATTATGCATTAATATAAAATGATGGACCGCAAATTAGGAGCTTTTGTTTAACATCTGCGGCTTGACTTCAATGGAAGTAACAGACGTGACAGGATGCGGTTGATTTCCAATCAGCCTCTTAACACTTTCACGCAAAGTCAAGACCAATCCCTTCAAATGAAGTCCATTTTTAGGTTGAAGTAAAGTTAAGCAATGGAGACCTAGTTTATTTACTGCTGAAGCCCTTATTCCTGCCTTTGTACAGGCTAGATTCGACTGACCCAATCATGGTCTCTCACATAATCCATAAACCTGAAGTTATCCAAAATACAGCTTCCCACATCGTTACTCCCTCCAGCTTCTGTTCACCCACTGCCTCTATACTCACTGACTACCTCCTGGTACAACGATGGTTTGGTCCATGCTAGTTTGCAAATCTCTCCATGGTTTCATCTTCACTATCTCTGTAATCTCATCCCATCCCACAAATCTCCAAGGTATCTCCATCCATCCGATTCTAGTCTCTTGGACAGAGATGTAGCAGCAAAAGTAGACCATTCAGCCCATTGAATCTGCTGCAACATTCAATGAGATCATGGTTAGAACATAGAACATTACAGCGTAGTACAGGCCCTTCAGCCCTCGATGTTGCACCGACCTGTGAAACTAATCTGAAGCCTATCTATCCTTCACTATTCCATTCTCGTCCATATGCCTATCCAATGATCAACTTCACCTTTTTGCCTTTTCCTAGAACCCTTGGTTCCCCTAAAAATGTTATCTTTTTCCGTCTTGAATATTCTGAATGACCCCAAATATCCAAACCATCCCCGTGAAGCAGCTTGGCATGTTTCATTATATCAAAGTCTTTTTTAATAAAAGCAAGTTGGTATTTTTTATTTCAGTGGTCTTTTTTCCATTTGTATTCTTGTTTTTATATGTCCATTTAATATTCACCTTTTATAGGGATTGTGTCATGTTGTAATTGCTCCCTCCTGCCAATTTCCATTCAAAATATAAACATAGAAGTCCACAATGAGAAAGGATTACAGCAATTTTGCAGACACATAGGCAGGATAATTTGGATGAGAATTAATGAGCCATGATGACTTGTCAACTCATTTTGAATTGAAGACATTAGGAAAGGAAATATTAAGGAGTGGGAAAAGGGTAATTGGTTCACTTTCACTTGCTTTATACTCCAACAGCATGCAAATTTCAACCCACGTCATGTCTCTCATATTGGCTCACATGGCAAGAAGTGGGACAGGATAAAAGAGGTGCAATTATTCAGTGGCTGGGAACCCACTGTGACACAGGATTTGCTTGGGTACCATTTTAGATTACTTAACATCGAATAATATTCCAATCTCTTCCATCTTTTGCTTTCCCAGAAGGGCATGCTGGAGATGGCAAAGTCATATTTGGAAGCAATACCTTCTTCCTCCTCAATGCCAGTATTGTACCTGGTCATGGTGTCATAGAGTCATAGATATTTAAAGCACAGAAACAGACTCTTCGGTTCATGCCAACCAGATATCCTAAATTAATCTAGTCCCAGTTGCCGGCATTTGGCCCATACCCCTAAACCCTATTCATATACCCATCCAGGTGCCTTTTATATGTTGTAACTGTACCAGCCTCCACCACTTCCTCTGGCAGCTCATTCTATACACGCACCACCCTCTGCATGGAAAAGTTGCCCCATAGAGTACTTTTAAATCTTTCCCCTCTCACCTTAAACCCATGCTGAGTAGTTTTGGACACCCCTACTCTGGGAAAAATCCTTGACTATTCATTCTATCCATGCCCCTCATAATTTTATAAACATCCATAAGGACACCCCTCACTCCAGGGAAAACAGCCCCAGCCTATTCAGCCTCTCCCTGTAGCTCAAAGCCTCCAACTCTGGTAACATTCTTCAAAATTTTTTCTAAACCCATTCAAATTTCGCAATTTTTAAATAATTCACTGATGGGATGAGGGCGTATCTGGCTAGGCCAGGATTTATTGTCCATCCCTAATTGCCCAGAGGGCATTTAAGAGTCAATCACATTGCTGTGGGCCTGAAGTCACATGTAGGGCAGACCAGGTAAGGACGACAGATTTATTTCCCTAAAACACATTAGTGAAACCAGATGGGGTTTTCTAACGACTGACAATGGATTCACAGTCATCATTAGACCCTTACCTCCAGATTCTTTATTGAATGAAGTCATGAGAGGGTAGGCAGAATTCTCCTTTGCCCACCACCCATCCCCCCACCACCACCACCCACCCCCATCCATCACCCCTTCTTCCCCCATCCCACTGTAAACACTTGATTGGAAAACTGTGGCACTATTCAGTACAATATAAACACAAAACCAAAGATCTGGATTTGGCCTGTTACCATGAGATCTTGCTGTGCACAGATTAGTTGCCTTGTTTCCTCTATCACAACAGTTTAAAATATTGCTTTAGAATGCCCTATGGTTGTGAAAGGTACCGTGTAAATGAATGTCTGTCTTTCTTTCTTTCTTTCTGTATTAACTGCAATCTCTGAGCTTGGGAACAGAAGTGACAGTTTAGCTCCTTCTAGTAATTACCAGTGAAGAGTAACAGCATAGACTGAGCATTCCACACCAGAACATCCTAAACCTCGTTCTGACAACAGTGCTGCCACAGAAGATAAGCTGATGTTATTTATTTATACATATGTCTGTATTATGCCTGTAATATATTTCAAATATTTGGCTAAGTCCAAGTTGTTGGGTCTTTTCTGGAGGGATTTCTGCTGTGAAACCAATTGAGATGTCTCGCCATGTCTTACCAAACTCACCCCAAGAACAACCTGTCCCATCCGTGCTATCTACCATGACCAATTCCACGCCAAGTTTATCATGTGCCACTCCCACAACAACCTGGCACTCAGCAGATATCCCAGAATTCACTGATGACCCCTGTGCCCTCACCATTTTAAAAGCCCCGTTATGCACACGAACAAGCACTGTCAGTCTGGATCAATGTCCTTCTCTGCTCTGCCAGCATAAAATGCTGCTCTCTTCTCTCCAATACCTCACACTCCCTCTGTCTCCAGTACTGTACGCAGATCAGATCACTGCTCATGCTCACCACTCTCGCTGTTGCCTGCAATGTCTTCCCCACTCACTGTCACCCATCCCATCCCCCCGACACCACTAACCTCATGCCTTCTGCACTGCCTAACCCACTTTTCAGGACACCTCACCACCCACACTAACAGTAACAGCTGCGCCACCCACTGTCAGCTCTCTTCATACCTGTCCCCCTCACTCCAAAAGGAAAACAGCCCACAGTACGATAGAATGTTGGGTGCGCAGCCCAACATTCAGCTCCTCACTCTTTATGTGGCAGGCAAAATGATTCTGTCAGCCCCAAACACTGACTAATTGTTTCAAAGCCCCTGGACCGATACAGGAGGCTACACTGGAGCCCGTGGTAGAGGGCTATGACTGCTGACAACCATGATAAGCTTCTTCCCTTTGTGTCGGTGCTAAATGGCGAAATAAGGCAAAAGGAATATAAGGAGAAAGTGAGGTCTGCAGATGCTGGAGATCAAAGTTGAAACTTTATTGCTGGAACAGCACAGCAGGTCAGGCAGCATCCAGGGAACAGGAGATTCGACGTTTCGGGCACAGGCCCTTCTTCAGGAATGGAATTCCTTCCTGAAGAAGGGCCTGTGCCCGAAACGTCGAATCTCCTGTTCCCTGGATGCTGCCTGACCTGCTGTGCTGTTCCAGCAATAAAGTTTCAACAAAAAGGAATATAAGCCTAGACTCTCTGTTTGAGGGGGAAAATGTAAAATAGCAAGGAAAGGCGATGATGCTCCAAGCATCCAGGTAGGCTCAGGATGAGTCAGTCAAAACGTGTGGGGCTGGAAAAGCACAGCAGGTCCTGAATTGCTGTGCTCTTCCAGCACCACTGATCCAGAGCCCAGAGATATAGCCTGGTCCGGCCCCTGAACTGAGATTGTGTCACTGAACACACAGTGCCCTTGCTGCAGCATTACACTGAGAGTTACCAGGCCTGCCCGGGGTGCAGCAGAGTCATGTAGACGTGTCTTGTAAGTGAACTGGAGACCTTCCATGAGGATTCTCAGAGACTGGTCCATATCACATGCCAGTGTCCATGGACATAGTAGCATGTAGCTGGTGCCTATGGAGTGTGCCCTGAGATCTTGGTGCCCAGTTTCCAACATGTAGCCCTTCAGAGTAAGCAGTGAGAGAAATCCCTCCACTCTGGTTTCCATCTTTAGTTCTCTCAGTTTTGAGCTTGTTTGGTAAGATATAAAGCTGAATATTAATGAGGTAAGTTGGGCCATCAACTTTAATGAGCTGTAATCCCCCCTAATTGGCAACTTATTACTGGCTTAGCTACGCTGCTTGTGAAGGTATAAAAGTTGGAAAAAGATGCTCTGCGTGTTGAGATTTGCCTTGCTGAGCTTCCCATCTGATTCTGCTACAATTCCCACCATAGCCCCCTCACTCAGACCCCTACAGAATTCCAGCCATTAAGTCTGGAAGCACTTGCCATAAACTTTTTCCATTACAAATCCTTGTGTCCATATTTATCTTGGAAACTACCTATGTAAGCTTGCTCTCAAGAGCTGCCACTGGTGAGAGGATATAATTACAATGTGACGTGTTAACACAGAAAATTAATGAACATTGCATTTGATATAATAGGAATATGAATCTCAGTGCAGATTGTACAATGGTAAAATGAGTGGTGAATTAGCTCTGCATGCCCCCTTCTCCAACCTTTTCAGCCCCACTTCACCTTGACATAATTCCAAACGTGTAACACAATGGAAGATTGACTATAATATATCAGGTATCTTATTCTTGTGCACTGTTCCATTATAAATTCCCAATTACATAATTGGGAATTATGATGGGGACTGACTAAGTATAGATATCAAACTGCAAATATGTCTTACTGCCAGTGCTGGTCAGCATCAGTTCTTGCCAAGTTGCTTGGCCTGAAATGCTCTCATATTTTGACCGACATGACCCTAGTTTCCAACAGTATGGCTCATCTGCTGGACCAGTCAACATGCTTAGGATGCCTGAGCTCCAACAGCCACAGTAAATCACCTTCGCCCAGTTCAGGGAACGCACTCCAGTGAGAGGAGGACAACGGAAGCATTTCAAAGACTCTCTGAAGGCTTCCCTCAAGAAATGCAACATAGATGTCACTGCATGGGAGATCCACATTCAGAAGAAACTGACTTGAAAGCCCTCCTCTCTGAACAGACAAATCTCTTTGAGAACACCCATCAGCAAGAGGATGTATTGAAAAGAGACCAGAGAAAGACATGCCAGTGATCTCAAGGCCAAGAACCAGTTCCATCTCCCAGAAACACCTTCCAACTCTGTGGTCAGAGATGCAGCTCTCGGATCGGGCTCATCAAACACACAAGGACCAAAGAACCCGTGACCAGTGACACAGAATTGTACAATCGCTCTCATTAGTGGGTGATTGATGATGATGACGAATTTGAAATTAAACTATCACATAAAATAATAAAATATGTTCATTTAAAATGGAGACCAATAATGCATTGGAAAAATACATTGAACTTGTATTTCATTTGGTTTTTCACATGACAGTGATGTAATCTAGTGGAATTTCATTTCATACAGAATAGTTGTCATGAAGATAACTCATATCCTAAAATTACTTCCAGAATATTGAATTGAAAACAATATTTGTCTGTTTTAAATGAAAGGCATATAAGCCAAAGGACAACTGAGAATGGAAATTCAGTGACTACCCAGTATCCCTGATTACATTGAGCCCCAGGAGGAGTCACAGAATGTCGTACCTGTTGAGTGTCAATGGAACTTCAGGCAGCAGCACTTCAAGGGAAGAGTTGCCATTCAAAAAACTGAATTGTGACTTCTTGTGGGCTTTTTCCTAAACTGAAGATATGATATGAGTAAACAAAAAATTCCTGTTTCAACTGGAGGTGGGGGAGTCCAGAACTAGAGGGCATAGGTTTAGGATGAGAGGGGAAAGATTTAAAAGGGGCCAAAGGGGCAACATTTTCATGCAGAGGGTGGTGTGTGTATTGAATGAGCTGCCAGAGGAAGTGGTGGAGTATGGTGCAAATGCAGCATTTAAAAGGCATCTGGATGAGTATATGAATAGGAAGGGTTTGGAGGGATATGGGCCAAGTGCTGGCAAATGGGACTAGATTAGGCTAGGATATCTGGTCGGCATGGCGAGTTGGACCAAACGGTCTGTTTCCGTGCTGTACATCTCTATGACTCAATGACTCTATAACTGTGGGTAATAAAGTTTCTATTCCAACTCTTTATGTATAAAAGTTTTTCATCAAACATTACTTTTTCATGATTTAAACATGGGAAGTATTCAGTAAGAGCCTTATTAGTCTAATTCAGTCATGTATTATTTTCTATTTGATTGTCTTTGTCTTATGTTTCGAATATTAATTTAGAATTTTTAACTAAGTTAATTCGAGGTGTTGTGGGTAGTGCTCCTGTGAATGGGCTAGAAGCTTTGGGCTCAGATTCCATTTCGGGGCTTATTGGTTCTGGAAGGTACATTACAACATGGCTGAATAGATTAATAATAACTTAGAAATCCTTTCTGTATGAATGATGGCAGTGGTGAGAATGTCCAGGAGGTAGCCTGGAAATGGTATGGTACATGTTCCCTCGTGATAGATTGACCCATTGGGAGCTCATGGTGCAAACTGCAAATGGTCAACTTCCCCTTTCTTGTTATCAATCAGGACTGTGCGAATCTCGTTTAACTTTCCACTACAAGGTTAGTGCTTGAGCAGCACAAACAACAACAACCTGTGTTTTTGTAGCTCCCTGAAAGTAGTAAAATGTCCCGATATGTTCCACAGAAATGTCACCAAATGGAATTTGAAACTGAAGGAAAACCTCAAAGGAGCGAAGAAAAGTGGAGTGGTGGAGGAATTCCAAAGCTTAGAAATGTAGGACTGAGAAGGCATGGTCACCAATGGAAGAGGAATGAAGTGACTGACGCCAGACTTAGAGGAGTGAAGAGATTCAGAAATTTGAGGGAGCAACTAACAGAGATAAGGAAGGATAAGACCATGGAGGGATTTGAAAGCAAATATTAAACTTTTTCCACTTTTCACCACTTAGCTCAAGTAATATAAATCTCGAGGCAAGGTTTAAGCTACAGGCAATCTGAAATCTGGAATCAGATTATAGTCAAGTCTTGTTTCTTTGTGACATTAAAGCGTAATATGCAAGTCATCGCTACAAGGAGTGATGGAGATGAGAATTATTGCACTGAAGGAGAAACTGGATAAGTACATGATGGAGAAAGTAATAGAAGGATAGTTTGATAGGATTAGGTGAAGAGGGATAGGAGGAGACTAGCATGGAAAATAAACAGGGACCAGTTGTGATAATTCTACATGAATGCATCCTTAGTCTAGCTGCCTCTGCAACATCATACTTGGAATACCCATAATAAACTTCAACAAACAAACGTACTTCAGTCCTTATCTCCTGGTATGTTTCATTTGTGCAGATCATGTTTTCAGGGCAAATACACCACGCGTATTTACAAAGAAGGCAAAAAGCTCCACCTTTGAAAACAAAAGGTAAAATATGTAACCTAAGGATAGGAACATTTACCTTTAGAGGAGATACACCAGTCTTGTCTCTCTAAATCGAGAATGATTGAAGGACGAGGCTAACAGTCAAGTCCAACATTCAGTCTGCTTATTCCCACTTTAGTGAGGCAGCCCATATGAAACTTATTATTTCCATTTCGTCACCTTTGCCAGATTTTGATGCTTCTGTCACAGATCTTCCATGATTTCTAGAAAAAGAATGACCCCAAATATGGACTCTTTCCCTGCATTTACTGTCAAATGTTGTGAAACTTGAAAGGGTTCAGAAAAGATTTACAAGGATGTTGCCAGGGTTGGAGGATCTGAGCTACAGGGAGAGGCTGAACAGGCTGGGGCTGTTTTCCCTGGAGCGTCGGAAGCTGAGGGGTGACCTTATAGAGGTTTACAAAATTATGAGGGGCATAGATAGGGTAAATAGACAAAGTCTTTTCCCTGGGGTTGGGGAGTCCAGAACTAGAGGGCATAGGTTTAGGGTGAGAGGGGAAAGATATAAAAGAGACCTAAGGGGCAACTTTTTCACGTAGAGGGTGGTACGTGTATGGAATGAGCTGCTAGAGGATGTGGTGGAGGCTGGTACAATCGCAACATTTAAGAGGCATTTGGATGGGTATATGAATAGGAAGGGTTTGGAGGGATATGGGCCAGGTGCTGGCAGGTGGGACTAAATTGGGTTGAGATATCTGGTCGGCATGGACGGGTTGGCCCGAAGTGTCTGTTTCCATGCTGTACATCTCTATGACTCTATGACTCTAAATGTTGAGTCCATTGTGTTTGGGGATGTAGCAAAGTTACTATTCAAATTCAACGATTCAAAGAATTCAAAGAATCCCTACAGTGTGGATACAGGCTATGTGGCCCAACAAGTCCAAAGTACTGACTTGGATTGAAAATTGGTTGGCTGACAGGAAATGTACACAGATCTTTGAAAGTTGCCACCCAGGTAAATAGTGCGGTGAAGAAGGCATATGGCGTACTGGCTTTTATTGGTAGAGGAATTGAGTTCCGGAGTACTGAGGTCATGTTGCAGTTGTATAAGACTCTGGTGCGGCCGCATCTGGAGTATTGTGTGCAGTTTTGGTCACCATACTATAGGAAGGATGTGGAGGCACTGGAACGGGTGCAGAGGAGGTTTACCAGGATGTTGCCTGGTATGGTAGAAAGATCATATGAGGAAAGGCTGAGGCACTTGGGGTTGTTTTCATTGGAGAAAAGAAGGTTTAGGGGTGACTTGATAGAGGTGTACAAGATGATTAGGGGTTTAGATAGGGTCGACAGTGAGAATCTTTTTCCATGTATGGAGTCAGCTATTACAAGGGGGCATAGCTTTAAATTAAGGGGGGGAAGGTATAGGACAGATGTTAGGGGTAGGTTCTTTACTCAGCGAGTCGTGAGTTCATGGAATGCCCTGCCAGTAGCAGTGGTGGACTCTCCCTCATTATGGGCATTTAAGCGGGCATTGGATAGGCATATGGAGGATAGTGGGCTAGTGTAGGTTAGGTGGGCTTGGATCGGCGCAACATCAAGGGCCGAATGGCCTGTACTGCGCTGTATTCTTCTATGTTCTATGTTCTATAAACAAAGAGTAGTGATAAACGGCTCCCTTTTGGAATGGCAGGCGGTGACCAGTGGGGTACCACAGGGATCAGTGCTGGGACCGCAGCTTTTTACAATATATATTAATGATATAGAAGATGGTATTAATAGTAACATTAGCAAATTTGCTGATGATACAAAGCTGGGTGGCAGGGTGAAATGTGAGGAGGATGTTAGGAGATTACAGGGTGACCTGGATAGGTTAGGTGAGTGGACAGGTGCATGGCAGATGCAGTTTAATGTGGATAAATGTATGGTTATCCACTTTGGTGGCAAGAACAGGAAGGCAAATTATTACCTAAATGGTGTCAAGTTAGGTAAAGGGGCAGTACAAAGAGATCTGGGTGTTCTTGTACACCAGTCAATGAAGGCAAGCATGCAGGTACAGCAGGTAGAGAAGAAAGCTAATAGCATGCTGGCCTTCATAACAAGAGGGATTGAGTATAGAAGCAAAGAGGTTCTTCTGCAGCTGTACCGGGCCCTGGTCAGACCGCACCTGGAATATTGTGTGCAGTTCTGGTCTCCAAATTTGAGGAAAGACATTCTGGCTATTGAGGGAGTGCAGCGTAGATTCACAAGGTCAATTCCTGGAATGGCGGGACTATCTTATGTCGAAAGATTGGAGCGACTGGGCTTGTATGCCCTTGGGTTTAGAAGACTGAGAGGGGATCTGATTGAGACGTATAAGATTATCAAAGGATTGGACACTCTGGAGGCAGGAAACATGTTTCTGCTGATGAGTGAGTCCCGAACCAGAGGACACAGCTTAAAAATAAGGGGTAGGCCATTTAGGACAGAGATGAGGAGAAACTTCTTCACCCAGAGAGTGGTGGGTGTGTGGAATGCTCTGCCCCAGACCAGTGGAGGCCCAGTCTCTGGATTCGTTTAAGAAAGAGTTGGATAGAGCTCTCAAGGATAGTGGAATCAAGGGTTATGGAGATAAGGCAGAAACGGGATACTGATTGAGGATGATCAGCCATGATCATAATGAATGGTGGTGCAGGCTCAAAGGGCAGAATGGCCTACTCCTCCACCTATTGTCTGTTGTCTATTGTCTATACTGACCCCCTGAACAGTAACCCACTCAGATCCATTGAAACATCATTAAGTATTGGGGTCTGACCTATAGCTTCAAGAGCTCCTTTTATTTTTCCAAAGTAGTTTTGTCCTTCTTTTCACTCACACATGAGGATTCCTGACAAGGCCATCCCAACTGCCCTTCCAATGAATGTCATGCTCTGCAATTTCAGAGGGCAGATAAGAATCAATCACATTGCTATGAGTCTAATCACATGAAGACCAGACCTGGTAAAGATGGTAGATTTCCTTTCCTAAAGGGTATTAGTGAACCAGGTGGCACAGTGTCTCAGTGGTTAGCGCTGTGGCCTCACAGTGCCAACCTCAGGCAATTGTCTGTGGGGAATTTGTACATTCTTCCTGTGCCTGCGTGGGTTTCCTCTGTGTGCTATGGTTTCCTCCCACAGTCCAAAAAGTGCAGGTTAGGTGGATTAGCCATGTTAAATTGGCCATGGCATCTAAGAATGTGCAGGTTAGGTGGATTAGCCATGTTAGATTGGCCATAGTGTCTAGGGATGTGCAGGTTAGGTGGTTTAGTCATGGGAGATGTCAGGGTGGGTCTGGGTGGATGCTCTTGAGAGAGTCACTGTGGACTTGATGGGCTGTATGACCTATTTCCACACAGATTCTATGTGTACTGTAGGTGGACTTTTACTGGTCATTATTACTGAGACTAGATTTATATTTCAGATTTATGAAATGAATTTAAATTCCACAAGGTGCCAACTGAGGGTTTTATACCCATAGCCCCAGATTATTAACCTGAATCTCTAAATTACAAGCCTATGATATTGGCACTACCTCATCTAGTGGATCAATGTAAATATTTTCTGATCAACCTGTTCAGAGTTGTTATTATACACTTCTGGTGCACACTTCTGGGACTTAAACTCGGGGCTTCTGGTCTAGAGGTAGGGACACTACAGCAAGGCCACAAGCGCCCCAGTGGTTCAATGTGAAATTATAGAACTGTTCTTGGAAATACATCTTATTCAGATTAGACATAGTGAATATTGAAGTCAAGTAGGGACTGAAAGGCAGGTCAATACAAGGTATTGTTATTTCAGTAGTGTGTGTGTACATGCCTGAACGAAGGTAGAACACACTCACACCAGGTGGCCGTCAGGTATGGCCGACTCACATCATTAGAGTAGATATGCCAAGCAGCCTGAATGAGAATATATATATATAATATATACCTTTAGTGTTTGTGAGTTAAAATCCTGGAACTCCCTCCCTAACAGCATTATGGATATCCCCAGCAGTTTAAGAAGGCAGCCCACCATCACCTTCTCAAGGTAATTGAGATGGACAATAAATTATTGCCTAGCCATCAACACCCACATGTTATAATGTCAAAGATAAAACAAAAATTGATGGGCTTTTGTTTTGTCACGGTAGTATCCCTACCTCTGGTTCAGATTCACATATGACGTACTCCAGAGATGTATCATAACCTGTTGGAACAGGTTGATTAAAAATATCTACGTAAAATGTAGTAAGTAAGAAAGGTTTTCGGTCACAGTGAGAAACCCGTCATTTTGTTCTAAGACTGGTTTGCATAAATCCCAAGGATCATAACAAAAAGATTATTTTCCTTGTCCTAACTTGCATTGAGTGAATTCTATACTTATTGCATATTCAATTGTATTCAGATGATGAGCATTAACTAAGGATTTGCTTAAGGTCCTAAAAATAGGAAATTGTGATTGTTGACTTTATAATTATGTTTCAAGTCTCTACAGAAAACCATTTGCGTAATCACAAATATAAGTCCTCGATAAACTAACGCAATAACATCTCCGAACACTGATTAGACAAATAGGTTCAATAGAAAGAAGAATCATGAGCATAATCAGCTTTTTTTGTTTAATCCAAAGTTTTGTCAATTATGAGACTGAAGTGTCTATTTTAAAGGGACATTATTGATTATTAATTCGATTGAAAAGCAGTTACATCGATCATTTAATAAATAGGAACAATATACATAAATAAAATAGGAGCAGTTGCATGTGAGTTGACTATTAATCAGAAACATGGCTGATTTACTGATGGTGGAGCATTCAGATATGTGTGTGAGCACTTCTGGATGTGAAACAAAATTTAAAATACAAGAAAATCAGAGTAGGAATTGGCCATTCGGCCCTTTAAGCCTGTTTCACCATTCAATATAAACAGGACTGAGCATCCAATTCAGTCCTCTGCTCCTGCTTTCTCTCCAGACCCTTTGATCTCTTAAGCCCTTAGAACTATGACTACTTTGTATGGAGAATGGTTCATGTGTGAAATGAACTTCCAGAGGAAGTGATGGATGCAGGCACAATTACAACGTTTAAAAGGCATTCAGATAAGTCCATGAATAGAAAAGTTTTGGAGGGATATGGGCCCAAGTGCAGGCAGGTGGGACTAGTTTAGATTGGGATTGTGGTCAGCATGGACTAGTTAGAATGAAGTCTCTGTTTCCATGCTGTATGACTCTATGACACCAACTCCAGCTTCAAAACATTCAATGTTTTGGTATCAACAGCTTTCTGTGTAGAGAATTCCACAGGCTCACCACCAACTTATCACAACATAAGTATCTTAAAAAAGTGTCTTGTGCAGCTTTGTGAGAACCCCATTTTCAAATAGCTGAAAAGGACTTAAAACTACACAGAGACATTAACTGCTTTATTTCGGCTTATTAACTACTTTCTTCGGAAATCAATACAAATGCTTTGATGTTTAGAATCTTTCAAGAGGAGGCCACCATTTAATTTGCACCTCAGAAGAGGTTTGCTTTTTAGAGTTGACTCAAACAGTCCCAGACTGGTAGTTAACAGAGGCTCACTGAGGTGGCTTCATTCACCTGGGAGATTAGACAGTTTTGATTAGACAGCTGGCATAGCCCAGTGCAATTTTTATTGAAATAGCATAAAAGGCAGTGGAATTGACTTGCGACCTTCACTTAGAACTGCTCATTGTTTGACCCTGTATTGGTCAATCAGCAGATAAGGTGAAGGTGAGCACTGCAGATTCTGTAGTTTAGAGTCGAGAGTGTGGTGCTGGAAAAGCACAGCAGGTCAGGCAGCATCCGAGGAGCAGAGGAATTGATGAGATGAGCCAACGGAAACTGGACCCCACAGTTCTGACCTGCTGTTTGAGAGTAGGAAGTGGCCATTCAGCCCATTGAGTTAGCACCAGCTCTCTGAATAAGCATTACGACTCAGCACCATTTTCCTCTCCTTAACCCTAATTATTGTTTCTATTTAAATAATCATCTAATGCCACCTTGAATGCATCAAATTAATCTATCTCCACTACACTCCCAGGCAATAGATTCTATCCGCTTTCACGCCTCGCATTTGCTTCTTTTGTAAATTGCCTTCTATTTGTGCCCTTGCTTTCCTGATGCTTTTATTCCTTTTTAAATACCTTCTCTCTCAAACAATTTGAAAGCATCATTAGCAGAAGTGCTTTGTTTATTTTTATTCGACACTGAGCCGATGCCACACAGAGACACTTAATCCCACCCACAGAGATCAGAGGCAAAGGGCAACATGAAATGTTGTCCTCAAGGGGTTACCTTCTCCCCTCTCCACAACAGGAGAGGGGCGGAACTAGTGGTCGGGAAATGCCAGCAAGTAACGTGATGACATCTCAACTGATGGGTTCGAGGGTGGATTTTTTAAAAAGTTACTACTATTAAGTTTTGTGTCAGATTTGGCCCTAATCAGAATGTTATGACAAATAACAGAGCTGTATATTTCTGCAAGTGCTGCAGTTATGCAGAAATGTCTTTAATAAAAGTTGATGTTGCAAAATAAGTTGTCACTTGCTTAAACTTGATAACTGAGTTCCATCCACCAGGTCACTTGCTTCCACTAGCTTCAGATGAAGCTAATTGTTCCTGGTGAGCGCTGTCATCTTCCCTGATATCAGGAAACCTATAGCCCTGAGGTGATACCGTGAAATTATCCACCTAGACACAATTTTCTGTCTCAATATAATTATTTTAATGATTTCCTGTTGTAGCGCGTAGGCAATTGTTGGCATCTAAATATTCTTGGAGCAGCGCAATCTAGAACTCAGCTTGAGTCTACCATTTCATCTGCCTTACGGCAATACTGTCATACAACTTGAGCATGTGCTTGTGTAAGTCTTTTGCCCCTTCTCAAATAGTTGTTTCAATGCCTTAAATAGTTGCTAAAGTAGTCATCATTTGTGACATGCTGTCTTGGTTACATTCTGTGCAAGCCCGTTTGATTCCATTCAAATGTCCTCATAATTTCCCTCATTTCGTTTCCTTCTGTATTCTCCAGGTATGTACATGTGGATGATTTTTTTTAATGTTATATCAAGGTCAAGGGATGATAGCACCTCCTATTTTGTGTACAGTCTCTTGTATGAAACACTTTGGTTTGACAAAGCCACAATGTAAAACTGAGTCAGTTCTGACCATAGTCTGTAGACTCTGACAGGACAGACAGAGAGAAACTATTGTCTCTGGGGAAGGGAATCTCCAGAACACAGGTGGCGTAACTTCAGAATTAGAGCTATACCATTCTGAAGTGTTGGCCAAAACATTCACTCCAAAAAAGAGAAGAGGAAACCCGACATTCTCACTCCTGAGAAGTGTGTGTGTGTCTGTGTTTGTGTGTGTGTGTGTGTCTGTGTGTGTGTGTTTTTGTGTGTGTGTCTGTGTTTGTAATGTGTGTGTGTGTGTGTGTGTGTGTGTGTCTGTGTTTGTAATGTGTGTGTGTTTGTGTGTGTGTTTGTGTGTGTCTGTGTTTGTGTGTGAGTGTTTATGTGAGTGTGTTTGTATGAGTGTGTGTGTTTGTGTGTGTGTGTCTGTGTTTGTATGTGTGTGTGTGAGAGTGTGATTGTGTTTGTGTGTGTGTCAGTGTGTTTGTGTTTGTGTGAGAGAGTGTGTTTGTGTGAGTGTGTTTGTGTGTGTGTGTCAGTGTGTTTGTGTGTGTGAGAGAGTGTGTTTGTGTGTGTGTGTCAGTGTGTTTGTGTGTGTGTCAGTGTGTTTGTGTGTGTGTGAGTGTGTTTGAGTGTGTGTCTGTGTTTGTATGTGTGTGTGTTTGTGTGAGTGTGTTTGTATGTGTGTGTGTTTGTGTTTGTATGTGTGCGTGAGAGTGTGATTGTGTGTGTGTGTCAGTGTGTTTGTGTGTGTGAGAGAGAGTGTATTTGTGTGAGTGTGTTTGTGTGTGTGTGTGTCAGTGTGTTTGTGTGTGTATGTCTGTCAGTATGTTTGTGTGAGTGTGTTTGTTTGTGTGTGTGTGTGTCAGTGTGTTTGCGCATGCGCGCACGTGCACATCTAGGGGATTAAGGGTTACAGAACTAAGACAACTACAAAAAGTTCCCATACAGATCAGACTTGTTTGAATTAAATGACTGAATATACTTAAGACATAGATAAATTTATAGAGGCAAAATGTGTCAATGCACCTGAGGGGAGAGTAGGTGAATGGCATTGAGCTAGCAGATCAGCCATGGTCATATAGAATGACAGGGAGGGATCAATGGACCAAATGTCCTCATCCTGCTCCTATTTTCTACAGTTCTATGTTTCTATGACAGAACAGACTTGAGGGACAGAATGGCTTCCTCCTGTGTTTATATTGCGACGCACTTCTAAACACACCCACAACTGTAGGTTCCATCAAGAAGTTGCTAAATGTTGGGCTGGTGTATTCAGTGGATGTGTGTTCATGCAGGTTACAATTGTCTAAATGCAATTAGCTTTAGACTCTGACAACTGGTGAGAACCGGGGATGTTCATGCTCACAGATTGGGTTGAGTTTAATCCAGAACAGAGACCCAAAATACTAGTTTGAAAAGAAGACTGATTTGCCTCAGTAGTTCTTCCTTGAATCTGTGGCAGACACTTCATTATTATGAGGATTAATTCAGTGAGGAGGCAGTGAGGAGTGACAAGGTACTTAGACATGAGGAAGAAGGGAAACCAGGGGACAAGTTTAACCTGCTCTGCTATCTGGCACAAACAGCACTGGCAGAGTCCCAAATCTTAACCACAAGTTCCCTGCCTTTTGCGTCACACTATGCAGGAGATGGAGATTTAAAGAGACAGGCGGCAGGTATGGGCTAGAAATTCTCCTACTAGCTGCTATAGTTTTATAGTATCAATAAGAGAGAAACAGGCCATTCAGCCCATCTGGTCCATAAGTTGGCATGGGGACTGGCATGAGTTGCACTTTATTGTGCTGTACGCTTCAACTATGTGTTTCTGCTTCATTGATTTGTCTTACAATTCTTTTTCATCTAATCATCTCCTCCTTTCTTCCTCAATTCTTTATCTAATTTCCCTTTCATCTGACACGGTGCATACATCTCCTGGGTGTCAAATGGGGATGGAGAAGTCCTGCACATGCTCATTCCCCTCCTCTGCCATATTGGATCTCACTGTTTGTTAGGCATCTAGGGCACTTAGTGTAGCATCAAATTAGGGGCCTAAAACCCATTTTGAACACATCCATTTGTGAGTGGTCACCATATAGGCTGAAGGGCAGTTTTCTCATGCAATTTGCAGCCACAACAATACTCGTTAAATGGACAACTGAAGGGTGGTAGGGTGTGGGGGTGTGGGCGGTGGGTTGGCAGGGTGACTGTCATCTTAACACCATGAGTTACACCTCATTGTATCCTTCGACTATTCTATGTAATTCCATATCCTCATCATTCTCTGGGTTCGGCTGTTTGTCTTAATTCTTCATTGGATTTATCGGCGATTATTGTCGAAAGGGATTTCCAAATAGGGCATGAACAGGTGAGGATACACTTGGACTATCGAGCCTGTTTCAGCCTGAAAACACCCCATTCACATTACCCAGAGAAAATTTTACTTTCTGTTGATCGACCTCAATGGAACTTCAATCTGGAAATAGATGAATGAATATATCTTTATTTCTGATGTAGCACTTGATGATTCTGAGAATAACAATTCACAGGAAATCTCACATGGTCTGTAGAAACCTGATATTTTATAAATCAACCTACCAAGCCACTAGATTTGATGGAGGTGGTCAGAACTATGAAGTGTCTGGACTGTTTCGCATTGGTGAAAGGGTACAGAGCCAGAGGGCACGGATTTAGTCTAATTGGCAAAAGAAGCTTTAGTGGCACTGAAAAAGCATTTTAATGCAGCGAGTGTTCAGCACTTGGCACTCTGTCAGACAGTTTCATAGCAGCTAAGTCAATTGAGGCATAGCAAGGGTCTTTTCCCTAGGTTGGGTGTGTTCAAAACTAAGCGGCACATTTTTAAGGTGAGAGGAGAAAGATTTGTAAAGGAGATGAGGGGCAAGAGTTTTATATCAGAGAGTGGTTCATGTCTGGAATGAACTGCCAGAGGAAGTGATGGATGCAGGTACAGTTATATCATTTAAAAGACATTTGGATAAGTTCAGGAATAGGAACATGTTGGAGGGATATAGGCCAAATGCAAGCAGGTGGGACTACTTTATTTAGGGAACATGGTCAGCATGAGCTAGTTGGACTGAAGAGCCTTTTTCCTTGCTCTATGTCTCTGTCTCTATGATTCTATAAAAGGGAATTGGATTAATTCCTGAAAGTAAACATTATGGGGATAAGAAAGTAAAGTGGCTGTCAGTGAAATGCTCCTTCAGAGAGCCAGCAGAGATATGATGGCCTGAATTACCTCTCTCTGTACTTTAACTGATTTGAAAGCTTTGGATAAATTGTATAGGGCCCTCACCCGTATGACTGAATCCATGGTAACAATGCATTTGTCATTCAGTTATAAGTCTTATCAAAGCATCACATCTACCTCTCTATGTGGAATGTCTAATCAGAGCATTAGAAAGAAGCCTTGTAAAAATATTTGGCATAACTTTTATGTGCACAAATCATTGGGGGTGACAAGGCAGGTTGAGAAGGCAGTTCATAAAACACAAGGGATCCTAAGTTTATAATTAAATGTATGGGGTGCAAAAATAAGCAAATTACGGTGAAAGTTTATAAAACACTGATTGGACCTTAACTGGAGCATAAGGTTCAATTTCAGCAAAACATTTCGGAAGGATGTAAAGGCATTAGAAAAGAAAAGATTCATGAAAATAGTTCCAGTGGTGAAGAACTTTGATTACATGAGTAAATTGGAGAAACTGGGGCTGACCTCCTCAGAGACAAGAAGATTGAGGAGGTGTTCAAAACATTTACACTGTTACTCGGGACTTAGTTAAAAGACACACAACACCAGGCCATAGTCCACAGGTTTATTTGGAAGTACAAGCTTTCGGAGCACTGCTCCTTCATCAGGTTGCTCGTGGAGTAGGATCATAGGACACAGAATTTATAGCAAAAGATTATAGTGTCATTCTCTGATGCAAGATATTGAACAAAAGTAGATTGCTGTTAGACAAGGTGGATTGGGAGAATCTGGAAGAACACAGAAGGCTTTTTAACCAGAAGACACAGAGTTAATGTGATTGGCAAAAGAAGCAAAGGCAGCTTGAGGGATAACGTCTTTTATGCAGTGAATAGCTTAGATTTGAAATATGCTGTCTGAGAGTGTCGTCCAGGCTGTTTCAATCATGCCTTTCAAATGAGACTTGAATAACTAAATAGAAAAGATTTGTGGGGCTGTGAAGTTTTACAGTCGGGGAATCAAGGATCATGAGGACAGGCAGGAAAGTGGGGGTGAGGAGTGTCAAATCAGCCATGATCCTGGTGAATGGCAAAGCAGGATCGAGGGGCTGAGTGACCTCCTCTTGGTCATATTTATAATGGTCTTATTGGGATGAAGAAAGGAAGTGGGACTCAGCAAGTTGCTCTTGCAAAAAGCTGACACGAACATGTTAGAACGAATGGCCTCTTTCCATGCTGTAACAATCCGATGAATGTGTGATTCATTTGGCCCTGAGACTTTAGATATTTTACTTACAACTTTCATTTTCAGACAGTGAGGCACTTTGTCACTCTTGTGTAATTTATATTTGCTTGTTTAGTACGTTCAGTGGGATTTATTTAGATTGGGTTACAGCATGACTGTTTTAGCTGACTGAGCTGGCAAGCTAATTCTGTATTTATCAGGATCTAACTGTACTTCATAAAATATGTACTTCATATTCACTGGCAACATCAGCCTGCATTCCTACGCCACTGTCAAGTTGCTGAAAATCAACAGCAGATGCAAATGGTTGACACTGATGAATGATGAAATGACACGGAGCTGTCCCATCATGATTTTCACCATCAACCTTTCTGGTTAAAATCCATTAAGGCTCCAAATCTAATCATGCGTCCGATTTGGAATTATCAATCCAAGAAAAGAATATTCAGTATATTCTTTCTAAAAGACGCTTTTTAAAAATGAGATTTGAGTTGGTGCTGATGGTACAGGGGCAGTGAGAAACACATCTTGCACTGCAACGTGTCCAGCCATTTCAAGTTAATCTACATTACATGTGTTTGATATTTTTATTTGCATTGAAAATAAACCTGTCAGAATCTGAGGTGTTTTTACAGAAACGCATCTGCACTCTTGGCCTTGTTATTTCTTTAATCTTTTTGTATGTTTCTGCTTCACGCAAGCGGTGAATTTGTCGTTTACCGGTTTTAATGTGGCCTCAGGGCTCTGAAGACTCCTCGTTTATGTTCTACGTCTGCCCAGCGTTGAGTGAAATGCTTAGATAGTGTGCTTTGCCTTAACATTTAAAGAAATGACTTTCTAACTCAAGGGTAGTCCGGGCAGCTTCACATCCAATGAAGAGCCTTCCAAATGCAGTAACTGGGTGTAATGTTAGAAATGCATGAATACCAATTTGCACGCAGCAAGCTCCCATTACTAGCAGTGAGTTATTGTAATCTGTGTTGGTGATGCTGCTGGAGAGATGAATATTGCTAAGGACATCAGGGAAAGCTCAGCTCTTTACCTTTAAAGTAATGTTGAGTAATCTTACCATAGAACTCCGAAAGTGTGGAAGCAGGCCATTCAGCCCACTGACCCTGTGAAGAGCATCCCACCCAGACCCAACCCTCTACTTCCCATAGCTAACCCACCTAATCTACACATCTCTGAATACTACGGGCAATTTAGCATGGCCAATCCACCTAACCTGCACATCTTTGGACTGTGGGAGGAAGCCAGAGCACCTGGAGGAAACTCAGAGAGAATGTGTAAACCCCACGCAGACAATCACCCAAGGCTGGAACTGAACCTGGGTCCCTGACGCTGTGAGACAGCAGTGCTAACCACTGAGCCACCATACTGCCAATAAGGTTTACTGTGCAGGATAGACAAATTAACAAAAGGTGCTGTACATGACTCCAAACGTTTACTCTGTTTTTCTCTCTCTCTCTCTGCAGAAGCTGTCAGTGCTGCTGAATATTCCCATGACTTAGTTCTAATCACAATTCAACATACTGTCCAAAGATCAACTAAAGTTCTCCCTTAATACTGCACTGAAATGTCAGCCTAACTTTTGTACCAGAATGGGAGTTGAACCCATAGCTCTCTGCATCAGTAGTACAGGAGTGTTACTTAGTGAATCTCTGCTGAAGTAGTTGTGGGCATGAATGTCCATTTATATTGCCACTGATGCATGAGACAAGAGTGGCAGAATGAATCTGATATATTGTTTACAAATTCTAATTGGATCCCATTTCAGATGTATCTAGATGAATACAGTCCCCCTTTAAAAAGCACAACGAGAAAACTGAAGGATAAAATTGTTTTCTTTCAAAGCTGTCTGCTGAGTGACAACCGGCTTTATTTAACAGTGAAACTGTTTCACCATTTGTCGGTATCGTGCATAATATGAGGCCGCCAAGAGACTTTGAAAAACGATGTTGTGTGTATATCCTACAGCTGAACTTGCTTTCAGTCACAGTGAGTAATGACTCTTGACACTCCACTGAGACACTGGGAAAAGATTGGAGTTTATTTTGTCAGAAAAATAAAATAAATGTGAGAACTGAACTATTAGAATGGCTCATTAATGTCCGTGGTATTTTAATGTTTTGAAGTTATTTACAAACCTTCTTGCTTTATTATTTTAGCAGTAAATATTTTACCTTGATCCCAGACACGATTTGCCCTATTCAGTTTCTCCATTAGTCCCACCACAGTTGTGTTTATATCAGGAGGGGCCGGAGGCTTAACATTGTTGTGTCTGAAGTTTTCGAGTGAGTGTTTGTCCAGGGAGGTCCAGCAACTCAGACATGCTCCAAAAGAGACTTTTCTTTTAACCACCATCCATTTCTGTGTCCCTTGGTCATTCCATTTGCATCTCTTTCCGAAACCACCCTACAGGCACTGGAACCGTTTTGACACATCCATGTAATTTGGCGAGAACCTAGATTCTAAGTGCCAGTGGAATAGTTAACTATGGCAAGTATCACACTCACAAACGCACAAACACTTCACAGTAGGAGTCACTGGACCAAGAGCAGAGTTGGTTTCTATTTATTGGGAATAGAATACTTTAAACTTCCCAAACAGTCATTTTAAGCACAAAGAGTTATCCCCAGTTCTGAAGATAATATTTATCCCTCAACCAACATCACAAAAATAGCTCATCTGGTTGTTGTTGTATTGCTGGAGCATGCTTCACATAAATTGGCTCCTATGTTACAATATAATGCTTCGTAAGTATTTAGTTGCCTGTGAAATACTTGGGGATTTCTCAAAATTGCAAAAGGCACGATATAAGCATAAATGCACTTTTGTGTATGTAACCAACCTAAGGTTAATCCCTGATTGTAACACCAATCTTCTGTGCCACCTGGGACTTGGTAATATTGCCCATTCAAGATATCATACCTGGAGTTTTGGGGCAAATTCACAACATTGAAATGTTGCCAATTGCACCAACAGAGAATAGTGTCATTTTGAGGCAAGATTGCATTGTCTTATTTGTATCAATGTCACAAATTAGTTTGAGAAAAGTGAGGAATGGACATTATACCAGCGTAACCTGATGAACACTTACTAACTACAGGTACCAAGACATGGTAAAGCAGGACTTAACAAGGAAGTCATTGTATCACTTTTGCAATGAGGCATTTGAAATAACTTCACAGAGGCCGGTATCCTGTCACCAAGTCATTCTTTATTTACACGTGGAGGTCCTTGACACTGATTCAGCTCCCTCAGAGCAATCTGTCAGAGTGAACAGAACCTCTGATAATCCTGTTTATATCTGTCAGCCAGGGACCAGATTAACATCCCCAATCAGGGAACTCTTAGGAGAGGTGATGGCCTAGTGGTATTATTGCCGGTCACATATCATATGAGGGAGCAGGAGAGTTGACATTTCAATGATATGCTCTGATGATGTCGATTCTCCTGCTCCTTGGATACTGTCTGAATGGCTGTGCTTTTCCAGCCCCATACCGTTTTACTCTGATCTCCAGCATCTGCAATCCTCACTTTCTCCTTTGGTTTAACCAGTCCAGTCCAACGAGTCAAATTAAACTCGTCCCACCTGCTCCTGGCCCATACCTTTCCAAACATTTCTTATTCATGTACTTATCCAAATATCTTTTAAATACTATAAATGTACCTCACTTCCTCTAAATGTTCACTATACATATGAACCACTCTCTGTGTAAAAACGTTGCCCCTCATGTCTTTTTAGATCTCTCTCCTCTCACCTTAAGAATATGTTCCCTAGTCTTGAAATCTCACCTGCCATACACCTTAACCATACCCTTCATAATTTTATAAACCTCTTTAAGGCCACCCCTCAACCTCCTACGCTCCAGTGAAAAAAGTCCTGGACTTTTCAACCTTTCCTTATAACTCAACCCCTCCATTCCCAACAACATCCTGGTAAATCTCTTCTGAACTCTCTCCAGCTTAATAATATCCTTTCTATAACAGGGCTGCCAGAACTGCACACAGTATTCCAGAAGATGCCTTGCCAATGTGCTGTACAACCTCAACATGATGTCCCAACTCCTCTACTCAGAGCTTCCAGGGAGAAAGTTCCAGGGGCTAGAGTGGCTGAACACACATCCGCCTATGGTGGGACTAAGAAAATTGCAGTGTCCAAGAAGCAGGGATTGTAGTATACATAGGGCCACAGGGTTAAGGATGCTGCAGAGATGGGGAACAGTAGATATAGGATGATAGCAAACCAAGAATCCATTTGACACCTCTCCCCATTTTTATTTTTGTGTGTTTGTATCAATCAGGAGAGCCCAAAATTATCAACAGCACAATGTTACAGATCCTTGTGAAAAGCTCAGTGCTGTTTTCTTCGCTGCATGCGTGTCTCTCGTGTGTTTGCATTCCTCCAATTATGACCTTTCCTTTAATAACATTCATCGCTGCCATCACAGATCAGCAGCTCATCCGAATGCTTTGCTTCTGGTTTTGTCTACTTTACCAGTCAGCCCTCAACCAGTTTGATGCCCACTCCCTTATTTTAAAGGACAGGTGCAACTCTCTGGATTGCAAGCCAAAAATAAAGTCACACCATCCCTCAGGAGTGTTTTGAAGACTTTACACAGTTCAGTCATCACAGAGCAGTCTCAGTGTGTTGGGAGGTACCATTGCTACAGCAGCAGTAAAGTGCTTGTGACCAGCTGCCGGCTTGTGGTTCCCTTGGGTCGTTTCATTGATATTGATTGCAGTTCAGTCCTAATATTAGAATCACCGAGCCACTCCCCATCCATGGACACTCTGTGCCACGACATACCCCGGTGAACTGCTGCTGCAAATGAAACTTGCTGGAAAAGTCACAATATGGTTTCTCAGTCTCAGTTATTTTCACTGGCATGTACTGAAGCTAAAGATAAGTCTTGCATTTATTCACATGGTATCCCAAACCAATTATTAGCCAATCAGACACTTTTTTTAAAATGTAGCCACTGCTGTAATGTGCACAGCACACTCCCACAAATTGCAATGAGATAATTAACAAATAATCCACTCATGGTGAAGTGGGTTATGGTGTAAGTGTTGGCCCAAGACTCCAGGGGTAGTTCCAAAGCTTTCCTTAAAAAACGCATCACTTAAATTGGCCCTAAAAGCGATTAGCTATCTCATCTGAAAGATAGCACCTCCAATGGTGCAGCACACCCTCAATACCACACTGGGAATGACAGCCTAGAGCTTGTCTCTGATTGTGAACTCATAAACAGCTAGCTCCCAAGTGACAGTGTAGCACTGGGTAGCGTCCTGTGAGTAGTCAGCAATCTTTTTTCATGTATGGAAGAAATTTAAGAAAACATTATCTGAATAGAGTATGCAAGACTGTCAAGTCCAGCATAGACCTCAATATTCACACATGAGCTAATTGAGAAGCAACAAAGACTAGGAAATCCATTTTAATTGGAAAAGGGAAAGCGAATGCAAAGCTGCTGGTGGAGACAAGGATGTGTTGATAGGGTTAATGTGGGAAGAGGTTTATGTGGAGCCTTTTAAAAAATGTTTGGGATGTGGGCATCCCTGGGAAAGGCCATTATTTATTGCTCATCCGTAATTGCCTTCAAGAAGCTGTTATTGTGCTCCCGCCCAGAGTCTAGCAGTTCATGTGGGGTAGGGATACCCACAGTGATGGCAGGGAGGGAGTTCCAGGATTTTGAGAGTGACAGTGAAGAAATAATGATACATCTCCAAGTCAGATTGGAGGGGAATTTGCAGGTGGTAGCGCTCCCATGTATTGGCTGTCCATGACCTTCTAAGTTTGGCAGATGCTGATGAAAGATCCTTGGTGAGTTGTTAGTGTCCTTCTTGTAGATGGTACACATGGCTGCTACTGTGCTTAAGTAGGGGAGGGAGTGAATTTTGAAGGTAGCAAATTTGGTGCCAATCAAGCACGCTGCTTGGCCTGGATATGATTGATTTTATTGTGATGTGTATCTAAGTAAGCAAAAATTTTTGTTTACGGCCAGTACAGGCCAATCATATTAAACAAGGACATACAGGTCATACAGTGAAAAAAAAACTAGGAGAAAGTGAGGACTGCAGATGCTGGGATCAGAGTCAAAAAGTGTGGCACTGGAAAAGCATAGCAGGTCAGGCAACATCTGAGGAAGTCAATGTTTCAGGCATACCTCCTTCATCAAAAAAGCCAGACAGAGTTGTACAAGTGACATCGCACGTGACATGCACTAGTCAAGTTTAACATTAACAAGATCAGCCTAATTTGAAGTTAGAGAGTCCATTCATCAGTTTAATCACAGTAGGGAAGAAGCTGCTCTTGAAACTGTCGGTGAGTGTGTTCTGGCTTCCGTAGCTTCTGCCTGATGGAAGAGATTGGAAGAGAGCATTGCTGGGGTGGGCAGGGTCCTTGATAACGGTAGCAGACTTTCCGCAGCAATAGTAAGTGTAAATGGAGTCCATGGATGGGAGGTTGGCTTCCATGATGGTCTGTCTGTGCACACAACTTTCTGTAGTTTGTTACGGTCCTGGGCAGATCAGTTGCCGTACCAGGTCATTATGCACCCAGACGGTATGCTTTCAACGGTGTATCATTGCTGAGGGTCCTGAGCTGTCTGAGGAAGAAGAGGTGATGCTGTGCCTTCTTGACCATTGTATCCACTTGAGAAGTGCAGGAGAGGTTGTTGAGCTTCTTGAGTGTTGTTGAAGCTGCACCGATCCAGACAAGTGGGGAGTATTCCTTCACTTGTGCCTTGGAGATGGTGGATGGGTTTTGGGAAATTAGAAATAAATTTCTGACCAGATAATCCCCAGCCTATAACCTGTTCTTATAACCACTGTATTTATGTGACTGGTACAGTTAATATTCTGTTTACCAGTAACACACAGAATATTAATGTTGAGGGATTCAGCAATGACAATTTCATTGAATAACAACAGGAGATCTTTTTGGTAATTTCTTGTTGGAGATGCTCATTGCCTTGTACTGATGTGGCACTGGAGTTCCTAACCATTTATCAACACATGCCTGGACGTTGTCCAAAGCTTTCTGCATTTTGACACCGACTGCTTCAGCATCTGAGAAGTCTTGAAGGCTGCTGAACATTATGCAATCATCAGTGAGCACCCTCACTTTATGGTCGAGGTAACATCATGGATGAACCATGGATGGTTGGGCAAAGGTACTCCCCTGAGGAATGTACTGAACAAAGACCTAGTGGGCCAAAGAACTTGATAATTATATGGGACTTCTTGTAAAGATGGTGGGCTAGGAGGAGGCAATAGCCATTTGTTCTCTTGTATTTAGGGTAAATCTATTGCTCCCAACAGTAACTGTATTTAAGAGACTAATGTTAAAACGTCAAGGGTTACCTATTTCTATCTCATGCTACTTCTGAACCCGTCTCCCCGGCAGCAAGACTTCATGAATATGCCTTCACATGCACTCATATGTAGTTCTCTCCTTGGCTAAGTTATACATGCCTCAAACTCTACAAATCAAAGCAGTTAGATGAGAATATTCCAGTTTACAAGTGCAGAGGGAGCTGTTGGCATATTATTTCCTGGGAGGTCAGTGCATTCCACTGAGGATTAATGAACACAAGATGCTGAACATACATTCATGCCAGGCCATAGCCTGTCTCTCTCCAATTTGTAACAGGAGCACTGTTCTCTGAGGTTCAGCTTCAACATCTAACTCAGCCAGCTCAATTCTGCATTATGTACTTAATGCTGAGTTAAAGAAAACGAAAGTTCAGAAATACTGGCACAAAATGCTTTGAATGTTGAACGCTGATTAAAGATGGAGCCCATTGGCTTGCTCTCACGTGTAAATGCTCTCAAGAGGAAACATTGGAGTATTTTAGTTTCTCAGTCTGGTTATGGACTGAATATCAGGAAGCAACTCATTTTTCACTTAATCTAATGCTGTTACTTTTTCCTTTGGAACACATAAATCATGTGACCTCACTCAAGCCATATTGACAATAATGGCCTCTGATTAATACAGGATCCTGCTGTTGAAGGCTAATAAATAGCAGGTCAGTTTTTTTAAAAGAAATTAATTCACTGGAAGTGTGGGTCACTGGCTAGGCCAGCTTTTATTGCCCATCCCTAACTGCCCTAAAAACCTGATAGTGAGCTGCCTTCTTGAAATATGATGGTCCTTGGATTGTCAGTACACCCACAATGCTAATTGGAGAGACTCTTCCAGTGGGGACACACGCTCACTTTGGAGTTAGGACATTAAAACATCATACCAGTGATTTGAGCTCAAAAGACTCAGTAGAAACTCTCAGTGGCAGTACTGAGGAGGTGCAGCAGTGTCAGAAGTGCTGTCTTGGATGAAACATTAAACCGAGGTACCATCCATGTTTTGGGGTGGATGTAAATAATCCCAGTGCAGTCTTTCAAGTAGCAGATAGGTTCTTTCTGATGTCATGACCAATATTTATTCCTTGATCAATATTAGCTACAATGGAATGTAGAAACTTGCTGTGCTCAAATTGGCTATCACATTTCCTGCATTACAATGTTGCTGACGTTTGCAATTGGCTGAAAACTGCTGTGAGATGTGCTGAGTGTGTGAAAAGTAAGGTTTTTTTTTTCAAAATGCAAACACCTTCACTTAATGGATTCCCAGGGAGGGTTTGAGACTAACACCCCTGTGATGTCATTTCCTGCTTTCCAGTCTGATTCTGCAAGCCCTTTGTAAGTTTGCACCAGACTAGCTCCTGATCTATAATGGGTTTCTGCTTTTGACTTTGACTTCCTGTCCATTGCTCTTTGTTAAAACGATCATCTGAGTTCCCTCATGTTTCAGGGTCTGCAGATTGGGGTTGAGTGCATAAAAGTAAAAAATGAGTCAGGGCTCTCTCTAAGGGTCAAGGTCTTCCTGGAACTCGCCAAAAACAGGTGCTAGTTAAATTCAACTTTACTTCCTTGATGATGGAGTTATGGTTCATCAGATACAGCCACATGAGTGCAATCGCGAGATGTGGGCATACAAATATGGCCCATCACTGCTGTACCCTTGAGGGAGTGCTGCACTTTTGGAAATGCTGCCTTTTGTTTAGCCAAAGCCTCAAATGCCCCTTTGGGTAGACACGCCAGATCCCGGGGCAGTACTGGGACAGTTTTCCACAAAGTTTCAGTCACAAATTATCCCCCAATCAACATCACAAAAACAGATTAGCTGGTATTTATCATGTTGCTGCTTATGGTGGCTAGCTGTTGCCAAATTAGATTATACTTTTACCAGCTGCAAAGGACTTTGGAATCTTATGAGGTTACAAAGGGTGTTGCAGAAATGATAAACTTCAAAGGTGCTGCACAGGAGAATTCTGAAATGGGCAGAGAAGTAGCAAGTGAAGTTTCATGCAGAGAAATGTGAAGCAATTTATTTTAGCATGAGGATGGTGGACTGAATATCAATTAAAACATATCATCACTTAGAAACAGAGGGATCTAATGATTACATGCATATGTGATGAAGATCGCCAAGCAGATCAACAAAGCAATGATTGAAGCATACAGGATTGTGAGCTCTATAAATATGAGCATGGAATATGAGAAGAAGTAAATTCTAATAAACCTGCATAAAACATGGATTCAGTCTCAACTAGGGTATGGAATGCAGTTCTAGACACGACACTTTAGGAAGGATATTAGAGACGGTGAAGAAAATATTTATCCACGTGATTCCAGAGATGAACACCTTTGTTCCAGGGTTGTCCTCCCGAAGAAAAGAAGATTAAGGGGAGAATTGATCAAAATCACATGAGATCTTTGGCTGAAGAATCTGTAATCAGATGGAGAAACAGTTTACCCAGCGATTGGGCATGTTTTAGAATGCATACCTGAGAATGTGGTGGAGGTAGATCCAGTCAAGGCTATCAAAAGAGAATGGGCAAGGTATCCAAAGATTAAAACATATCCACAGCTAACCAGGAGGAGACATAGCAGTGCAATTGGATGGGTTCCTCTTGGAGAGAGCCAGGACGTATATGATGAGTTGAATGGCCCCCTTCTGGCTAAAGCCATCCTATGGTTCTACAATTCTATTTTTAAAACAACCCAAAACAATTCCAAGGAACTGTCTCAGACATTGAGCACATGAAGAAATAATGGAACAAATCACCAAAATTCAAAGTCCAAAGAGGTAGGTTTAATGGAACAGTGTAATGGCCAGAAAAGGTGAAGGGATGGATGGAGACAGAGAAGGAAGTGATAGAGAGAGACAGACAGACAGAGAGAGAGAGACAGAAAGAGAGAGTGAGAGGAGGAAGGTATAAAGGGAGGAGACATAGCAGTGGAAGGGCTGGAGAGAGAGAGAGAGAGGAGAGAAAGCGATGGAGGGAGAAATGAAGGAAGGGATGGAGTGGTGAGGAGAGAAAATGTTACTGCTCAAGCAGCTGAAGGCCTGGCAGCCAAGTATGGTGTCATTAAATTGGGAATGTGCAAGTGGCCAAAATTGGAGAAGCACAGAGAGTTCAGAGTGTAATCCAGTCAGAAGATCTCATCATGCAAGTAGCAAATCCCCAGAACCAAACTTCACTCAGGCCAGAGACTCAGGAAAAAGTCTCTGCTCAAACGTGTCCCGTATAGAAAATACTAATTTTATTTTCAATCATTTTCAGTAGCAACAATAGTTTTCTTTTAATTTGATCTGAGCGAGGCCATCGGATTTATTGTTTTTCCCCAGTCCAGTAGTTCTCAAACTGTGATCCCTTGTGTGAGTTGTGTATTATTTGTATTTAAATGTATGCAACAGGTGGGCATTGTCTGAAGTTTCACTTGTGCTTTTACTAATGGGCACAAACTTAACCTGCCACGGTTCGATTTGGAGGTGTACGCTTGTGAGCTGAAACTCTGCAAATAAATGCTTATAAATGATAATTAGTTCCAGCACTATCCTTTGCCAGCTGGCCTTCTGGAATATAGTACTGGGGCGTGCAGAGAATTTTCAGGGGATCCTCAGAATAATTGAGCGATTTCTTAAGGGGATCTTGGCATGAGCCAGAAATGGGAGCAGGTTGTAGTGTCCACATTAGCAGTGTAGAGTGGGCTGGCTGACACACAGGCAGAAACACTGGGAGGGACAGGAAGATCAGCAGGTGGACCGACTTTTACCAAGATTGGTGGTGGCTGTGTGGCGAGTTCAGCCTTTTTTGAAAGAAGAGTAATTTTTTCAGTGTTTGAAGATTTCAGGTTCAACAGTGAGTTGCAGGTGCACCCATCTCATTTTTACTGTATCGATATTATTAAGACAGTCTGAGTGGCATTGCAACTCAGTGGTTAGCACTGCTGCCTCACAACACCAGGGACCTAGGCTTGATTCCACCTTTAGGTGGCTATCTGTGTGGAGTTGCACATTGTTCCAATGTCTGTGTGGGTTTCCTCCAGGTGCTCCAGTTTCCTCTCACAGTCCAATGATGCACTGGTTAGAATGGATTCGCCATGCTAAATTGCCCATAGGGTCCAGGGATGTGCAGGTTGGTAGGCTGGCCATGGGAAATGCAGGCTTATAGGGATAGGTTGGGGATAGGTCTGGGTAGGACACTCTTTGGAGGGTCAGTGCAGACTTGATGGGCTGAATGGCCTGCTTGGAGAAAGTGAGGACTGGAGATGCTGGAGAGTCAGAGTCAAAAGGTGTGGTGCTGGAAAAGCACAGCAGGTCAGGTAGCATCCGAGGGCATAAGCTTTTGGGCATAAGCTCTTCATCAGGAATAGCCTGCTTCCACATTGTAGGAATTCTATGATGCCTCACATGCCACACTTTTACATCATAAATTAGACGGGGAGTGTCTTAAGGAACAGTATTGTTAGAGCACAGAGTGAGGCCATTCAGCCTGCCCTTTCTGTGTTGTCTCTTAGAACAGTTCAGCTAACCCCACACCCTCGCCTTTTGTCCTCAAATTTAATTATTCTTTATTTTTATTTTCCTTTAGACCTCAAATGTTATTTCTCTATGAATAACCCTTTGAAAACCAGAACTAAATCTGCCCCCAACTGTGCATCTCAGATCCCAACCATACTCTCTGCAAAACAGTTTTCCTCATATCACCTCTGATTCTCTTGTTAATCGCCCTATCTGATTGCCTAACCAGAAGTATAAGACTATAAGATGTAGGAACAGGCAAAGGCCATTCAGTTCATCATGTCTACACTGCCTCCACAGCCTGATCTGATAATCCTCAACTCCACTTTCCTGCCTTTTCCCATCACCCTCAATTCCCTTACTGATTAAAAATCTATTTCAGCCTTGAATATACTCAATGCTCCAGCCTTGACAGCCCTCTGCAGTAAAGCATTCCACAGATTCACTCCATGCTCATCAATGGGGACAGTTCCCCTCCATCTGCTCTGTTCAGCCTCCTCATGATTTTGAACACCTTTCTCAAAGCTCCTCTCAGTCTTCTCATCTCCAAGGAATAATTGCTGTTTGATTTGAGATTTGGGCTTTCAACCAAGATCCACTGCCCTTGTTGAGTTGGGTTTTAAAAGAAGGAATGTGGGGAGGCAATGACTTTCTGGTATTATCACTGGAGTTAGGGAGGAGTTTACAAATAAAGAAAGGGCTTACATAGATAGGGACTTTACAGAGATGGTAGGCTCTACAGAGATAGGAAGCAGTTTACAAATATAGAAGGGAGTTATTGAGGTAGTGGACTTTCCCAAGATAGGGAAAGAAGAGACAGAGATTAGGAGGGAAAAGACAGAGGTAGGGAGGGAAGAGACAGAGGTAGGGAGGGAAGAGATGGAGATTGGGAGGAAAAGACAGAAATAGGGAGGGAAGAGACAGTGATGAGGAGGGAAGAGACAGAGATGAGGCGGGAAGAGAGAGAGGTAGGGAAGGTGTTTACAGATATAAGAAGGGAGTTTACAGAGATAGGGAATGTTTTTACAGAAATGATGCATTTACAGAGATAGAGAAAAGTTTACAAATATATGAGGGGGGTTACAGAGGTAGGGAGAGGATTTGCAGACATTTGGAGGGCTTTACACAGTAAGGAAGAGTTCACAGAATGAGAGAGGAAAGTGACAGAGGTAATGAGGGGGGTTACAGTATTAGAAAAGGCATTTACAGAGATAGGAGGGGTTTTAGAGAGATGGGGAGTGTGTTACAGAGATTGGGGCAGGATTATGGACAAAGGAAGGTTAAAATTCGGGTGGAATGGGGGCACATCAAGTGACTGTCTGCATGCAATTTGCACATTCTCCCTGTATCTGCTTCGGTTTCCACCCACAGTCCAAAGATGTGCAGGTTAGGTTGATTGGCCATGCTAAATTGTCCATAGTGTCAGGGATGTGCTGGTTAGCTAAGTTAGTTATGGTAAAAAGAAATGGCTAGGCTGCGGGCACCGGCATCTCCAAATCAGTTATGGGTGGGATCTTCTTCAGAGGGTCAGTACAGACTTGATGGGCTGAAGAACCTCTTTCTGCACTGCAGGGATTCTAGGATTCTAAGATGGAATTACCACCAGCTCACAACCCAGAAGGGTGAAAGCAGGCGAACTGAACGTGCCAGGGCTAGGATAGTATTTAAGGTAGCTTGTAACATTAGGGCCCATAGGTGGCAGTAGTAGGATTCCTAGTGACTTCAAGGAACATCTGTTGAAGTGATTTGTTTGAGTTTAACTTCCAAGAAGCATTTTGACACAGTCAGGCCTCCAGTCAATAAGCAGCTGTCTGCGGAGAAAGCAGTTTCTTTCATTTCAAAGGATGAAACTGATACAGACAGATGTCGATCATCAGCCTTCTCCAGAGCTAGGATCATGTCGCTGGCCTGGCCTTCGATATGCAGACCCAGCCTTCACTCAGCACCTTGTTTGTTCAGCAAATCCACAATCAAACTGGTTCTCGGCTTCCCACTGAAATTCTAAATCCACATCTGCTCGAAGAATCAAAGGTTCTGTACACACGTGGGTTTTGAACTATTTCAAATCAACTGCAGTTGATTTTATCAGTACACATTTACACAGGAAACCATGTCAAATCATTTGGTTATAAACCCTAGCTAGCCTGCTCCCAAATAAACAGCCCTCCTCACATGACGACTGACTTAGTCCAGTTTGCCTGAAGTGGAACAGGGAATAAGAGACACCGGGAGAGATGGAACAGGCAGATATGCAGACAAAGATACAGATTTGAGATGCCAAGCAGACAACAGGAGGAATGGAGCTGACAGGCAAAGACACAGCAGACAAACAGAGAGACACACAGATACAGACAGAGGAGACAGACAGCCTGTCAGTGCAAACAGACACTGAGTCAAACAGGCAGTGATAGACGGAGAGCAGGTGAACTGTAGTATTTTTGCAATGTTATGTAATCTTCCTTTTTTTTGGAACACTGTAACACTCAGCCACTAATTTAAAGCTTACTCCTTTGCCCATGTTTGTGATGAAATATCTGTTCTTGGGCTTGGACTCTGTTTATTTCTCTGTTTACAGTCCTGAGAAGCAATATTACAACATTAAAGGTGCTATATAAATGCAGGTTGCTGTAAAGGATGGTAATACCATAAATATTGACTAGACAACAAGGTATTGCAATGGAGCTGTCAAACAAACCTTGGCATTTATCTGTCAGTTATCATCTAACAAGTGCATGGTAATGCCTTTACCAACTAATCAGCACTCTCTCCTTCTGCAGCTTAAACGTTGTTGCCTTTCACATTGGTATTCTTGCAAATGGTCCTGATAAGTGCAAAATGAAAAGGTTTGAAACAAATGTCTGTCTTCAGCAATCCTCATGTCTCATTTGTCATACAGGGATATACAGAAGTAATTTGGAGACTGATTCATCTCTTGAGCCCTGTTATTTCCACCAAACCTAAGTCAAAGTGATGTCCTGCCTTTGCTTTTCTACCAGTGATGATATAACCACTGACAGTTGAGACCCAATGATTCCCCAGCAATCTCGCTTTTATTGGTGAAACAGTGACACTAGGTGAAAGTGAGGACTGCAGATGCTGGAGTTGAAAAGTGTGACACTGGAAAAGCATAGCGGTTCAGGCAGAATCTGAGGAGCAGGAGAGTCGACGTTCAGGCATAAGCACCTTCACAAATAGTGACACTAGCCAGACACAAGAGCTTCTCTGGTAGTGGGAGGGGTTTGAAGGTGGAAAGTTTGATTTGATTTGTTTTCAATTGATTTGGTTTGATTTGATTTGATTTGATTTATTGTTGTCACATGTACCCAAGTACAGTGAAAAGTTTTGTTTTACCTGCAGGGCAAGTATATCATGTCATAAATGTGAGAATAAGATCTGTTGTAAAGAGCTAGCAAATAGTTATCCTGTGTCGGCATCATTTTGAATAGAAACTTCTATGGCTTTCCTCCCAGATTTCCACTTTAATGGAGAAATGTTGGTCTCCAGTGAGTTCAAGTGAACCCACCGCAGGACATGAACCAGGAATGTTGGGGCGAGCATGATAGTGCAGTTGCTAAAAGTTCTGTGATGAGTAGATGAGAAACAAGAGTAACTGGACATGTTGGTCCAAGGAATCCTGTGATGACAGTGAAGAGTTGAATCAAATATCAAGTTGGCTCCAATAAATAAGGAACTGGAGTGTCACTTTTGTTACACCACGTGGAACTGTGTTGACATGTCGCTTACATTAAAGATACATTTTAAATATTTGTTGTCATGTATTTGTCATGTAATGATGATAGTTGTAATGGCAGTGTTAGTGGTAGAATTGGCAAAAATAACATTACTGGTGGTATTGGTGGTGTTAGTGACAGTGTCAGCACCAGTAATGTTATTCATAACAGCAGGACTAGAGGGCATGATCTCAGAAGAATTGGTCCCCCATTTAAAACAGAGATTAGGAGGAATTTCTTCCTTTCGAGGATTGTCACTCTGTGGAATTCTTTATGAGCAGAGTTCATTAGATATATTCAAGGCTGAGTTGGATAGATTTTTAATCATTAAGGGAGTTGAAGGTTAAGGGGAAAGGTAATGTGGAGTATCAGATCAGCCATGGTCTCATTACATAGCTGAACTCACTTGATGGGCTGAATGGCCTACTTAGAATACCTTAAGTGTGGAAGCAGGCCATTCAACCCATTAAGGCGAAAGTGGGTTCTTCAGATTAGAGTCAAGATTAGATAAATCCTGATGATTGCCTGAAACATTGATTTTCCTGCTCTTCGGATTTTGCCTGACCTGCTTGCTTTTCCAGCAATACTCTAATCTTGACTCATTCAGCCCATCAAGTCCACCACTGGGAAGAGCATCCCATCCAAACCCACCCGTTTAACCCTGCATTTCCTATGGCTAACCCACCAAGCCTGCACATCTATGGGCAATTTCGCATGGCCAGTCCATCTAAGCTGCATATCTTTGGACTGTCGGAGAAAACCAGAGCACCTGGTGGAAACCCACGCAGACACGGGGAGAATGTGCGAACTCCACACAGGGAGTCACCCAAGGGTGGAATTGAACCTGGGTCCCTGGTGCTGTGAGGCAGCAGTGCTATCCACTGAGCCAAAGTGCCACCCTTCTACACCTAACTCTTGAGGTCTTAATGTTAGTAGGTGCAGCATTAGCTGTGGCTGGGTAAGTAGCACTGAGATTTGTGAATCAGTAAGTGATGAGTTCAACTCCCATGGCAGACATCTGAGGCTGAGATTCCCAATGCAGAATTGAGGGAATACAGGTAAAGTTACCAAGTATTTAGGGGCTGCTTCTTTATGAGGGACAGTCAACTGGTGGTGAGATTAAGCTGAGTCCCTCAGGTGAGACAGAGAAGATAGGACCTTCTTGGTAACCTTAGCTAATGGGAACTGAACCCACACTGTTGACATCACTCTGCATTGCTGCCCAGCCAACTGAGATAATTGACTCTCCTGATGAGGAAACTGTGTGCTTTTCCAGCTGCTACCTTTCCCATTTATCTTCCCAATGGATATAAAACATCTCATGGCATCATATCAAAGAAAAGCATCCTGAACAAAAGCATCACAAAAGCAGATTATCTGCTCACTGTTATTTGCAGCATCTTGCAAATTGGCTGCTGATTGTAGCAGTGCCACACTTGGAATGTAGAAAATGCTGGAGAAACTCAGAAGATCTGGCAACATCTGTGGAGAGAAAACTGACTCAGCCCTTCTTCAAAAATGGAACATTAACTTTGCTTTCTCTGCACAGATGCTGCCACGCGTGCTGAGTTTCTCCAGCAATTTCTGTTTATGTTTCAGACTTCCAGCATCCACAGTCATTTGTTTTATTACATTTAGAATGAACATCATTGGTTGTAAAGAAACCTTTTGAGGTTGCAAAAGATGCTTAATAAATGCAAGTCTTTCTCTCATACTGTAGTCACTCCATTGACAGCTGTCACATTTATATAATAATGAATTGAAATTTGCAATTCTAAATAATTAAAGACTTAACAGCAATCTAGTTTTGTTCAATACATCACATCAGTTGTATGACACTTTGATCTTTTACTATACATTCTGTGCCCTATGATCCTGCCCCACAACCACCTGATGAAAGAGCAGAACCCCGAAAACTAGTACTTCCAAATAAACCTGTTGGACTATAACCTGGTTCTGGATTAGTGGTGCTGGAAGAGCACAGCAGTTCAGGCAGCATCCAAAGAGCAGCGAAATCGACATTTCGGGCAAAACCCTTCACCAGGAATACAGGCAGAGAGCCTGAAGCGTGGAGAGATTAAGGTAGAGGAGGGTGGGGGTGGGGAGAAAGTAGCATAGAGTACAATGGGTCAGTGGGGGAGGGGATGAAGGTGATAGGTCAGGGAGGAGAGGTGTTGTGTGATTTTTAACATTTTTGAACAGTATTTTCACTCCCCTGCTAGTAACACTGACCCGCACATACTACACCCAGGATGGGGTTTACAATATAGTAAAATGCCAAGCTACTTGATAACAGGGAGGGATCTCGATCTCCAGATGTCCTAGTTTCATCGACTTCAACTGCAAAGTATTCATCACCTTTTAACACTTAATCTGGACTGAGCAACATCTTTTGACACCTTCCAAGCACCATTGTTCCTCTGATCACTTTTCACACCTTCATTCAGACCATGTTCCAAAGCAGCTTCTCCTGAGAGCTGTCTGTTCACGCTGTCTTTCAGCTCTCTCCTGTGAGACACACACATTCTGCATTCTCCGTTCGGTAATGGGGGGAAGGCTTAATAACCATGTTTCCGATACCAATTGTTTGAACATGCAGATCCTGTCTCTTCCCCCTCCACTTTGCAACTTGTACCGGGGGATTTCTGCTCAAAGGTGAGTCGGAGTGGATTGAGTTGAAGATGAATCAGGTTTTACCAAATGGTAACTGTGATGTGGAGGCCCCGTTGTTGGACAGGGGTAACAAGGTCAGAAGTCGCATGACACCAGGTAATAGTCCATCAGGTTTACTTGAAAGCACACGCTTTCAGAGCCTCACTCCTCTTCCAGGTGCTAGTGAAGAAGGCGCAAGGCTCCAGAAACTTGAGTTTTCAAATAAACCTATTGGACTATAACCTGGTGTTGTGTGGCTTCTGGCCAAATCAAATGATAGCAGCCCATTGGGGGACAATCAGAGTCACAACTGGAATAAAAAATAGAAAATGCCACAGATTAGTCAGTGCCTGAAAGGAAATGAAATTAGGAACAGGAGAAGACCATTCAGCCCCTCAGACTCCAGTTAGATCATGACTGATGTGCACCTGAACTCTATCCATCCCAGCTCCTTTAATTTCATATCCCTTAATGCCCTTTACCCAACAAAAAGCTACATATAAAAACCGAAACAACAGCAGATGCTGTAAATCAGAAACAAAAACAGAATTTGCTGAAAAAGCTCGGCAGGTCTGGCAGCAACTGTGGAGAAAAACCACAGTTAATGTTTCGGGTAGAGTGATCCTTCCTCAGAACAGCTACTGACCTCAGTCTTGAACGTTTCAGCAACATTTTGGGATGAACCTCCTCAAAATTCCACTCCCTTTCATGTGAAGAAGTGCTTCCTGACATCATTCCTGAACAGTCCTGCTCTAATTTTCAAGTTTATGTTCCCTTATTTGGAACTCCCCAATCGTCTCCATAACATACCTCCTCAAACGTCTCAATGAAATCACCAGGTAATCATTTATACTCAAAGATATGTAAATCTAGAAGATAGGCTAACAATGCAGGTTGGGCTCTTCATCAAGGTAGGCATGGTCAGATTTAAATTGAACAATATACAGCTGGTTAATCAGGTACTGAAGGAGTTAAGTTCTTCCTGTAAAAGGTTAAAGATTCATTTCTTGCCTGACGCTGGTTGCTCTTGAGGAGGTGATGGTGAAGCTGCCTTCTTGAATTGCTCCACAATGCCGTTAGGTAGGGACTTCTAAGATTTTGACCCAATGACAGTGAAGGGATGGTGATTTATTTCGAAGTCAGGATGGTGAGTGGTTTGAAAAGGAACTACCAGGGGGTGGTTTTCCCATGTATCTGCTGCCCTTGTCCTTCTCAATGGAAGTAGTCATGGATTTGGAAGGTGCTGTCTAAGGATCTTGGGTGGATTTCTGCAGTGCTTCTTGTAGATAGAACACACTGCTGTTACTGAGTGCCAGTGATGGAGGGAGTGGATGCTTCTGGATGTGGTGACAGTCAAGTGTGCTGATTTGTCCTGGATGGTGTCAAGCTTCTTGAGTGCTGTTAGAGCTGCACCCATCCAGACAAGTAGGGAATATTCCATCACACTCCTGCCTTTTGCATTATCGGTGGTGAGAGAAAGTGAGGACTGCAGATGCTGAAGATCAGAGTAAAAATGTGTGGAGCTGGAAAAGCACAGCAGGTCAGGCAGCATTCGAGGAGCAGAAGAGTCAATATTTTGGGCATAAGCCCTTCAACAGGAATGCGGAGGAGTGGGGGGAAGGAGGTTGGGAGATAAATAGGAGGGTCGGGGTGGGAGTGGGATAAGCTATCTGGGAAGGCGATAGGTTGATGCAGTTGGGGGGATGATGGTGATAGGTCAGAGGGGAGGGTGGATCAGATAAGTGGGAAGGCAGATGGACAGGTAGGACAGTTCAAGATGAGTTGGAGGATTGGATCTGGGGTGAGGTGGTGGGAGGGAAGATGAAGAAATTGGTAAAATCGAAGTTGATGCCTTGTGGTTGGAAGGTCCTGAGACGGAAGATGAGGTGTTCTTCCATCTTCCACACTACCATCCCCACCCTCCTATTTATCTCTCAACCTCCTTCCCCCCACTCCTCCACATCCCTGATGAAAGGCTTATGCCCAAAACATTGACTCTCCTGCTCCTCAGATGCTGCCTGACCTGCTGTGCTTTTCCAGCAACACACTCTAGATGGTGGACAGGCTTTGCAGAGTCAATAGTTGAATTACTCAACTTTTGAAGCCAAATAACCTTTTGGACTATAACCTGATGTTGTGTGATTTTTAATTTTGTTCACCCCAGTCCAACACCAGCTCCTCCGAATTATTACTTCCTTAAAGTAGTATGTTGAAAATTCCTATAAACAATGACGTGTTGGTGACAAAACCTGTTTTTTTCTAATACTGATTCAGTGAGAAATATTGACCAGACGACGAAGCACAACATTTTCATCAGTGCCATGGATATTTTATATCCACCCCAACAAATGGTTTAACATGTCATCAAAACAACAGCATCTCCAACAATGCAGCACTCCCTCTGTACTGGGGTATTAGCCTACATTTTTGAATTTAAGCCCAGAATGGAGCTTAATACTGTGATTCAAAGACAAGCATGTTGCCAGCTGAGCCACAGCTGACACCCGCAATAAAATAAATTAGCCAAATTCACTGTGGCCGGAGGGCAAGGAGACATTTTACTATTAACCATTGCTCAAAAGAGCTGCTGCCATATACCTTCATCTGCACCCATCAGGCCATTTGCAAGAAAATCAAATTTCAAATGATCACAATAACTTATACTAGAGGAGAAAGTTGAGGAGAAAATTGAGGAGAAAGTGCTAGTTGAGGATTCTCTAAAGGTAAACATGCAGGTTGAGTCCATGATTAAGAAAGCGAATGCAATGTTGTCAATTATCTCAAGAGGGTTGGAATATAAAAGCACTGTTGCGCTACTGAGACTTTATAAAGCTCTGGTTAGGCCCCATTTGGAGTACTGTGTCCAGTTTTGGTCCCCACACCTCAGGAAGGACATACTGGCACTGGAGCTTGTCCAGCGGAGATTCACACGGATGATCCCTGGAATGATAGGTCTAACATATGAGGAATGGCTGAGGATCCTGGGATTGTATTCATTGGAGTTTAGAAGATTAAGGGGAGATCTAATAGAAACTTACAAGATAATACATGGCTTGGAGAGGGTGGACGCTAGGAAATTGTTTCCGTTAGGCGAGGAGACTAGGACCCGTGGACACAGTCTTAGAATTAGAGGGGGTAAATTCAGAACAGAAATGCGGAGACATTTCTTCAGCCAGAGAGTGGTGGGCCTGTGGAATTCATTGCCGCAGAGTGCAGTGGAGGCTGGGACGCTAAATGTCTTCAAGGCAGAAATTGATAAATTCTTGATGTCACAAGGAATTAAGGGCTACGGGGAGAATGTGGGTAAGTGGAGTTGAAATGCCCATCAGCCATGATTGAATGGCGGAGTGGACTCGATGGGCCGAATGGCCTTACTTCCGCTCCTATGTCTTATGGTCTTATGGTCTTAAGTGGTGCTGATCAATTATTAAGTTGACTGTGACTGAATAAGGCATTGCCATGGAGATGGCAATAGAGAACAATAGGTTCTCCAAGCTTCAGGGTAAATTAAGAAAGGTGGACAGCTTAAACATACGATACTTTTTCAGAGAAGGTGTACCTGCATGTGAACATGTTGCTTTTGGCAAGTATAACTGAGCCACATTATGAGCATGACTGCTTATTTTAAATTAGTTGTCGGTGTAGCTATTAATCCATTTGGATTTATTCAGAAAGTGTTGTCCAATCACTGATTCACATGGAACAGTAAACACTTTGATTTGGGTGTTGAAACTTCGCCTGATTGAGTAAAGTGTATACTCCATTTATTAGAAACCAACAAAGGAACATTTTAGTGAACTGTTCCAAAGAAAGGTCACTGATCTCAAATCATTAACTTTGTTTTCTCTCTACAGATGCTATGAAATGTGCTGAATTTCTCCAGAAATTTCTGTTTTTGAGTGTTTCAGATCTCCAGCATAGAGTCATAGAGTCATATAGCACAGAAATAGACTCTTCGATCAATTTGTCCATGCTGATAGCTATCCTAATCTGACTTCATCCCATGTGCAGGCATTTGGCCCATAACCCTCTAAACCCTTCCTAATCATCTACTCATCCAGATGTTTTTTAAATGTTGTAACTGTACCAGCTTCCATTACCTCCTCTGGCAGCTTGTTTAATTAACGCAGCCCTCTCCACATGAAAAAGTTACCCCTCAAGTTCTTTTTAAATCTTGCCCTTCTCACCTTAAGCCTATGCCCTCTAGATTTGGGCTCCCCCACCCCCAAGCCCCCTCCAGGAACAATACTTGGCTGTTCACCCTCATGTTTCTTTCTTTTCCACAATTAGTGAGCTCCTGGTCTCTATTGTCCACAAATTGGCATCACATGCACTGAAATTCACAGGTGACTTTGCTCAACTGCGTGATACTCAGAACATCTTTTTTAGCCACTCATTCCATCGGCATGTAACCTATTGAATCCACTGACTTGACACTGGGATTACCATTAGTTGCAGAAGAACTCACTTGTCAGGTGGTTTGTGCAGTTGGACACCACAATTAATAATAAAGTGCAGAGCTTTGCTCAGGAAGGAATGATCTGCATTTACATAGCATCCTTCATGACAGATTAATTATTCATTATCTTGTCACTGTTAGTGAAATGTTACTGAGCACAAATTCACTGCCATGCTTCCTGCTTTACAACAGGATAGCCAAGACACACTGCAGCCTTACAAATGCTTCTTGAATGGTTGTCAATGTTGTAAGGTAGTTGAGAGTTTGGTGCTGGAAAAGCACAGCAGGTCAGGCAGCATCCGAGGAGCAGAAGAATCAACAGTTCAGGCCTAAGCCCTTCATCAGGAATGAGGCTTGTGGGTCAGGGGGGCTGAGAGATAAATGGAAGGGGGGTGGGGTTGGAGGGGAAGGTAGCTGGGAATGCAATAGGCAGACGGAGGTGGGGGTAATGGTGATAGGTCAGAGAGGAGGGTGGAACGGATAGATGAGAAAGGTGATGGACAAGTTAGGAGGACGGTGCTGAGTTGGAGTCTAGATTAGAGTGGTGTAGGAAAAGCACAGCAGGTCAGGCAGCATCTGAGGAGCAGGAAACTCGACATTTCGGGCAAAAGCCCTTCCTCAGGAATGAAGCGAGTTGGAGGCTTAGGACTGGGATAAGGTGGGGGAAGGGAAATAAGGAAACTGGTGAAATCCACATTGATCCAGTGTGGTTGCAGGGTCCCAAGGCGGAAGATGAGGCGTTCTTCCTCCAGGTGTCGGGTGGTTAGGATTTGGCAATGAAGGAAACCCAGGATCTGCATGTACTTGGTGGAGTGGGATAGGGAGTTGAAGTGTTCAGCCAAGGGGCAGTGGGGTTGGTTGATGCGGGTGTCCCAGAGGTGTTCTATGAGACAATCCACAAGTTGGCGTCCTGTCTACCCGATGTAGAGAGCACATCGGGTGCAACAGATACAGTAGATGACATTTGTGGAGGTACAGGTAAATTTCTGTTGGATGTGGAAGGATCTTTTGGGTCTTGCGGGGAGATGTGGGCGCAGGTTTTGCACTTCCTGCAGTGGCAGGGAAAGGTGCTGGGAGTGGCGTGAGGGCTGGTGCGGGTGGGGGGGGAGGGCCTGGATCTGACATGGAAGTAGCAGAGGAAATGGTCTCTCCGGAACGCTCATAGGGGTGGGAAAGGAAATATATTCCCAGTGGTGGGGTCTGTTTGTAGATGGTAGAAGTGGTGGAGGATGATGTGATGTGTGCAGAGGTTGGTGGGGTGGAAGGTAAGGACCAGGGGGGTGGTATCCGTGTTGAATTGAGAGGGGTGGGGTTTGAGGACAGAGATGTGGGAAGTGGAGCAGATGTGCTAGAGGGCATTGTCAACCACGTGGGCGGGGGTGGTTGCAGGTTCCCAAGGCGGAAGATGAAGCATTCTTCCTCCAGGTGTTGGGTGGTTAGGATTTGGCAGTGAAGGAGGCCCAGGACCTGCATGTCCTTAGTGGATGGGAGGGGGCTGACTCAACTCTGATCTCCAGCATCTGCAGTCCTCACTTTCTCCTCCTGTTGTAAGGTAGGAACATGGAATGTAATTTGCACACAGCAAGGATTCCATCAACATCAATGTGACAATGACTAAATAATCTGCTGCAAGTGTTAATTAAGGAATAAAAATTGACCAGAACATCAAGGAGAGCTCCCCTGATATTCTTCCAAATACTGCTGGGGAATCACAGTTTAACATTTGGCAGGGCAACAACACAAAAGTTAAAAATTACCCCTTTTCTGTCTGCACCTTGTAAATCCTTCCTGTTTAAAAAGAAAAATTTATACTTCTTGCTGTGTCACCCAAATTTAATACAAATGTGGTGTATTTTTAAAATCACACACCCTAGAATTTCCTGCAGGCAATGTTACTACATAAATATTTAACACCCTGCATCAATGTTCCCTAGCGCACAAGCTAAGAGTGAAAAAAAAACCATTCAGGAAAAATGGGTTAATGAATGCATTAAAATAGTAGCCAAAGAAATGTCACCTGAATGTGTTAAGCATTTCAACAGCATCAGATTGACATCTTGCTTAGGAAGTTGGTTTGAGTTACATGGAGTAACATTGATACTTCAGGCCTCTATATTATACAATTATTAACCATATATTACAAAACTACTTATTACGCACTTATAAAATTATTAGCATTATACTCAACTTAAGGGTTGGTGATGGAGGACTGCAGAATTACAACCTTTGCACCTTCTTTTTACAATAAGTTGTAAGGATAAGCCAAACAATCGCAGACCAAGCAGTTTAACATCAGTGGTGGGGAAACTTCTGGAAATATTAGTTTTGGACAAAGTGAACAGTTATGTGGATAAATGTGAGTTATGTTAGGAAAGCCAGCATGGATTTCTTAAGGAAAAGTAATGTTTAACTGCTTGCTGGGATTTTTTTGATGAGGACACTGTTGTTGTTAAAGTGTTGGATACAGTGGAAAACAACAGAGCAAAGCAAGAGCTCATTACACAAGTGGGACAGCAGCAACATAGATACAAAGCTTCACACAAATCTTAAACACAAACGTGTCTGAGGGATAGAAAACAGAGAGTAATGCCTGAGGTTTGGATGGAGTTCCCTGGGGTCAACGTTAGGAGCTGAAAATGTGTTGCTGGAAAAGCGCAGCAGGTCAGGCAGCAGCTTTGTTTCTCCTGATATATATTTTTCATCCTTAGGGTAGAGCACATATTCAAAATTTGGACATGATATAAACTTTGGGAGCGTTGCACAATGGCACAGTTAGCACTGCAGCTTCACAGCATCAGGGACTTGGGTTCAATTCCAGCCTTGGGTGACTGCCAGTGTGGAGTTTGCATGCTCTCCTCGTGTCTGTACATGTTTCATCCCACAGCCCAAAGATGGGCAGGTTAGGCGGATTAATCGTACTACATTAACTGTAGTGTGCAGGCTCGGTGGATTAGCCATTGTAAAGACAGGGATCAGATGGGATGCTCTTCAGAGGATCAGTGCAGACCCAATGGGCAAAATGGCCTCTTTCTGCACTGTAGTGCTTCTATAAGTGTGAGAGGGACAGTGTAGAGCTCCAAAGGTCATAGTCACGGAGCTGTGAGGCGATGCATTTTGCTCAGAACAACATGAAGAGACAGTAAAAATTAAAGAGGAAGACAGGGGCAAAGGTGTATATGTCCAGAAGTCATTAAGGATGGTAGGAAAGATTGAGAACATGAGTAATGAATAATACAATATTCTTTGTTAATAAGGGCACAGAACAGAAGAGCAAGGGCATTACATTGAATTTGGATGAGACACAAAGTCCTAGAGCTGTACATGCTGACCAAATATCCGAAACTAGGAGAAAGTGAGGATTGCAGATGCTGGAGATTAGAGTCGAGAGTGTGGCGCTGGAAAAGCACAGCAGGTCAGGCAGCATCCAAGGAGCAGGAGAATCGACGCTTCAGGCATAAGCCCTTCATCAGAAATTAGGCTTGTGGGCAGGGGGGTGGATGAGCGATAAATGGGAAGGGGTTAGGGTTTGGGGGGTAAGGTAGCTGGGAATGCGATAGGTAGATCTCACTCAAACATCTATCCACTCCACCCTCCTGTCTGACCTCTCACCTTCTCCTTCAAATCTCCCCATCCCCCATTTTATCCCAGTCCCAAGCCTCCAACTCAGTACCGTCCCCTTGACCTGTCCATCACCTTTCCCACCTATCCACTCCACCTCCTCTCCAACCTTCTCCCTCACCTTCATCTGCCTATTGCATTCCCAACTACCTTCCCCCCAACCCCACCTCCCTCCCATTTATCGCTCAGCCCCCCCAGGCCCACAAGCCTCATTAATGATGAAGGGCTTATGCCTGAAAAGTCGCTTCTCCTGCTCCTCGGATGCTGCCTGACCGGCTGTGCTTTTCCAGCACCATACTCTCGACTCAGATATCCTAAATTAATCTAGTCCCATTTGCCAGCATTTGGTCTGTATCTCTCTGAACCCTTCCTATTCATGTACCCATCCAGATGCCTTTTAAATGCTGTGATTGTACCTGCCTCCACCACTTCCTCTGGCAACTCGTTCCATACACGCATCACCTTCAATGTAATAAAGTTGCCCCTTAGATCCCTATTAAATCTTTCCTCACCTTCAACTAAAATATAATGTGCAGTTCTGAGTGGATAGGGTGAATAGACAAGGTCTTTCCCCTGCGGTTGGGGAAATCCTGAACTAGAGGGCATAAGTTTGGGACGAGAGGGGAAAGATACATAACGGGCAAAGTTTTTGCACAGAGGGTGGTGCATGTATGGAATGAGCTGCCAGAGGAAGTGGTGGAGGCTGGTACAGTTACAACATTGAAAAGGCATCTGGATGGGTATATGAATAGGAAGGGCTTGGAGGGATATGGGCCAGTGCTGGCAGGTGGCACTAGATTAATTTAGGATATCTGGTCGGCACGGATGAGTTGGACTGAAGGGTCTGTTTCCGTGCAGTACGGCGCTATGTCTCAATGTGAAAGAATTGGAGTGCGTGTGGAAGAGATTTAAGAGAATGATTCCAGAATGAGGAAATTTCAGTTTAAAAAATGAGAAGCTGGAGCTCATCTCCTGGGAGAAGAGAAGGCTGAAAAGAGACTTGGTAGAAGTATTCAAAATCACGAGATGTCTGGACGGAACATAGGGAGAAAATGTTCTCATGTTCGAAAGGATTGGTAATGAGTCAGAAGAGATTTAAACTAATTATTGAAAGAATCCAAAATGACACGAGGAAAAATTTAATCTTGATCTTTATGCAAATGGTTGAGATCTGGAATGCGCTGCCCAAGAGTCTGGGGGAGCAGGCCAATGGAGACATTCCAAAGGAAATTAAATAGTTATTTGAAAAAGACCTATGTGTAAGATTATGTGGAGAGGCCGGGAACAGCATTACAAAGTGAGGTGCTCATTTGCGGAGCAGGTATTATTACAATGGGTTAAATGGCTTCCTGCAAGTGCTGTAGTAATTCTGTGAAACAAGGATTTTAAGTCAGTTTCTCACTCCTAAGCCATATCTTTGAGTATTCAAGACCAAGTTAGATAGTTTTTTGACAGACAAGGAGACAAGATCTGTGAGGCCAGACAGGAAAGCAGGGCTGAAATCATGCTGGATTCCATCTAACCAATTTCTCACCTAGAGGCTGTGGGTTGGCATCAGACTGGGTGGAGCTCAAATAACTCAAACATTAACTTTTTCAGAACCATTACCTTATACAACAGTGGGCAGAATAGTTTAGGATCTCAAAGGAGATCCATAACTCTTTCAGCCTGCCTCGAACTCTGTACCGTTTTTAAAACTAATCTATTTTCCTAATAAAGCTGTTCAGAGATGTTATTATACACCTCTGGAGCAGGTGGAATTTGCACCCTGACCTGTCTGGTCCAGGGACAGGGACACTACCACTGCATCACAAGAGGTCCCCTCAAAGTCTGTAACAATGGTGATCATACCAATGTCACCTGTAACTGGTTGTTACCACACAATAAACTCTGCAAGAGTTAGGAATTTTGGGAGAGAAGGAGGTCGTTCAGCCCCTTGAGTCTGTTCCACCATTCAATGAGATGATGGCTGATCGGTGATCTAACTCCATAACACCACCCTTTTGCCCATATCCCTTAATACGTTAGCTTAACAAAACTTCATCCATTTCAGATTTAAATTTACAACTGATTCTGGACCATTCCCATTTGTGAAAGAAAGTTCCAGACCTCTCCCACTCTTTGTGTACAAAAAATCACACGAGGAAAATTTTAATCTACATCTTTATGCAAGTGTACAGAAGCATTACCTAACATCTCTCTTGAATAGTTCTGCCCTTCTTCTCAGACTATGCCCCTTCGTTCCAGAGTCTCCAGCCAGTGGAGATAGTTTGTCTTTATCTACCCTGTCTTTTCCTATTAATATCTTGACAACTTCAATTAGATCAGTCCTTAACCTTTTAAATTCTAAAGGAAACAGACTTGATTTGTATATCCTCTCCTCATAACTTAACCCTTGAAGTCCAAGTATCAATCTTGTAAAAACCTTTGTTGTACTCCTTCCAAGGCTAATATATCTTGCCCAATGAGTGATGCCCAATGTAATCCAAGTGGGATGTAACCAGGAGTTTTGCATAACTGCAGTTCAATACAAGGAAGCTCTTCTATTTATACCAGTAGGTGGAATTCAACAATACAGTGCCAGCAATCATGAATCTCTTAGAATAACATTTTTGAAATTGATGTATTTGGGATCTTTCTCAGAAAATGCTTTCAATCCCTCAAAGATCCACTGCAGTTTTTAAGGATTTGTTAAAAGAGTCCACAGACTCAAGGTTAGCACAGTGAGGATAATAAAAGGCGATAGACATTTATTGGTCATACAAAAGGTTATAATAATGTAAACAGGCTGCATCTCAGGAGAATCAAAGCAGCTAATTCACATTTCCCAACTACTCTCACCCATTAATATGAATTTTATTCACAGTGGTTTCCCTCTGACAAATCCTCAGCATTTGCCCAGGACTGAGAAATAGCATTTTGGCTTTCATTTTGTTTAACTCATTCATACGATGCAGGTGTCTCTGGCTAGGCCAGCGTTTATTATCCATTCCTCATCATCCAAGGGCAATGAAGAGTCAACCACATTGCTGTGGGTCTGGAGTCACATGTAGGCCAGACCAGGTAATGACAGCAGTTTCCTTACCTAAAGGTCATTAGTGAACCAGATGGGGTTTTCCCCCAGTAGTCAACAATGGTTTCATGGTCATCATTAGACTCTTAGTTCCAGATTTTCATTGAACTTTAATTACACCATCTGCATGGCAGGATTCAAATTCAGGTTCCCAGAACATTAGCTCATTCCTGGATTAGTAGTGAAGTAGAAATGCCACTGAGCTATTGTCTCCCCTTTCTTCAGTTCATAGTTTTGTGAGCAAAATGAGGGGGGTGATGCACACAGGGTGCTAGGAAGGAATGTTGGTAAGAATTTGTTAAAAGAGTCCACAGACTCAATGTTAGCACAGTGCTTATAATGATACATACTGGTCCTGCATACTTCAAGGTGAGCAGTATGTCTCATTATGAGCAGTCAGCTCATTTCTGTGTTTTGTTTTGGTGGGGGAAAGCATTTTGGTAATGTCACGTCTTTGTTAACCTGTCTTTAAATGACTGCTGAGTGGGTAATTTTTTTTATATTTTTAGAACATGGCAAAATGCCATTAGACCTCCTCGGGATTGGAAAGGGTGGAGCAGAAGAGCAGACAGACATAACTGTACTAAGACAGTAAACCAGGACCCCATCTTCCCACTTGGGTAAATGTAACAAATCCTACAGTGCTATTTTGAAGATGGAGTAAGTTCCCTCAACATCCTGCCTAATATGGGGTGGTATTGTGGCACAGTGATTAGTACTATTGCCTTACAGCAACAGGGCCCTGGGTTCAATTTCAGTCTTGGTCCACTGTCTGTGTGGAGTTCCACATTCTTCATGTCAGAAAGTGTGTGGAATTAGGATGAACGGCTTATGCTTGTGGGCCTGGGGGGCGCTGAGCGATAAATGGGAGGGAGGTGGGGTTGGGGGGAAGGTAGTTTGGAATGCAATAGGTAGTTGAAGGTGAGGGAGAAGGTTGGAGAGGAGGTGGAGTGGATAGGTGGGAAAGGTGATGGACAGGTCAAGGGGACGGTACTGAGTTGGAGGCTTGGGACTGGGATAAAATGGGGGATGGGGAGATTTGAAGGAGAAGGTGAGAGGTCAGACAGGAGGGTGGAGTGGATAGATGTTTGGGGGAGATCTACCTATCGCATTCCCAGCTACCTTACCCCTCCAAACCCCAACCCCCTCCCATTTATCGCTCATCCACCCCCCTGCCCACAAGCCTCATTTCTGATGAAGGGCTTATGCCTGAAGCGTCGATTCTCCTGCTCCTCAGATGCTGCCTGACCTGCTGTGCTTTTCCAGTGCCACACTCTCGACTCTAATCTCCAGCATCTGCAGTCCTCACTTTCTCCTAGTTTCGGATATTTGGTCAGCATGTACAGCTCTAGGACTTTGTGTCTCATCCAAATTCAATGTAATGCCCTTGCTCTTCTGTTCTGTGCCCTTATTAATAAAGAATATTGTATTATTCATTACTCATGTTCTCAATCTTTCCCAGCACCCTTCTCCTCACTGCAGATGCTTGGGGAACCTCCATCGTTTGTGACCTTCATCAGAACTGGGAGGAGTTAGAAATGTAATAGATTCTGAGCCAGGGAAAAGACAGTGATGGGAACATGGATGAAAGAGAAGATCTGTGCTATGGTGGAGCACAGGCGAGTTTAAATGCCAGAAGGTTTCATGCAGTAAGGCGAATGGAAAAGTATTGGAACAAGAGTAAAAGGAAGTGTCTGGAGAAGGTGTGAACAACAGGATTACAGCCATCCAGATGCAAAGAGAAGGAAAGGGAAATGGGAGGGGGTAAAATAACAAAGCAGCAAAGACACAAAACAAAACAGGACTAGATGTTAGTGAAACCATAAGACGTAGGAGCAGACATAGGCCATTCAGCCCATCAAGTCTTCTCCACCATTCAATGAGATTGTGGCTGAAATGATAATTCACAACCCCACTTTCCAGCCTTTTCCCCCAACTCTAGAAAACCAGGGGGCATAGATTTGCACCCACTCGTCGAAGGGGATCCAAGGAATTCCTTTTCACTCGGATAATGTTTTGCGTCTGCTTATAATCTGAACTTGTTGAACTTAATACTGAGTCCACAAGACTATGTAGCAGCCAGTCAAAAGATGCAGTGTTATAAACATGAGTTAGAAACTAAATATAGTCATAAAATAAGTGAGCATTTCAAAACTCACAACTTGCTCAAAGACAGCTACCATGGATTGTTAAAGGCAAATGTCAAAATTATTGTCAAAAATAAGTATGTGAGGAACTAAAACACTGTCAGAAACCTATTGGAGTGAATGGCCTGTTTCTGTGCTGTACTTTCTGTGGAATGTATGTGGACTTTCAGAACATATTTTATCAGGAGGTCTCATAAGATACTTATTATATAAATGCAAGTTGGTGCTCTGATTAAACAGACCTTGTGTTCAACTTCCCACAAAGTGTTAGTGTAGATCAATAAAAGCAGGAAAACTAGTTATATGTTATATGTGCAAAGGGAATGAAAGTTGGTTGATTGACAGGAAGTAAAGATTTGGAATAAATGAGTGTCACACAGGCCACAGACTATTTGGAAGAGTTGAATTGAAGAGGTCAGTGCTCAATCTTCTTTTGTTCTCAGCACACTAGACGTATTGGATTTGAGTTTGGCACGACACGTTTGCTAACACAAAATTAAGAATTTTAACAAACAGCAAGGACAATAGTACATGATGTTTTGATAGACATGGAGAGGTCAGCAGAATAACCAGATAGAGGTCAGATTCAATTTAAGATTGACTTGTGCTCGAAAGCATTTTGAAAGAAAAAAGGAAGAATGAGAGTGACATTCCACATAAAGACTCTGAACATTGTGTGTTTCTGCAGCTACCAACTCTCGACTCTTGCCTATCACTAACTTTAATAGTTCCACCAGCGACTGCCTCGAGCTGCCTGGATCCATAGTTCTAACACGTCCTCCCTAAACTTCTCCATCTCTATTTCCCTCTTTAAAAAGCCCCTTAAAGCTGACTAAGCATTTGGTCATCTACTCTAACACTCCCTCAAATTGTGCTAGTCCAATTTTGTTTGATAATCCTTCTCTGAAGCAACGTGGGACATGTTAGCCTGTTAACAGCGCTATATAAATGCAAGTTGGTGCTCTGATTAAACAGACCTTGTGTTCAACTTCCCACAAAGTGTTAGTGTAGATCAATAAAAGCAGGAAAACTAGTCACTAGTATTTGGTGTTTTATAAATAAAGGCATTAGTCAAGAAATAATGAAAGGTTTCCACAAAATGTTAATCATACCTCATCTGCCAATATGTATAAAAAGCACAATAAAGTCATAAAGAGGGTTAAGTATAGATTCATCAAGATAATGACAGGACTGAGAAATCAGAGTTAGGATTTGATTTGATTTAATTTATTGTAGTCACGTGTACCTAAGTACAGTGAAAACCTTTGTTTTGTGAGCAGTATGAGCAGATCATAGCAAACAAGGACATACAGATCATAGGGTGCTTAGACAGAGCAAGGCATACAGGTTACACTGCACAGGAGGTATGCAGAGTAAGATCAACAATACTTGAAGTTAGACAGTCCATTCAGCAATCTAATAATGGTAGGGAAGAAGCTGTTCCTGAACCTGTTGGTGCGTGTGTTCAAGCTTCTGTATCTTCTACCCGAGGGAAGAGGTTGTAGGAGAGCATTATTGGGGTGGGATGGTTCTTTGATGATGTTGGCAGCCTTTCTGCAGCAATGAGCTGTGTAAGTGGAGTCCATGGATGAGAGGTTGGCTTCCATGATGGTCCGGTCTGTGCACACCACCTTTTGTAGTTTCTTACAATCCTGGGGAGAGCAGTTGCCGTACCAGGCAGTTGTGCACCCTGATAGAATGCTTTCTATGGTGCATCTGTAAAAGTTAGTGAGGGTCCTTATGGACATGCTGAATTTCTTAAGCTGTCTGAGGAAGAAGAGACGTTGTTGTGCCTTCTTGACTGTTGCATCTACGTGGGAAGTCCAAGATAGTTTGGCAGTTATCATCAGTCCTAAGAACCTAATGCTCTCAACACTCCACCCCATTGATTTAGGTGGGGCATGTTCTCCTCCTTTCTTCCTGAAGTCAATGATAAGCTCTTTTGTTTTGCTGACATTGGGAAAGAGGATGTTATCATTGCACAAGAGGACACTTATACTGGGAGAGGTTAGGAGCAGAGAAAGTTATCAATGAATTTGAAGAAGCTTTTTAACATAATGAAGAGCTTTGGATAGTGTCTTCCTTTGTAATTCAGCTTGAAGTTAACATTGGAAAAATTGCATTTCATCCTTTGGTGCCATGAAAATGTAGTGATGGACCTGCTCTTTGTACCTCTTCACTATATTTATCAATGTTTCTCCCAAAAGATTGGCCTCGTTCAGTGCTGTAAATTGCAGGATTTTCCCAGACGTCCACTGGTGGACTTGCCTTTGGACATTTCAGGTCTAAGCTCTGAAATTCTCTCCATTATCACCGTCACGCCCTCTCTTTCTTAGAACCTGCCTTTTCTTTGTGGCTAAGACTTCAACCGCCTCTCCTGACATGGTCCGGCAACATTTTTTCCCTCTTAATGATCAACCTTGCAAAATGCCTTAGGATGTTTGAAGAAGTTGAAGATGCTACGTAACTGCAGGCTATTGTTGCAATTAACGATGCAGTGAAACGTTTACAGAGGAAAACTTTTTGGAAGGACAGTTGAAAACTGGAAGGAATGCGTAAGGAGAAACACCGGCCGAAATTATATCAATAAAGTGGAGGCAATAAAGGTTGCAACAGTGTGTTCTGGATCCATGCATAACACAACCTGAAGAGTCGATCGCGTTGAATTGTACCTCACAGAGTGAAGAGTGGCCACCCGGTCTTCCAAAAAGATTGCCACATGTTTGTGTATTTGAAAGCAGCTTACAGCTGTCATTTCAGCTTCCTGGGAATGTTCTCCCTCTCTCCATTAACAAAACCCTTTTACTTTTCATGTCATTACCTGGCAGGTTTAAGAAAGAGCTCTTAACTTCTGGGCTTGAACTTTCTGATTAATTTGCATCGGTAAATATAACTGCAGGATCTTCAAAGACTGCTGTCCATGAGATGTGAAGAGGAATGCAGGAGGCCAGGAGTGTGTTGGTCTAAACTTTGTGTTGTCATGACAGTAGTGCAAGTAGACAGGTTGCCACCCAGGTAGATGGTGTGTTGAGTGGTACATAATCAAAGAGCTGAAGGACCTTCCCAAGTCATCCCTCTTCATACCAGACAGGGATAGTCATGATAAAGACACATGATCCTACATTACAGAGCATCCTCCTGAGGCTGAAGGCTAAGCACAGTAAACACAACCTTGAACTGAAGTGAGTTTAGTGCAAACAGCAGCAAATGCCTGTGTGTGAGTGTATGTATGTGCATGTAGCAGAGAGGCCGAAGAGAGCTAATGTTACAACAAGCAGGTGGGAAATCAAAACCTCAGCTCACCCTGGTGCATTCTGCAGGTGGGCAATGCAACAATGGACAATAGTGTGGGAAAGAGACTTACCTGACTGGGGATCTGAGTAGGAATTGGTTTTTCACTCATTCACTTTGTATCTCTGGTTGTAATAATGCTGAGAGGAAAAAGACGTGACATGAAACCTGTATCTGGTTGAATATTGAATGGATCGTGGCAAAATTGCCACCAAACAAATCAGGGACCTTTTTGTGAACCATGTTGCAATGCTTGAGTATGGTGCGGTTTTCATATTTGCTTTGTTTCTATTTTGGTAAGATTTAGAAAGATCGTCAATATCAAAAGCACATATCTGAAATTGCACTCAATCCAGTGACCCCACCAAAAATCAGTTTACATCAAACTTGTAGATTTAGGTGGAATGGTCCCTCTGCGTAACTGGCCTTGGGCCCGTTCTGAATTGGAAATAATGGGGGCAACCGTAATGGGGGCAGCTAGGCCCAGAGAGATATGTGCCCATTTCCTGTCATCTCATTATTTAAGTTCTGAGCAAGAAAGTCTTACATTGATGATACTGGTTCAGCACATAAGTTATTTTCACTTGACAGAATTATTCATCGACAAATATCACCCACACCTTTGATTAGTCCTGAGATGCTGAGAAATCTCCTCATGTTAATGCTTGATAGATTTTTACCGAAAAACACGGGTGGAACTACAGCAAATTAAATTTGCCATTTGTTTGCAACATATTCTCTGGTTTGAGTCTAACCGGAGTTAATTCCTGGATAAACAGAGAGGTGAAGTGAGCAGAGACCTGTGCTGGCATGTCTCCTTTCAGTTTGTATTGCTCCAAATGTTTCTGGGATTAGCGCTGGTATAGGCTGGCAGGTTTATGTCCTGCGTAGGTACAAGTTGTGGTAACATCAGCTTAATGAGATACAAGAGCAGTCACAGTGACTCGCACTCATTCTCCTGTTTCTCCAAACACAGGCTCACCCATTAATACAGCAACCTCCTCTCTGAAAATAGAACAGCAAATCAAAGTGGAGGAAGGGTTGGCAGAAAGGTGAGGTGTTTATTTCCCCAGCTCCACAGGACAGACCTTGGGATGAACAATTCCAGGAGCCTGGGATTTAAACAGATTGGTTCTATCTCATCAATAAAAGAGGCAGACATTTGGTACTATTTCTCACTAAGGTCCCAGACTTCTTGCAACAAAAACAGAAATAGCTTTCCTGGACTCTTTGGTTCTTTCACAGCACCATCATAGAATCATTGAAATAGCAGCAGGAGTAAGCTATTCAGCCCTTCAAACCTGTCCTGCCATTCAATATGATCATGGCTGATCATCCACCTCAGCTCCCGGTGCCCCTTTCTCTCTGTACCCTTTGATCTCTTTCGCTCTAAGAACTATATTTAACTCTTTCTTGAAAACATTCAACATTTTGGCCTCAACTGCTTTCAGTGGCAGAGAATTCCGCAGTCTCATTACTCTCTGGAGGAAAGAATCTCTCTTCACTACAGTCTTATATGGCCTACACCGTATCACTGAGTTGTGACCCTGGTTCAGGATTCCTCGGGCATTGGGAACATCCTCAGTTCAGTCTTGTTAGAATTTTATAGATTTCTACGAGATCTCCCTCTCATACTTTTAAGCTCCAGTGAATATGATCCCAACTGATCCAGTCTCTTCATATTGTCAGTCCTACCATCCTAGGAATCAGTCTGGTGAATCTTTCCCTCCATAGCCAGAACATCCTTACTCAGATAAAGAGACTAAAACTGTATACAGAGATGGAACTGTGTTGCTGGAAAAGCGCAGCAGGTCAGGCAGCATCTAGGGAACAGGAGAATCGACGTTTCGGGCATTAGCCCTTCTTCTCCTGAAGAAGGGCTAATGCCCGAAACGTCGATTCTCCTGTTCCCTAGATGCTGCCTGACCTGCTGCACTTTTCCAGCAACACATTTCCATCTCTGATCTCCAGCATCTGCAGACCTCACTTTCTCCTAAAACTGCATACAGCAATTCAGATATTGTCTCACCAAGACCCTGCACAATTGCAGCAAGACATTCCTGCTCATGTATACAAATCCTCTCGCTATGAAGGCCAACATACAGAGTTGAAATTGACTCTGGCGTGGCACGGTGTCTCAGTTGTTAGCACTGCTGCCTCACAACACCAGGGTATCCGAGTTCAATCCCAGACTCAGGTGACTGTGTGGAGTTTGCACATTCTCCCTGTGTCTGCAGGGGTTTCCTCCCACAATACAAAGATGTGCAGGTTAGGGTAGATTGGCCATGCTAAATTGCTCATCACGTTCAGGGATGTGTAGGTTGGGTACATTAGTCAGGGGTAAATGTCAAGTCTGGGTGGGTTACACTTGGAGGGTCAGTGTGGACTTGTTGGGCCTGATTCCAACTGTAGGGATTCTATTCTATGAACCTACCTTTTGCCTGCTGCACCTGCATGCTTACTTTCAGAGACTGATGTATAAATGCAGGGCAAAAGTGAGAACTGCAGATGCTGGAGTGCATCTCTCCCTTTTCCAATCTACCATCATTCAGAAAAATGATCTGGCTTCCTCTTTTTGCTACTAATGTCACACATCCACATTATGCTTCATCTACTATGCAGATGAGCTTATGCTTTGGGGAATTTGCAGGAAAAATAATTTCAAGCTACACATGAGTCGCAAAGTCTTACTAACTAACTTCCTTCCAAACCTGAAACAAGTCTGTCGTGAAACAGTATTTCCTCACAGCCGCTGCACCAAAATTAGGAAGTTTGGCTTATGAGGAGTGATTGAGTAGACTGGGACTATACTCATTTGGTGGGCGGCATGGTGGCACAGTGGTTAGCACTGCTGCCTCACAGCGCCAGAGACCCGGGTTCAATTCCCGCCTCAGGCGACTGACTGTGTGGAGTTTGCACGTTCTCCCTGTGTCTGCGTGGGTTTCCTCCGGGTGCTCCGGTTTCCTCCCACAGTCACAAAGATGTGCAGGTCAGGTGAATTGGCCATACTAAATTGCCCGTAGTGTTAGGTAAGGGGTAAATGTAGGGGTATGGGTGGGTTGCGCTTCGGCGGGGCGGTGTGGACTTGTTGGGCCGAAGGGCCTGTTTCCACACTGTAAGTAATCTAATCATTGGGATTTAGAAGAACAAAGAACAAATTTAGAAGAACAGAAACAGCTAAAATTATAAAGGGGCTAGATAAGATAGAAGCAGAGAGATTATTCCCACTGGCAGGTGAAACTAGAATTAGGGGGCATTGCCTCAAAATAAGGGGGAGCAAATTTAGGACTGAGTTGAGGAGGAACTTTTTCACCTAAGGGGTTGTGAACCTGTGAAATTCCCTGCCCAGTGAGGCAGTTGAGGCTACCTCACTGAATGCTGATAGATTTTTGAACAGTAAAGGAATTAAGAGTTATGATGAGTGGGTGGGTACGTGGAGCTGAGACCACGTAAAGACCAGCCATGATCTTATTGAATGGCCGAGCAGGCTTGATGGGCCAAATGGCTACTCTTGCTCCTAGTTCTTAGGTTCTTATGTTCTTAAAATCCTGAAGCTGTCTGGAGCAGCAGAGTAGAAGTTATCCAGTACACCCCAAGGACAGCAGTGGTTCTGGAAGACAATTACCAGGGTAATATTGGGAGAGAAAGAGAGAGAGACACACACACATCCCATGGAAGAATAAAAGTCCACTCTGAGATGGCTCTCCCTGGCCAAATCTGTGTGAGTATTGGGCAATATGCAACAATCGCAAATGGTTTGAAGATTTTGGACAATTTTCTGAATTGTCACTTCTGATCAACTTTGCACTATCAGAAACTGCTTCTGTTCGGAGTGTGGTGAGATCTTCAATATCCCTCAGATGAGGCAGACAAAGCACCTACAAGAGGATTGAAAGGTGCACCCATTACACTGTCACTCTCCCTCAGCACTGGTCTGTAAACTTGAGAGTCCGTATGAGCTCGAGTTCTGGAGCAGAATTTGTAGCAACCCCACCAGCCTCACACCACTGGCAACCTTCTAACTCACATATAAAAATACATTTTTAAAAATAGCCTACTGGACTAAATGAGTGGAATTGCTAGAAGATCGCAACACAAAGTAAAAATAAATGGAAGTTGACTTTTTTCAAAAAAAAGGTTTGGTGAAAATTTGATTGGTTCCAGGCCTGAACGTGAAGCAGGATTGATCACTGAATGGAACAGAGGGGCCGTGCTTTCGTTGAAAGTGGTCTGTAATCGTATTGGAGAAAGAGAATTTCTATGTTTACACCAAGAGCACAAAGAGAGAAATAAAAACAAGCAGCAAAAAGTGTGCACTCGGTACCATCAGGCTCAATTCACTTTCTGTTAGTTACTGCCACAATAGAACACCAGCTGCAAACTGTACCGCCCCTGCTCATCGAACACAACAGTTTCACATCGTCCCAGCCTCCCTGACCCGCACGCAACTGCAGTCACATGTTGCTTCCTCTGGAGAGGCGAGGGGGAAAGAAAAATCATTAAGAATTCCTGCTTTGTTCAGAGGCCCAGGGAAAGCATGTACAGATCTCAAAACAAGGATCTAAGCCTCCAGCAGATTCCATTTGTGTTATCATAGCTGGGCTTCATTTACACACAGCACAATTTGCTTTTTTTAACTCTTCCAGGACCGCACTAGTGTTTTTAGCTTCTTCGTTTCCTCCAGCTCCTTCTTATTTCTCTCCCCCTCCCCCCCCCCCCCCCAAAAACCCCCGCGGCTGACTCACTCCTGAGACAGAAGATCGTGGACTTCGAGTCCCCACTCCGTTAGTGCTGCTCAGTCCAAGGGGACTGGCCTTCCAATGAGGTGTTCAGCCAGATTCCTTTCCACTCTCCCCACTGGAAGTTCAGGATTCCATGCCACTATTCTGAAGAGGAAGAGTGGAGTTCACACCCTACGCCTAGTGTCCTGATCAATATGGGTCCCTCGCCAAACATCAAAAACAGTTGTTGTTTTATTTGTGTGTGTGGGGGGGGGGGGGGGGGGCTTGCTGTGCGTAAATTAATTTCCTATCTTACAATAATAAATTAAAGATACAGTCACCACAGGGTTGCTCTCCCATTAGACTGCCCATGCCTCAGGTAAGGAGTGAGCTTCAGACGAAGAGTTCTTCATGGTCACCTCAATCAGCAGTGGCTGTTGGTGTCACTCTGCATCACAAACCAGCTCTCCCAGCTAACCAACCCCATAGTACAATTCAAAAGCACTTCATTGACTCTGAGGCTTTGGGGAGTGCTGAGGTTGTGAAAGGTGCTACATAAATGCATGTCTTTCTCAATACTGCTGAGAAGCCTGACAATGAATCAGAATATCTGCTTGGAACTTGCGGAAATAATAATCAGAGGCACAGAAGATTCAATGCAACCAGTTTAAGATCTTATCTCTTGTATCAAAGCCATTCAGACACTCCTCATTGACTTTGGCTGTGGACAGTTTATATGGTAGATGTGGCTTGACATGCCTCTGTCTGATTTTCTTTTGTCTTTCAGTTTCCCTGTGATCTCAGTGCAGACAGTTAGCTTATTTTCAGACACTGACTCAACCGTAGCCAGTTTCTATTTTAAATGAGCTGCTCCCAGTTCAGTGACAGGATGCCCCTGATAGAAGCTGCTTCTGTTCTGACCTGCAGTCCTCCGGCACTCTGTAAATGCAGTTTTTCTTCTCCTGCTTGTTGAAGAATAATGGCCCAGGTTTTAAATCTGAGGAGCATAAAACTAGGAGAAACTATTTGAACCTTTGAGCCTGCTCAGCCATCAATATGATTGTGGTTTGATCATCTCACTCAGTCCTCTGTTCCCATTTTCTCCCCACAGCCTTTGATCTCTTCAGCCTGAAGATCTAAATCTAACTCCTTCTTGAAAATATTCAATGTTTTGACCTCCACTGCTTGCTGTGGTGAAGAATTCCACAGGCTCATCACTCTCTGGGTGAAGACATTTCTCCTCACCTCAGTCCTAAATGACTTATGCCGTATCCTTTACTGCGAGCCCTGGTTCTGGATTTCCCAAGTCATTGGGCAATCCTCCCTGCATTTATCCTGTTAGAATTTTGTGGTATCTATGAGATCTTCCCCTCATTCTTCGAAACTCCAGTGAATCTAGTCGTAACTGATCCAGTCTCTTCTCACACATCAGTGCTGCCACCCCAGGAATCAGTCTTTGTTGCATTCCCTCTGTAGCCAGAACATCCTTCTTCAGAGCGAGACTAACGCTGTGCATTGTAGAGGTCAATGCACATGAGGTGGGGGAGGCATCTCAGGTGAGCAACACAATGATGCCTGGAGAGGTTTTAACATCTGGAACTCAAGGATGAACCTGCCAATTGAGCTTGGAGTTTGTTGGCAGGATTGGAAGTCAGCGACAGTTTCTCTGGTATTCTACGTTTCTAAGGATAGCCTTTGTTGTCTGATGACACAGTGGTCAGGCAATTAAATATGTGCAAGGAGCAGCCTGAATAACACATCAGCGGTGGACATGAAGTTGACACATCTGCCATTCCTTCATGAAGTCGAAGGCTGAGGCACCTTATTCAAAAGCTGCCCAACCGCACTACCATTCCTTGAAACCAGGAGACTGACTTCTGGATGTCTGTCGCATTTCATTCTGTGGCTGCTAAGAACCACTCTCACTGACTTTTCTTTTGGGATTCCTGATCTATTGTCACCTTACCTCCAACACCCATCCACCCCAACCCTGCACACTGCACCACTCCCCCCACCCCCACCCCCCCAACTTGGCCTCTCCACTCATTGTGTAATATGTGACAGCAATGGGAGAATGGTCACACAGTTCAATGATGCCTCCCTGCATATTGTCCTCCTTGTATATTGTCCTGTCAGCATATTGTCCTCCCTTTATATTGTCCTCCCTGTATATTGTCCTCCCTGCATATTGTCCTCCTTGCATATTGTCCTCCCTGTATGTTGTCCTCCCTGCATATTGTCCACTCTGTATATTGTCCTCCTTGTATGTTATCTGGGTAAATGGTTCCCAGGAATGGTTGCAGGTGGCCCTCATCCGTGACCAAGGCATCATGGACAGAATTAGAAGTGCCTAGCAGTGACCAGATGATGCTGGATACCATCAGAAGGAGGATGAAGAATTGGCTCTTAGTTTTTACTGCCCACTGACACTCAATGTAGCACAGTGCAAAATAGCTGTGCGAGTGCAGAGGGATGCCAAACCTGAGCTAAGGTTGCAAGAGTGGACTGAATGGAAGAGCCAGCACACACTCTGCAAGGGGGACAGAGAATGTGTGCGGAAGGTGCACTAGGGTTGGTACAAGAGACCATGTGTCATAGAGGCACTTGCACCTTTACGGGTTAAAGACTCATTGTCCCAAACCTTGACTGCTGCCTGACCTGCTCTGTTTTTCCAGCACCACATTTCTTCAACCCAGGAGAAAGGAATTTACAAGTAGCATAAGTGAGAGAAGCCTGGAGGTTGGATATCTGATCTCAGACTCCTCATTCACCCTGAGAAGGAGGAGCAGGGGTAGGACCTGGCTGAAAGTGTACCGATAGAGAGGCTGATACTTTCACAAATCCAGTGCGGTTGCCTGCTGTCTTGTGGTGACCAGTGGATTAGTGGATAAATCCTTAGGTTGTCATCATCTGCATCACTTGGCCATCTGAACCCTTCCCCCCATTGTTGTTCCACTAACTGTTTTTTGCCCAAATCCAGGCCATTCTCTGGTAGTTCCTCTGCTGCTGTAACATTACAAATAGAAGTGATGAGCTAATCTATAAGGGAGGTAGTGGTGTAGTGGTACTATCACTGGGTTGGTAATCCAGAAATCCAGGCTAATGTTCTGGGCCTAGAAATTCAAATTTTACCAAGGCAGATGATGAAAATTTGCATCTAATAATCCTAATGGCAACCATATAACCATTATCAACTGGACACTAGTGCGGCCACACTATTACTGTGTGTAGTTCTGGTCACTATATTGCATGAAGGAACTCATTGCTTTGGAGAGAGTGCAGAGAAACTTTACGAGAATATTGCCAGGACTGGAGAATTGGAAAGATTGGAATGGTTTTCTTTGGAATAGAGAAGGCTGAGGGGTGACATGATTGAGGTATATAAAATGTGAGGGGTAGAAATAGAGTAGACAAGAGGAACCGGTTTCCCTTAGCAGAGAGTCCAAAAATCAGGGGTCAGAGATTCAAGGTAAGTGTCAGAAGGATTAGAAGGAACATAAAGAAACACTTCTTTGCATAGAAGGTGATGGATGTCTGGAATTCGCTGCCTGAGTTGGTGATGGAGGCAGAAACGCTAACCTCCTTTTAAATGTTCCTGGATCTGCACCTTAAGTGCTGTAAGCTGCAAGGCTGGGCCATGTGCAGGAAGATGGGATGAGAAAGGGCATCTGGGTATCTTTGGGTCTGCATGGATATGATGGGCCAAATGGCCCCTTTTTGTGCTGGTTCATTTCTATGGTTCTTTGGTTCTAACTATTGTTAAAAACCTGTATTCTTCACTCATGTTCTTTAGGGAAGAGATGTTGCTGTCCTTACCTGATCTGGTCTACATGTGACTCCAGACAAATAGCAATGTAACTGACCTTAAATACCTTCTGGGTAATTTGGGATGGCCGAGCCAGCAAGTGAGTACAAAATCTCACACCAAGTGATGGCAGTTCAGACAGTGTGGTACTCCCCCAGTACTGCACTGGAATACCTCATATCTAGAGCCTAAATAACCTGATCAAACCTTTGAGAGCGAAACTTTTTTTAAAATTCGCTCACAGGATGAGGGTGTCTCTGTCTGGACCACCATTTATTGCCCACCCCTAATTGCCCAGAGGACAGTTAAATGTCAACCACATTACTGTGGGACTGGAGTCACATGTAGGCTGGATGACAGATTTTCTTCCCTAAAGGACATTAGTGAACCAGATTTTTTTTTCCCTGACAATCAACAATAGCTTCAAGGTCCTCATTAAACCCTTAACTCCAGAATATGTATCAAATTCACATTCCATCATCTGTCATAGCAGGATTTTAAGCTGGGTCCCTAGAATGTTAGCTGAGTTTCTGGATTAATAGGTCTAGCAATAATTCCACTCGCCATCACCTCCCCATAATGTTCTGACCATTAGGTATGAGTGAATTGCTCTAACTCCTGGTCACTCCGCCAAACCAATAAAAGGAGTACACAGGAATAGGTTGAATGGTTTGCTGTTATCAGCTGTCTAACCTTTAAAGCTGATTGGACACATTGTGTGTCTCAGTTAAAGTTATTACTCAATTTGCAGTGCACGTCACTCAAGTGCATGCTCTTGGAAGTCACTTGCACATCTGTTTGTCTGGGTGTCGTCATACAACAGGGAGGCGATCTTAACAGCATTTACAAAGTTACCTGTCAAACAGTGGAAACTTCATTCAACCTTGTAATGATAACCAAACGTTTTAGAAGTACAGTAAGAATATTCACATAAGCACTGTGTGTTCCTGAGTGCCCAAAATACCAGAACCTGAGGATATTTCGCAGGACAGCTGAACCAGTTGTGAGTGCACTGGGCTATGATGACTAAATCTGTGAGGATACCTTGGGAGTCCTAATGAAAATTAAGGGCCTGCTCTCCCCTGCTCATAGGAGTTCTGTCTGAGGATGGATTCCTGCCAAGTTCACCAGGGAAAATAATATTGAGTTTTTCACAATAGCTTCATTCTGCACATTGTTCTTAATGTGCACTACTTCCTGCCTTTTCACATGATCGCGTGGTAGAGGAGAGGGGACATATATAATTTTTTCCTTCCTTTTTCAATTTTAATGCAAAAAACAAAAACCCATATTGCACTTTATTTTCCTGCCTCCGATGGCATCTGTACTCCGCAGGGATTTCAAATCCCTTCATCTGGTGTACTCACACTGTAAAGGCTGCATAATATTAGATTTTGAGCTACGCAGGCCTTTTAAAATTTACAAGTTATCTATTTCCTGCACCCTGCAAGTTTTATCAACATTGGGACATCTGGACCCAGCTTCCCCCCATATTGCAATCCAAAGAAGAGACATTTGTTTGGGCAGAAATTGTTGCATTTTCTTTGAGTTTCTCACCTGCAAAGCAGTACCCCTCACAAACGGGATAGCAGGGTGTTCAGTTTTGTCAATCTTTATTGAGGAGGCAGTGTCAGTGAGATGGTGGGAGTCCTTAGCTGCTGTCAGGATCTCAACAGGGAGAGGGGAGACATTGGCCGAGAAATAGCTGGTAAAAATAATGGCGCTCTGGCCTCATTGCATTGCAAACAGGCAACTATTTGTGGTTAGGAAGAGATGCACCATGATCTGTCAATCACAGGACGATTTGCACTATTAACATCATAAATAAACAGCAGCATATGACCTTCAATAGAAGGTCAGAGGTTGGGAGTTATGCAACAGCTAACTCACCACCAGTCTCTCCTGAGCTTATCCACAATCCACAGGGCACAAGTCAAGTGTGTAACCAAATACACTCCAGTTGCCTAGAAGAGTTTGGCTATAACGACACTCAACAGCATCCAAGGCAAAGCTGACTGCTTGATCGTTATCCTAGCCACCACCTTTAACATTCACTACTGAAGGACAGGAGCAGCAGTGTGTACCAGCTGCGAGACGCACTTCAGAAAATCACCAAGGCTCACAACCTCTAGAACGTAGAAAGACAAAGGCAGCAGATACATGGGAATGCCACCATCCACAAGATACATGGGAACACCTCCATCCACAAGATACATGGGAAAGCTACCATCCACAAGATACAAAGGAAAGCTACCATCCACAAGATACATGGGAACACCACCATCCACAAGATACATGGGAATCCCACCATCCATAAGATACAAGGGAACCCCACCATCCACAAGATACATGGGAAAGCCACCATCCACAAGATACAAAGGAAAGCTACCATCCACAAGATACAAGGGAACCCCACCATCCACAAGATACATGGGAAAGCCACCATCCACAAGATACAAGGGAAAGCTACCATCCACAAAGTACATGGGAACACCACCATCCACAAGATACAAGGGAACACCACCATCCACAAGATACATGGGAATGCTACCATCCACAAGATACATGGGAACGCTACCATCCACAAAGTACATGGGAACACCACCATCCACAAGATACAAGGGAACACCACCATCCACAAGATACATGGGAACACCACCATCCACAAGATACAAGGGAACACCACCATCCACAAGATACATGGGAACCCCACCATCCACAAGATACATGGGAACACCACCATCCACAAGATACATGGGAACGTCACCATCCACAAGATTCACCCCCTCCCCCACCTCCCACTCCCAACGTTTCTCACAGTCGTGACTTGGAAATACATCATGGTTCCTTCACTGTCACTGGGTCAAACTGATGGAACTCCCTCCCTCACAACACTGCAGATATCTTGTGGCATTTAGAAACTAAAATCTGCTTCCCTAATTCTGATTTAGCCTATATATGACCCCAGGCACAAAGCAATGTGGTTGACTGATCACACAAGCCACTCAGTTGGTACGGGCAATAAATTGCTGTCTCTGCCAGTGCAGCCCACACCCCATGAAAGAATAAAGGAAAAATACTGGATGGACTACAGCAGTTCAAGAAGATAGCTTATCACCACATTCACAAGGGCAATTAAGGATGAGCAATAAATATTGTTGTTGGCAGAGAAGTGCACATTCAATGAATGAATAATAAACTGCAGATTTGTCAAGAATTAATGTATTTCTATCTGTATTTAGGAATTAAACTCATTGTAGTAAGTTAAGGCTGGTATTTAGTGGTGTAAGTACCTGTTTATTTTTTTTTAGATTAGTTTCCCTACAGTGTGGAAACAGGCCCTTGGGCCCAGCCAGTCCACACTGACCCTCCGAAGAGTAGCCCACCCAGACCCATTTCCCTCTGACTACTACACCTAACACTATGGGCAATTTAGAACGGCCAATTCACCTGACCTGCACATTTGTGGACTGTGGGAGGAAACTGGAGCACCCGAAGGAAACCCACGCAGACGCAGGGAGACTGCGCAAATTCCAAGGCTGGATTCAAACTTGGGACCCTGGTGCTGTGAGGCAGCAGTAATAACCACTGAGCCACTGTGCTGCCCCTTTGATAGGATTTAAATTCCTGTAGTGCTATTTGCCTGCCAAGTCTAGAAAGGGAGGACTTGAAACTGTGGAAATTCATTCCTGCAGGTAAAAGCATTAAAAATCAGGGATTTGCAAGAGGTGAGAGTTAGAGGAAGCAGAGATCTCAGAGAGCTGAAGGCACAGAGCCTGTTACAGAGTTAGGGAGAAGAACTGAAATTGTGGAAGGATTAGGAAGCAAGGATGAGATATTTAAGTTGCATCAATAGAAATGCTTATATTGTCAGATGAATAGTATTGACACCCCCTTTAGCAGAGCATGTGTGTATAATGTGTACAGTGGCAGCATCAACTTTCACTACGGTCAGTGGAGAAGGTGGCACTGGTGGTCAGCATTGGTCAGCTGTGGCAATGTGGTAGGTCTGAAGCGATACTCTGGATGGATCAACAGGACCAGAGATTGCCCTTGATGGCGGCGGGGTAGACCTGGTGTGGGGACTCCTGGATTAGATTGTGCGGAGAAAGAACAGTTAAAAAGAGGAGATCGCTTCCCTTTGGGAAGTATGGTCCCAGCATGGCTAAACACTTTTGAAAGACTGTAATGTTTGACTTTTAGATTTATTTAATCTTTCTATACTCAATACCAAGAATTACTGCAGTGTTTAACTTTTAACTTTGTTCTTTCTTTCGACTTTGTTTTTGTAATTTTGTACGTAGGTACTGGTACCTAAGATGGTGCTTTGTATGGCGACATTGCACACTTTTCACTGTACTCCTGTACATTTTTACTTGAGTACATGTGACAATAAAAATTTAAGTTTGCTCACTGAGCTGGAAGGTTTGTTTTCAGATGTTTCCTCACCATACTGGGTAACATCATCAGTGAGCCTCCGGATGAAGCACTGTTGGTATGGCCCACTTTCTATTTATGTATGTAGGTTTCCTTGGGTTGGTGATGTCATTTCCTGTGGTGATGTCATTTCCTGTTCTTTTTCTCAGGGGGTGGTAAATGGGATCCAGGTCAATGTTTTTGTTGATAGAGTTCCATTTGGAATGCCAGTCTTCTAGGAATTCTCGTGTGTATCTCTGTTTGCTTGTCCTAGAATGGATGTGCTGTCCTGGTCAAAGTAGTGTCCTTCCTCATCTGTATATAAGGATACTAGTGAGAGTGGGTCATGTCTTTTTATGCCTAGTTGATGTTCATGTTCATGTAACTGGTGGCTAGTTTTCTGCCAGTTTGTCCAATGTAGTGTTTGTTACAGTTCTTGTAAGGTATTCTTGCAACACTGATGATGTTACCTAGTATGGTGATGAAACGAACCTTCCAGCTCAATGGGCAAACCTACATCCAGAACTTCAACCTGAACTACAAATCTTCTCAAAACTGACTAATAAAAGTCTCAATCTAAAATCTAAGTCTAACTATAATTACAGAGAAGTTGTTTTGTGCAGCAGAAGTTTGGCAACGTACTATTTGACTTATGGAATCCTGGCAAAAGAACTGGACTACATTAGTAACTGTGTGTAAGTGTGTAGATTTGGGATTTGTAAATGTCTCTCCCCACTTCCATCCCCAATGTCAGAGCCTTTGTTTGGGTAACACAATACCATCGGAGCATTATATGCAATGAGGGATGCCAAAATTACAGTTAATGAGATATTTTAAAGTGCTGATATTTAATTCAAAGATTTCATGATCCCTGTTGAGCACTAATGCACTTGGTATGATAGCCGAAGAATCATTTTGTCCTTTTATTTTATCATGTTTCTTCCCCATGCATCCCTCTTCTCGTCTTCAGTCACATTGTGTGGACATCAACACTACAATTTGCTGTCATCCTAATTGCCTGCTTGAACATAATTTGTATTCCAGGCACAAAGACTCATTGACTTGAGGACTCTCTAAATTTCCAATTTATTAATGACAGTCTGAAAAAGAATGACACCCTTCTAAACCATTTTTAAAAAAATTCAATATTGATCTTTAAATCTTGTATTAATTGAGAAGAGGTGAACTGTACCAAGACAATTATTTTTTCACTGCTGGATCTTTACAACATTTAGGAGCCCTCTGTGTTTACTTCAGTAGCTTATTTTTAAATAGCAGGCACATGGTTTTTGCTAGCATTAACAAGCACGAAATAAAGCCACCACCCCACCCTCCAAACCCCTCTCTCCACTTCCTTCTCTGCAACTTGACTCCCCATGCTCAGGCAATTTAGCTTCTGTTAAGTATCAGCCCAGAATTTCTGGAGCAGGATGAGGTTTTTGATGAGCCCTGTTGATTGGATTTCTTTTCCTGCAACCTGCAGCTGGAGATGCCTTTGCTCTGGAATTTCCTGGAAGTGCAAAGATGAGAGTGAGGAGCAGGAGGCATCTGTGACCTGAGTGAATTTTTAATCAGTGGGTTTAATGGATTTAGAAAGAATGAGGAAAGCCAGACACTGATGGTAACTTCAATTTCACAAGGACAGGAAGAGAAATAAACATAGTGAAGGAAAGACTATATTAAAAGAGAGAAGAAAAAGACAGCAAGGAAAGTCAATATATTCAGAAATATTAAATTTAAAACTTTGGGGAGGAAGGTGGAGAGAGACATGCACAAATCTCTCAAAAGCTCATTTTGAAATGTGTTTTGAAGCATTAAATCTGTCAGTTTGTTCTCTGAGGCTCATTTTATATTTTAACTCTGCCAGTCACACAACTGCTACCCAAGCCAATTATTTTGCCAGTGTTCCTCAAGCCAACCCACACATCAACAGAACTTCTGCTCTCATAAAACAATTTCACTGTGATCAATCTTACAGGCAGGAGCTTCACATTTCTCCCACGTTCTCTTTACTGAAGGACACTCTCAATACAGTCAACCCTCACATTTTCTAGTAAGAACATTTCCCTCTATCCAATTTAAAGATCATCAACTTTGTGTCAAACATTTTCCATGGCCTCACCTCTTCCCCTCCTCTGCAACTTCCTCCAAACCAACAATCCTCTGAGACCTCTGACCTCCTCCAGTCCTGGATTCTTGAATAACCAGTCTTTTAATTGTTCCACCATTGATGGTACATCACCCTCGAGAATTGTCTCCCTTGACCTCTTCATTTCTTACTGATCAGTTCTTTAAGAAAGGAGGAAGCTTTAAAAAACAAGGATTGTTGAAGGGTTGCTGCACTTTTTAAAAGCCAGTAACCCAAAGCTTGCTGCTTGAGTGCTGCTTATCGAAACAGTAATGGAAATCTAGTTTGCAGATGAGCTGGAACCAATGGCACAAATGGAGTTTTGGTTGGCAACAAGTCGCTGATTGGTCTTGGGCTAGTGACCAGTTACTGATGACAAAGGTCTTTCGACTGCTAACAACCATGTGATTGATTTTCAGGTAGTTGAACACCTTGGTACTGTGAATATTCCAGCAGAAGGCATCAGGCCACTGGGGGAGAAGGGGTTGTTTTGTTCTGCACTAAAAAGCATTTCAAGTCTAAAAATAAACAGGTTATTTTTCTTTTCCAGTTTCTGTGTTATGTGAATTTTAAGTTCATGAGTCAAAGAACATTATAATTGTTAACCAGACACCCTGTGCCTCCTGAAAATAAGTGAAGGTGTCTGGAGAAGGAAGATGAATAACCAGCATTCTGATCAGCAAAAGGATCATCTCAGCAATCCCAATAGACTGGGAAAAACTGAACTTCCCAGTCTTTCCCTCCATCCATAAGACTCATGTTTTTGTGTCTTTATGTGTAAGTATAGGGTGAGTTTATAATGGGATTATAGCTTTAAATAGTAGTTATATGTTTGTCAGTTCATAATTGGTTGTCAGTAACTTAGATCTAATTATTAGTAATAAATAGACATTCCTGTTACAATAGAAGCCTGGTTCACATTTTCTGTCAAGGTGGGGCTGAAAATGCAGTAAATTGGGGAATTTTGCATATGTTTCAAAAACTATAACTTTTTTGAAGACTCTACGAATATGAGGCTTGATTTACAGCATGTTATGCCAGTGAGGTGTAGCAACTGCCATTAGGCCAAATTCCTGGAACAAATTACCTAACAGTACTGTGATATTTCATTTGACTTAATCCTGCTCCTCTGCAATGCTCTAAGGCATATTATTCTACCAAAAGGATTGTAAATTTTTGTTGTTTTTTTTGCAATGTGCACTTTCAACTATCCTTTCATCAGTACTAGGTCAATGTCATAAATTTAGAAATTATTAGTGAATTGATGATGACTTCATCCATTGGCAATTGAAATGCTGCTATCCTAGGTCAATATCATAAATTTAGAAATTATTAGTGAATTGATGATGACTTCATCCATTGGCAATTGAAATGCTGCTATCAATCCTCAATGATCTTTTTAAAAGGTGAGACAATGTTAAAATAATCCATTTTGAAGAGAAGTCAAGAATTGTACTTGGTACCTTGGCTGATACTTATCTATCAATCAAGACATAGAGTCATAGAAACGTAGAAATGTACAGCATGGAAACAGACCCTTCGTTCCAACTCATCCATACCAAACAGATATCCTAACCTAATCTAGTCCCATTTGACTAAAAGGTTATCCACCAATTAACAAAATGTTGCTGTTGGGTTCTAGCAGTGCATAAAATGGCTGTGTATTTCCTAAGTTATGATGGCTACTCTGCTTCACAGGTTGTAAGTTGCTTTGAGACATTCTGTAGAATGAAAGTTTCCCTTTACATTTTAACTCTTTAGAAGTGTTGACCTAGTTGGCTTTCAGGGGTTGTTTTCTTTTGAACAAAATTGGAAAAGAAAAATCTCAATGTCCAATTGACAGAATTAGTAAAGAGTGCACAACAAAGAAAACTTCATTTGCCAAACTCTTACAATAAATTGCTACTTCAATTTGACGTAGCAGCACACCCTATGAGAGCTAGTCGTGTAGAGGTAATGTAATGGGCAAGTTATCAAACTGCATTGCCTAAAATCTGGAATTACAAAGCTAATCTGAGTTATGGTGACAATGAAAATAATCATGTTAAACCCATTTGGTTCATTTGGTGAAGGAAATTTGCCATCTTTTCCTGGTCTGGCCCCAATTGTGACTTCAGACCCATAGCAATGTTATTGACTCTGAACTGCCCTCTGATATCAAAACACTTCATGATAGACAGCAAACATCTACATCCCATTAAAGAATATAACCAATTTTAGGATAGTTGGAAGGAGGAATAAGTAACTTTAAAGAATCTGCACTGTGAATTCAACCTGTTTCCATTTGCAAGAGAGTTTAATCTAAAATATGAACATCAGAATTAGGAGCAGAAGTAGCCAATTCAGCCCTTTGAGCCTGTTCTGCTATATAACATGACTACAGCTGATCTTATCTTGGTCTCAGCTCCACTTTCCTACCTGCTCCACATAGCCCTTCATCAGAAACATCTCTATTTATTTCTTGAATCTGTTTATTGATTCTGCCTCCACTGCACAACGGGTTCCACAGATTCACAAGCCTCTGGAGAAATAGTTTCTCTTCACCTCAATTTTGAACCTCTCTCCTGTCATTCTATTTCAGTGACCTCTTATTTGAGACTGTCCCAAGACAGGGAGCATCTGTCTCACGTTCATCTTATCAATCCCCTTTAGCATTTTATATATAATTTGATTAGATCTTCCCTCATTCTTTTGAACTTCAGTGATGTTGAGTCCAAGCTATTCAACTGTCGCGTGTACAGCAGCCCTTCCATCCCTGGAATCAACCTGGTGACCCTCCTCTAATTGTCTGCAGTGCCACTACATCCTTCCTCAAGTAAGGAGACCAGAACTGAACATAATATTCCAGATGTGGTCTCACCCATACCTTATACAATTGTAACAACACTTTTATTTTTATAATCCAGTCCTTTTGCAATAAATGACAGGAATCCATTTGCCTTTATTATGTGCGGCTCCTGCAAACCCACTTTCCTCAATTCATGCATAAAATGCCCAGATCCCTCTGCACTGATACACTTTGTATCTGTTTCCCATCTAAATAATAATAATTACTTTTCTGGCCAAAATAGAAATTTCGCATTTCTCTACATTAAACTCTATCTGCCAAATTTCTGCCTATTATCCTAGTCTATCAATATCCATCTGTCAACTCTATTTCCTCATCATTGTCTGTTTTCACACCTATTTTAGTATCATTTGTGAACTTTGCTATGTCACACTCTATCCTTGCTTGCATTTACACAAATTGTCAATTGTTTGCCATCCAGAAAATGATCCATTTATCCTAACCGTCTACTTGCTACCAGTCAGTCAATACACTATTCAAGCCAATACTATACCCTTAACCTCAGAATCAGTCTTTTATTCAGCATCTTGTCGAATGCCTTCTGGAAGTCTAGCTATACCACAACCACCGGATCCCCATTGTCTACCTTGCTGGTTATATTCTCAAAGAACTCCAGTAAGTTTGTCAAGTACGACTTGCTCTTTGTGAGACGGTGCTGACACTGGGGAATTGAGCATTTTTTTATTAAGTGTTCAGTTATCTCCTCCTTAGTCATAGTCATTAACAGTCATTAATACTTTCAATTAAGAATGCAGAGGAAACTTATTTACCCAACGTCATTCAAACTTTGAATTGAATGGATTTTGCTATTGCATAGAGCAGTTGAGTTGAATAGCATTGATACTTTTTAAGAGGGAGATTCAAAGTATTGTACATGAAGGAGAAACAGAGAGAAGGCTATGCAGATCATGTTGGATGAAGTAAGCTGAGAGTGAAGTGCAGCATGAATCTGTTAGGGCTGAATGGCCTGCTGGTGGATTGTAAACGCTACTGCAACTCAATGAGAAAGTTTGCAGATTTGCCGCTACAAGTGCTTAAATGGACAGGGAAGTTAATGTGAGAGCTCTATCATGCTCACTTTATTTTAAGCACTGTACTTGATGTGCTGTGATAGCAGGTTTACTGTTCAGATATCTATCAGGCATGTCAAATGGAAACTTGGCAGCTGTCAGCACTGTGTTTGTTCTCTAATAGCTGACTTGGGGCCAAGGTCCTTTTTAGTCATTGCTTGTAAACAAACATTGACAGTAGGAGAGCAAGGATCCAGAAGGATGCCTCATAGATTACACTGCGACATATGGCAATCCATCACTTCGGTGTAAATTGAAATCACACCCTCACTGGTGCACTGCCCCTCCCCTCTCTTCAGGAAACAATGTCAAGAGGTTCATTGTGACAATGACCACAGTTCCCGGGAACCAAGTGGCTCACTTCAACTGAGAAGTTGGGCAAGTGTATTCAATAGATATATAAGAGGTAAAAACAATGACTGCAGATGCTGGAAACTAGATTCTGGATCAGTGGTGCTGGAAGAGCACAGCAATTCAGGCAGCATCCAAAGACAGGCAAAATCGACGTTTCGGGCAAAAGCCCTTCATCAGGAATAAAGGCAGAGAGCCTGAAGCGTGGAGAGATAAGCTAGAGGAGGGTGGGGGTGGGGATAGAGTAGCATAGAGTACAATAGGTCAGTGGGGGAGGAGATGAAGGTGATAGGTCAGGGAGGAGAGGGTGGAGTGGATAGGTGGAAAAGGAGCTGGGCAGGTCGGACAAGTGCGGACAAGTCAAGGGGACAGTGTTGCTGGAGGTTAGAAACTAGGATGAGGTGGGGGAAGGGGAAATGAGGAAGCTGTTGAAGTTCACATTGATGCCCTGGGATTGAAGTATTCCGAGGCGGAAGATGAGGCGTTCTTCTTCCATGCGTCTGGTGGTGAGGGAGCGGCGGTGGAGGAGGCCCAGCACCTCCATATCCTCGGCAGAGTGGGAGGGGGAGTTGAAATGTTGGGCCACGGGGCGGTTTGGTTGATTGGTGCGGGTGTCTCGGAGATGTTCCCTAAAGCGGTCTGCTAGGAGGCGCCCAGTCTCCCCAATGTAGAGGAGACCGCATCGGGAGCAACGGATACAATAAATGATATTAGTGGATTTGCAGGTAAAACTTTGATGGATGTGGAAGGCTCCTTTAGGGCCTTGGATGGAGGTGAGGGAGGAGGTGTGGGCACAGGTTTTACAGTTCCTGCGGTGGCAGGGGAAAGTGCCAGGATGGGAGGGTGGGTCGTGGGGGGGGCGTGGACCTGACCAGGTAGCCACGGAGGGAACGGTCTTTGCGGAAGGTGGAGAGGGGTGGGGAGGGAAATATATCCCTAATGGTGGGGTCTGTTTGGAGGTGGTGGAAATGTCGGCGGATGATTTGGTTTATGCAAAGGTTGGTAGGGTGGAAGGTGAGCACCAGGGGCGGTCTGTCCTTGTTGCGGTTGGAGGGGTTGGGTCTGAGGGCGGAGGTGCGGGATGTGGACGAGATGCGTTGGAGGGCATCTTTAACCACGTGGGAAGGGAAATTGCGGTCTCTAAAGAAGGAGGCCATCTGGTGTGTTCTATGGTGGAACTGGTCCTCCTGGGAGCAGATACGGCGGAGGCGGAGGAATTGGGAATACGGGGTAGCATTTTTGCAAGAGGTAGGGTGGGAAGAGGTGTAATCCAGGTAGCTGTGGGAGTTGGTGGGTTTGTAAAAAATGTCAGTGTCAAGTCGGTCATCACTGATGGAGATGGAGAGGTCCAGGAAGGGGAGGGAGATGTCAGAGATGGTCCAGGTAAATTTAAGGTCAGGGTGGAATATGTTGGTGAAGTTGATGAATTGCTCAACCTCCTCGCGGGAGCACGAGGTGGCGCCAATGCAGTCATCAATGTAGCGGAGGAAGAGGTGGGGAGTGGTGCCGGTGTACTTACAGAAGATCAACTCGAGGACACCTCTTCCTACCGCCCCCTTGACCATGACCCCACCCCCCATCACCAAACCATCATCTCCCAGACCATACAGAACCTCATCACCTCAGGAGATCTCCCACCCACAGCTTCCAACCTCATAGTCCGGGAACCCCGCACTGCCCGGTTCTGCCTCCTTCCCAAGATCTACAAGCCTGACCACTCTGGCCGACCCATTGTCTCAGCATGCTCCTGCCCCACTGAACTCATCTCTACCTACCTCGACACTGTCCTATCCCCCCTAGTCCAGGAACTCCGCACATACGTTTGAGACACCACCCACGCCCTCCACCTCCTCCAAGACTTCCGTTACCCCGGTCCCCAACGCCTCATCTTCACCATGGATATCCAATCCCTCTACACGTCCATCCGCCATGACCAGGGCCTCCAAGCCCTCCGTTTTTTCCTCTCCAGACGTCCCCCACAGTACCCCTCCACCGACACTCTCATTCGTTTGGCCGAACAATTTCTCCTTTGAATCCTCCCACTTCCTCCAGACCAAAGGGGTAGCCATGGGCACACGTATGGGCCCCAGCTATGCCTGTCTCTTTGTTGGCTACGTAGAGCAGTTGATCTTCCGTAATTACACCGGCACCACTCCCCACCTCTTCCTCCGCTACATTGATGACTGCATTGGCGCCACCTCGTGCTCCCGCGAGGAGGTTGAGCAATTCATCAACTTCACCAACACATTCCACCCTGACCTTAAATTTACCTGGACCATCTCTGACACCTCCCTCCCCTTCCGGGACCTCTCCATCTTCATCAGTGACGACCGACTTGACACTGACATTTTTTACAAACCCACCGACTCCCACAGCTACCTGGATTACACCTCTTCCCACCCTACCTCTTGCAAAAATGCTATCCCGTATTCCCAATTCCTCCGCCTCCGCCGTATCTGCTCCCAGGAGGAGCAGTTCCACCATAGAACACACCAGATGGCCTCCTTCTTTAGAGACCGCAATTTCCCTTCCCACGTGGTTAAAGATGCCCTCCAACGCATCTCGTCCACATCCCGCACCTCCGCCCTCAGACCCAACCCCTCCAACCGCAACAAGGAAAGAACACCCCTGGTGCTCGCCTTCCACCCTACCAACCTTTGCATAAACCAAATCATCCGCCGACATTTCCACCACCTCCAAACAGACCCCACCATTAGGGATATATTTCCCTCCCCACCCCTCTCCACCTTCCGCAAAGACCGTTCCCTCCGTGACTACCTGGTCAGGTCCACGCCCCCCTACGACCCACCCTCCCATCCTGGCACTTTCCCCTGCCACCGCAGGAACTGTAAAACCTGTGCCCACACCTCCTCCCTCACCTCCATCCAAGGCCCTAAAGGAGCCTTCCACATCCATCAAAGTTTTACCTGCAAATCCACTAATATCATTTATTGTATCCGTTGCTCCCGATGCGGTCTACTCTACATTGGGGAGACTGGGCGCCTCCTAGCAGACCGCTTTAGGGAACATCTCCGAGACACCCGCACCAATCAACCAAACCGCCCCGTGGCCCAACATTTCAACTCCCCCTCCCACTCTGCCGAGGATATGGAGGTGCTGGGCCTCCTCCACCGCCGCTCCCTCACCACCAGACGCATGGAAGAAGAACGCCTCATCTTCCGCCTCGGAACACTTCAACCCCAGGGCATCAATGTGGACTTCAACAGCTTCCTCATTTCCCCTTCCCCCACCTCATCCTAGTTTCTAACCTCCAGCAACACTGTCCCCTTGACTTGTCCACACTTGTCCGACCTGCCCAGCTCATTTTCCACCTATCCACTCCACCCTCTCCTCCCTGACCTATCACCTTCATCTCCTCCCCCACTGACCTATTGTACTCTATGCTACTCTATCCCCACCCCCACCCTCCTCTAGCTTATCTCTCCACGCTTCAGGCTCTCTGCCTTTATTCCTGATGAAGGGCTTTTGCCCGAAACGTCGATTTTGCCTGTCCTTGGATGCTGCCTGAATTGCTGTGCTCTTCCAGCACCACTGATCCAGAATTCAATAGATATATGTCCAGTCAAGCCACTGTCATGGGACACCTCTTATAGTCAGTGACTAATGACAGTCAAGAAAATGCTGCCACCTCATTCTCTTTGGTACAGTAGAGACGTAATATACAGAAATGGGAGAAAAACTGTATATTTCTAAACAATTCATAGAAAATAATAAATCTTTTTGTCTTCTTTTGTGTGTTCATTTCAGCTAATTCCTTTTCTAACTTGCAAGTTATGTACACTTTTCAACATTACCTAATTATTGAAAAGACCAAATTCTATGAAAATGACACCATCACATATATCATATGAGACGTATATGGTTATCTCAGTACAATTTTTAAAAATAACATCAGAATCTTATGTACATATAAGGAACCAACTACCGATACCTGCAGTTCTGAGGAAGGGTCACTTGACCTGAAACGTTAACTTTGATTTCTCTCCACAGATGCTGCCAGACCTGCTGCGCTTTTCCAGCAATTTCTGTTTTTGTCCCTTCACTTCTCTTATTCTTTGATTACCTTTGTGTGATTTTTTTAAACTATGCATATCTCTTTGTTTCTCTACAAGTTATGTGCCTTCTCACAGATCAGTATACCTCTGTGCCATGGAATGCAATCCCTGCAATGCATTAGACTAAAAGACATAGCATCAGAAGTAGTCAATTCAGCCTATTGAATGGGTTGAGCCCTATTCTTTCGTTCAATAAGATCATGGCTGATCTGGTAATTGTCAACTCCCTTTTCCTGTCTTTTCCCCATAACTGTTGATTCTCTTGATGCCCTGACTCATTAAAAATCTGTCCATCTCAGCCTTGTACATGCTTAATGACAGTCTTAATAGCACTCTGCAGTAAGGAATTCCACAGATTCACTAGTCATTGATAGAAGAAATTCCTCTTCATCCCTGTTTTAAATGGATGACCTCTTACTCTGATTTTATACTGGTCTCTCCGCTCTTCTCAATTCACCTTTGGTTTTCTTTTTCTGCAGTGCTCATCAATAAGAGATCTCATGGCTAAAGTTTAGCCTCTGATCATGTTCTCTTTTCCACATAATTCCTGGAAAGGTTGCTTGCAGCCTCTGATACCAAACACTTCCAACCACTCTATCTTTCTGATTGAAGAGTTGTGAGCACAGTCTTACACTGGGGTGATGAGCAAGTAAGGAGCTCCAAAGTAAGTAGACACAGAGGGGGTTTTGGTTCTCATTGAGGGTTTTTTCCCATAGAAAACCTGTAGGCACCTTGCCTGTTACTGTACAAGGTGCTGGTGAGACTACATCTGGAGTGCTGTGAACAGCTGTGGTTCGTTTATTGAAGGAAAGATGGTTTTTCATTGGAGATACTTCAGAGTATGTTCATGAGGATGCTCCCTGATGTGAAGGGAATGTCTTATGAGCAAAGGTTAAAAAAGTTGATATGCTACTAACTGACATTTATACGAATGAGAGGTGATTTCATTAAACCAATTCAGATTCTTTAGGGGCTTAACAGTGTAAATGTTGAGAGGACGTTTCCCCTCATGGCAGACTCTAGGACCAGAGGGTATAGTCTCAGAATAAAAGGACGTCAGTTTAAGATTGAGATGAAGCAGAATTTCTTCTCTGAGAGAGTTGTGGAACTCCTTACCACAGCAGCCAATGGGGGCAGAGCCCTTATGTATTTTAAAAGCTGAGATAGATTCTTGATTAGTTGGGGAAATCAAAGGTTATAGGAAAAGGGCACAAAAGTGGACGTGAGGAATGTTGAATCAGCCAAGATCCTATTGAATTGCGGAGCACATTCAAGGGGCCGAACAGCCAACTTCCAATCCTATATCTAATGGTCTTATGAACTGTGGTAGTCTTGATAATGAGTATTGGTGACCTGGTTACTGTGCAGGGCTCCATGGACAATGGTGACATGGTTCAAAATCCAATATATTTTCTCTTCCTGAACCCAGACACAAGCCAACTCTGGCTCCACTACAGCCACCCTCATGTAGATCCACACGGATCTAACCTGGGATTTCATTCAACCAGGATGAATCCCAAAACCATTAGAGGAACCTTGGGCATGTCTGGGTGCAATAACATATGTATCTACTGAAATCATTTGTTTATAAGGTACATTTTATATGAAAAAGCTATTTAGAGGATATGTTACAGCTAATAAATTGCAATCGTGGTTATAATATAGAAAGAAAAGCAGCCAATTATTTTCAGCAAGCTCCCAGAAACAATAATGTGACAATGAGCAAACGGTCTGCTTTTTGGTGATATTTGTGGTGGGACATACACCAACACAGTGGGGATATCCCCACATTAGAATGCTGGCATGGAAATTCTTACATTCATCTGAGAAGGCATGTATGGCCTTGGTTTGACATCTCAATCTCCAACAGTGCAGCACTCCCTCACCATAGTGTCTAACTGGATTGGTTTGGTGAAGTCCTTTTTAGTAAGACCATAGCCTTAGGACTAAGAGACAATACTGCATCCAACAATACTGGGGATGTAAAAGCAAAGTGCTACAGATGCTGGATAACTGAAATAAAAACAGAAAGTGCTGAAGAAACTCAGCAAATCTGGCAGCATCTGTGAAGAAAGAAACAGAGCTAACGTTTTGACTCCTGGATGTAGGTTTGCCCGCTGAGCTGGAAGGTTCAGTTTCAGACGTTTTTGTCACCATACTCGGTAACATCATCATTGAGCCTCCGGATGAAGCACTGGTGTTATGGCCCACTTTTTATTTATGTGTTTAGGTTTCCTTGGGCTAGTGATGTCATTTTCTGCGGTGATGTCATTTCCTGCGGGGATGCCATTTCCTGTTCTTTTTCTCAGGGTGGTAAATGGGATCCAAGTCAATGTGTTTGTTGATAGAGTTCCGGTTGGAATGTCATACTTCTAGGAATTTTCACATGAGTCTCTGGTTGGCTTGTCCTAGGGTGGATGTGTTGTCCCAGTCAAAAGTGGTGTCCTTCCTCATCTATATGTAAAGATACTAGTGAAAGTGGGTCACGTCTTTTTGTGGCTAGTTGATGTTTATGTATCCTGTGGCTAGCTTTCTGCCTGTTTGTCCAATGTAGTCTTTGTTACAGTTCTTGCAAGATATTTTGTAAATGACATTAGTTTTGTTTGTTGTCTGTATAGGGTCCTTCAAATTGATTTTAGAATTGTAATGAAAAGAAGCGTATATTATTAAATCTGAAACATCTAGTGTTGATATAATGACTCAAGTAATCTTTTTCAATGCCATGAGATTCAATGAGGTGTTTGATATGTAAGCGTTACTGCAAAAAACCATTAGTCACAGCACTGTGTGTGGGATCAGTCACAGAGTACTCATTAAACCCAACCTGTTGATACAGATTCCACTTCAATGAATGAATTATTTCCTTGCTTTCTTTTATTTTAATTGTTTGCTTGGAGAGCAATACATCAAGCAAAGCTTTTGACGTTTCTTCATTCAGTCAAGCAGATTCTTTTGAAAAAAAAATTGTCAAACTTTGTGAATCGAACATTGATTGCACTTGCAACAAAATAGAAAGTTTCTCCTATCGTTACTGATTATTTGGGAGTGATAGTCTACAGTTACAATGCCAATTCTGCATGTAAATAAACGGTGGAGTCTGTATTTCCGGTTAATTGCCAAAGGCTGTTGCTTACAAATAAAATTTGTATCTATATATCTGGGATCAACAAAATTTGCACGATCTTCCTGGCCCTTTTTAACAAATGGAAATCTAACTTCAGTCTTGAATTACATAGCTTGTAGAGATCTCAAACCTGGGTGGTGGTTTAAAAATGCATGTTGTGTGTTAAGTAAGATCTGCCTTGGGCATGTTGTTGTCGGAATGAATTTTATTTGAATGAAATGCTGTTTTAAAGTTCCAACCGGCAGATTGGAAAATGAATCAGATTAAAATTTGGGCACAGAAGGGAGGTTATCAACAACAAAAAAATGTTAACACAAGGAATATTTACCAAAATAGTACAAGGGATGAAGGACTCATTTGGTGGAGAAACTGAAGGGGGCTATACCACTTAGAACAGAGAGCGTTAAGAGGAGTTTGACATTAGGTTTTGATAGAGCAACTAAGGAGGAGCAGTTTCCAATGGCAGAGGATCAGTAACCAAACAACATTAAGATAATTTGCAAACAAATGAGAGGTTTCAGGAGGGCTAATGTCCTCCCCAATGGTGGGTTTTGTGCAGGGGAGGAATTTGATTGGATGGGAGATTTGCATTAAGGGGTCCACATCTTTTTGTCATGCTCCCAATTAAGCCCCACAGCAGAAGAGCCTTAAACAGCAACGTAACTCTGGTGCCAGTTAAAGTCCTTAAGTGGACAATTGTTTTATTCGTTCACACTACGTTTATGGCTCCTAGCATTATTTGCTCATCCCTAATTGCCCAAGAAAAGAAGAAGGTGAACTGCCCCCTTATTGGCCCATTCCCACTACTGATGCCATTCCACCATTAACACAGGGAGGGCTTGGCATGAGGGAAGTAGGAAGCGGGCAGGGAGGGGGGAAATTGCTAAAATCCAATCCTCATACCTTGCTGCTGACATTACCCCGCATCTTCTTCCCCTCTAACACCTCCCTGCCAACCTTCTGCCACCATCATCCTTTCTGTTTGCTTCCCTCTTGAGGCCTCAGATCACTGACAACAGCCTCTGTATTCCCAGGGCCACTGCTGAGTGCAGAACCACTGCAGCCTCTGACTGGCCAGCAAGTTTCAGCAGGCAGGACCTTTGTCCCCGTTGGGAGGGGGTTGGGTGGGTGGGTGCTAGGTGCAACTGGAAGCCCCACAGTTGGCCTGTCAAGTGCCTGAGTGACACAATTTGTGCCAGGTCTTCCCTAAAGGAGCTGATATTGGGATCTCAGTGGGTCCTAAAGTGGCAGGCAGGAAACCCATCACCTCCATTAAAAAGTGATGTGTGGGCATGCAGCTTGTTATTTGTTCATCATTATCAAATATCTTGCTGAAATTCAGGTGGAAAAGATAGTTTTGACTGTCGCATCTTTATCCATCAGATTTGTATCATCCTCAAAGGGAACTGATAAATTGGCAGACACAATCTACCCTTTCTGAAACTATACTGGCTCTGTCTCTAACCAGACCCTATCCTTCCAGCTGTTCCCTTATTTTCATCTTCCACCAGACATTTCCCATAAAAGTGATGATGTGTGTTCTGCACATTTCTCTTATTCTAATTTATATCATGCAGCATTCAATCTTTCTGCCAGATGATAAGTAACAGGAGTGTGCGCATGTGTTTGATAAAGTGCCAAAATAAAAACAAAAAAAAGCATAATTGGTTCTTAAAGGGATCACAGACTAACTTAGTTTTACTACTCCAACAAGCGAAATTTATTGTTTGAGCCATAGTGTATTTTTTTCTTAATGTATTTATATTTTCTGAGGTTGGGTAATGTTCGCTGGCAAGCCACTGTTTGTCACCATAATTGTTCTTGATCTGAAAAGCTAGTGAAGCCATTTCAAAGTTAGTTAAAAATCAACCACGTCACTGTAGGCCAAGAGTCACCTAGGAGACCAGGTAAGGAGAGTAGTGTTCCTTCCTGAAGACATTAGTGAAACAAGTGGGTTTTTTAAGACATTTGGGCAGGTACATGAATAGGAAAGGTTTGGAGGAATAAGGGCCAACACATGCAAATGGGACTGGTTTAGGTTGGGAGCCTTGGTCAGCATGGTCGAGTCGGACTGAAGAGTCTGCTTCTGTATTGTATGACTCTACTAACAACTACCAAAGTAAATCGTCATAACCCCCATTCTGAGACTCATTTTCAATTCCAGATATTATGTATTGTCTAACCAATCTGTTCAGGAATGTTATTATTAAAGCAGGTGGGACTTGAACCCAGGCCTTCTGGCTCAAGGATATGAACACTACCACAGCGCTACATGGGCCCTCAGTTCCAAGTTTTAACTGAATTTAGATTACATCAGCTGCAGTGGTAGGATTTGACCAGTGTCTCCAGAATATGAGCAAGAGTCTGTGGATTACTAGTAAATAAGAAACACAGCATAATGTATCCATATGCATATGTCCTGTTGCTATCATCTTCTTAGATGACCCAGCAAGTTGATAAGATTGATTTACATTAACTTCAAAATGTCCATATTTATGGAATTGAGGATTTTGTGAGACTGCACAGTTTTCTTCAGTGGGTGAATGATTTGCCTGTGAAAAGAACATAAGACGTAGGAACAGAAGTAGGCCAAGATTAGAGTGGTGCTGGAAAATCACAGCAGGTCAGGCAGCATCCGAGCTGCAGGAAAATCGATGTTTCGGGCAAAAGCCTTTCAACAGGAATGATGAAGGGCTTTTGCCTGAAATGTCAATTGCCCTGCTCCTCGGATGTTGCCTGACCTGCAGTGCTTTTCGAGCGCCACTCTAATCTTGACTCTGATCACCACCATCTGCAGTCCTCACTTTCGCACAGAAGTAGACCATTAAGCCCACTGAGTCTGCTACACCTATCAGTGATTGATCTGATAATCCCCACTCCCACTCACAACATGGGTGCTGGGGAAAAAATAAGCACTACTGCAGTTAGGCGGTAGTGTGGGGGTAAGAAAAAAAGAAAAAAAAAGAAATAAAAAAAAGAACAGGAGTGTCAGAGATTTTGGTCACTCTGAAAAAAAAATCCCCACTCCACTTTTCTGTTTCTTTCCCCATAACTGCTGATTCCCCTACTGATTGAAACATCTTTTTATCTCAGCCTTGAAAACAGCTAGTGACCCAGCCTTGACAGACCTTTACAGTAAAAAATTCTACAGATTCACTCACCTCTGGCAGGTTGTCACTCACAGCAGCAAAAGTTTTTTCTTCCCCAATAACAAATCCTGATTAGACAGATTAAGCCTGGAAGATAAACAATATACAAGCAAATTAGTTGCAAGGTAATGTCTGACAAATGGGTACCTGCTAAAGTCAAAGGTCAATACATTTTACTACCCCAGATGTATCACCCATGAGTCAGAGAAAAGACAGTCTTTTAAAATGCAGTGCTCTTTGGACAAGAAGAGAATTGTCTATAAAATGGTTAGCATAGAAATTTAAGGGCATTAATTGTAGGTGTTGCATATAGTCCTTTGCTATTTGTAATTGCCCCCATCAAATCGTTGCCCCAGAGGTCACAATGTTGTAAGTTGTCATTGTTGAGTTTACACAAATAATTTTTATATAGGATCTTAATTCTGTTTTCTTTAGTGTGGAAACTTTCCTGTAGCTTCTCTCAGAGCTCAGTTTGCTATAGTTCATATAGTTTTGTTTTAAATTGTTGAACCAAGGTAATATTTACTGTTCTGCCTTATTTAACCAGATTCTGCTTGCTGATTGCTGAATAAGTAGACTCACTTTGTTGTAAATTAATCTGTTCAATGTGAATCCTGTTAAAGGCTGCAGTCCACTTCCAACACATTTGACTGGTGTAGTGGTGTCAACAGGCACTTTGTAATTAATAAGCAGATGATACAAAGTGAAAAGAGGTCATCTGTCGGAGAGGGCCCTGCCCAATATAGAGTGAGGAATTGACATTGTTTTAATGCAGTGATGTTGTTTACCCTGTCTTACTATGCAAAATATGCATCACGTACTAAGTAGTGGCAGCACTGTGGCTCAGTGATTAGCACTGCTAGTTCACAATACCAGGAACCTGGATTTAATTCCAGCTTTGGGCAATTGTGTGTGGAGTTTGTGCATTCTCCCTGTGTCTGCATGGGTTTCCTCCAAGTGGTCTGATTTTTTTCCCGCTGTCCAAAAATGTGAAGGTTAGGTAGATTGGCCATGCTAAATTGTCCAAAGTGTCCAGGAATGTATAGGTTAGGTGCATTAGTTGTGGTTGGATTTTAGGGCAGGTGAGAGTGGGATGTCTTTCGAGGGGTTGGTGTGGACTCAATGAGTTGAATGGCCTGCTTCCACACTGTAAGGATTCTATGATAAAGCTGTGGTAGAAACACAATGGCATCAATTGAAAGAGTCAGTGAAAGGGTTATTTGAAGCTTACCATTCACACATACTAACTGTAGGTGAACATATTTGTAGTTTGCAAAGTCAAATGATTTCCAATGCATGCATTCCAGCTGGAAGGCCATTTATGTTGCAGTATCGAAACAACATTTCGTGTAAGAATCATCTGTTGACATCATATGGTTTCAATCTGTCCTAAAATACAAAAAGCTTCCAACTTTTTGAAAAGCATTTTTAAGAGATTGAACCAAGATATCCCAAGTGCCATCCCTAGCAATGCATTCTGCTCTGATTAAAGTTGTTTTTACTTGCAGAAAACTACAGGTACCACCTGTGGCAAAATCATCCCTTCATCATACCTATTCATTCCAGTCATTAAATGTTATCATTCAGTTGGAATCTTATTTGCAAACTGATTATTAACATCCATTCTTGGTGCCAAGATGTGTCGTCCCAACATTTATTTTAATTGCTGGGTCGTTTAGCAGGCAAACACGGAATTTTGTTCCCTTGCATATTTAACGAATGGATCGTAAGTGCTTAAAATAATTCCAGAAAATGAAAATAACAGTTTCTCATTAAAAACTGACTATTTCCTGCCAAAATTTCTTCATGAATTTTTAAACATTGAGCTGTCTTTTAGTGAATGAGTCATACTGTTAAATATATGAATTTGTGTATATGTTATGAATAAATGATTGAATGCGTGACTAATTTTAAAGCAGTGTGGCATTCTGCAGTAGATCCAGTAATTATATTCATTTGTTGTGCAGCCCTACACATCCATATGTCAGTTCAGTGATAACAATCTCATCTCAAAGAGTCTTTATCACAAAATCTAGATAAAGTACTAGTCAGGGCATGGAACGCCCTGCCTGCACAGTAGTAGACTCGCCATCTTTAAAGGCATTTAAATGGTCATCGGATAGACATATGGATGAAAATGGAATAGTATAGGTTAGATGGGCTTCTCATTGGTTTATCAGGTCAATGCAACATCGAGGGCCAAAGGGCCTGTACTCTGCTGTAATGTTCTATGTTCTATGATACATCATGGCAGTACTGAGGAAACCCCTCATTGTCTCAACTGCATCCTTACAGCTGAGACGTTAAACCAATGCCCAAACTATCCTCTCAGATGGATGTAAAACTCTGCAGAATGGTATCTTAAAAGGGTTTATAAAATCATGAGGGGCATGGACAGGGTAAATAGACAAAGTCTTTTTCCTGGGTTGGGGGAGTCCAGAATTAGAGGGCATACGTTTAAGGTGAGAGGGGAAAGAATTAGAAGGGACCTAAGGGGCAACTTTTTCATGCAAAGGGTGGTGAGTGTATGGAATGAGCTGCCAGAGCAAGTGGTGGAAGCTGTACAATTACAACATTTAAAAGACATCTAGATGGGTACATGAATAAGAAAGGTTTAGAGTGATATGGGCCAAGTGTTGGCAAATGGGATTAGATTAATTTAGGATTTCTGGTTGGCATAGATGAGTTGGGCTGAAGGGTTTGTTTCTGAGCTGTACATCTCTATGACTCTATGACTTTGACCAAGTAGCAGTTGAATTCAAGAAAGAAACTTATTCACAAATTATCCAAAATTAAACATCTTATTCATTTTAACAAAAGCAAAGTTTTGTGGATGTTGGAAATCTGAAACAAACACAGAAAATGCTGAAGAAATTTAGTTCTGAAGATAAGTCATACTGGATTCAATACATTAACTCTTTTTCTCTCTCCATAGATGCTGCCAGACCTGCTGAGTTCCTCTAACAATATTTTTCTTTGTTTTATTTATTTTGCATGATTACTATTTTTAAGCAACTGTTATGATCACCATTAGAATTTATTAATGGACAAGTCAGATCTCAGATTGAAATTGGATTGATAAATCATTTTTTGTGATAATGAGTTAGTCTTTCACTGAAACACAATGATGCAGATTCAAGCTTAATAATAATAACATTTTATTACATGAAAGAAATGAAGATAAAAGTGAATAAATCAAAGATTTCAAGATGTGCAGTAAAAATGCAATCCAATTAATGTCAAAAACACTCCTTTGCATACACACTCCAAGGGTATTTTCCTTCTCTTTCACATCTATGAAACTTACTTTAACCGTGGCATCAATTCCCTATCTTGAGGGTTTGATAACCTCTTCCTGAAAATTTCATATGACTGACCTCAGACTTTCTCAGCTTCAAATAACTTCTTCAGGGTTGTCAGCAAACACATCTAATCTGGAACTTTTAAAATAAACTCTTCTCATTGCAGGAGCCTAATTCTTAATAGTCCTAAACTAGCTCTCTTTCTCTGGGACAACTGTTTTAAATGTCCAAATTCAGCCAAGACTTCTACAAATTGTCCAAATTGAAAGTAAAAGGTGTTGCTTTTCCAAGTTATGACCAATCCCAAAAAAATTTCCAAAACTTCTGTTTGAAAATCTAATGCTTTACCTTGTTTATTGTTTTTCTTTTTCTTTGTAAATTCTCCCAATATTAACAAATTCCCAGTAGCCTCCACCAATTATCTCTTTCAGACATTTTCAAAGAAATCACCATGGATACAGAATACTTAAAAGTTAATGAGTAAAACTGCTTCAGACGCACAGAATACCTACATGCCACTAGTCCAAAATTCAAGAAGTTAAACTTAAGTGATATGTATAAATATCACACACTTTGCATCACACACCAAGCATCTTGTCCTGTTGTGTGCAATTGCAGAGTATTAAACCCTGCTTTGACGTTGTATTTACTGAATCATTTCGATAATTATTTTTATCTTTTCGTGGTTAGTTTTCTCTGTATGAGATAGTGATGAGTCCAGACTTTTGAGGGAGAAAATAAGGCAGCAATGTTTGGACAGTGAAGCCTGAGGAGCAGTTTCAATGCTTTCATGCCCATCTTTAGCCTTGCTGCGAAATAGGATGACAAGGATAAAGGCGGGCGGTGACCACACTGAGAAAGATCGTTCTAAGGGTTTGCCAATTCTTTCGTTCCTGTGTGAAATATGAAATATTAAGCTATTGCGGTAGCGTTGACAACAACAGAAAATGGGCTCTCTTTGAAAGCAGTATCGGTGACTGGCTTTCGAATTAAAGTTGGGTGTTCATGGAAACACCTCCTATACACTGTGCTAATCCAAGAAGCTTCCTGACAATGTTTGCCTTTTTTTAAAATGCAGACACTATTTTCGTTGAGATTTGGCCTTCAAACGGGTATAGCAGATTCTTCTAAGTCCAGTTAGACACTTGCTAAGCGCTTTGTGTCATCCTGCATCTTTGCATTCAGCAGCGAGTGAGATACTGTATACACATATTGTTCTGCTCAGTCCAGCATGATCGCAGCTGTGAGCTCTCAAGCACTTGAGGCTGGGCCAGTGGAAAATGTGAAAACTGAGATTGATAGATTTACCCGAGGCAAAACTATGAAGGGCAATGGAATCAAAACAACCAGACGAAGATAAGGGACAGGTCATCAATGATCCAACTGTACTGTTGGAGGGCTGTATGGTCTCCCTTTGTTCCGGAAGTAAACCTTTGTTGAGCCAACGCGTCTCCCAAAAACAAGTCAGCAGGATGAGCTGCGATTTTCCTTTCCCAATAAATGGTGAAGTCAATGGAATGCGTGTCAGCAAATATGTGACACAAACTGAAATGTATATCAGCCGCATCGAATGGTCTATTCCTGCTCCTATTTTCTGTCTTAAAGATACCCTTTAATATAGCATACATCCATATAGTGGAGGTGGTACTGGATTTGGATTGGGTTTGGGCGAAGTCAGAAGTCACACGACGCCAGGTTATAGTCCAACAGATTTATTTGTGATTTCAAATAAATCTGTTGGACTAATACCTCCTGATGAAAGGCTTATGCCTGAAACGTCGACTCTCCTGTTCCTCGGATGCTGCCTGACCTGCTTTGCTTTCCCAGCACCACGCTCTCGACTCTGATCTCCGGCATCTGCAGCCCTCACTTTCTCCTATAACCTGGTATTGTGTGCTACTGACTACATTCATAGTCGCAGTGATGGGTAAATCAAATAGAAAGAAGTGTCATAAAAGGTAAAACTAAGAGATGAGAATAAGATATTTTGACGTGCTGGAATCGATGTTTTTCACTTGTCAATGGATGACTCGGCAACTTACATCCAAATGAACGAAATTAATAATATTCCACGAGCAGAGGCAGAGATGTTATTTTCAGCCCATATTGGGATTGAAAGCTGTGCCTTCTCTCTCCATGCCATACCTTCCCCACAGCATGGCCCAGAGCTGCCTCTGCGGGAGACCAGGCACTTTTCCGTCGTTACAGCCTCCGTGAAGCGATCAGCTGAAATTGGACATTGTGTGGGTGGGAGCCGGTGAGTGACTGATCCATAATGGAGGCCAGAGACACATTGTTGTTCAACCTCCGAGCTGAGATCTTCATGGAACCATGACCGAGTTTCTTGTTTATATTATAGACGCTCATTTCATTGCGTTTATCGACGCTTTTGCATGAAGTTCATTAAGATTTCTCGATTTTCTTTCAGTGTTACTTTAGGGTAAACCTTGAGCATGAATTGGTTCCGGCGGCTGATATAGGAGACAGGACGAAGACAGCTGGAAAGTCTCAGTAATGGCTCAATGAGCTGCATGCATACCTCTGAGTTAGTAATTTACCAGTTCGAGTGTCTCTCGCGGGTCCTCAGTGCATAGTTAAAACTGAAATACGACGCTGGAGTAACTGACCTGACAGAATCTATGGAGATAGTACCAGGTTTTGGTTTAATCATTGGTGGGATGTGCGGACCGCTGGCTGAGTCAGTATTTATTGTCCATCTCTTATTTGTCCAGGAGGCAGCTGAGAGTCAACCTCAATGCTATGGGTCTGGAGTCACATGCAGACCACACCAGACCAGGTATGGATGTCAGATTTCCTTCCCTAAAGGGCATTAGAGAACCAAATAGGCTTTAATAATAAAAAAACAAAGAATGCTGGAAGAATCTGTGAAATCACTTTTCGAGAGTCACACTGGATTCGAAACGTTGACTCGGCTTTTCCTTTCTACAGATGGTGCCAAACCTGCTGGATCTCCCCAGTACTTATTTCTTTCAGATTTCCAGTGTTTTTCATCGACTTTCCCAACTGGCGGTAACTACATAGTCACCGCGCGGCTTTTATTTAGAGAAACTGCATTTCTAATACCATGGCGGAATTTGAACTCACGCCCCCAGAATATTACCGAGGGTTTAGTAGCCTACAGATATTATCACGATGCCCCCACCAACTCTAATGACTGAAGAAATCGTATCGGGTTCGAAAGGCGTAGCTCTGTCTCTCTCTCTCTCTCTCTTTCCACACACCTAACATGTTACTCCAATATTCTCTGTTTTGATTTCAGGTTGCCAGTGTCCGCAGTATTTTGTTTTCAATGTAAACTGACATTTCAATCCCAGTGCAGCCTGGGGGAGTGTTGTTCCATCACAGCTAAAGTCTGCTCGCTCACATGCAGGTTAAATTATTCGATATAATTATTTCAAAGCGATGCAAGTCAAGTTTTGTTTCCATCAAGCAATGTCGCTATAGCAGGTTATCTTTGCCTCCGTGGAGTCTTGCTGCGCACAGATTTATTTTTTGCAGAATTTCCCACTTGAGATCAGCAACTGCACTTCAGAAATACTTAATTTTGTCTAAAGGAGTTGGGCTGTTCTGAGCTGTGAAAAACCTGAAGAAATGCCTTAGTTTAGAGACAAAGACTTGCAGCAGTTTAACTTGAATGGTTCCCGAGAGGTCCTGCTCGATGTATCACCAGCTAATCGCAACTCAACTCCTCGGGCAGCCAGCCTCATTGGCTCCGGTCTGTGTTCTGTTGCCCGAGGTGGCTTTAGGTGATATTTTTTGTCTGGAAGAATCCTGAAATCAGAGGGATTCCTCTCATTTGGGATACAGACCTCGTGCTATTGAAAATAGGCTGAAAAATGTGCGGTAAGCATGGAAATCTATAATACCCTAATTGGAAGAGCTTAAATTATAGCAATAGCTATTCAAACTTCAACTCATCCTCCTTTAAAAAAAATGTTATAATTCTGGACGGGTATATGAATAGGAAGGGTTTAGAGGGATATGGGCCAGGTGCTGGCAGGTGGGATTAGATTGGGTTGGGATATCTGGTCGGCACGGACGAGTTGGACCGAAGGGTCTGTTTCCATTCTGTTCATCTCTATGACCCTATGACTCTAATTGCAGATATTTGCGGACAGTTGAAAACGTCGATCTGAAAACCTATGAGCTCTGAGGATTTAATGGTCTTTTGTACAATGGGACGTGTTGGGATTTTCTGCAGCGAGTTCCTATCCCTGAGGACATGGACCACAATCTGCTCGACAGTTACAATGAAGGATGGAGGACTGGCGCGGCCTCAGACATTTCTTCTCGGCTCATCAGTATAATGTTGGTCTCAGTTAAGCCAATGGCGTACAATCTGTGCCTGATGAGATCCAATGGGAAAGTACCTTTTAGATCGATGAAAGGACACAGGTTGAAATCTTTGATAATGGAAGGTAGGAAGCAGTCCCAGATAGGGTGAGGAAACTGATAGGGGTGAAGGAAATCTTCAAAAACGTCATATCGGGGAAAACGTACTCTCCAATTTCCAGATCAGCGACAGAATACAACATATGAATTGAAGGCGGCGAAGTATAGCACTTGGGGCGAATGGGATCAAAGGCTATGGGGAGAAAGCAGGATTAGGCTGTTGGGTTGGACATAGTTCAGCCATGATCGTGATGAATGGCGGAACAGACTCGAGGGGCCGAATGGCCTCCTATTGATCCTGTCTTCTATGTTTCTCCGTGAGGTTTGATGATCCATACCTTGTTGCAAATGTTCATTAACCTGTACATTGGCGACGTGGGCATGATATTGGCTCACTTTTCAGTTCAAAGCTCAACTCATTTTGAAAGCAAGCGGCTGCAGAGCATGCGTTCCCTGTTTCACGCCAGCGCACTGGGAGTCAATCGCCATCACTTTACACTCTGGAGGTTTAGATGCCCCGTGCCCTGTTCCGCTCCCTGTTTAATATCCTGCGCTCATGTCGCACGTGAGCTATTCCCATGAGGGTCATTGTCTCTTACACAAAATGTTGCCCAATTCACAGAATTGGTACGGTGCATTCGGCCCATCGTTACTGCGCCGAGGTGACTCCCATCATGAGGCTCCCCGTGTCATATTTATTTCCAGCCTTGTCACACTCTCCCTGTTACATCACACTGAGCTGTTAAATCCCTGAGGGCTGCTCTGATTTTAGAGGGAAAGAGAGATCACTGGTGGTTGTTTAACCTGAGGGTCACCCTGCCTCAGCCAAGGGGCCAGCGAGAGGAGAAATCCTTCATGATAACCTCAGAGGTTACTCTGCTATTAAGGCACCTATGTTAAAAGTTACAGATGTTGTGGTGCAATGGTAGGATCCTAATTATTGACCAGGGTTCCCAGCTTCTCAAATCCCACCTGCTCCAGAGGTGTGGAATATTATCTCTGTACAGGTTGAACGATATTTCGATTGAGGGACCAGGATTTTGTTAAAAGTTATAAATGTGTAGCTGGGAACACAACTGCAGTAAACAGCCTGAAGGTTAGAAACAAAACCAGAAATTGCTGGAAAAGCTCTGCAGGTCTGGCAGCATCTGTGGAGAGAAATCAGAGTTAACATTCCTGAGGAATGGTCACTAGAACGGAAAGGATACCTCTGAATTCTGTTTGTGTTTCTGATTTACAGCATCCGCAGTTTCTTGCAGTTTTTGCTTAGCCAAAGGTTAGTCTGTGATAATAATCGAGACGCAGGAACGGTATTTTATTGTGAATATTAATTAATAACTGCAATAGATTGCCGTTTTCCTGAGGGACAGTCTCCTTCCTTTGTTTCTGAACTTTAGTCTGTTTTGGTATTAGGTTATGACCTTTCTGACAATGTGGTTGTTATTGGGAAACGAGTATTCTCTCAATGTGACCCCGTGCTAACGGCTCTCAAGCTCCAAGCTGAGCTGCTGCTCTGCTAATACCTTCACGTTGGAGTTTATCTGGATCAGACTGGGAAAGGCTGCCATCTAATGAACGGCCCCGTCTGATTTTACACAGGTAATCAACCCGCTGGATGTTCAGAATCAGACTGGGGGAAGGGCAGGGAAATCTCTCGCTTTGGTCATTCACAATCTGAGCTATTGGGAAGTTGCATGCTCAGTGCACTCGAGTGCAAATCCATACTAATGTCACTGTCTCCCAGTAAGAACCGTGACTAGGGTCGATTGTGGGACTGAGACCAAAAACCTGGGAAAGTCTTGATTGAAAGCAAGTCGCTCACCTCAGCGAGTATGGGAAAGTAACTCTCTGGGCAGGGTACAGGGGAAAGAAACGTTTTCCCCTTGGTGGAAGGATTAATGACCAGAGGGAATAGATTTAAGACTAGGGGTAGGGGGATTGGAGGTGATGCAAGGAATTTTGAATTCACCCAGATGTTATAGTGGGCATTTGGAACTCGCTGCTTCTAAAGGTGATACATGCCTCATAACATTGAGGATACATTTAGATGTGCATTCGCTATGCAAAGGCAAACAAAGCAGTGGGCCAAATTCTGGAACATGCAATTACAATAGTTAGGTGCTTGTTTTGACTGGTGCCGGCTCGGTGGACAGAAGGGCCATTTTTTTCTGTGTTGTAGACCTCTGCGATTATATAGAGTTTTTCTTGTATGTGTTCAAGTCCCGTGCGTGGGCAGTGGGTGTGAAAGCAGCACAATTCTAACATAAAATATAAAAGCAGATAAAGTCGATCGGGACAATATGGGGATTATCCTAGGTAATTCTTATGTTGCAGACTTGCAAATGGCATTGATGGAGGCTTAGATATTAGATAGACCACGACGTGACAATCAAACCAAAACATAGAAACTTCTAAAAATAAGCATTACATTTCACCTTCCGACGGAAGATTTCGGGAGATTTCATTATCAGAACCCACTGTAAGTTACACATTGCCTGAGTCTTTTGATATTTAGCGGAATTTTAATGGTTTGTCTCAAGTGGATCTGTACCTTGTGTAAACAAAGTATAAATCGATCTTGAGAAGCACAAATTCACACTCAACTCCTTCAGACTCGGCTGCCTCAGATCTCGGTGTCACAAATCTGGAAGATTATCAACAACTCCCTAAGAACCGCTGACAACTTTACAGAATGTCAGAACTGGAAACCTTCCCAGGTGTTTGTGTCCAACCGCCCAACTCACAGCGCCCCCAATAATATTCGAACTATTTCTGTAATGGAATTTTCCCCAGAAATGTGTCAGAATTGTACAATTCCCTTTACGAAAACACTTATGATCTCCGTTTGATTGTACAGAATGTGAGAATTACTGAGAAAAGATACGCTGTATTTTGTCAAAGTCCTGTGCCTTGTACCTTGCTCTCATTAGGAAAATTTACAAGAAATACCAAAGTAGAGGGAAAATAAAATCTATACTATTTGAGGGGAGAATGCTAATGGTTGGCAAGTGGAACGTGATTGATCGAGACTTTTCTATGGGGAATGCACCAGTTTGATAACGACTGACAGCTAACTGCCAAGCTTTGTTTAAATTAAAAATGAAATCAAGCTGTCAGTCATCATTATCCTGGTAGATTCTCCTGGACAATGCTGCTAACAATCAGGGTCCATTTGGCACTTCCCTCACATATTATGAACATTGTTTACCCCTTTATATGGGTCCCACAAACTGCCCTATTGAGAACAAAACGTTGACAAAAAGTGCTTGTTTTCAGTAATGTTTGTAAAATACAAGTGCACTATCCATCTTAAAAACAAAAATTGCTGGAAAGCTCAGCAGGTCTAGCAGCATCTATAGAGAGCAATCAGAGTTAACGTCTGGGGCCTCGTGACCCTTCTTTGGAATTCAGAACCACTTCTTAATATCAAGGTATGAAAAGTTACCAGTGATAGTACAGCCCAAGGTGTCCTCAGTGTCAAAAAACACAACCACCTGATGAAGAGGCAGCACCTCTTGGCAGTGCTTCCAAATAAACCTGTTGGACTATAACCTGGTGTTGTGTGATTTTTCGCCAAAGAGAAGGAAGCCTCGAGTCTGATCAGCGATAACGGTGAGTGAGGGCCGAACTGGCAAAGGGGTCTCAGTCAATAAGGTTCAACACACAAAGTGCAATCTGACCAGCCACCTTCCGGGATTGTGCGGGCAATTGATGGTCCAAGAAAATCAAGTGTAAACTTCTATCAGAATCCAATCACCGAGTCCTCTACTGACTGAGTGTCCTCTATAAACCTGTATATCTCCACACAGGCAACCGTTGCATTGGAGGTCACTGGTCACTTGTGTTGGGATATGGGTTTCTTTGGGCAGAAAGTCTGTAATGAACAGTCCTCTTCAGTATACTCTCCGCTCACTCCACTCCGGGAAAAAAACCAGAAAACAGTAACTTCAAGGTACTGTCACATTCTCCGAGGATTGTCAGTTTCATGGTCAAAGAGAAAAAATATATTTTGCAACTTGGAATGTTAGAACATGCGCCCATAGTCTCAAGAGTGGCGGCCTAGGAGGAGGAACTGCACTGTTATAATGCTACCTGCCAAGACTCCAAATTGACGTCGCTACAACCACGTGATGAAGAAGCAACGCTCCGAAATCTAGTGCCTCCAAATAAACCTGTTGGACTATAACCTGTTGGTGCTATGTGGTTTTTAACTTTGTACACCCCAGTGCAACACCGACTGCTCCGCAACATGGCTACCATCCGACCCATCTTCCTGAGGAGAGACTGTTGAAGGAAAATGCTGGTGATGACTGACATTGACCGTTGTGTCCACGTGTTTTTTTTGTTCAACCAACGTAGGATCTTGATGCGCTGCCAGAACACTTCAAATACACAACGAAAGATTTATGATAGTTTCACACAAGCTTCTGTGCGTGAACCCTGGGGACATCAAGGATAATGTCTGTTCTGACATCGATGAAAGCCTCACTGCTAAACCAAACGAAGTCCCTCTTCTGAGGGACTTCAGTGCCAGAATTGGCCCTGACTCCTAACAAATGGAGTGTGGCCATTGGGAAAACAGGATGGGAGAAGTAGTTTCGGGCCCAATGACTTCTTCAGAACCGGTTCTGAACTGAACTCTGTTTCTCTCTCCACGGATGACACTAGACCTGCTGAGTTTCTCCAGCAATTTCCGTTTGTGTTTCAGATTTCCAGCATCTATAGTTCTTTGTTTTATTGATATGATGGAGGGTTAGTTTATGTAAAGTGCCCTATATTTGTCGTCTTTCTGCATACTTGTTTCTGAACACGCCTGCTAAACATCATTCTACAGCTGTATCCAGAACAGAATTTATATCGCAGATCTAGACACTGTATATCCTGAAAGCTGAAACACAAATGTCCTTTAAGTTCGCCACCACACAGAGAGGATCATGGGGGCTTGAACCCGACCCATAGTTTCTCACCGTTTACAGGCCATAAGTAAAACCTAATCATTCATTTTTCCTCTTAAAGCAATAAGCATATGCGCGTGCAAATGTGGTAGTAAAATATAAGCGATTGTTATCGGATAAAGTCCTGGAAATTCGGCAAACGTTTTAACAAGTTCAAGGGACAATGTATCTGACTGCATCGAGTTGTTTGGAGGTTTTACCAAGCCGCTATCTGCCTCCGTAACTGTAAGGATTTTATTTCCTAGTAACTTATATTTGTGTATTATATATATATATATATATTTCTGTTTTGTGATTTAAAATAAAATGTTCTCAGGTCTGTGTAAACCTGTGATATGCTGAATAATGGGTGTGATTTTTGCTGAGAATTTGGGAGGCTTTTGGATCGTGTAACCCTTTCTCCCAACTCCACAGTAAATGCTGGATAGTAATCCGGTAGTAAGAATCACAAATCACACGGTACCAGGTTATAGTCCAACAGGTTTATTTGAAATCACAAGCTTTCTGGCGCGAAAGCTCTGATTTCAAATATATCTGTTGGACTTTAAGCTGGTGTGATGTGACTTTGTCTACCCGAGTCCAACACCTGCACCTCCACATCCGGGCTGCTGTTGTGAGAAAACTACTAAAAATGGTGAGTGGGGTTGGTTGGCAGATTACAAATGATGGGGCTGTTGTTATTTTAATCTGAAATAATTGGATATTTTCTTGAATCTGTAATCGTTCAACTATGAAAGACTGCATAAGTGAGATAATAAACACTGCTCATATGACCCGATCAACTGTGTACGTTCACAAAGTATCATGAGTGAAAGTCGATGATGGAAATTGAATATTATTTGAATCAATTATTCCAAAACCGATTAAAGACTGTAAAACTGAAGGTTAAATGTGCGAATTTTACGATAAGTGTCGAGGCAATAATATTGACTGGTTTTAAACTATGTTCCTGAAAGATGACAGAGAGTTGAATTCAATGTGCAGTTTATTTTCCTACAGTAAAGTCACACTCTCTGGGGTCCTGGAATTATAGCCGTCCCTGAACCTGTGCAGTGAGAAATGTTTGGCGAATTCCAGAAACACTCGGGCAGAATGTGTCGAAGGGTCAGGAAGGACTTTTGCTCATGTCTGCGATTTTAGGTTGGTCCTTGAGTACACGAGGCAGTATCTCCCGTCCTATCAGCGCGTAACTTTATTTTCGGTTAGTTTATGGCAGTGTTCGAGCTGCAGCGGGGAATAGAGAAGGAAGGAGACATCAAAACTAATTCGATTCAGTTTGAGATTGTGCCTGCAATTATGATTTGGAGATGTTGGTGTTGGACTGGGGTGTACAAAGTTTAAAATCACACAAAACCAAGTTATAATCCAACAGGTTTAGTTGGAAGCACTAGCTTCCAATTTGCAATTAAATTGGGGAACAGGAGGAGACGCGTGTACTGAAAATGTCAATGTCAGTAGCGCAGATATAAACTTCAATCCACGATGAATCATTATTGAAACTAAAATCAGACTTAATGTTTGCAGTTCAGTACTCTCTGATTTTTCCTCTCCAGAAATGCCGCCAGACCTGCTGAGTTTCTCCAGCAATTTCTGTTTTCGCTTCAGATTTCCAGCATCCGTTTTGCACTAATAATGACTGAGTTTGTTTCTATTTGCTGCTACACTTGTTGAGAATTTCTCCCAACATCTAAGTGTCCTGGTTATTTCCTCGCCAAAAGAACGAAACGGAATTGTGATCACTTCCAGGAAGAAGTTTTAAATAGTTACTTATTTCGGACAGACTTCACTGCACCCTCTAAGTGCATCTGAGTTGGCTTAATTCCGCGCTGTTCGCTGCTGTTTCAGAGTCTACAGCACAGTCCTGTCACAACGGATGACCCCACGGGGAACAATCTTTTCCATTGTCCCCGCATCCCGACATGTTCTTCAAATGATGGCACATAGTATTTCACAGTGACTGAATAAAAACGATGCCATCTTAACCGGTGCCTCCGGTTAATGGGGATTCATCGAATGGGCCCGATTTTGACTCAGCCTCGGTAAAGCACTATACCGAGTGAGTTCAATATGGGGCCTATTTAAATGAATTCTATCAGCGGGAGATGGGATTACAGCATCGCTTGGGCATTCCCGCACCCCCGTGTTAACTTCTGGATTCCGATATTCCGTCCATTTTCCGTGAAAGTTGACCATCCATTGGACAAGGCCGCATGATGTAACTCCAACTGGATTGGGGAATAGTGAGCACCGGGGCAAAACAAAAACCCACAAAGATCCCAGATGTCATAGGATGAGGCTAATTGTGTCAATGATAAATCGTCAATCACAACTATCTGATCACTGAATCAAGACCCCCTGATGTGGTGGCTTCCGGGTCCTCTAGAGAGAACTCCCAATCCCTCTGCTGCTAACATTCCAAACTTCAAGATGTGCATGTTTGGAACATGGAGGTTAAAAGCTAAATATTCTACGGGGAGGGGCAGATTGTTATTCAATTTGGGGAAACTCTGTGGTAGGTATTTGGTGCGGGCCAGTGATAGTGTGAACTCCGCAACTCCGAGTTGAAGTCATCCCCTGCCTCAGAGGTGTGTCTGAACAAGTTTCTTGAAGAAACCTCAGAGCGGACTGCAGACGTTAGCTCTGCTTCTCTCTCCGCAGATGCTGCCAGACCTGCTGAGTTTCATCAGCAACATCTTCTGCGTTTGATAATTGCACTGTGCGAATCGAGTTCCAGTCTTACAGTTCTGAGGAAGGGTCGCCGGACCGGAAATGTTAAGTTTGATTTCTCTCCACAGATGCTGCCAGATCTACTGAGCTTTTGGACCAATTCCTGTTTTTGTTTCCAGTGTCACAGGCTGTTTTCTAATTGTATAGCTGTGTGCCCTTTGTTTAGTGACAGCCAAAGGGACAATGCCCCATCAGTTTTCTAAAGGCCACAATTCTAGTCTAGCTAATTGTTCGCACCCTGATATTCAATGAGATACAGAATCTCTACAATAAGGTTAACGTGCCGCTAGCTTTTAAAAAATATTTGAAACGCTTAGACCTCCAAACCATTGGTGCCGCACAGCGTGACATGAGGACTTTCGTCCCATCGCGCCTGTGCCTAAGAGTTTTCATACGTGTGCCACTCCCCTGATGTTTCCCCATTGCCCCGTAAACTCATCGGGTTGAAAATCGCCATTGGAGCTGGGAGCAGAGAGCTGAAGACCATGCAGTTAAAGGAACGCATTGTTTCTTTTGAAAACTATCACATGGGAATCCTGGCAGCTTCGACTAAAAACGAGGAAGCAGCAATTCACTGCCTTGTTCTCCTACAAAATGCACCCATCGTTTTAAGGTCGTTTTAATCCTGTTATTTACATTAAGCCGTCGTTACACCCATCCATAACAGCTACAATATTGAGCCACCTTGTTACTGAACTGTTTTTGAACACGAGATCAATTCAGCCAAATATCCTGTCCTATTATACAGCGGGACAATCCGTTGTCTCCTCAGTGAGGCGGGTGAGAGAGGGAAGGGGAAGTTATCACTCAGACCTCCTTTGTTAACAAGCCCTGCCTGCTCCAGCATGTCACTTTAAAAGACTACAACCCGATGAGTGTTAAGAAAGGGGGTGTTTTGGATGTTCACGTTAGATTTTTGCTTTTTTTTGCAACCTGTATACAAATTGACCGTCACAAAGCAGCGGTTATTTTGTGTTTAATAAACTCTGGCCTGTTTATTTGGCACTTACCAGGAAAAAACTGCTTTACTGTCACAATGGGGCTGTGTGTGTGTGTGTGAGAGAGAGGATGTGATTGTGGGTGTGAGGGTGTGCGTGTAATTGCGGGTGGGAGGGTGTGTGAGAGAGAGAAAAATCGTGTGTGTGCCCGTGAATGTGTGTGTGTGTTTCTGTGTCTGTGTGTGTGTGTGCCCGTGAGTGTGTGTGTGTGTTTCTGTGTCCGTGGTGTGTATGTGCGCCCGTGAGTGTGTGTGTGTGTATGTGTGTGTGTTTCTGTGTCAGTGTGTGTGTGTCCGTGTATGTGTGCCCGTGAGTGTGTGTGTGTGCCCGTGAGTGTGTGTGTTTCCGTGTCCGTGGTGTGTGTGTCCGTGTATGTGTGCCCGTGAGTGTGTGTGTGTGTGTGTGTGTTTCTGTGCCCGTGTGTGTACAGGGGTCGGGGGTAGAGGTTGGGTGGACTGGGGGAAGGGGAGACCTGTCCCCTCAATGTGGAGGGAAAGGGACCAAACCAAAACGGCGTTGCTGGTAAGCGGCTTGTGTTTGTTTTTAATAAAGCAGGGGATGGAGAGGTCGAAAGATTGCGTTGAATCTGAAAGAAACAGTCAGTTACACGGGACTTCCAAGGTCAATCAGAGATCGTATTATTTTGAAAAAGAAGCTAAAATACGGGCAATCAGATTTTGTTTTCATTGCTGGAAAAGATTCGGGAGAACGAGATTCCACTGTCCATTCGCTAATGTGACTAGTACTAAATTTAAGGAGCACAGCGGGTCTCTGGGCATGTGTAATATTCCGTTTTCTTTAGAATGGTGAAAAATAAATAAACTTTCAGTCCATGCAGGGTTAGGTAACTTGATATATGTAGAGAGAATCCAGCTGCACTCGGCTGGTTGTGTAATCGATCCTTTGAGGAACAACACATTAGACTAACCATGAAGTCTATGCTATACTTGCTGTCAATGGAAGAAATTGAAACAATGAAAAATATATAAGGAAGGGCCTTTTTTATTGATTACACATTTACCTATACTGATAGCATAACTCGGCTTAATGAACCCCTTTAGAGAGAAGGAGTCGATTGTAGGCAATGATGACTGCGCATTACTACAAAGCATCAAACCTGGATGTAGAAAGAGAAGTCTTTTTCTTAGAGTTAATGTTCCTGAACTCTGGTAACCGACAGGAGCTCCTTAGAACTATGGACTCTTAAATTCATACACTTGCGAGGCTTTCAAAAGACGCAAAACAAAACTTTACATTCCGCACGTACACGTTGTGATCTGTGCACTTTGAAGATGAAGGTTATTTGTGAAGGAACACCTGAGTTTCACTGATAAGCCGCGTTTGAACTTTCAGCCGGACTGAATACCGAGACATGCAATTCCCCCTGTCTACACGCAATTAGGAGCGTTACTGTAAATCTACTGAGGGGCACCATTATCCTTCTCTATCACAGCCTGCTCGAGAGCAGCTTCCCATTAGAATCTGGTGAGCTGCTTCAATTTCACTGTCTTTTAAATCCAAAAAAAAATTGTCTATTTGCTCCAAATAAATTCCATTTCCCTTCAGCCTTCTAAATGACTTAAGTAAATCACAGGGCTAATGTTAAAAAAAACAGACACAGTATTCCAATTCTGGGAATGATCGATTGCAAGGTTTTTGTTTAACCGCGCTTATTGTGACTGGTAAGTTCGTATCCTTTCAGATATTCTCACTGAAATGAAACGCAGAACTATGAATGCTGAAGTTTTGAAGCAATAAGAGAAATTGCTGGCAAAACTCTGCAGGTCTGGTGGCATCTATGGAGCGAAAGCACGGTTAACGTTTCCGGTCTCGTGACTCATATTCTCACCTCGTTTCTCTATCTATCGGGATCTTTGCCCCTTCAAGTGTTTATCTAATTCCTCTTCAATGACCGATTACTCGGCGTCAATAGCCAATTGGGTTAATACATTCCCAATCCATATGCACGGGGAACATGCCTCTTTCCAACATATTAAAGGGGGAGACGACAGTTTCAGTGCTCAGGAGCTGGACTCAAGATATTTCTGCAATCAGTCCAGTATTTGCCTGTGCTTTGTATGGACGTATGAAATAGTATTGAGGCATTTCAGAATGCTGTACAGAGGGATATTTAATTTGTTGCAGTCTCTGTAATATTCCATTTCAAATGGTTTGTCCTTTGTACGGTTGCCATGAAAAAAATATTATCAATATTAATACTATATTGTGGCATCTAAGAATGGAGCATGTGAGACAAATTGAATTTTATTGCACTTTCTGTAAATTTCAAGTCAAAATATTTTGTAACCTACAAATTATAGGGATAACGGATTTTTCGAGAAGGGAAGGCAAATGCTGTACATATACACTCATTAGTAACAAGGTACACTCTCATCATTCATCAGTTACCGTAATCAAATTTGCATTTTTGTTCTAAATATTTGAATTCAGGGGCAAACAATGTGTGGGAAATTAACCCTCTCAGTAAAGGGATGACATTGGTGAGGGTGTGACGATTACTTCTGAGTAACAAATGCAACAGTTGAAATTAATTTGTGGAAACTTACTCCTCGTTAAAAGCACAAGATATGAAACTGACGAAAACTTCGCAGCCTATCAGTTAATTTTATTGACATGTACAACTCACATTGCAACGCAACTAATTGGGATTGTTTTAACTGCTTTAATTATTTTAATTCGGGGGAAATGGACGGTCAAATTCAGGCCACAAGAAGAGGCATTATGTCCTTGCAGGAGCAAGCCACCTGGTTTAATCCCTTTCCAGGGAGGCAATAAGGGATGGGTAATAAACTAGCTAACTGTGTGCAACATCTTATAAGTGAATGAAGAGGCAGGCAAGCAGGGATATCGGTCTCTTTCTCCAAGAGGAGAATGGGTCCGGGATTCTGAATCTTTTTTGTAGACGGTGTTTGTACTTTCTGAGCAGCCGCTTACTCTAAAGTTTCTCTCTATCACAATGTTGGGGAAGCAGTCACGACCTCAAACAAATTAGCTATTTGGGTATTTCATCCAAAAACACCTATCCTTAGATTAGGCTCGTTGGTTACAATTTTTTAAACATCTATAACATGTAAACTGAAATATTTCTAGGACTACAAAACTCAATGTCCACCAGTTAGTTTCCACACACAAAAGAACCCTCTTAATTTGATTTATGATATAATTACACTCCTGTGTCATTCTCTGTTTTAATCTTTTTTTTATTTTTGTGAGTATTGGTTCATTGTGAAAGTATTCGGTAAACATTCAGGATGAGAACCAACTGGGAGGGGACATCCTCGAATTATTGTGTGCAGCTCAGACAGGACTCTCTCAGTGATGATAGAGTTCATGCTAAAACTCTATAAATAAAATGGGGACATTATGCGCAGCTGAGACACTCCCGTCTCTCATAGAAATCCTGAGCCAGACACAAACTCAGCTTCACCGGGGCTGGGGAAGGGGGGGGGGGGGGGGGGTCTTATTTTGGGCGTGAGAGCGTTCAGTTGCCCCAATTCTCACCGCTGTACTTTGGGGATTTTTTTCCAGGAGTGTGTCTATTATAGACAGATAGAGAGAGGGAGGGAGAGAAAAATATTGGAATATGCCTTTATTTTTCCAAGTCTTATTTCTATTTGCATCTCATGTTTCTCTTTCGGTCTTTGATAAGATGGGTTGCAGTTGTTTTTGCTGATGTCCTTTTGGAAGTTAGGCCTCACAAGATATTGCACAGGATGTTAAACAATTAAGGAATTGAGTTGTAGACGCTATTACGGCCAAGAAGCTTTTAAAACTGATTTCATAAATAAGTGTTATTGTCTAATATAATGTAAAGCTGTTTGGGACGCCCTGGTTCATGTAAGGTGCTATATATTGTAAATGTAGTTTCTTCAAATGTTATCTATATTCCAAGGGCTGCGCCCATTTCCGTGGTTTTAACGGACTATTTCTCACGAAATAATTGAGATGCCAGTCCCATGGGGACTGATTGACGTAAAAATCTACATCATTCTCTGCAAGAGGGGTGAGTGTCTGGATGCGTCTGGGGAGGGCTGAAGGTCTGATTCTGTAACTGGACATCACCAGCTAGGATGTTGGAGTCGCAGTGTATGGGAGATCACAGGGTGTGGGGGTCACAGGATCTGGGGTCACAGGTTCTGGGGTCACAGGGTGTGGGGGTCAAGGTGTGGGGGTCACAGAGTGTGGGAATCAAGGAGTGGGGGTCGCAGAGTCTGGGGCTCAAGGAGTGGGAGTCGCAGGGTGTGAGGATCACAGGGTGTAGGGTAACAGGTTGTCAGGGTCAGAGGGTGTAGGGGACACTGAGTGTGGAGTCACAGAATGTGGGGATCAAGGTGTGGGGGTCACAGGGTGCGGGGTCACAGGGTGTGGGGTCATGGAGGGTGTTGGTTACAGGGTGTGGGGTCACGGAAGGTGTTGGTCACAGGGTGTGGGGTCACAGGGGGTGTTGGTCAAGGTGTAGGGTCACAAAGTTTGGTGCTCACAGGTGTGGGGCCAAAGTGTGGGGATCACAGGATGTGGAGTCACAGGAGGTGAGGGTCATAGGGTATGTGGTTCAAGGTGTGGGGATCTCAGGATGTGAGGGTCACAGGTTGTTGGTACATTCTCAAATATCAACGTTCCTCCAATCAACACTCCAATATTTGGCGCTAGTATTAAGTTTAGTGCTTTGTTGCACTCGCCCCGTTGAATCTCTCCACTTTATTCCAGAATCCCGTGCAGAGGACGGGATCCGGGAAAACAGAACCGTGAGTCTGCTCGCATGGCCAGAGATTCAGATACTTTCGATGAAACTGTGAGAAGATTCCAAATCATGAAACATGCCCACCTCCCTCCCCGCGCAGAAGGAAAATATCAGCCTTTTTTTTGTCAATTCCAGTTGTAATGGGGTATGCTATCAAGTATTTCTACCGACAGACTGAAACCATGTTGATTCCTGCAGTAATGTCAACCTCTTGCAGGAATAAATTGGGACCAGGGATTTTAAAAAAATTGAGAATCTGGTTCATCATCATCGGTCAATGAAAAATGAAGAAGTGTTGGTAAAGGGATGTGGCTTTGTATTTACACGGCCATTATTCTAATCACTCTTGCACTTTAGAAAATGAGGCAGTCAAATTGTGCACAGCAAGCTACCACAGACAACCCCGTTACAAGCACTGCTCAGTTTAGTCTTCCAATTGATTCAATTGAATATTTTATGTTCACTTGAAAATATACAAAAGGTTTAAATATATAATTTCCACCTGAAGACTGCCTTGAACAGTGCTGCAGCAGCCCCTCACGACTGCAGCTGAGTGTTAGCCTGGAAAATCTCTAATACTGGAGATCACAGCCGGTCAGGTAGCATCCATAGAGAGAGAACAAGCTAATGTTTCAAGTTTGGATGACTTCATTAGTGCTGCCGTGACGTGTGGAGGGGGAAATGTTATACTTGGTGGGGGTGGAGTGCTGGGGGAGAAAGGGTGCAGATGGTGCAGATTAAGTGATAGGAATGTGAAACTGGCAGGACAGTGCTGTGTCTAACTGGCAGACTGGGAAGAACAGACCGCTTCTGTTTTGTTTTCCTCTCTCTTTCGTGGGATTTAAAATGGACTCAGAAAATTCAGGGGAAAACAAATCTCCATTGCTCAGAATTTGGAACTTGGAAGCGCAATTCCTCTCTTTTCGCGGAGTACAAATCCCCTCCCCCCGCCTTTTCCCCTCCTCCCAATGCCATACATCAGGAAGAGACCCAGTTCCTCTTTGAACCATCCAATCAAGTCGGTTGTTATTGAAGTTGGGATCAGTTCATTCCGTACATTTGCAAAGCAATGACGAATTCCCCAATATCGTCTCACCCAAACACCCAGAGGCATCTTCTTGTTCCATAACCAGACTTGACAGTTGTTCAAACGTGGGGAATAATGACAGTGTTAATCAGCAAAACGACAGAAAGAGCGAGCCAAGTGACACAAGTGAGCCCTTCCCTCCAAGAACAATTGTAAACTCACAAATCAAAACGTAATACAGCAAGGGCGGGCGCAACCTGTTGTAATTAGAACAATGCTTTAGAAAGTAGGGTACACCCTATAAGACATTGTTATTGTCATGAGATCCACTGTGTATTGATATAGAGATTTCTGCGAAGGGGAATATTTTTTGGCTCCGCATGCAGATATGGGTATAAACTTAATGGTGCCGTTCATATATCTTAATTATCTCCAATCTTTGATTTTCTTTCTGTTTGTTGATCAAATTTGCTTCCTCGGAAATTCTCCATTTATGCAACTAAGTTTATGAGAGACTTGCTGTATTTCCTCTTGATCAGGAGGGCAATAAAATGGGCATTGGTGCACCCAGTCTATTTGGTTCCCCCAACTTTGCACATGTTGTGTGTCCATAACACATACACACAAACACACACGCACACGCCCGCAAGGCGCTGCTGTACAGTTCGGAAATTGAAAGTTCCCAACATTTGTGCATATCAACTGATACAAACGTGGAAGTTGTGAATTGATCGATGTTTATTATTATCCCGAACGCCGGTTCCCGCTACTGCATCAACAAACCCAGGCGATGAGAGACACAACAGGCGTGGAGTGATCAGTCTGTCAAAGGTTAGCGATCAGTATCCGGGTCCAGTGAATTGTGAAATGTTGATGATTGGAGACTCGAGAGAAGTGATGACAATAACAGCATTTTAATAAGCTGTTCCGTATATTTCTACATTGCTCAAGAAGCGCACGCTGTAGAGAAAGGGACTCGCATTCATTCTTCAAATCCTATTCTTTTGCTTTAGATACCTGGTTTTGACTTGTTTGATCCTTCGTTTTTACTAACGCTTGTAATTTTAAGTATGCATACTTTAGGACATTGATCACAATGAGTGATCCACAGCAACAAATTCCAAATGCATTTATCATCTCTGCAGGCAGTTTGTGTCAGGGGGGCTTCAATGCCCGTCTGATGTACAACGTGGGGTTAATGTCAACCTCTTGCAGGAATAAATTGGGACCAGGGATTTTAAAAAAATTGAGAATCTGGTTCATCATCATCGGTCAATGAAAAATGAAGAAGTGTTGGTAAAGGGATGTGGCTTTGTATTTACACGGCCATTATTCTAATCACTCTTGCACTTTAGAAAATGAGGCAGTCAAATTGTGCACAGCAAGCTACCACAGACAACCCCGTGACAAGCACTGCTCAGTTTAGTCTTCCAATTGATTCAATTGAATATTTTATGTTCACTTGAAAATATACAAAAGGTTTAAATATATAATTTCCACCTGAAGACTGCCTTGAACAGTGCTGCAGCATCCCCTCACGACTGCAGCTGAGTGTTAGCCAGGAAAATCGATGAAATGAGATGAACCCACAAACTTCTGACTCATTGTTGTGATGGTCCGACTTTATTTTTAAACAATTTCAACAATGGGCCAATTAGAATTGTTTTTTTCCTCCCAATTAAGGCAGTGTTTCTTCTATTGGCCTGAGGAGCAGTGCTGATTGTGAGGTAGTGTGGTCTACAAACAGAAACGTTCATTTCAATGTTCCTTCTTCACCCACCTCCCCCTAACCAACACTGAAACCCTGGAAAATCCACGATCAAACATGAGGGGTTGTCATTAATTGGATATTTTCCGTAAATACTTCCCAACAGAAAGCAACGATCATCATATTTTCTTTAAAAAACCTCAAGGCACATACGATCGACCATCTATAAAATTCAAACTAAACTAGCTAGGAGGAGTTGAAGCGTGGAAGGCCGATGTACTCGGTGGACTAAATCAAATCAGCCGTTTACCGTTGGATGTTCCAAGGTCTTTAAGCTTCTAATTCCCCGTTAGTCCTTTGATGACAGTGGTGGAAATAAAAGTTACCCATTGAGCTCGTTTCAATCAAGTCGGAAGGAGAAAAATTGGGATGGGGTTAGGGGCAAGGTCCATTCAACTCCAGATTACTCAACACATCAGTTTGAAACATCTTTACCTTTCTGTTCAAATGATTGGGTAAGGTCTTTTCCCCAGGGCAGGGGAGTCCAAAAGTGGAGAGCATAGGTTTAAGATGAGAGGGGAAAGATTTAAAAGGGACCTAAGGGCAACTTGTTTATGCAGACGGTGGTGCATGTATGGAATGAACTGCCACAGGAAGTGATGGAGACTGGTGCCATTAGATTTAAAAGGCATCTGGATGGGTATGTGAATAGGGCTTAAAGGGATAGGGACCAAATGCTGGCAAATGAGACTAGGTTAATTTAGGATTTCTGGTCGGCATGGGCGAGTTGGACGTGAGTGTCTATTTCCGTTCTGTACATCTCTAATACTCTATGATTCCCATGGTCTTGCTGATCCTCGTGTTGTATCCTCCTGCAGCCTTGCAAATCTCAGGGGTGTCCGTTTGCTCCCGTTCCGAATTCCTTGCTCCTTCCCCGTTTCTCTCACATCTCTGTTGACTGCCGCACGTCTCCAGATTGCTCTTTATAAATATTCCCCCTCTCTCCTACCGTCAGACTAGTCTTAACATCTGAAGAATGATCACTGGACCCGAAATGTTAATTCAGCTTTCTCTGCACAGATGCTGCCAGACCTGCTGAGTTCTTGCAGCGATTTCTGTTTTTGTTTCAGCCTTAAAATCTAGCTCTTGGAGTAACTTTTTAGGCACCTCTCCTAGTGCCTCCTCTGATGATGTACCGTGGGAGGTTGGAATGAGTTAATATTTCTATACATTCAAGGTGTATTTGTCAGTAAAAATGTGCCTATGTATGTTTAAATATATACTAGTGTTTACTGCCACTCTATTAAGCATGCCAAACTCTTGATACATTCCTGTTAGCTCTGTTAGAACGTTAGAAGGAATCTCTTACTCAGAATTGCAATAATAAGCGACTAATTGATACAATTCTTTACAGAAAAGTAAGGAACTGATTAAGATACGTGTGTTCTCTTAAAAGCGGCACAGTGGTTCAGTCGTTAGCACTGCTACCTCACAGCGCCAGGGACCCGTGTTCGATTCCGCCCTCGGGTAACTGTCTGTGTGGAGTTTGCACATTTTCCCTGTGTCTGCGTGGGTTTCCTCCGGGTACCCCTACACCCCCCCCCCCCCCCCGTCCACATTTTTGGACGGGGAGGCGGGTGAATTGCACAGGGTGTTCAGGGATGTGTAGGTTAGGTGCATTAGTCAGGGCTAAATGTGGAGTAATGGGTTTGGGTGGGATGCTCTTCGGAGGGTTCGTATGGCCTTGCTGGCCGTACTGTTTACACACTGTGGTGTCTGTTCAAATGTCCCATGGGCCCTTATTACATAATTAACAAATATGGTTTCAAAAGCATTCCTGCGATTAGTTATTTACTGGTGTTATCTTTTCCAGTTACACAATTCAGGTGGGTCCCGATACTTTCAGTACCTTGGGGCTTAGGACTTCGGTGAATCTGAATTGAATGCAAAGTCAATCAGTGTCTTTCATTCCCGAGTATAGACTGCCATGCAGAACTGGAGATGAGTCGGTTACATTACTGAATGTAACACACGCATCTTTCCCTCTCCTCGCCTCAAATTCAGTAGCGTGAGCGGCTTGGCCGATTTGAATCAGGAGCGTAGCTCGAAATAAGGATGTGTTCTAACATTTACCGCTCATAAATACAGCACATGCAGAAGCGGTTGCGAAATGTCTGAATGCTTTTGAAAGAGTGTCAGTGTATCGAAGTCTGCAAATCCCAGCCAGGATCATCTTTCCTGGTGCCTTCACTCTCCTGGTGCCTAGTCTCTGTGACAGGGAGTCAAACTGAATTATTTAAGGGCGAGGTGGGGTGGTGGTGGGGGTTGCAGAATTTGTAAAACAAATCCAAAGTACTGACCACCTGCCTCCAATCCCATATACAGTATTGAAAGAATAGCCCTCGAAGAGCTCAGAAACAGTTAACATCATGCTGACAAAACGAAAATTACATTAGCAACTGGGGAAAATTGATAGAAGCGAGGCCACTCTAAATATCAATAAAGCGCGTCGATTTTTAACGCAATAATAATTGGACCAACTCACAGGTCAGTAGCAATTCCTTTTATTCGGTTTGGGGGAAAAAAGGTCTCAGGTGTAGCATAATATCCGAACTCATGGTTAAAAAGTTTGAAATGAAATTTTTGTATCGATATTTTAAGAAGTTCAAAACTACATGGTTATTCGAATGTAACCGGCCTCCAACATTCCAATATAACATAGCTGCGTTAGATTTGAATCGAATATGGCAAGCTATTAACGTTTCAGATCCGTTTTACTTAACTGTTGTTGGCTTTATTTAACTAAAATTCCAGTATGGACTGGTGGTTTATTACTTCATGTCATTTCGCTAAATCGGATAAACAGTTACATAATTCGATTTAAATCGATTTTCACTCCAGCCAATTTGTGCGTTCGGTTATATTTTTACACATTGTTAACGGGTATCACCGAAAATAAAAATAAACAGATTCCACTTGATTTTGCTCTTGCAGGGAACCCCGAGAAAGGTTAAATTATCCCGCTGGATTTAATCCCTGCGCTAACATGGGAGCGAGAGGAATTTCAGAGTAAGTGCGCGAACCGCAGTGGAATTTCGTACGGAGAGTGAATGATCGTCCTTGGCTCGCTAACGCTGTGGGTGAAATTGAAATCTAGTGCCTGTAAGGTGTAGTAAGGTATTCAACAAAAATTCTGCGAATTAAAGTCATACAGAGTTGAATCGATCAAGTTACATTCACTCCATCCACCTGATGGATAATAAAGGAGGATAACTATTGTCTCCTAAATACTGTGCATTGGCACATCTGTCTGATAGGTAGGCAGAAATAATATTGGTACACATTTTGGAAAGGTTTCCGCATAGTTGTAGATTGTTTAAGTGAAGTTAAGGTTAGCTCTTCCAACTCTGGGGGGATCTGCAAATTAAGAGCGTAAACAGCGCAAATAAAAGTGGGAATGATCATAAAATGTGACAACAGGGTTGTCACATTTGGTTACCACAGGACAGCGACATAGTGTGCGAATTACCCTATCCATTAAAATATTTATCCGAGAAGTTCTTTAAAACCGTGCAGTTTTAACCCTCTAAAATTATCCCCGGGATAAATGAACCAGACCACTAGGCTTTCTTACTGAACAGGGGCCGTGCCTTCCTCAGAAACATAAATGGCCTTCAACATTCTCTACGGGTTAAATCAGAATCGGCAATAATCAAATGGGACATCGAATCCTTGAGGTTTATTGGAGGCGCAATTTAAGTGTAAGCATAAATCGGCTAAATATTTAGGAAATGCTTTCAAAAAAAAATAACATTGCGCCATGAAATGGTGTTTGAGTACACACCTCTCATCTCGCATACCTTGCCTTTCATTTTTAGCTGGATAAATATGACTCTAATTTAAAACGAAAGGAGAGATACCGAGTCAAGTGTGTGTGCAGAGTCATAGAGATCTACAGCACAAAAAAATACGTTTTTCTACCCATTGAGTACGCGCCGGTCAATAACAATCCGCTAACTATTCTAATCCCATTTTCCAGCACTTGGCCCCATTGATTTTGGAGGAGCCGGTGTTGGACTGAGGTGGACAAAGTTAAAAATGACACAGCACCAGGTTATAGTCCAACAGGTTTATTTGGAAGCACTAGCTTTCGAAGGGCTGCTTATGTGATGTATTTTTTAACATCTATATCTTGGCGTCGCAAGTGCGTATCTAAATACTTCTTCAATGTTATGAGTGTTTCTGCCTTGATCACTCTTACAGGCAGTGACTTCCAAATTTCCACCAGCCTCTGTGTGAAAAAGAATTTCCTCACATCCCCTCTATATCTTCTGCCTCTTAGTTTAAATGTGCGGACGGTCCCTACCTGTTACTGTGTTGTCCTCATTTATGAATGTTACATTTGGGGAGAACCTTCCATTTCACACTATGTATAACTTTTACTGGACTGTAAATTCCCACGGGTTGCGAATAATGGGAAGCTGAGTGCCTTTCTCAAAGTGAATTAAGAGTCTTTCTCATTAGATAAAAGAAATCTGTGTCTGGAAACCGTATGGAGTGTTTGGACCGCTTCAGCGATTGTCTTTATTTTAGAGTGGGAGATGAATTAGGAGACTTTTTTTAAAAAGTTAGAAAGTAGAGAAATTAATTTGATTGGAGTCAAAGTGGCTCGAAGATACACTAAAATTCTGCGATTTTAATAGAAATATTCAAACGGGTACATCTGAGAATACAATTTTGTTTTCACCAATCATGTTCATGGTTATTACTTGTAATTTTGTGCAGAATTAAGTCTCCCCATCTTATCTGCATGCGTTCGCAAAATCAAAATGCAAAGTTATTTCGTGAACTCTATGGTTAAAACTCGACATATTTTAGAATTGCAACCTGTTTATTCCAAGGTAACTAATCAATGTTTACAAAATGTCAACAACCATTGTTGCTCTGGAGTATTCTAGTAAAATATATGTCATCAACATCATATTCACAAGCTTACAATACTTATACATGACTGTCCGTTCAGGTCTATTCTCATCGATAGCTTTCATAGAAAATAATGATCATTAATCTATCATATTCATGTTTGGTATTATATGTTACACTCTTTGCAAAGGAAGTGAACATCAACTATAATCAGAGTTGTGGGCCATTGGAGTTTGGTCATATTTGGCCCATTTATGGTCCATACTAGGACCATTTCGTCATATTTAGCAGTTGGATAAGGGCAAAGGTGCCCAACGCAATATAGTATCAGTAAATATGGCAATACTCCTTAAACGGACTCCTTAAAATATATAGCAGAGAATGTAACAACGTCGGTTTGGAAACGGGGAGATATTTACTGCTTTGGGCTTGTGTTCTCTTGATTTATAAATAAGTACTTGCTGACAGATAACACATTCCATATTGGGGGTGATGGGGTATGTTCCAACAGCCATTTGTCTCAAGTGTGCTTAAGGAAGCTACTGGAAATCCTAAACTCTAAACGACCACCAATAATCTTTTTCTAGTGGTCGTTTAAATATCCAGGTGACTTGATGCTGAAAGACACTTTGAACAGCCTTCAAGGTTCCCCCACTTCCCCCAGAAGTTCACTCACAAAGAGTCCGCCACTCTTTTGTCTTCTGAAAACATCCTAAAGCGGGTCCGTGAGACAGGGTAACTCCGGGCGAGGAAAGATTTATCTCAGGAACGATTCCCCCCACCCTATTGTCTGCATGGTGCTGCTTTACCCACGGTGTTGCCTTTGGAAAGCCACCATTGCTCTCTGAGTTAATGCGATTGGGTTAAATTTTAAACAAAAACAGAAATTTAACCGAAGGCATAAATTGCTGGCGAATCTCCGGCAACACCTGTGGGGAGAGGCACCAGCTCACTGCTTCAGAACTCTGAGAGTAACCGGATCTGAAATGTTAACTCTGCTTTCTCTCCTCAGACCTGTTGAGTTGTTCCAGTAATTTGTTATTCGTTTCAGAAATCCAGCATCCGACCTTCTTCGATTCATTTTGGAATTAAACTTTACTCCGTTTCACCTCTTTGTCCACTGTCTCCCCTCTCTCCCCCCGTTCAAAATATCGTGTCGACAAAGCAGTACTAAGCAATTCGCTGACTTTATTCACCTGTCTCATTCATCTTCCCAGCACCCAACTCTCTGATTTATCTTCCTTATATCAAACATGGAGTTAAATTGAGTTTATTTTGGGTCAGGCGGCCTTTCAGGTAATGCTCTTTATCTGGTTAAACTATCAGTATCCTCAGGAAACCCGAGGGGTCATGCATCATTCTTGATAGTGGACACGTGAATGGCTAAAGAACAGTTTGAAGTGGTGCTGTTGATTAGCCTATTAAAATGTTAAGGCACAACAAACACTTAATAAAAGGCACATTAACTGCAGCAAATCGCGTGTATCTACACACCTGCTTCACGAGGAAGTGCAGCTCCCCGGCACAAAAAAAGGATATTTTTTTAACCCTGGCATCTCTAACAGACACACAATGGGAGGGAAAACAAAGGTGGAGCGGGGTGCCTCGGTTGATTTTCTCAAGAAATTCCTAACAAGGAATTATTGTGTCCCTTACAGGTTATCTCCTCTGATTCTCATGTCCTGACGGCGAAAAAGGTATATCAAATCCTATCAAACGGTTTTAATCTATGATTTGCAAAGCACTGAGCTCAGCGAATCTGTAGTTGGCACTAGGCTATAGCATACTTAATGTTAATAGAATTATTGTATGATAGACAAAATGGTCCCGGGGGGATGTATTCTATTGTTATAGTCGTGCAAGTAATATATAAATACTCAACAGGAGTTCCCACATTTTGTGATAATATTTCAGCCCCCCGGGTTTTGACACGTTCTACAGGGAATGCTTTTGTTTACAGGTGCGTCTTGCTGTTTGGCGAATGCCATGTGTTTTCCTCTTTACGATATTAAAAGGTTCCGAGCCCGAGGTCAAGGCAGAAGCAATTCATAGAATCCCTATAGTGTGGAAGCAGGCCACTCGGCCCATCCCTGTATTTTCCATAGCTAACCCCGGGCATTACAGGTAATCGAGCATGGCCAATCCACCTAACGTGCAAACCTTTGGAATGCGTGAGGAAACCCACCGGGAGAATGTGCACACTCCACGCAGTCACCCGAGGGTGGAATCGAACCCGGCTCCGTGAGGGAGCAGTGCTGTCACCCACTGAGCCGCCCTGCCACCCACTCCCATAGCAGGATTTCCAAATAGACAGCCCTTGGGGCTGCTGTACTGAATTCATCGTTGAATTTACTGAGCCGTAGGCGGCTCCAACTTCAAGATTGCACCTTGAATACCCCAGATCCTGATTTCCAGCCACACTTGCTGACTGAGTGTTGGAATCCACGACTCCTCGTTGTGTGTTCCTGAGGTCTTGCCTAATACAGTCAGCGACTCTTGATACTTTATGGGACCCCCATTTTAGCAGAACACCGGCTTAAAATTGACACCGCATTAACCGACTTCACCGCCGTTTCTGGCGGCGGCTAAACTCAGAAAAATCGACGAGATTTGAGAAAGCAGGCGCGTATCTGGTTCGTTAAGTCAGTTTTGAAATTAAAATGAAACGATAGAGGGGAAAGCCACCGCGTTGAACTGAGCAGTTTATCAGCTCCTTAAGAATGAATTAAAACGAGAACTAAGAAGGAGTGAGGACCCAAACTGGCAATGAAACCTTTTGACCATGTTCTCCCCATTCTCTGGGAGATGACCACAGCAAACCTGCATTTTGCCACTTACTGTTTATACCTTGACTCCCAGACACACAAGCAGAGATCGTGAACTAATCAGAATACAAACTCTGAAGCCTTTCCTTGTTAAATACTTGGTCTAGTTTAATATTCACAGCATTGGGTGCGCTCGAGTTTCCTCACAGCGTCCGCTAAAGGAGGTTTGATGCTAGTGAGGTAAATCAACATTGCGCGCTTCTGATCTCTCCTTTGCCATTCCTAGCTGATGACTTTCATCACAAAAACTCGATCTGTTCTTGTTCGGCTCAGAATTTAACGCCTTCATGAAAAAAGAGCAACATTTTAAAATAAAGATTCCCCTGTTTCTCAGCTATTTTAAAATACCCTATAGCGCCGAGGCCAATAAAGATTTATATGCCCGTTAAATACCTTCGCTTGCAATTGGAGCTGGTCCGATTTCACAGAGCGGTTCATAAAGTGATGTGTAAATGATCTGGTCGAATGATTCGTTTGCATCGATAGGTATTAATGCATCTTGAGGTTTTTTTTTCCTCCCTTAATGGGAGGGAGTCTGCACCTTCCTTTAAAAGGTAAACACGTCAGCTGCAGGAGCTGTCAGCGTTGTCTATCGCGCCGTTCCTCCATGTGTAAGAGGTCGCCGGCGGCCACCTAACATCTGCCGTAATACATTCAACGTCAGGGTAAATGATTTACATTTAGCACCTTGGGACGTTTAACGCTGTTCAATGCGCAATATAAATGCAAGTTGTTGTTGTGTTCTGGTCGGGCTAGAAGTGCATTTCACAAACCGGCCCAAGCGCCTAAACTCAAGTCTCCAGTGTGACGGCGGGCTGTGGTGCGGGGCGGTTAGTGGTATTAGATCCAAAAATCAATGCCATAATATCGGCATGGACCATCTATAGAGGACAATTCGTGACATACCGTGGCGCCGACCAATGCTTTAAAATCCTTTCTGGCTTAAGGTGTATCTGGTACAAACTTTGCCATCTGCAGGATCAGTCGCAATCCGCTGCGTGGACACTATCCATTCATTGTGTAAAAAATGTCAGAAGACGAGGTGTCCCTGGAAAACCTCCTCAGCTCACTTGTAGACCCGGTTTCCCTTATTGGGGCTAGGCTAACTGCAACCCCAGATGGGTAGCGTGTGAATATTTAGACCGACTGCCCAATGTGAGAAGAGATTTGTTTTCTATAGGGGGAGAAAAGCGTGTTGGTATCATTTGACGTTTTATTGTTCATTAAATTTCTTGTTTAAAACAAAAACCCACCTATACAATGGTTTTTCTTCAACTTAAAGAATATGAGTTGGATATGGAAATTTCGCTCTTTCTCTCTCTCTCTCTAAGTATCAGGAGAGGTGGTGTGACTGCGTTCGGACAATCATTGCCACGTTTCTGAGATCTATGTGTGAGCAAAAGCGGGTTAGTGCCGTTAATCTCATCTCTGTTCTCCTTTATACACGCGTCTCTAAAAACAAAGCAAAATATGTAGGCGGTCTCGCCTTTTGCTGCTTCTTTGACAGAAGTAAAAACGCGGAATTTGTAGTTTTCAATACTTGTCAGGACGATTCATATTTCACCCCTGTCAGTTCTCGCCTATTTCAACATTTAAAAAGAGAGAACGAGCCTGGGTGGGGGTGGGGTCGGACTGGGGTGGGGTTAGAAATAACAATTAAAGCCTAAAATGTTACAGAGATTGGACCCAACCTGAGTGATGAACACATGGAGTCAAAGCAAGGAAGAGAGAGAGAGAGAAAGAGCGACTGGGACCATATTTATCTTTATAAATGCTTAACATGTGCTCCACTGCTAAGGGATTCAACAATGTATAATTCTCAGTGACCAGGGCAAAACGGAGATTGCAAGTTACAATTCCTTCTAGGTCAGCGATCAATGATGTCATTCCTTTCGGAGAAAACCGAGTAAGTAATATTGATTCAACTTTAGATGAGAATTCTGAGCTCCCTCTGCACACGGTCGTGAATTGCAAGTGTGAGTGGGTGGAAGTAAGGGGGAGGGAGGGGGGTGGAGGAGGTGGAGGAGGAGGTTACGAGGGGGGAGATTGGTCCAGTCGAGTTCTGAAAGTTCAGCTGTAAGACCTTCAACGGGGAGAATGGAAGTTTGCGCTGGATCGGAAAATTGATGAAAGAAAATTGAAGCGGCGCGGCGCAGGAGAGAGAGAAAGAGAGAGAGGCAGAGAGAGAGAGACTGTGGCCGAGAGACAGAGAGAGAGAGAGAGAGAGACATGGAGCATCTGTCAGCTCCGCGCTGAAGGGGCAAGGTAAAGGATTCCATCGCAAAACTTACAGAAAGGACGCGGTTCCTTCAAAGATTTAACCCCGACGTAAGTGCCACCATTCTCGCAAACTGCACCCCTTCCTTATTTGCTAAGGCTGTGGCGAATTTTCGAAGCATTGGGGACGCTTTGAAGTTGCTTGAATCGGTTACTTGGGAAATCGCGGGCTGTTTGCGATGCGGGACGGTGACAATCTGAAGTGGGCACTGTTAGGGTGGGAAAGATTAGGGTGGGGGGGGGGGTAGGGAAGGGGGAGCTGGGAAAAGACGATTCGAATGGTGCTCCACACCGGCTAAGAATTCCCCCCGGTTTTCCAGTTGCTTCTGTTTAAGACGAAGTCAGAAGTCAGCCAACATCAGGTTATAGTCCAACAGATTTGTTTCAAATAACCTGATGCCGTCTGACTTCTGACCTTGTCCACCCAGCCCAACACCAGCACCTCCACACCATGTTTAAAACGAAAGCCAGGGGTTAGTTCCGAATGTAATTCATTCTCTGGTTAAGCTGTATGTTTCGCTGGGCTCTGCAGCTTGTTGCCGGAGCTGCATGTACAGCCCTGAGAGGTGCCTATGCACATTCGCGAGGAACAGGCAGAATCGGAGAGTTCGGCATGTTGTGCAGAGACTTGTCTGAGAGTTTGCAAACCTTTCTTTTAATTTAAAAAAAAATCCCTGCTCGTCCTTCCGCAACGTCAGCGAAGTACAGTGGAGCCCAGAAATGTGGGCTGTCAGTAAGTTGACGGTTTTGATGGAACTCGTTTAAAAAGCCGATGTAAAACCAGACCAGTCGAATCCCTGGTTTTTCTAGTTTTAACACAGCTCCTGCCTAAGGAAGAGAAGTCGAGGCTATGACTGAGAGCACGAACGTTCTGCATTTATAAATCTGAGTAGGTAATAGATAGGATGCTAGTGTCCATATTATAACCCCCCCCCCCCCCCCCCCCCCCCCGCCACCTCCTTCCCTCCCTTCCCCCCTCTCTGCAAAGCCCTGCTGTTCTACTTTCTGATCAATGAATGTTACAGAGGCCTGTTCACGTTTAAACCAATGTTTGGAGGGTTCCCAGTTTCAAAATGACAGTAAAACAAAAACACAGGCTCATTCATCAATCTCAGTTTTCAGGTGTAACATTTATTTCTAAAGATCCAGAGTCAACCCACGCGCGTTTCTAACCCGCGCGTGCTTTTGTGTACAGCTAAGGGTTTACCTTTAGACAAACTGAGACTGATCGTGTGCATGCACCAAAGGGCGTTTAGGAAATCTGGACCGTTTACAAGGGACAGGAATACTGAGTTTAATTATCCTACCTTAAATTTATGCGTGAACACAGATAGTGAATCTACGAAATCGTTAATTGCAGCTTTTTTTAAAAGCACGTTAGTGTCTGGTTACATTGTGGAAGGCCTTAAGATTTAATTTGCTCAGCGACTGAACAGGCTAGAATGGTGTAAGACTAAAGTATAATGCACAAAGCGTGCAAAACAATTCAACTGATCGTTAATGAGTCGAATAAAACTTTATGGTTAAAGTAACTTTGATGCGTCATTGAGGGAGACCAGAGGCACACGTGCAGCCAATAGCAAGGACGACCAAAAAAAAGCATTAAAAGGACATTCTTGAGCAGAGACCTTGGGGAGTTTCAAGAGAGGTTGGCAAAGAATCTGTACGGAAAGCAATGTTTGTTTATCACCAACTGCAATGTAAGTATTGCCTTATTCCGAACAGTAATGTCAACTGATTCTAAATTAAGGAACAATTTCATGAATCATTTCTGACAATGTCTGAATTAAGTGAGCTTGATTGAGGGTGACAACAGGCAACAACCTTGAGAGTTGAGTTTACTTATTTAAATGTAATTTTCTTTTTCAACAAAATCTCTTGGCATTGTAAGTGGTCTTTGAGTGTTCTTCAATGTTGCGCTGGCCCAGTTAACCTTGGGTGTAGGGCAGGTGTGGTGTTGGTCTAAACGAAAGCAATGAGGCAGTCCCAACGAGATATGATCATCTGCTCTAACTAATAGCTCGTTTTAAAAAAAAAGTTCTAATTTAAACAAAAGAAGTGAGTTTCTGTGTCGAATCCCTCCATCTCTGGGCAGTTGTCGGTGGACGGGGCTATTGTCCCGGTTTATAGCGGGGCAGTCCTGGGCTGCTTGGTCTCTAGGGACTCCCGCAGAAAAGAAACCCTCAGCTTCAGCTGTTCCTGTACCCGGGTAATGCATTGTATCTTTTAACGCCTACAGAGTGAAAAAAAGACACTTCCGACGTGGCAATGATTAAAAGCGTCGGATTTGGCTCGTACATTACACAGACAGAACATGAATCACCTTGTCTTTCTTATCTGTAGAGATTTGCTTTCAGCTACTTAAAGAAGTAAATACTTCAGTCAACTCTCGTACAGGTTTCATGGCCTTTTCTTAAAATCTGAATAAATCTCGATGGAGGGATTGGGGCAAGCAAAGGCCACGATGAATCTCTGGCGATTGATGGCCAAAATACATAAGACCCTTTCACAAGGTGGTCTTCAAATATGTCCCTCTGTATTTTGGGAGGGGGTTATTGGCGTTCAGAAGGATTGCTGCTAAACGGGGAGGGGGAGAAGCCCCATGCACTGAGGATTTCCGGCCATTGACGGCAGTCCCATCTTGTCGTTTTAAACCCCAGCAACAATGCAGCAGCGTGAATGTCCCGCAGCATGACAGGACGTCAGAAACAAAAGCAGAAATTGCTGGAAAAGCTCAGCAGGTCTGGCAGTCTCTGTGGAGAAAAATCAGAGTTAACGTTTCGGGTCCAGTGACCCTTCTCAGAACTGGAAGGACACCAAGTAGCTCGCGTTAACAACGCCGGCATGGAGTTAGCGAATGTATTCATGAAGAACCTGGGTAATCTGTTTTGTTTTAAACAATGGTTTACAATATAACGTGTCTGTAATAAAACATTATAAGAACACCAGATCACATAAATGCATATATGTATGTGTGCGCATGTGTATGTATAATATATATTTTATATATACACGTGTAGGTATGTATATTTGCTCAGGTATATATATATATACATCTTATATATTTTATGTATATATATATATTTACATAAAAGATCCGGTGTGTTTATGGTGTTATATGTGTGCGCATATGTATAATTTATCTTGACACCGACAGAAAAGATGCCTAATTTCAGCATGACATGGGAATACACTGCACACGTCCAGAAGGTCCATGCCGCCTAAATACTGCAGGCCAGGAACTTGAAAGGGCCCTGTGTTGTTCAACAATGTTAGCTCAGACTTGATTCTAGTCACTGAAATTATGCATTTGGAGCAATTTGATGTAATATATAGACGCTTCACCGTTTAGCCTGTCAGCTAGAACATAGCTAGTGGGATCTGTAGCCCCCTCAATTCTTCCAGCCCAACTTCTAGGAGAGGGCAATGGGCTAAAATATCTTTCAATCGGAAAATAGATCCGCAGCGGATTCGGGGAGGCCAGTTTCCTCTGGGGCAGATCCGAAGTGTGTTATTTCGCCGTCACTGGTTGAAACCGGGCCCAACTCTGACAACCGACTACGAAAGCAAAACAAAAACACAACCCTCACAGCTTACAGCTCCTTTGCCTCCGTGTTAATTTGGTAATGAAACACGTATAAATGGTTCGAAATTAAATTTGAAGATGTACACTGCCAACATCATGTTCAGGGTGCTGGGAGATCACACAACCGCCTCCGCTATTTGAAGTAAATATAATTTGATGAAACATTGTTGGAGGTAATAGGAGATTATTTACTGACTTTAATACAAGGTCGTGACGCTGTGTGCACTGACTGTTACTTTAAATGTGTTCAGTGGTGCCAAAACCCACCCTCAATACTGATATGAATTAGAAAGTACTGTAGGTATTTGGTTGTGAAGTCAGAGAGAGAGAGATGCATGCGAGCGGGAAGGGGACCTGAGGCAGTTTGAGTAGAGTCCTGACGTACAGCCTCCTCCGTAGCTGCTTGCATACCCTGCCGGACTGACTGGTACAATCCAACGCGCAACTGAAGTCTCTATCAACCAGCCAGAGAATCGGAATCTTGATGTGAGCTGTGCAAAAAATCAACCCTGCCACACATTCCGCCTGAAAAATGTTGGATTTCGGTACTTTATTAACGTCGATTATATTCAAACATTGGGGTAGCTGGAGCCGCGGAGAGGGAGCAGCAGTGAATAGGGTTCTCACTGGCAAATGCACCAGAATCACATTCAGGCTAATAGTTTATAACTGGACAGCTGTCCATCCTGTAATCATCTCCAGTGGACAGGGCCCACACCCGGCCGCAGATGAAGGGAGAATGTCGTTTATTTTTCGTTCGCTAGTTGCTCTCCCTATTGATAGCCTGTGTGTCTCTGTCACGAAGGCAAAGTGAGCGCGCACCTTTATAGCCTGAAACCATTGCAAACTGTTCAGGTTTAGTGTTTAATTCAGCACAGCAGCTGAATCCTGCTGGGCGGAGATCTGAAATGGCCTGAGTTCATTCTTTCCCCTCACCCCCCCCCCCCCCTCCACTAACCTCGCCGTCTTTCGGGCTGCTTTTCAGATGATTGACAGAAACCTCTTCGAATAAAACAGCACATGGGTAGCACATTGCTGGCGGTGCGCGGGGTGCGGCAGGGATTGGGGGCGGAGGACAGTGGCGGGGGTGGGGGAAAGGGAAGGGGAGGGTTGGTGGGTGCTGAGAGAGGCTGAGGTGCTGTTGTTGGGGGGGGGGGGGGGTGAGTAGGCGGCGGGGTGAGGGGGAGGGATCAGCCACATTTGGCGTTCGCCTTTCCCGCTGCCGTTTCATTTAGGTGGACCTGCCCCGTGAATTAGTCAGGCGGCTGTGAATGAGAGTTGTGGGGTCAGCTCAGAAGCGCAGATCTTGGGAAAGGAGGGGGGGGGGGAGGCGGTGCGGGGTGAGGGATAAATCCGTGCGCAATGGAGCAGCTTCGACAGTTACAAACCCCCTTTGCCCCCGCCCCATCTCACCCCCTCCCGATAAATCGACCGACCTAATCGAGGTAATAACGGAGCTTTTTTGTTTTGTTTATCAAACACCAAACAGGAGGCCGACTCGGAAAATGCAACAAAATGTGAACCTCGGGAAGACCCATCCCATGTAACTCCCCTCTCCCTTTAGGTCTGGGAAAGGGGAAAGACAATAAAAAAAAGGTTTTCTTTTTAAATTCAGGGAGATCCGTGTCTAATCGGAAAAAAAAACCAAACTGAAGCTCGGGTGTCTCGCTCTGTTTTTTAAAGGGGAGGACAGAAGCAAAGAGAGGGAGTTATCGAGTGTTTTTAGCACCGTCTCCTATGGACGAGAACAGTCCTCTCTCTCCCAAGGCGAATGCTTTCAGTATTGCCTCTCTGATTACAGCGGCCCAGCAACCAGGAAACGAAGCGATTCTGCGAAGTCCTGTCCTCGGCAAACACGTCGATGCCAGCCAGACTTACAGTAGGATGCATTTTAGCACCGTGACAAGAGACATGGAAGGTGGGTGAGCGACCGGGAGGCACGTGGGTTTTGCGGAGCGCGTGGGCGCTAGATTGAAAGAGAATCGCTGGTTTCGGGTGAAATTCCGCCCCCTACCCCTCTCTCTCTCTACCCCCCCCCCTCCCCCCCCCCGATCACGAAGGAAGGTGCTCAATGCGAACACTAGGGGCCCCAAACCACCGCGCAGTCTGCCGCCAGTACAGCCGTGTGTCAGCGAGCAGCGCAAATGAAAATACGATCTGGTGTGTGTCATTTCCCACCCCTACCCCCCGCCCCCCCCCCCCCCCCCCCAACCTCTAGTGTTCGGTGAGCGAAATGTGTCGGGAACGTCCTCTCCTCCCCTACACCACCCCCACCCCTTAAAAAAAAACTTGAGTCCAATTTTCAGGCTGGGCTGGGAGGGGGAGGGGGCTGGTTGGAGAGGAGGGGAAAGGGTTTGGTTTTGGAATTAATTTGACAATCGGCCTTCTTTACTGTTTTGTTGTGGTTTGAAAGGGGTTCTCAATGCCAGTGTGGATCCCCACTGTTTAACTGGGACTGGGGTCTCTCTCCTTCCTCCCCCACCACCAACATCAACTGGGGTGTTGGAAAGTGCATGTTTTTTTTTAAGAAAAAGGGGGGCACTCTCCTGTCAATCAGAAGCATCAAAGTTCCATTGCAAGGCAGCGAAATCCGCATTACCCATGTAAGTGTTTATCTAAATAAGAGAGAGAGAGAGAAAGGAACCGGTTTCATAGCGATGGGAGGCCCTCCAGTCAAGATAAGAGCTCTGAACAAGTTTTGTGCCGCAGTACTATAACAGTGCGGAGATCATTACCACTCAGGTCAGTCCAGGAGAGCTAGACAGTACAGAAGAGGCAGAGAACGCAACAGAGACAGATCAAAGGGCAGGAAGCAGCTAAAGGAGGTCTGAACTGGAAAATATTTAAATCGTTTGGTTTTAATAGAAAGAGAAGGAAAATATTTCTATCCTTTTTTTCGGAAAGACCGCCTGGAGTCAGTTGAGCGATGATCTCGGCCATTTCCAGCCCCTGGTTAACCCAGCTCTCTCATTTCTGCGATGTTGCAGCGTTTACTGCCAACAGTATTAGCAGCCTGAACTCGTCTGGAGCTTATCACCTCGCGCCTTCTCCCGGGGAGCCGGGTCCTTACAACCACGAAAGCCATTACGAAGCGTGTCCGGGCGCTCAGCACAGCGGCTACGGCAGCGGCTTCGGCGGCGGCGGCAGCGGCTCAGTGCCGGCCTCGGAGAGCGGCGGTGACCCTTCCAACTGCTCCTCGATCACCGCGAGCAGTAGCAAAACGCCAGTGAAGAAGAACCCGAAAGTGGCGAACATTACAGTGCAACTGGAAATGAAAGCCCTGTGGGACGAGTTTAACCAACTCGGCACAGAGATGATAGTCACCAAAGCCGGGAGGTAAGGAGCGGGTAAAACACACAGCCGCCGCCATATTCTCACAATTGTCTGTGTTTTTATTTAATCGCTCTCTCTCTCTCTCTCTCTCTCTCTCACCCCCCACCTCTCATTGCAAACCTGTTGCTTACTCAAGATTCAACTTTCAGTAACAAAATCTCCCTTTGTTAGGAAAACTTTTTTTTAGTTTGGCCGAACCTCCAACACAGTTGACAGGCTGACGCAAGACGAAAGTTCACGATTTTCATCTGGGCAATTCTAGTCAAATCAAAACCCCATCCAGTTAAAAGTCAACCCGGCTCCAAGGCATTTACTTAAACTGTTTAAAACAGCGGGGATATTCAAACTTTCACCATTTAATTCCTGGGGTCACCGACTCAGTTCCCATTCCCCCCAACTCCCAATTAGATTTAGGGAGCGCAAGAATCCAAGGTTAGAGTAATTCCCAAAATTCGGAATTAATCGCCGCTGTCCCTCTTTCTCTGGGCGCAAGTGAGATCCTCATAGAACGCAGCAAGTGACCCAAATCAAACTTAACATGCCGAGACTTCGCTCGCTGCAATACAGGCTGACACCTCAGATACTTTCTTAATGATATATAATGTTAGTACTGTATATAAACTGCAGAATAGTGCTGAGGGGCTGGTGTGAGGAGGATGGGGTGAAAGCTACTGCCTGGAAGCGCTAGATGTGGAGATAGTGAACACACTGCATTACCCCGCGATGAACTCAGGATTCTGAGGCTAGGTCTCCCGGCAGTGAATCCGATAGATTTCTGTTTTTTTTCCTCTGTCCCATTCGCATCTTTTTCTCCTCGAGAGAGAGAGAGGGGGGGGATGTCGCACGAGCGAGAGCTCGACCTGGGAGATTGTGAAAACAGATAAAAACGGAGCATTGTCTCCCTCTGTCTCTGACTTGCAGCTTCTATTATCAGAGCGCTTTGTGAGCACTCGGCCTCAGTATTCCGAGATAATAACACAGCCCGCGATTTGCCCCATTCAGTCCGTGCCCCACTCCCATCCCCTGGGCAGCTGGAGACCTACAGGGTGTTCATAATGCGGCGGCAGCACAGAGTCTCAATGCATTGAAATATTTGTGATTTGGAGGAGCCGCTGTTGGACTGGGGAGGACAAAGTTAAAAATCACACAACACCAGGTTATAGTCCAACAGGTTTCATTGGAAGCACACTAGCTTTCGGAGCGTCCTGATGAAGGAGCGTCGCTCCGAAAGCTAGTGTGCTTCCAATTAAACCTGTTGGACTATAACCTGGTGTTGTGTGATTTTTAACTTTGAAATATTTGGATTTACAAATGAGCGAAACGGTTGAGAGTCTGCAAAAAAAAACACTTGCAACAAACTAAAATCTGTTTCATTGCTGATTGCTGACCACAGTCTGTGGGTCTTTTGTCTTTAAGAGTATGCCAAGTCTGGAATTGTTCATTCTTTTTCGAACTGTGAATATTCCCCGCATTTAGGTAAAGGAATCGAAAGTTTAATGTTTACATTTTACAAAAGCCAATTCATTTAAAATTGATTTGGAGTCCATTTAAAACTTGACTGAAACTCTGGACAAAATGATAAACTCTGACTCCCCCACCCGAACCTCCTCACACCAGCCCCTCAGCGCCATTCTGCAGTTTATATATATATTACCAATATAACGTATAAGACAGTATCTGAGTTGTCACTCTGTATTGCAGAATGATAAAACAAATGTTACACAAACGTTGTACAATTCCTAACCTTGAGATTTTCTGATACTTTTAAAAACCAAACTATTCCACTTTGGCCTCAATTTAGAAAATCGAAATACTTTAATATCTCAATTTAACCGGCCATGTTTTTTCTATAAAAATAACTTGCATAACATTGTACGAGGTGGAAGCAGTGTTTTTAAAACGCGAATGTGTGGGATCAATGCCAGATATTTTAAAAGAACATAAATTACCAAAGAAATGCTAAATTTTCAGCGTTATAAAAAAAAGCAGGACATTTAGACAGCGCCTGATTTTAACAGCGACATCATTTGCTTTGCTTCCCGTGTCTTCAGGGGTTGTGTGCAATATATTTTCTAGTTGCTGTCCTGTTAGCAAACGGCGGGAGCACAGTGCTGGGGGTCAGCCGCACTGATATTGGAATAGGCACCCGTTCAAACTCTGCAGAACCCTAAGGCTTTTTATTTTTTCTTAAAGTATCAGTTAAGCTGATGTTCTGACGTAGCCAGTTCTCTTCGTTTCCTCAGCAAAAGTTTTAGTAATTCTGACTATGTATTACATTAGGTTTGTCTTTCATTTTCTTTGGGTTATGTTTGCCGTAACTCGTCATCAGAATTATGGCACTCTCTCAAAAAATTCTGATTCCTTCATTTTTCCTCTCTCCCTCTCTGTATTAATACCTTGGCATAACATCAAACTAATCCGTTTAACAAGTGCCAAATATACTTGTAGTTTTTTTGGACCAGACCCCGTAGAATCTTGTAGATCACCGGGACTTTGTGTAGTGTAATTGCACAGCCCGTCGTGATTCATGCTGTTTAGTTTTTTTTAATGCAGATTTTTTTTTATTTACTAAAAAATGACTGGAGAATCCTTCCAAACGGGTCAGCGAGAAATGATGTTAAACTGAAAGCTATTGTCCCGGAGCATGAAAGATTATACACCCCTGACTCGATAGTTTCCGAAAGTGAGTCAAAATTTAAAGCAGTGTTCCTCCATCACAACTAAATGATACGCCATATTTTAGTGAACGATTTTAATCAGTTCAGTTCCCATGGGCCCCACACAATGCAAGAGAGGATCGCTCAGACACAATATAGTTCCAAGAAAACTTATTTAGGGGGAATGCTCTTAATGTAGCAACAAGTGACTACGACAGGATAATGTAACCTTTAATACAATGCCTCAAAACATGCCCTTCTTTGTAAGTTGTGCCGACAAATAAGGACCAAGAACAAACATTCAAACCTTATCAGAATGCTAGGGTGTACGGCCAAAGAGTTAGGGCATTCGGCCATGGATTGTGCACACGTGTCCAATCCCACTCTCCTGATTCACAGTCTCCACTCCCCATTTGATATTAACAGCAACTTTTATGACAAAGTGCTTTTCACTTTCTTCAATATAAACGGGAGGATAAGGCCGATAAACCTGCAGACTACAATATACTCAAGATTTCACTGTGACAAGGTTGGCTGTGGTTTGAATTCGGCCGGTTTCTTCACTAGAGAAATAAACGTTTGTAAGATTCTCTTATTCAAAATTCGTGTTTTAATTTATGTTGAATTTTAAGAAAATAATTTTAATAATTCTTGAGCTCTTGTATACGAATTCTTTTATTTAAACTCACATCTCAAATACATGTACACATATGCACACACCCTTACACACACTTATAGATACGCAACTGCACATCCTTACACGCACATACATACATACATGCACACAACAATCCTAGAACACTTCCATTCTGCATGTGCCTACTTTAGGATTAGATGGAGTGCAATGAAACATGAAAAGTACGTAAAATAAACTCGCATAAACCACACTGTAACATATGGCAATCATTCGTGTGTGTGTGTATTTTCTTTCAAATACATTTTATTTGAATCTAACGCACAGACCAAAATAGAAAATCCTTAAATAATAACTGAACTTTGATGGGAGGATAGCTGTCTGAACTCTTGTATGGAGATAGGCGCATACATAATTCAGTCAATATTATGTTGCAGTAAGCTAGTTTTTCCACCTTAATTTCAATTATTCACCTGTTGTGATCCTTTTATGTCTTTTTAAAATTCTTTTATTTGGCATTTAAATTTTTTTTTTATCGGATAGTCACGACCAGATGTCTTGATTAAGCTTTCTCAAACGCATAACACTGCTGATGTTGGGAATTTGGAACAAGAACAGGTAATGCTGGAAGCAGCAGACTCTGTGAAGAGAGTTAATGTTTCAATTTCAGTTTTGTTTCACATTGGAATCTGATAGCGTTTCCATCCCAAAATTATATCTTAACTTGCTAGATATTGGGTTTCTTTTTTTAAAATAAAAAAGACATCAGTAGTAGAATCATTATAACGATCTCTAACTTTGAAGAGAAGGATAAGACTCTAGGCCTCTTAGTTTTATAACTAGATAGATAGATCCAATTAGCACGATTTTGACCTTCTATTGTGGGGGAGGCGTGGATTAAAGGTTTTATAGGACAATAAAGGTCATTGTCGGCTGAGATATATAATTATTTATTAAATACATAGCTACACTTTCTCCAGATGGGAATTGAATATGTAAAAGCACATTCTAATCCTATCACCCTGCACTATGAATTATACTTTTTTTAAGATTAAAAGCAGAGATCTCAGAATAGCATGAAGGAGACTGACTCTCGTTTTTGTAACCGGCGGAATGCCTGAAAGCTGGAAGGAGCCCGCTAGAGTGATCCATCTGTAAAGGCTCCTTGCCAATCAGTGGCGGCACAGTTTAATCGCCTCTCTCATTTCTCTTCCCATCCTCAGGAGAATGTTTCCTACATTTCAAGTGAAGATTTTCGGCATGGATCCGATGGCTGACTACATGTTGCTCATGGATTTTGTACCGGTCGACGACAAAAGATACCGGCAAGTAAAATAAAACTTTGCACCATTTCCTTAGAGAGAGAGAGAGAGAGAAATCAGAATGTCAGCTGCTGCTAGCATAGGCGCTGGGGCGGGTTCAATCAGCCATCTCTCCAAAAGGCAGAGATAAAGTCCAAATTAACAAAACAAAGTCTGCATCGCTCCAGGAAAACATACAATGCCAAAACAAAACTCTTCATTGTTGCTTTATTTTATACCAATGCATTTATAAAACAACCACCCTTGATGAACACCAAGAACACATTGAAAGATGCAACTTTTTACACATTAGAAGTGATTTAATTTGTTATAATCCAGTTCAGGGGAGGGTAAATCAGTATTAACTTGGAAATAAAAACAGTCCTTTGCAATTTGCTGTTTAAGTTTGGGGGGGGGGGGAGAGGGGGGAGGGAAGTAGCAAATAAATTTTCGCTCTGACTTGTTTGTTTAAGTTTCTGTAGCGTTCCGAGGAATAGAGGTGCATATATTTGATAGTCTTTTATCGCGGTATTTTGCTGCACTATTTTCTCTCACTGCGAACACTTCTTTCCTCTAAATCTAAACCCACAACTGCTTCTCGCTCGCTGTATCATGGAAACTAAACTGAATCAATGTGTTACATTGTGGTGGGATTGTTGCAGTAAATATTGACTCAGTAAACAGGCTTCGTTTCAATTTACAGAAATGGATGATTTGGGCGGATTGAACAATGTGTATTGTGAATCGCGTGCTGATGCCTAAAGGAATATTTAAATGTTTGAGGATGGTAGAGGGAAGGAAACGGAACAGCTCAGTTGCCTAGAGGCCGATGCACAATAAACTGGGTTCACCCCCTGTACTGACCGCGGTAATTCACAGAGATCTTGCCTCCCCACCTTAGCCAATGCTGATGGAGTGGTTACCTTCGAGCTCTACATAACCAGTTGTCTGTCCCTCTCTCATGGAGAGTGATGCTGGCTCCGGACCACTTAAATGCAGGCAAAACTCATCATACAAGAACGGCCGGCAAACAGGCCTGCAATACGTTTCAGTTGCTATGAATGTAATGGTCAGAGATGAGGAAGGCTGAAGCCGCCTCATGGGAAATTGTAGAAAGTGCAAAGGCTACTTCTTGCTTTACCCTTAATGAAAGCATGCGTTGGAAAAGCAATATAATTAGCGACCTCTGTCACTTTCCCGGTGTTGAAATGAAATTCTTTGCTATATCAACCTTCTGTTAAATACTGAAAACAGCAAACTACCAGACCAGGGACAACTGTAGCCGACTTTTAAAATGCAAAATTCTGGAAAGGAAGGGAAGTGGTCCGTAATAACTCCTCAATGTCGTATACTAACCCCTAGCCAACCGTGTTCACCAGGCGCTTTCCTGCTGGATTTTTGCGATTTAAGGCAGATTTCTTTCAAGGAACAACAGGAGCTGACAACCGCTTGGGGCAATTCTAAAATAAAAGTTCCAGGCTGGGACACATACAGATAATTATGTCTATGATTACAACCAATTTTACGGTTTTTTTTTAAAATACAGAAGTCCAACGGGTAACCGCCAGAAAATGGAGTTAGAATAGTTAAAGTGCTTTCTGTTGTCCAGGGCGGATTCAATGGGCCGAAGAGCCTTTTTAGGTGCTGTAGATCTCTACCCATTATGTTCCCGAGTACATGCGCGTGGAATGCGATTCTGCTCAATGATCAGATACAGGTCGGGCCGAGGGGACATGGGGCATTTCACTGACCTGCACTTTAAACACAAACGTTATTTTCTTTTTTTAAAAAAAAGGAGCATTAAGATGCACATTGTGTCAGCATGATGGAATTCTAAATTGGATTACTTATTGAAGAAGCGTGAAGTGGAAAGGCCTGTGGTGATGTGCATTCTCCAGGGGACTCTGTTTCCAGATATTTGCAATCAGATCCAGTTAAATGCGTTCAGTTTAGATATATTCTAATCAACCAGGGGAGAGAGATGTTACTGAACACCACTGGAGCGGATGGGACGTGAATGCATGCTTCCTCGCTCAGAGATAGGAGCATTACCACCGCGCCACTGGAGTCCTATTATTTCCAGCATGCTTAATTTGCTAATGAGCTGGTTTTGGCTTCCCATACGATTTAACTTTACCCAGTCTGTCCATGCAAGGTACTATCAGCATTGGCACTGCAAACACGGAGTAGTTCAGTTTTCACGAGAAACCCTTTAATCCTGGCGCCTGCAACACCCAGCAGGGATCAGGAAAAGCCACAATAATTATGCTTCGTTTATTCACAAGCCAAGTTAACCTGCCTCCTCAAACAAGTGCGGCATAAATTCTGCTTTGCTCCTAAAATTGAAAGCTGGCCCAGCCCCGTACATCAAACTGGTTTATTGATTGCGATTTCCCAACTTTATGAATGAATTGGCCGTATTTACTTATTCGGTGAATAGCAGCATTTATTTATTTGTCCTTTCCTTTCAGATACGCTTTTCATAGTTCCTCCTGGCTTGTGGCCGGGAAAGCAGATCCAGCTACCCCAGGTAGGGTACATTATCACCCGGATTCCCCAGCCAAAGGCGCTCAGTGGATGAAGCAAATCGTCTCTTTCGACAAGCTAAAACTAACCAATAATTTATTGGACGATAACGGTCATGTAAGTAGGCTGAAGATTTACGTCCCTCTTTTGTTTTTCCAGGCTTGGGTGTCAGGCTGAGAAGCGGTGAATTTTGAAATTGTCTGCTTTTTTTTTCCCAACGCAGATTATATTAAACTCCATGCACAGATACCAGCCACGGTTCCACGTCGTGTATGTCGATCCCAGGAAGGACAGTGAAAAATATGCCGAGGAAAACTTTAAAACATTTCTATTCGAGGAGACGAGATTTACAGCGGTCACGGCTTATCAGAACCATCGGGTATGTGTGTGCGAGTGTGTCTGATGATTATTAGTCATTATTGGAATCATCCTCTGCCCTCACAGTGATGCGGTTGCCGGATTTCGGAGATATTCATTCATCAAAGTTGTTAATGATGGATGGCGACCTGGAAGGATTTTCTTTTAAAATCCAGAAACCATCATTAATTTCCAGCAGTTAAAGGCCGCATTAAAGGGCACAGCTAACTTGAATTTGAACATTGATGAAAAGCTTGGGGTCTCTTGAGTCACGATTAGTTTTCGTGAACTGTGGACTTTCATTGAAGTTAGTTTTAATGGACTCGAAACCGGGGGAGGGGGAATGCAATAGTGACCAATCGATGAATGTTTATCGACGTTTGGTACGGGTTTGCCGCAATTGGCATGATATATTCCACACAACAACTGAAAATAAACCGCGAACCTTAAACAAACAGAGTCCATGCGCCGTTTGTAGTGAACTGTGAGGGAGAGATTTGTATTTGCCTTATTTGCAATTCTTATAGGGCACACAGGCAAGCCATTCCCTTCCAGGTGTCAAATTTGGAGAGAGGCAATTTAAATTTGGACTGTCCTTTAAATAATTATACAGGGGAGCCGAAACAGCTATAAAACTTTAAACCTCAAAAGTAAGATTGAAATGCTCCGTCTCGCTTGCATTTGCCGTGCATATAAAATTGAAGCACGGCTATGTGTCACCAGTGTCATGCCTGCGGATCTTTGCTCTATCATCTGTTGTACATCTCGGCTTGGCATGCATGAACCCTGATTACAGAAAGCTTGGAGCATGAAGCAGATCTTTTTTTTCAAAAAAAAGAAAAGAGCCAGATTTGATTTGGCAGTTCCCGGTTGCCGTTTGAGAGTTGAAGTCTGTTTTGGAGAGTATCTGGGGAAAAGTGTACCCTCATTCCAGTGCATCTGTTCAACTCATTCCTGAAACTTCTGTGCGGAACTCGATAGCTGAGGGAGTTCAGCTCCAAATCCATAATGTTGCACATTCAGCCAACCCCAAAGGGCTCCGGACCTGCAATTATGTCTATAGAAAACTTCCTAAAACCCATTGGGACGCAATTATCTGTGTACATTCAAGGCCTCGGCTGCATTTTTTTTCTCGGCAAGCAACTCAGCAAGAATTGTCAGTCAAAGGCAGCGTGACTCAGTTACACAGAGACACACTGGGTTGCACTGCATTTATTCTTTTTTCACTTTTGCCAGACTCCTGAAATATTAATCTGCAAGAAGTAAGATATGAAGTGATGTCTCAATACTGTTTGAGGCTGTAAATCTGTTTCTTTTTTTTAAGAACTGAAATACCGATGTGTAAGGCTGTTGGCATAGCCCTGATGTCTGTGAGCAGCTGGTCCCGGTCTGACTGCCATACCTCCTGCTTCCCATCAGTTAACCTTTCCGTCTGCAACTGTCAATAACGGATTAAAGTTTGTTTTACAGCCATTCCGGACATTTACAGGGGCATATTTTAACCATGAATTAATAACAATATAACATTTCGCGCCTGATCATTTCTGCATGTGACCACACTGTGTGTGCGAGAAATTATTATTTAATAATTCGATACGTTTGCAAGTTGTTCAATACAACGGTGTCTGTAGTTGAAATGTGACTCCTCTGTGCATTGAAATCAGGGATAAGGTAGCATTGGGCCATTATAAGTGACCAATTATTAGCAGCATCCATTTTATTGACTGTGGTAAACAGCCTGATTTAGAAAGGTTAAATCTGCTGTGGATGTGCATACATCACCAATTCAAAATATCCATTTATTCGTACTTTTTAAAAATCCCCTTATTTGGAAATAATTTTAAACCTTTTTTTTAAACGTTCAAAGTCAAAACGGAGGTCACTTCGGCAGCACCTGCATCTCCCATGTCACAAGGCGTATTTCACTGTTTAAAGTGAAGCATATGTTTATTCTGTACACAAATAAATGTGTCATTTTAAAAGTTGTACATATTTACTTTCACTGTTGTCTCAAGCCCTAACTGCAAGTAAATATTTATTGTTAATCCCCTCAGATCACACAACTAAAGATCGCCAGCAATCCTTTTGCGAAAGGATTCAGAGATTGCGATCCTGATGATTGGTAAGTTTGTGTTTTTGACTCTCCGCTCGAGATGAACTGTATTTGTTCACGTGATTACGGTTTTTAACCTTTGTTTAAAACATGTAATTCAAAAGAAATAATTGTTGCCTGCATTGTCGACTTCTTAAGTAAAACAAAACATACAAACAATACCTGGAATTGATATGAATGTTCTCAAATGAACAGTTTTGTACCATATTTTAGGCCGAGGAATCACAGGCCTGGGTCATTACAGTTAATCAGTGCTTTCGCCAGAAACAGGAACGCAGTGTCTTCACCACAACAGAACGGCAGTGAGAAAGGTACGTCCTTGCATTTCTCTCTGACTAAGCCCAGTCAAACACCCCGTTTCTTTCAGACAAACTAACTCTGGACGTCTTTATCATTGTTTCATATTAGAAAGGCATGAAATAGCTATCCCAAAGTTAAAAATCACACAACACCAGGTCATAGTCCAACAGGTTTATTTGGAAGCACTAGCTTTCGGAGCGCTGCTCCTTCATCGTCAGCTTCCAAATAAACCTGTTGGACTATACCTTGGTGTTGTGTGATGTTTAACTTTCTACACCCCAGTCCAACAGCGGCACTTCCAAATCACCAAGACATGTCACAGGGACTCACTCAGCTAATGATTTACTTTTTGAAGTGCAGTTATGCCGGTAAACCTTAGAGACCAGTTTGCACACAGCAAGATACCCATAAACCACAAAATACTTTTTTTTTCTGTTGTGTACAGTTGGTCAGGGGATGGAATACCAGGGCACAGGGAGCATTTCCTGTCCTTCTCACATCGTTGATGTTTAATAGGTATTAACTGTAAAGTTTCCCTTTGATTTTGAAGACACCTTAGCTCCCTCAATTAGATTGATATGTGTAAATTTAGAATTAGACTGCACCTAGAACATATGATTGATCATTTTACTGTGGATCTAAGGATTGAAGAGTGGATTTCTAGTCTTCAGAGATAACGAAATAACTTCAGCAACTCTGATGATTCTGAATACAAGTGTGTAGCACATGTCAAATTGAAACCGAGAAGTGCCAGGGTTTGTGGACGTTTCTGTGGCCACGCCATAGCAACCATCTACTATTGAACAAGAATGAGAACATGCTGGTCTCTAAGTCAGCACGTCGTAAGTTCAAGTCCCACTCCAACGATTCGTGGACATATTGTAGGCTGCTATTTGAATGCCGTACAAAGGGGATGCCTCAGTATCTGAGGTGCATCTTTGAACTGAGACCACTGCCAAAGGAGCTTATCTGATCACTGCCCTTTCTCTGAGTGGGGCCGTGTGTGTTCAAATAGACTTCCCTGTTTTCTACATTGCAACGGTGACTAACTTTCAAATGTATTTTATTTACTGGAAATTGCTTTGGGACGTCATGTTATGGCAAAGCAATAACTGAAACAATGAAGCGTCCTCAAGTGTTACTAGGGAGCATCAGTGAACCAGCTCCCAGGCCCCAGAGAGATATAAGGTCAGATGTCCAAAACGTTGGTCCAGGAAACAGGTTTTGAAGTGTCCAAAAGTATAAGAAAGAGATGGAGAGATTCTGGCTTTAGTGGCGGGAAACTGAAAAATAGTTAAACATACCTTTCCTTGCGTTTTTAAAAAATAATTGGACAGAGTCGTTCAAGCAAATTCCACATATTTTCATTTTCATGGGGATAACGCTGACAACAGTCTCTCTCCTTGCTTTTTATCCTTCAACTCTCTGCACCTACTTCAAAACAATGTCTTACCTAATCTCGAGTTTCAAAAGAAAGACGCTTTTCGCCAGAACACTACCTTCAGGAAAATAATTTACAGCCTTTTTTTGCCTAAATGTTCCCCAAACCCACCACCTCTTTCTTGCAAGGCGCTTTGAGACGAGTAAACCTGAATTACTTTAACCGAAATCATTTTCTTTGCGGCCTTTCATTATATTTCGCCGCGGGGAGAGCTGTTTTCCTTTTTGCTCTCCACCCTCTATTTGTGATGTAACAAAGCAAAAGTGGTGCCAGGGTACAGCTCGCCTGCTTACTCCCAGAACCCAATTTCTGCGTTTCTGTTGTAATTCATCCAAGAATGGGTAAGGGGTTGGGTTTATCAGAATCTTAATCCTACTCAACCACCCAGCTACTCCAACCTATCCCATCTTCAAGTAATTTCACTTTCGAAAAAAATTACTCTATCAGTTACGCAGTATAACGTAATTTTGTTTTTTATTTAGATTCCCGTACAGTGTGGAAACAGGCCCTTCGGCCCAACCAGTCCACACCGACCCTCCGAAGAGTAACCCACCCAGACCCATTTCCCTCTGACTAATGCACCTAACACTATGGGCAATTTACCATGGTCAATTCACCTGACCTGCACATCTTTGTGACTGTGGGAGGAAACCGGAGCACCCGGAGGAAACCCTCGCAGACACGGGGAGAACGTGCAAACTCCACACAGTCACCCGAGGCCACCGTGCCGCCCCTTCTTAGCTGCAATCACAGACACTCTGGTTGCAATAATAACGATACAGTGTTCATATTCCAAAACTAGTTGAATTGAATTCACTTTCCTTCACCTGGAATCCTGAACATAATTTTGCATTTCCTATAATTTTATTTTAAGGGACAGTGGGAGAAAAAATATACAATTATATGTCTTGTGAAATCGTTCAGAAGAGGGACGGGGTGGATAAACTTACAATTTACAGCGGGTCGGTCTAGTCACAGGGATTTTACAGGAAGGAAAAAGGCCCTTCGGCCCATCTCGTCCGCGCCAGTGGTCAAACATCCATCTCTTCTAATGCTATTTCCCAGCATTTGGCCTTGTATGTTATGGCGTTTCAAGCATTTATCGAAATAGTTCTTCAATGTAATCAGAGTTTCTGCGTCTTGCAGGCAGTGAGTTCCAGCTTCCCACCCTCCTCTGGGGAAAACGTTTTTGTCATCAAATTCCCTCTAAGCCTCTTCCTCCATAAAGCTATGCCCCGAGGTTATTCACCCATCAACTAAGAAGGAATGTTGCTCCTTACCTACCCTGTCTATGCCCATCAGAACATTTTACACCTCAATCGGATTCCATCCCAGTCTCCCCTGCCATAAGGAAAACAACCCCAGTCCCAAGTGTTTAACTTGCACATGAACATCTTCCTATCTCCATTTTAACCCATTACCATAGCCTTCTGTCCCCTCGTTTCCCCTCTGTATGTTTAAAGAGTTTCTCTTTTCAATGTTAATCGCTTCAGTCACCCCCTGAGATGGCGAACACCGCATTCTTACCGTTCCCTGGTTAAAGAAATTGCTCCTGAACTCTCTATTGAATTCCGACTTTGGCCCAACGAGCGGATACACCAAGTCTATCTAAAGCAAGCACATTTTCATAATTTGACAATTCAATATGTCACAGATTGATGTTACTGTGAGCCGGGACATTCGGTGTATGCGTTTCTAAACCTTGGCACGTTATTTTGGTAGATGCGGATGCCAGAGGTGACTATGACCGGGATCCCAACCGGACGGCCATGCACCCGGATCACCCCCATCAGCAGCAGCTCATGTCGCGAGTGCTGAGCCCGGCTCTCCCAGGCGGACTGCACCCGCTCACCCGGCCAAGCCCGCCACACGAACTGCGGCTGGAGCCTCACCCTCAGCCTCCGGACAGCCTCCACCACACCTACAAATACCGTTCTTACCACGACGCTTACATCGGTGCCAAAGCCAGGCCTACTCCCTATCCGCTCTCTGGCATAGCGAGCCACGGCTACCATCACATGAACCCGACTGCAAATATGTACCCTGCCAGTGCAGCGCCTACCAATTATGACTATGGGCACAGATAACGTCAAGGACGAGAATGGGCTAGGTACTTTGTAACTTTTTAAGGAAAGGAACTACTCATGCTGCAAACTAAAGAAGATGCACAAATCAAAGGGGGGATAACCTGTCTCTTTGTTTTAATGGAACTGTTTCCACCATTTGCAGCTCAAGGCAGCTTCAAGTTGCTGAAACTCAATATTTCACTTGAAGGGGTCAGTGACTGAGCGGCAGCTGATTTGATAGCCCACTGACCAATCGCATTGCAGCTGGCTGAAGGGCTTCAGCCATGATTGGTCAGAAATCAGGGCAACTGCAATGACCGTGTTTGTGACTGGTAACTTCCTTTATAGATTGACGTGCGCTTCGCCAATCGGCCGCCGCAGGCCGGTAGATTCTGACCAATTGGGGAAAGGCGTGGGTGGGTGCTCCCAGGCGGTGCTGTCCCACGTGGTCGGATGGAGGGTCGGGGCGTGACTGGCTGCACTGAGGACAGTGAATAGGAACCTTACACTGCAACTGGAGTTTTTATTGTATTGTTCTTAGACGGCAAAAAAAGAGGGGGCTAGTTGCAATTTCAGCTTTGAGAGAAGCCATATGTTGTTTGCGACGGGGGTCGATGGCGAAAAATTCACAAGAGCAAATAACCACGCAGCTAAAGGCTTAACCCGTTCCTGTGTTATAAAAGAGTGTGCTTTGATTGTATCAACGGTGCCGACTATCATCCAGGCTATAACGACATTTATTTGATTGCGTGTTACTACCGGTGGCCTGGTAGATAAATAAAGTAGACATCACATTCCCGCTGCATTAAGTATTATGTTTTTAAACGAAAGCAAGAAATCATTTCAGAACTCACCATGAATTATCGTTGATAAGTTATGCAATGCAAGTTTAAAGCTACCTACTGATCCAAGCATTTGTAATATTTTAATTTAATATATATATGTATTTCTCTCGTTTTTGTGTGCAGATTGCATCTAAATATATTTGGGAAATGGATGTGAGGATGTATTTTACATTTATTCCAGTGCTAATGTTAAAATACAGGCACCCGCCATTAGACAGTCAGCCCAATCCAGACACTTCAGGCCGGTAGTTCGATGACCGGAATTTAAATCACTCGCATTTCTTGTCCGTTCTGATGTCTAGCAAAGAATGCCCTAATTTCTGCATGTATCCTGAAACAGGAAGAGAGATGCAAAACCTAATCGCCGACTAGTCGTTTGCTATTTGTAATATGTTGAAATGTATCCACACACACACACACACACACATCCACAGGGGTATTACCTGTTCAAATTATAGTGCCAAAATTTGGTTATTGCTGAACTGATCGCGGAATGAAGTTGTTGATATTTATTATTCCTTGCAATGTGGATGATTCAAATAATTATATTAATAACAGAGAGAATGCATAGTGGAGTGACAGTAACCTAAAGGATGGCATCTGTAACGGCGGGCTAGTGTAGATAAGTGTAGATACTAAACATGTAGATACTGTATATTCAGATAGCGACCCTTACTTTTTAGTGGCTGATGTTGTTCTAACGTGGAAACGATGTTTGTTGTAAAATGGCTTTCATATTTTTAAGTGAACTAGCGTGTTGTGATTTTCTATATAAACTGATAAAATTAAAGAAAAAGACTAAACGTTCATTTTCTTTTTCTCCTGGGAATAGATTGCATTATTAATATTTTGAAAATAATTCCGACTGTCTTTGTACATCAATTGCCTTGAGAGTTTATAAAGACCCTGTGAAAAGTTGTTCCTGAATGTAGGATTCATGGGGCTTGCTGTAACTATGGCAACACTGCATTTGGCAATCGTTGGGTGGACTAAAAAAAATGGATGAGTTCAGTTTTGGAAGCGAATTGAGGCGTTTGGTAGCAGCACCTCACGCTTTAACACAGTGTCCATAGGGAAAGGTAACCGCCATAATAAAGGAGACGTTGTGGAAACTGATCCTGTTAAGCTTGAACCTTTTCTGTACGCTTAGTGCAACAACAACATAAGTAGCACACACCTCCCCTTGTCTCTCGCTTTATCCACAGCTGCACTATGTTAGATGCCGTTATCTTTCGCCAGGACACATCTGCTTTGAACGCTACGCTTATGAGATAACGTCCAGGAGATCCGACATTAGAAACACAACCCAGAAAAATTCCTAGGGTTAAAGTTGGAAGTAGTGAATTGAACCCATTGCCAACTGGTTGTTATAGAAGCAGAGTACTAGGATATCTGTAGCAGAGCTCTGACTGGGAAATGTTTGAGAATACAGTGCAGCTATATTCATAACTAACTTTCATTGTAAAACAAAAAAAACTTATTTTAACTTAAACTTGAAACCTTGCCCGTTAATGACGTATAGAAACAAAAAAATACAGAGTTGGATATGTGTGTCGCTGGCTGGGCCAACAGTTATTTTCCATTTCTAATTTGCTCAGGAGGCAGTTAAGAGTCAACCGCAAATCAAAAAGGTCAAAGAAGATGCTAGAAATCAGAAATTGTCGGGGAAAACTCAGTAGGTCTGACAGACCGTTGTGAAGAGGAGTCACTGGGTCCGAAAAGTTAACTCTGATTTCTCTCTCCACAGATGCTGTCAGACCTGCTGAGCTTTTCCAGCAATTTCTGTTTTTAAGAGTCAACCGCATTGCAATGGAGTCACATGTAGGATAGATCAGGTAAGGATGGCAGCTTTCTATCCCTAAAGGACATTCATGAACCAGATAGGACGGATTGTCATAATCATCATTAGACGCTTTACTCCGGGCATTTATTTACTTTAATTTTCACCGTCTACTTAGCGAGATTCGAAGCCGCATCTCAAAAAGTTACCTGGGTCTCTCTCCGGATTAATAGTCAAACAGTGATATCAAGAATAAAAAAAACAAAAAAATGGATTCATGACCAAGTGTGCACTGAAATTAACTTAATTAAATTGCGCATTCAGATAAAAGCAATTCCGGTTAATATTTAATGACAAAGAATCGTTCTAATTAAATTTTAATTGTAGGCCATTATTATCTTACAAAATAAATATTAGTTTTATAATTTGTGCAGTGGACAAAATGGAGCTTTGGAGTTTGAGCTGGTCGGATTTTCGCTCGAAATGTGGAGCAAAATCGGATCAATGGCGTTGAGAAACAGATCGTTCCAACTGAGCAGGACAGCACGCAGGAGGGGCTGAATGGCCTCCTATTCCTAATGTTCTTTAGAATTCACTGAAGCTTAAACAGCATCTAGACGGCTGGACGAAAGTTTAAAATACGCTTTAGAAAACACCCGGTTCTAATGATCATGTTAGTTTCGGTTCTTTCATGTGTATATCCCAGAATTTTTTTAGTTACATTCTAAAGATCCATTAATTTAATATCCGCGTGTTCTCTACCAGAAACATAAATAGCTGCCAAGTTTCAGGCTCAAGTTCAAAAATATATGCTCTACATACCTCTTGGAGCAGGCGGGGCTTGCGCCCAGGGCTCAAGACCAAGAGGTAGGGACACTACCACCGTGTCGTAAGAGCCCTCTGAAGCTAATGTCGCAACAGAGGAACGTATTCCGTCTCATTGCACTTCGACAGCTTCGAAAGCGAAGCAAAACTGCGCAATGTTTCCAGTTAATTCGGCACAAGATTAAAACTGCGGTCCTGCGGAGAAAGGGAGCGAAGGAAATTGAACACCCCACTTTCTCGGTGGTTGGTCACTAACACGCGGGTCTCTGTGGGGTCTCAAACCAATGGTAAAACAAAACGGTCATTCATAGCATCAACCTTTAATTTAGATAGCAGGTAAAAACAATGACTGCAGATGCTGGAAACCAGATTCTGGAGCTGCCAGGTTGGGTCTCGGTCATTTTCAATGCACCTGGAATTGTTCGGGCTTTTTGAGACGATTCTGAGGAGGCGCTATCTAAATTAAATTCTGGAGTAGAGTGGTGCTGGAAAAGCACAGCAGTTCAGGCAGCATCCGAGGAGCAGGAGCCTGAACTGCTGTGCTTTTCCAGGTTGAATTTTGCAAGTGAAATAGATTGTTAATGTTTTGAACAAACGCTGCTGTTCAAACCGGCACTTTAAGATAATCACCTGTACAGACTGAAAGTAAATATCGGGAAAATCTGAGCTGTTTCACACACCCTCCCCGCACTCTCACCCATTCCCACATACCCATACACACGGTTAGCTCAGTTGGCTGGATGGCTGGTTTATGGTACAGAGCATGGTTTCAAATGCCTGAGGATACCATAGAGGATTCTCCTGCTCAAACTCTCCCCTCAACTGAGGCGTGGTCTGGTAGGGCTTTACCTTTACATATACACTTTGGCATTGAATGTGAAGCATTGATGTCAAGCCCGGCGCTGATTTCTTTGTAACGTTACACGTTCTTGTCGTAAATTAACTCGTTAATTTCAGGCATTTGTCGATTGGAAAATTACCATTAAAGAGACTGGGCGGCCCTGCTCAATCCAGTAGAGCCGATTCCCCCTGCGTCCATTCACATTCTTGATCCAAGCATGCACACAACAGAGGCAGTTGTGTAGCTAAGCACAGGACCCAATCCCGACTCTCAGAGGCTGGGATCACTGACGTCTGGCTGCAATCGGCAGTTCTTAGGAGTTTCAGCGGATTCCAGTCTGTGTCCCTGCACCTCGTGCTGGGCTTGAACCCGGAGAATCCTGCTTTTTCTTTGTTTGAACTCGCTCCCCGTTTAAACGAGTGGCCGGGGGAATTTCCTCTGGTGTGGATCAAGTCAACCCCCACAGCACGGGCTTCGATTCATCACCGCCCCTCTAACACCTCAACCCGGGTTAAAAGCCGCACCTTTAACCGAATACACGCCAAGGATCTGCCTTTCGTCAGAAGATCGCTTTAGAAAAGTTTAAAAATCACACAACACCAGGTTATAGTCCAACATGTTTATTTGGAAGCACTAGCTTTCGTAGCGCCGCTCCTTCGTCTGGTGGTTGTGGAGCAGTATCACATCACAGAATTGATTGCAACAGGATTGCAGTGCATTGGAATGTAATATTAAACAAATTTAGCTTAAGTGTTTTGCCTTTTAGAACAGTCATGTTAGTTTCGGTTCTTTCATATGTATATCCCAGAACTTTTTTTAAAGTTACATTCTCAAGATAGCTTTTAGCAATAGGTGCCATCTCAGCTCATTGAAGGTGTAAAGTTAAAATCTGTCTGTGTCCCAATGTTAGGTCAGACTGTTTCTAACGTGGGAGTTACAGAATTTTACATGGATGGAGGTTAAAGAGCTAGGACGCGTTGGTGAAACTAAGATCCCAAATAGGCCCAGATCCAGCTTGGATAGCAGTAGAGTTTGAAGGGGATGAATAGCCACCCCCTCGCTTACTCAAATTCCTCGCAAAGATGCGATGCAAATGCCTCTAGAATAGACCTGCACAAAGGCGTGAGGCGAATTTTAACAGGAGTTTCTCCAGCTTGATTGTTACATGGCGGGGAGGCTGTCCTGAACAATGAAGTTAAAAATCACAGGACACCAGGTTATGGTCCAACAGGTTTGTTTGAAAGTAGAAACTTTAGGAGCGCTGCTCCTTCGTCAGGTAACTGCCACCTCAGTCCAACTCCGGCACCTCCACGTCATGGGTGAACTATGAAGAAAATGTCTGAACGTTGGTCAAACACTGAGTAGGATTTAAAAATTACTTTTCATTTTTTATGTCCAGAAGTGCTGTTACAACTCAACGTTTTCTCTTCTTCATCATCAAATCACCTGTGATATATTTTCATCCATTAGCCACCACCAGTAAATCACTCGTGTCTTTTAATTGATGAGTTTACCTGCAAAGCTCATTAAGGAAAATGCAAACTATCAAAAGTGAGTGAGAGAGAACGGGGGGGTGGGGGGGGGGGGAAGAGGGGAAATCAAAATGGAGTTGAAAAGGTGGGATATAGTCCATAGTGTGAGGGGGAGGCACGTTATCATTTAACATAAAAGCGACTAATGGTTTATTGGGAGAAGAGGCAGCTCCACTGACCCCGATATCTCCCTCCCCCAATAGACAATTTGTAAAATAATAATCCTACATGGACCGTGTTATCCTTTGAAACATAGTTTTGTAACAATTATAAGGAGTAGATTATAACTATGTCCTCCATCTCTAGTAAACGTTGCCAAAGAATGTTGGTTAGGGACACTGTTAAAAATCATCTAGAAATTGATTAATACATGACTAACCCCATCACACTGTCCGAGTTTAAAACAAAACAAAATAATTATATAAAATGGACAACTATAATTACTCTATTTTCAGTGTACTACAGAAGCGCGTTTGACAGTCAACTAGATGTCAATCGTTAATAGCCTTGGGCTCTTGTGACACAATGGTAGTGTCCCTGCCTCTGAGTCAGGACGCCCAGGTTAAAGTCCCACCTGTTTCACAGCTGTCATAATATATTTGAACCGGTTGATGAAAAATATCTGAAAGTTGCATTGCTGTAATAAAAAGTATCTACTACATTTAGGGGCCTTGTGGCACAGTGGTGGTGTTCCTACCTCTGTGCCGAGAGGCCCGGGTTCAAGTCCCACCCGTTCCAAAGGCGGGTATTAAGATCTCTGCGCAGGTTGACTAGGAAACATCGGTTTTGGCGATGGCGTCCTGCAGCCACTCGGGAGTCGTGAAGAGGACAAAAGATGAACTTTGTCTCAATTATCTCTTTTTATAATTTCTGTAATTAAAATGGCGCCGAATTATGGCATTCATACACAGTTCACTGTATTTTCATAGATGCACATGACCAAAGAAGTGTTATTCTATTTTTTTTTCCTGAGCTGTGCTGGGGTTTCTCGGCGAATTACACAGAAGCCTGGCATATTCTGTCTCCCCCTATGAAGCCAACCTCATGCGTTGCTCGGGCGAGTAGTGGACAGTCTGGAGGAGGCAGTTGTAAAGAATTGATGTAGTTAATGGAAGAGACACCGGTGCCGAAAACACACATGGATCAGGCGGCATTTATTCCAATTTGATGAAATCCGTTCTGGGGGAGGTTGCTTTCTGCTCCCCTTCTCTGGTCGTATAACTGCTCTTGGTACTAATGGGTCTGTTAAACAGGTCTCAACACACCATGATGAATAAATTACACACCGGGTCTTGTACCTGCAGTTGAAGTGAGACTGTTATGTCGTTATATCCTGCCTTGTTTCATTTCTTGATACATTAGTAATCTCCCACTGAAATCTTCAAAGGTTAAATAGTTATACCAATTCCTACATAAATATATATTTAAATATGAAAACAATTCGACTACATTGAGTTGCTGATCTTTCTTCAGCTCCGTCCAGATGTGCCTTGCTACATTGGCTTGATTTATGTCCAGTTTTACTTGGAGGGAGTGATCTCGATATTAAAAGTGGACTGAATTCTACCCCTCTCGCACCTAAAACCTTGATATCAAGGATTTGTAGTCACTTTGCAGGAAACGGTATCCTACACGGAGAATTGCGGTACCATTAGCAGAATGGTCTCTGTAAGATAAATTCAGTGTGAATATGTTTTCATACATCTAAATTTAATTTATATTAAACATATCAATGATTGAACGCTTACACTTAAAATATCATCCCGTATTTCTTTTAAATTATTCACATAATATTCCACATCCAGATCTGCCCAGGTTGGTACAGGACTCCCATGTCCTCTTGATTAAATTTCGGGTTTGAAGATATCAATATGAAAACTCGCCTCACTCCTTCGATTCTAATGTATGTGGTGCCATGGCCGTCACTAATTAATTTTTCTTTGTTGTTTAAACATTTCGTTTCTTTCGAAAGTCACTGACTCCGGCTTCAAAAGTGAGCCTGAACCCGCGCCAACTGCGCCCTGTTTGCAACCGAACTTACAATGTGAGACAGAGGGAGCAGCGGCCTCTGTGGTTTTAAATCGAGAATCTACTCGATGTTAAACCGGTTGAAAGCTCAACACCTCGAACAAAATGCAGGCTCGGCCTTAGTGAAGAAACATGAATGAGGATGAACTGAATACAACATTCGATCAGAGGGTCAGGTGGTTGTTCAAAGACTGGATTCGAAGTTTATAGACGGTGGGCCATTCTGAAGGGAGAAATTGAACTTGACTGTAAATATAAACACAATGGTATTTTCCCTCCTGTCTGCCTGAGGTTTGGTTTGCCGGTACACCTGCAATTTTCACCCCCTACCTTTTAAAAATGAAGTTCCCAGTGGCCAACAAATAAGAAAGAAAAACACGGACAAATAGATACATAAAGGGACGACGGTAGTGTCCCTGTCTCTGAGCCAGGAGGCCGGTTTCAAATGTGTTATGACATCTCTGAATCAGGTTGGTTAGGAAACTATAGAGAAAGAGAGCACAACAGTCAATGACACTGCAAGACAGTGGAATACAGAGGGAGGTTGCAGGGGTCACGGTAGGGAATGGGAAGGATATAGCGAGGCCGAGGGATTCGGACACATGGGATCTTTGTGTAGACTGGCTAAGTATATTTGGTAAAGGTAGTGATGAAGGATGAGTGTCTCCAGAGAGCTCTCTGGGAACGACTGAACCTCCATATTGAGCCTGAAAGCTGCATGCACCAGTCCCACATAAGAAGCTTAACGTGGAACAGAACCAGTTGTACAGATTCGAGGGGAGAGCTGGGTTGGGTACATTGTGTAAAATGATTTAGAAAGTATGCATAAACAGTGGGAAATTTGAAAAGAAACAATTTAAAAATCTGCAACAAAAAAACATTTAATTTAAAAATAAACTCAAGATCCGCTCCTGCCTCACTCTGGGGCTATGAAATTTAAAAAGGGTTATAATGTTTCAAAGAATGGCAATGAGTATGTTCTAGAAACCAGCGAGAGGTTGACGAAGAGACACCTATTAAATGGTTCTTGAGTTGCAGACTCTTACATAAAATATCAGTTTCTCCTGCAAGTTATTTTTTTAAAGCAGGTAGACGCGCCGTCTCTCTCAGTAGATCGCTTTGTGTACACCTGCGGCTCCCTTTCACTTTGAGACACCGCCGCTCCGTCATTAAGACTTTCAGCTGAGATCCGGCTATTCGTCCGGGATTCTCTCCCTGCTCCTACCCTCCTGATAATGAACAGTCGATGCCCCCGTACCTGTCAGCTCCATCCTGGGAGAGGGGGCATCCTTCGCGTGAGCTGCTGTCGTTTTCAGTCGCCCACCAATCGGGAGGGGGTTACTCTCCAGAAGGACAGAGCGTTCCGTTGCTCGGGCCCTGCTCTGCTTGTCTGAGCCGAACCGGCTCTAAATGCCACCTCGAAAAGGGACTGCAACATGTTGACCAACTCCGACCGACAGATAGCTGTGTGCTTTAAACAAATCACTGAAATGCCGAATTTTAATCAATTACACCTTCCAGTTTAGGTGTTAAGGAATGTGCGTATGTGAAGAAGGGTGTTTGTGTGTGTTGTTGAAGTGAGGGAATTTATCTTTAGTAATTCAAACGATAACGTGTTCTGTCAATGTCATGGACAACAGCTCTATTTGTCTCAATCACCCATTTATTCTCAGTTTCCATGAAGACACAAATCCTGCTTTGAATCCCAGTCACAATGCAGAGAAGGTTAGGGAAGAATTTAACTGTAACATAAAAAAACTACACCCCAGACAAAGAAAATCAGTCCCAGGAAACTCTGAATGCAGACAACTTGAAATTTATGAATAATAATATTCGAAAGAAAATCCGATCATTGATTCCCAAAACACATTTAATGCAAACTTAAATGTGTTATAATAATTTGTACCGTCGACTTTTACAATTAGATGTGAAAGCCAATATATTAATTTAATTAGATTTATACTTCATTACTTCATGAAATCATGTCAGACTCTATAAAACATTTTATTCTCTACAGTTTAGAAGAATTACATAAATTAACTCTCTCTACAGATGCTGCCAGACCTGCTGAGTTTCTCCAGTATTCTCTGTTTGGATTCACAGGTCTGCTGTCTCCGCAGTATTTTAATTGTGTTTACAAAATTCTTTCCCAGTGAACAAATGATGACAGCCGCTCCCGTATAAAATCGTTTTCCAACTGCACCCGCTCGCCGATCATGTTGCTCACGTGACTGTTCCCAGCTATGAACTAGAAGTAATTAAAATAGGCAAGAACTCAGTAAATTCAACGAAAGTGGCAGATTTATTGCCTGAGGCGCGGCCGCGAACTTTCGTGAAAAATGAAAGAAGATTACATTTTTAAAAATTGCAGCTGTAATTGTGCTCGACGAGGAAGCTTCTAAATTACCTTCAGCTTTAATGTGGCTGTTTGGAACCATTCAGATTACATCTTTCTTTTCAAAGGGAGGAACCTTCCAGATTTTGCCCTTTTATATTTATTTGCATCGCTGTACCCCCTGTTGACTCTTTGACCGTACTTTTTTTTAATAAATGTAATTCAGTTGCAATTATTAAGCCCCAAGTGTTATGACGTGAGTCATATTCATCATGCGTTAGGTTGATCCCATTGTTCTCTGTTTGAGGGTCACCTGACCCAGGCGATATCTTTCCAGGTCAGGATGGTGAGTGACTTGGAGGGGAACTTGCAGCAAGTGGTATTCCCATGTATCTGCTGCCCTTGTCCTTCTAGATGGAAGTGGTCGTGGGTTTGGAAGGTGCTGCGGGAGGGTTAGTTACAGAATTGACGAGTTGCAACAGTGGCATCCTGTAGATGGTATACACTGCTGCCACTGTGTGTTTGTGGCAAAGGGAGTGAATATTGAGGCTGGTGGATATGGTGCCAATCAAAACGGGTTGCTTTGTCCTGGGTGGTGTCGAGGTTCTGGGGTGTTGTTGGAGCTGCCCCCATCCAGACAAGTGGGGAGTACTCCATCACACTCTTGCTTTGTGGACAGGCTTTGTGGCGCCAGGAGGGCTGAGTCACCTCGCTACAAAATTCTCTGCCTTGAAACCACAGCGTGTGTAGTTGCCAGTAAACTGTGATTTGTCAGGTGGTATGGGTAACACTTACATAAATGCAACGTCTAAAGAAAGGTGGCCTGTCTACCCAGGCCAACACATTGGCATAGACAGCCTTTCCACTCAGTACAATCGACAACACGGACCTACTATCCATGCCTTCTGGTAGTCCCTGAAATCAGTTTGAAAATCATTTATAATCAACTAGTTCAGGCACTCCTTTAGGGCCGATGGATCTTGAACCCTGACTTCCTAGGTCCTAAACACTGCCGCGAAACCCCCGTGAATTCGGGCTTTAGATATTTCCTAAACAACATGTGCAGAGACCTTATCACACAACCCTGGAGCAGGTGGGATTTGAACTAAGGCCCACCTGGCTCAGAGATAGGGACACTAGCACTGCATCACCAGAGCCCTTCAGGCTTGTAATTTCACTGTGAATGGTCAATGTTTCTGACAGATCGTTGACCTCTTCGAGAAGTGTTAGTTCATGAGACCAACAATTCACCTCAATAGGCCGTGGCTCTCATTGGGACGAGCTTCCTGCTTTGAATCTGAAGGTTATACTTAAGTCTTCCTTCAGCACCAAAATCCAAACTAACTCCAGGGAATGGTCCTGCCTTACCTACCAACACTGTTAATTAGAGAATGATCTGGGCGCTACCCTAGCGGCTCATCGAGAATGTTTATGTGATGGCTGCCGTCAGTACATACCGAAAAGAGCAGACCGGTGATGACGAGTGTGAAAGGCGTTGTGGGAATGTAAATAATGCTCTCAAACCTCCAGTTTAGCGATTGGCGCCATAACAGGATAGTGCATTAACAAAACATGAATAATTAGAACATTGGAAATCACTGGGTCACGTACGTTTTGGTCTGCAGTGAGTAATTAAACAGAGTCTGAAAGAGGTCTAGGGGAAACAGACCAGCCGAAAATGAGCATAGAGAGAGAAAAAGAGAGGCCAGTTGCCAGAAATCTAATATGGGACGTCAATACATTAAATCCATTAACATCCAGTGCGACCAACAATTATCAATTCCTGCGGGATCATGTTCATATTTTGTTTATTTTTTCAAAACAGTGAAAGGTAAAAGAACATTTAGCATAGAGGGCAGGCTAGAAAAAAAGGGTGGGTTACAAATTGTCCGGTGTGAGATTCGGACACTATTACATTTTAATCAGTTACTTTCCTCACACCAACATCCTTGCCTTTTGTACATACTAAAAAAAAACTCAAAAAATGCCAATATTTTCTGCATGGCAAATACTGAAAGTCGGATGTTAAGTACAGAGTTTAGATTTAATTTTGAAAGCTCCGAGATAAACGAGTGCGCCAGCTGCTGAGTTCATCCCAAACTATGGCGCAGTCCATTTAAGAACAAATCGAATTCAAATCCTTTCACAAAACATCTCATTGTTTCACTGAAGCTAACTTCGGGTTGAATCCAATCTCGGGCTAAAATAAAGACAATGTTTGGGAACAAATCTATACATTATTTAAACAACATTGTGCTCAGATTAATAATAGCAGCGACAATTCTTTGAATGTTCAGAATGTTCAGAAAGCCTAATTGTATTTAAATTGTTATTTCTCCTTGGCTTAGCCGAAGTGAAATAATTTTTAAAACCTGTAGAGATTCACGCTCTAAACTCATAAAATTACTAACGCTTGCCATCTAGCGGCAAGTTAGGTTACTGTCAGGGGTAATATCAAACAAATCTCAAATAAGCATCAAAGCTCCACTGAAGTACAAAGGTAAAGTCTTACCATAGTCTTACTTTGTTATTAGATGGAGAGATGATTGGTGGCAGTTTAGGATGAAAGATCACCACTTCTCAGGTGACGGGAGAGGTTGAGAAGGAGATGTCCTTTATAGTAACCTCAGCCAGTGCAGGAATTAAACCCACGCCATTGCCTTCACTCTGCATTGCAAACCAGCCATCAAGCCAACTGAGCTGACTGACCCTCAAATTGTAGTCACTGTTGTTGGAAATGTGGCAGCCAATTTGTGCACAGTAATTTCCCACAGACAACAATGTGTTAATAATTGGATAATTTCTTTGTGGTATTGATTGCAGGTCAAATATTGACCAAGACACTAGGGAGATCTTGAATGTTTCTCTTCAAAATAGTGTCCATTCACCTGTGGAAGCAGATGGAGACTCAGTTCAAGGTCTTAACTGAAAAAATGGGACCTATGACATTGCAGCACTCCACTGGGGTTTAGCCTCCTTTTTTTAAATGCAAAGGTTCTGGAACAGGATCTGAACCCACAGTCATCTGTCTCAAAGGCAAGATTGCTACAATCTTTTCTCTTCCTGACCCACATTTCCATTGTCATGAAGCACCTTAGCTATCTTTTAAGTTTAAATCTGTTTACCAATAAATTGCATGTATATTAACTACAAATGTTCAAATCTTTGTAGCAATGAGGGCACTGTGACTAAAAACAGCTTTTCCTCAACCACCAGGTCAAAAACTGCAGGTTATAATTTCGAGCACAAAATTGTGCCTTTGTGATTGGGTTACTAAAGTTTGTAGATTGGAATCAACAGATTGGAATCAATTAAAATCTTCAGGAGGCAGAGTCATTTTCTTGTAATCAAGGTGATTGGAAATGGTTTCACACCCAAATAACAGACCATTGATCTCACAAATAAACATGGTTTTCTGCAGTTCTCAGCAATGTTAGGTGCATCTTTCTAATATTTTGTTTCTCACACATTTTGAAATTATAATATTTCAAATTGATAAAACCAAGAAGAAAGGTTAGGGTTGGAAGAGCCAGTGTTAATTTGCTCACCTCACTTCAGTTGAGGAAGTGCAAATGCACAATAATATTATACCCATCATGTTGTAAGGAAGACTGGTTTTTGCTTGTAATTTTTCTCCAAACTCACACCATTTCTTTGATGATAATTGTACCCCACAATATCAACTTCATTCACACTGCGTACAAACCATATTCAAGATTCTGGCAAGACATGGTACATACAAACACACATAAAAGCTTGCATTTAATATGTCTATGGCTCTGAAAGTGTCCACCTTCATATAAAATACTAAATTGTAAGCATAAAACCTCTCTTTGCTAATCAGAAGCAACAAAAATGTTATTTCCAGTTGATTTTTTCTGATCTCTTGGAGGAAAGAGGCCAAGCAGCTTCCAATTTAGAGAAATGTTTGACAGAAAGAGCAATTAGCCACTAATTGATCTTGGCCTGTGCCTGTGACAGAAAGGAAGCATCCTGTCAATTTTACCACCCTAATTCTTTCCTCCATTCTGTTCTAGTGCAAAGTGAGTGGACAAAAAACATATTCATTTAAAGAAAAGTTACAAACTTATTTTGATGGTCGCAGAATATGTACATGATACCATTGTTAGATATCCAAAGGAACAACCAAGCCATTCAATTCAAATACTAGCAGTATGCAGGTTTTGTTTGTTTGTGAATGTGTGCATATTATCTATGTTGTGCTTGGTTGATAATTCCATTAAAAGAAAGCATTTAAAATTCATTTTACCCAGTAAAAATTAAAATCAAAGTATTTAGAATCAGACAGATTTATAGGACTGAATGAATCCATTGGGCTCATTATGCCTGTGTAAACTCTTTGAAAGAAATGTCTAATTTATTCCCAATGTCTTCGCTGTAGCCCTGCAACTTAGTCCTTTTCAAGTACATATCCAATTTCCTTTTGAAAATTCATCTGGGAATCTATCCCTCCAGTATTTCGAATCATGCATTCATGAGGTTGGCCAATTGTGCGATCAAAAGTGTCCCCCTTTCACCCCCTCCTTCTCTGGCCATTCTTTACCAACCCACTTCCCAGATCTTTGATCCAACTGATTAGTCTACCTGCAGTCATACAGTCAAATAGCATTGAAACAGACTTTTCAATCCAACTAGTCCATGACAACCATGTTCCCAAACTAAACTAGTCCCACTTGCCTGCATTTGGCCCATATCTCTCCAAACCTTTCCTATTTATGTACATATTTAAATGTCTTTTCAACATTGTAACTGCACTGCTACCACCACTTCCTCTGGCAATTGATTCCACACACAAACCATCTTTGTATAAAAAACATTGCCCCCATGTCCTTTTTAAATTTTTCTCCTTTAATTTTAAAAATATTCCCCCTAGTTTTGAACTCCACCACCTTAGGGAAAAGACTTTTGTTATTCAACTGATCTACGTCTCTCCTGATTTTAGAAATCTCTATAAGATCACCCTTCAACTTCCCACGTTCCAGAGGTAAAGGTCCCAGCCTATGCAGCCTATTTTTATAACTTACACCCTTTATTCCCAGCAACATTCTGGTAAATCTTTTCTGAACCTTCTCCAGTCTAATAATATTCTTTCGAAAATAGGGTGACAAGAACTGCACACAGTGCTCCAGAAGAGCCACGTCCTGTACAACCTCAACATGACATCCCAACTCCTATACTCAAAGGTCGTCAGGGAGAAATTGAATATGGAGACTCTTTGCTGACCATTGTCAATCTCCTTTCCCCTATCTTCTTCAACTTGATTTAGGACAAAATCCATTTAGTATGTCATTCAGTGTGTGGCTGGTTCAATTAGTGTATATTAAGGTCTAAGCTGGCCCTTTCCTTCAATTTTAAACTGGCTTAAGTAGAAGTAATGATGCATTTCTTCACTTTCCTACTTGGTACATGTAGCACACTGGTGTAAACTAGTGTAAGTAGCAAAGTAAATAGGCTGGTTTGGGGTCGTGGGTAAATATTTTTTTTTCATTCAGGAACAGAGATAGAAGTCAACATCTATTCGCAAACCCAGATCCATCATGACCAGAATCTGAAAACCTTATGTGTATCATATGTGAGGCAGACTGTTTTGCATGACTGACAATTACATTTATTTTTGAGCTTGTCAAGCAGCGGTGATCATGTAGCTAACTCATTACAAAATGGTGGAAAATATGCTGTTTGAACATATAAATCAAGTTAAAACTTATGACCAGATATTTTTACAAAATAAACAATTATATGGAAGAACATTCTGATCAAATAATCAGCAACATAATATATCCCAAAATTGATAAAAATCACCAAAAGCATAATATTCATTCCAGAATCTTGAACTTCACTCTGCAAATAATTTAATGTCAGTATTTCAAATATGTGAAACTTGTCTACTGTTGTAATATAAATACTACTTGTCAAACAGGCAATGAGAGAGAAACCAGCATGTACATTATTAGAAGAGTGGAGTAACACCTCAAATCAAAGTAGGTCTTTGGCCTTCAATTTGGTTATTAATTCAATAATTTGTTTAGATGGCAGCCACCTGGTAACTTTGAGTAGGTTATAGAGTCATAGAGATGTTCAGCATGGAAACAGACCCTTCGGTCCAACCCGTCCATGCCAACCAGATATCCCAACCCAATCTTGTCCCACCTGCCAGCACCCGGCCCATATCCCTCCAAACCCTTCCTATTCATATACCCATCCAAATGTCTCTTAAATGTTGCAATTGTACCAGCCTCCACCATATCCTCTGAAAGTCAAAACAACAGCAGTTTAAAAGGGAGAAGAGCAGACAAAGGAAGCACATGGTGAGGACAGTGCAGGAGAGAGAGAGAGAAAATCTGCACAGTTACCGCCTTTGCTGTTTGAATTCGCTGGACATCGGAGTGCATCTGGGAAAATTAACGAACAGTGAAATTCACAACTAATCTTGGAGGAACTGTTGGGCGAAGTTCACAGCACAGAATCAGATAAGTTAATTGTTGTTTTAAGTCTGTCCAAGAGAAAGGCTGCAGTAGTGGGTACAATGGATTCTTTCTTGATTATATGTTTTTGGAGATAAGTCTCTTGGTTAAATTTAAAATATAAGCCATAGCTATTAATTTAACCTGGGGCAGTGTTTGTAGAGGAATAAGACGGTGTTATTTTCTGGGTCTGCAGATTGTGAAGGAGCAAAAGTGGCCTTTGCAGTGATATGTACTTCTTGTCAGATGTGGGAGTTTAAAGAGAGTTTAAGGGTTACTGCGGATTATATCTGCCATAAATGCTGTTGATTGTGAATCTTATCAGATTGAGTGGATCGGTTGGAAAGACAAATAGAAGCGATGAGGAATTTGCAACAGCAACAGTATGTGATGGATGGCAGTTATAGGAAGAGGGGAAAGTCTCAGATACAGTCACATGGATGGGTTAACTCCAGGAAGGGTAAGAGAGGTAGGCAGCTAGAGCAGGAGTCTTTTGTGGATATACCCATTTCAAACAGGTATGCTGTTTTGGAAAATGTAGGGGGTGATGGATTCTCAGGGGAACGTAGCACAAACAACCAAGTTTCTGGTATTGAGACTGGCTCTAATGCAACAAGGGGTACATCGGCTTCCAAGAGATCAATTGTGTTAGGGGATTCTGTAGTCAGAGGTACAGACAGACATTTCTGTGGCCAGCAGAGAAAAAGCAGAATGGTGTGTTGTTTCCCTGGTGCCAGGATCAAGGATGTCTCAGAGAGGGTGCAGAATGTTCTCACGGTGGAGAGGGGCCAGCAGGAGGTCATTGTCCACATTGGAACCAACGACATTGGAAGGGAAAAGGTTGAAACTCTGAAGGGAGATTACAGAGAGTTAGGTAGAAATTTAAAAAGGAGGTCCTCAAGGGTAGTAATATCTGGATTACTCCCAGTGCTACGAGCTGGTGAGGGCAAGAATAGGAGGACAGAGCAGATGAATGCATGGCTGAGGACCATGGGAGAAGGAGTCACATTTTTGGATAATTGGAATTTCTTTTGGGGTAGAAGTGACCTGTACAAGAAGGACGGATTGCACCTAAATTGGAAGGGGACTAATATACTGGCAGGGAAATTTGCTAGAACTGCTTGGGAGGATTTAAACCAGTAAGGTGGGGGGGGCAGGGGTGGGACCCAGGGAGATAGTGAGGAAAGAGATCGATCTGAGACGGGTACAGCTGAGAACAGAAGTGAGTCAAACAGTCAGGGCAGGCAGGGACAAGGTAGGACTAATAAATTAAACTGCATTTATTTCAATGCAAGGGGCCTAACAGGGAAGGCAGATGAACTCAGGGCATGGTTAGAAACATGGGACTGGAATATCACAGCAATTACAGAAACATGGCTCACGGATGGGCAGGACTGGCAGCTGAATGTTCCAGGATACAAATGCTACAGGAAGGATAGAAAGGGAGGCAAAAGAGGAGGGGGAGTGGCATTTTTGATAAGGGATAGCATTACAGCTGTGCTGAGGGAGGACATTCCTGGAAATACATCCAGGGAAGTTATTTGGGTGTAACTGAGAAATAAGAAATGGATGATCACCTTATTGGGATTGTATTATAGACCCCCCAATAGTCAGAGGGAAATTGAGAAACAAACTTGTAAGGAGATCTCAGCTATCTGTAAGAATAATATGGTGGTTATGGTAGGGGATTTTAACTTTCCAAACATCGACTGGGACTGCCATAGTGTTAAAGGTTTAGATGGAGAGGAATTTCTTAAGTGTGTACAAGACAATTTTCTGATTTAGTATGTGGATGTACCTACTAGAGAAGGTGCATAACTTGACATACTCTTGGGAAATAAGGCAGGGCAGGTGACTGAGGGGTCAGTGGGGGAGCACTTTGGGGCCAGCGACCATAAGTCTATTCGTTTTAAAATAGTGATGGAAAAGGATAGACCAGATCTAAAAGTTGAAGTTCTACATTAGAGAAAGGGTCATTCTGACAGTATTAGGAAAGAACTTTTAAAAGCTGATTGGAGGCAGATGTTTGCAGATAAAGAGACTGCTGGAAAATGGGAAGTCTTCAGAAATGAGATAACAAGAATCCAGAGAAAGTATATTCCTGTCAGGGTGAAAGGGAAGGCTGGTAGCTGTAGAGAATGCTGGATGACTAAAGAAATTGAGGGTTTGGTTAAGAAAAAGAAGGAAGCATATGTCAGGTATAGACAGGATAGATCGCGTGAATCCTTAGAAGAGTATAAAGAAAGTAGGAGTATACTTAAGAGGGAAATCAGAAGGGCAAAAGGGGGACATGAGATAGCTTTGGCAAATAGAATTAAGGAGAATCCAAAGGGATTTTACAAATATATTAAGGACAAAAGGGTAACTAGGGAGAGAATAGGGCCCCTCAAAGATCAGCAAGGCGGCCTTTGTGTGGAGCCACAGAAAATGGGGGAGATACTAAATGAATATTTTGCATCAATATTTACTGTGGAAAGGATATGGAAGATATAGACTGTAGGGAAATAAATGGTGACATCTTGCAAAATGTCCAGATTACAGAGGAGGAAGTGCTGGATGTCTTGAAAACGGTTAAAGGTGGATAAATCGCCAGGACCTGATCAGGTGTACCCGAGAACTCTGTGGGAAGCTAGAGAAGTGATTGCTGGGCCTCTTGCTGAGATATTTGTACCATCAATAGTCACAGGTGAGGTCCAGAAGACTGGAGATTGGCAAACGTGGTGCCACTGTTTCAGAAGGGTAGTAAGGACAAGCCAACTAACTATAGGCCATGAGCCTGACGTCAGTGGTGGGCAAGTTGTTGGAGGGAATCCTGAGGGACAGGATGTACATGTATTTGGAAAGGCAAGGACTGATTTGGGATAGTCAACATGACTTTGTGCGTGGGAAATCATGTCTCACAAACTTGATTGAGTTTTTTGATGAAGTAATAAAGAAGATTGATAAGGGCAGAGCAGTAGATGTGATCTATATGGACTTCAGTAAGGCGTTCGACAAGGTTCCCCATGGGAGACTGATTAGCAAGGTTAGATCTCATGGAATACAGGGAGAACTAGCCATTTGGATACAGAACTGGCTCAAAGGTGGAAGACTGAGGGTGGTGGTGGAGGGTTGTTTTTCAGACTGGAGGCCTGTGACCAATAGAGTGCCATAAGGATCGGTGCTGGGCCCTCTACTTTTTGTCATTTACATAAATGATTTGGATGCGAGCATAAGACGTACAGTTAGTAAGTTTGCAGATGGCACCAAAATTGAAGGTGTAGTGGACAGCGAAGAGGGTTACCTCAGATTACAACAGGATCCGGACCAGATGGGCCAATGGGCTGAGAAGTGGCAGGTGGAGTTTAATTCAGATAAATGCGAGGTGCTGCATTTTGGGAAAGCAAATCTTAGCAGGACTTATACACTTAATAGTAAGGTCCTAGGGAGTGTTGCTGAACAATGAGACCTTGGAGTGCAGGTTCATAGCTACTTGAAAGTGGAGTCGCAGGTAGATAGGATAGTGAAGAAGGCGTTTGGTATGCTTTCCTTTATTGGTCAGAGTATTGTGTACAGGAGTTGGGAGGTCACGTTGCGGCTTTACAGGACATTGGTTAGGCCACTGATGGAATATTGCATGTAATTCTGGTCTCCTTCCTATTGGAAAGATGTTGTGAAACTTGAAAGGGTTCAGAAAAGATTTACAAGGATGTTGCCAGGGTTGGAGGATCTGAGCTACAGGGAGAGGCTGAACAGGCTGGGGCTGTTTTCCCTGGAGCGTCGCAGGCTGAGGGGTGACCTTAAAGAGGTTTACAAAATTATGAGGGGCATGGATAGGATAAATAGGCAAATCTTTTCCCTGGGGTTGGGGAGTCCAGAACTAGAGGGCATAGGTTTAGGGTGAGAGGGGAAAGATATAAAAGAGACCTAAGGGGCAACCTTTTCACGCAGAGGGTGGTACGTGTTTGGAATGGTTATATGTATTTAGCACTTCAAAAAATTTGGAGCCATTGATCTGTGAGCATGTGTAATAGTTTAGTAAGAGTATAGAACAACAAAGCATTTCGCTCCTCAAATCTGTTGTCCATTCGATTAGATCAAGGCTGATTTGCCTTATTTCAAGAGATTCCCTACAGTGTTGGAGCAGGCCATTGGGCCCATCAAGTCCACAGTGATCCTCCAAAGCTCATCCCACTTGGACCCACACCCCTACCCTAACCCTGTAACCTTGCATTTCCTGTAGCTATTCTATCCAGTCAGCATATCGCTGGATACTATGAGCAATTTTGTATACCCAATCCACGTACCATGCACATCTTTGGGCTGTGTGAGGAAACTGGAACCCACAAAGACATGGGAAGAATGTGCAAACCCCAGAGACAGTCATCCAAGAGTGGAATCAAACCCAAGTCCCTGGCGCTGTGAGATGGCAATGCTAACCACTGAGCCACTGTGTCGCTCTTAGCCCTTATTTACCAGTCTTATTTTCATATCCTCTGAAACACTAACTTAACACAACATCTCACCTTGAAAGTTCCAATTGACCCCAGCAGCCATTTCCTTTGAGCCACTACATTTGATGTTGAAAAATTGTCTTCTGGTTTCAACTCATTTGGTTCTTCTCATCTGTGATCTATTTTAACAGCAATATGTAATCCTGGTTTCATTACGTGAAATCATTACAATTAATCTCACAATTTATAGAATCATAAAATTTTACAATGGAGAAGGCCATTTGACCCATCATGTCCACTGATTCCTGAAAGAGCTGCCCAGCTAGTCCAGTCTCCAGCCCTTTCTCCGTAGCTCTCCAAATTAATTACTTTCAAATATATATCCAGCTCCCTTTTGAAACGGTTGTATTGATACTGTGTTGGCTACTCTCTGAAGAAGTGCATTTCAAATCCTAACAGCTCTCAGAGAGAAGAATTTCTCCCCATCTCAGTATTAGCTCTCTTGCTGACAGTTGTGAAATTGGGACCCCTAGTTACTAACATACCAACTAGCGAAAACAGAATACCCTTCCTTACCCTGTCAAAATTGTTCATAATTTTGAACATCTTAATAATGTTACCTATTAATCTTCTCTGTTCCAAAGAGAATAAGTTCAGTTTCCCTAATCTTGTATCTAAAATCCCTCATTCCTGATGTAATTCTAGTAAATGTCCTTTGCACTCTCCCCAGGGCTTTAGCATCCTTCCTTAAATAGGCTGCCTAGAACTGAACACAATATTCCAAATGTGGCCTGACCAATGACTTGTAGAGGTGTGGCATCACTTTCTTGTTTTTGTACTCTATATCTCTATTTGTAAACCCAAGCTCCAATAAGTTTCTGTAACAATCATTTCAACTTTCCTGGTCACCTTCAAAGAATTATGCACTTGAACGCCAAGGTCCCTCTGCTCCTGCACCCCCTCCAAGTTGTATCTTTGAGCCTGTATTTCATGGTTTGCAATATGATTTCTTGACTTCATACAAAAAACAATTCCCATAAACCAAGCGGATGCTTTCTAATAACTGGAAGTTGACACAAAAATATCTGGGATTAATTTACTGTTCCTTGATGATAGTAAAATGTAGGGTATGGGTATGAAGGTGAGTTTGAGATCTGAAGGGCCTGTTGTGCTGTATTGTTCTATATTCTATGTTCTATATGATTTCAACTTCATAAGACATTTAATGTGAGCTACTTCTATAATACACTAAATTGTCAAACAGGATTCTTTCATAGATCATCATATGCAGAGCAAACAGTAACAATGTATTGTTAAAGTTACCTCAATTAAGACAACTTTGAACAAGTTCACAAAATGTTTAAATAAGCAAACCTTCCAGTACAGTTCCTCTGACTGGCTTTTTCAAACTTTCCTGAATTTTGTCTTGGCTAACCAAACTACCAGTCAAAACTTTAGTCAAAATTACATCAGCAGTTATATCCACAAAGCTGACTTTTACCTACATCCACTCTGGACATGTAATAATCAGGTATATTAAATGCCCGTGTTCACAAAGTTCTTTGAAATACAATATTGGTTCCGCAATGTCACTACTGAGACAATAGATTCATGTAGAACTCGGAGCTCAAAAACTGCATGAATTTATGTAAAACTCTGTTATCTCACTTTTTAGATTGGAATCAATCTAAACATCAGGTCATAGACAGAGAACACAGGGGGCTAACACCTTCAACATATTGTCTAGCTATCACCATTGTTAACAGCTAACCCGAGAATGCAACTTTTAAAAAAAGGGTTTTGTGATTTACACATGAAAGAAGTGAAACTATCACTGTATTCTAACAGATGAAAGGCTTAACAGACAATCAATTCTTCAATGTATAATTTCAGTTACATCACACTGCAAATTTTTGCTATAAATTCTGTGTTACAATCGAGCCCTCCACATTCACCTGATGAAGGAGCATCGTTCCGAAAGCTAGTGTGCTTCCAATTAAACCTGTTGGACTATAACCTGGTGTTGTGTGATTTTTAACTTTGAGACAATAGAACACATCTTTTAAACAATGCATGCAGAACATATACAGTGTAATATATACAGAAGAGCATGCCATCAGATACCTCAGATGTTTATTGTTGTTAGTAATCAGGGTGTGTATTGGCAACCACTGTGTAATCCAATGTGAGTCAGGATTTAAGGCAGGGACGAGTATGTCTATTTATTGAGGGCAGTGTGTATTTAACCAACTCAATAAACAGACTACAGATATTTTTCTTAGAGTCAAAATATTGATTCCCGGGTGAATAATTAATATTAATTTAACATGCGAATCATGGAAGGAGTTTTTTTAACCACAGTTATAATGGTTAGCAGGTCTGACTTCTGCGATTTTTTGATGCCGAGTTACCGGACTCAAAACATTAATTCTGTTTGCTTCCCAAAGATGCTGTCAGGCCAACTGAGTTTCTCCAGCAATTTCTGTTTTTATCTCAGTTCTTAAAAATCTGTTTTTCACATTCTCTACCTTTTTTTTACTATTCCGTTTTTGTTTCAGATCTCCAACATCCGCAAATCTTTGTTTTGTTCTAGGACCCCTGATTGAGTGAAGTGAGACTTGCCAAAGTCTGCTCTCTGCTTAAACATAGAAGACTGGTGACAAGTTAAGCCAGAGAGGACCACACCCCAGGAAAGGTTGAGAACACAGCTCTTGGCATGGGGCATGGTAACTTCAGCCAGTCGAGAAATTGAAGAGGAATTGAACTCACCCTGTTGGCATCACCCGGCATCACAAACCAGACATCCAGTCAACTGAGCTAACCAATGCCCAATAGAGTGGAGAATGTGGGCAGTGATACCAGCACCTGTCACTACCTCCCTCTACCAGAAACAAGAGGTCATAATTCTCAAGCTAGCCGTAGAATATTTTTCACTAGACAGAGAGGCCTACGTCTTTTCTAATAGAATTAATTAATTAATTAAAAATATTAAGGGTGCAAGACTTCAATCAAGAAGATCTTCCCACTAATTTCTATGGGGAAGTGGGTGATAAGTACAATACTAGGCATCATAAATATAACAGTTATTAATCACAGAATCCCGACAGTGTGAAAGCAGGCCATTCAGCCCACTGAGGCCGGATTAACCCTCCAAACGGCATCCCACCCAGACCTACCACCCTAACCTGTCCCTGTAACCCTGCATTTTCCATGGCCAATCCACTTGACCTGCACATCTTTGGACTGTGGAGAAAAACCCACACAGGCACAGGGACAATGTTCAAACTCTACACAGACAGTGACCCGAGGCTAGAATTGAATCTGGTCCCCGGTGCTGTGTGACAGCAGTGCTAACCACTGAGCCATCCCAGATTGGACTCCTCCATCGTCAGACCACAACAAAACGACGGTTGGAGGAAGAACGCCTCATCTTCCGCCTAGGAACCCTCCAACCACAAGGGATGAACTCGGATTTCACCAGTTTCCTCATTTCCCCTCCCCCCACCCTGTCTCAGTCAAATCCATCGAATTCAGCACCGCCTTCCTAACCTGCAATCTTCTTCCCGACCTCTCTGCCCCCACTCCAGTCTGACCTATCACCCTCACCTTGACCTCTTTCCACCTATCACATTTCCGACGCCCCTCCCCCAAGTCCCTCCTCCCTACCTTTTATCTTAGCCTGCTGGACAAACTTTCCCCATTCCTAAAGAAGGGCTTATGCCCGAAACGTCGATTCTCCTGTTCCCTGGATGCTGCCTGACCTGCTGCGCTTTTCCAGCAACACATTTCCAGCTCTGATCTCCAGCATCTGCAGACCTCACTTTCTCCATCCCAGATTAATCCAACCTCCCCTAAAATGAATTAATATCATTGTGAGATGGTTTGAGAAGAGCAAAACCAGAGCCATTGGGTCAACTGGTAAATGTTGTATAATCTGTGCAATGTAATATCCAATCACACCTTTAGAATGAATGCAAACTGAGACTGGAGCGTCAAAGCTCTTCCTTGCTGGGGAGTGAGATTAGATTAGATTCCCTCCAGTGTGGAAACAGGTCCTTCAGCCCAACCAGTCCACACGGACCCTTCGAAGAGTAACCCAACCAGACCCATTTCCCTGACTAACGCATTGTTGGACTGTGGGAGGAAACCCATGCAGAGAATGTGCAAACTCCACACAGACAGTCGCCTGAGGCTAGAATCGAACCCAGCACTCTGGCGCTGTGAGCCACTGTGCCGCCCCAAAGTATTAGTGGTACTGGTGTTTCACCCAGGGATCTGGTCAAGAGCTTCAGCCTGCACTTACACATAAGGGCTGCAGCAATGCCCAAATCTCAACAGTTTCACACCAAGAAGTGCAAACGCAGCTCAAAATGAACTCCAACAATAAATCATTGTTGACACGCACCTGGGCCTAGACTCAATAGCTCAAATTTTTATCAAAGAATTACCAGTTCTACCCTCGCTTCCCTTTATTGACTTCCCAATTTACCTCAAATGAATCTCACCACTTCCTCGCTCATTATGTTTTCGTAAATCTCTGCCCACATCTGTTTGTAATATTAAAAGCATTCGATTTATCACAGAATAGGCGGAAACCCCATTAAACGTCTGTTCTATAGCACTGGGCCTGACTCAGGGATGGGAAGCTGTCAGGGAATCTCAAGGTCGAAGCAGTAGAGCCGGGTAACTTTTATGATTTTTCCACGGCTGGCCCGCTCCGAATTTCCAACAACAAAAAAAGTATTTTGTAGCCCATCAGTCGCGCCTTTGATTTCCTTTACTTTCCTGTGCTTTGCCAATTACTGTGCAACAGATGCAACTGGGAGAGGGGAGACGGACAGACATATGGCTGAAAGCACGCAAGTCAACAGGACAACAAAGGACACCAGGCATCCCAGTAATATTCATCTGGGAGACAAGATTGGTGCTGAAACAATAACCAGTCCGGTAACTGTTAGCCTGCTCCACACGAGCATGAAAGTCGCCTAACTTCAAAGTGATTCACTGCGCGCGAGCCTCCAGAGGGATCTGATGGAACAGCGTCTCAAGACAACTCTCTCTCCTGGTCAGTAAATACAACAGCAACGTGCTCCCGCTTACTATCAAACCAGAAAAACTTGTTACGTACTGGCTGTCTGTGACATTTTATGCAAATACTGTTGATATTCTGATTTATTTACACCATGTGTTTCGTGCAGATCGGTTTTTTTTAAAACAATATATTCACCAGATAGACAAATATTTAGAATGAGCCAGATGGCCTATTTTTCCATCTGATTTGTCCACAGGTTTCTGGTCACGGGTAATTAGTGCGCAGGAGGCTTTAATGTAAAACTTCAGCACCCCACGTCCAATTGGAGGCCGAGCTTCACGAGTATGAGGCCATTCTGCCCATCGTGCTTGTTCTGGCTTTTTGAAAGAGACTGTTCACGGCTCTGCAAATTTGTACCGCTTTATAGCTTACGCTACCACGTTCAGTTTTAAGCAAGAGGAGGTAGGCGGGTGGCACTGAGAACACAGAGGGTCATGAAATTAGAGAGGGAACAATAATCTCTCAATTCAGAGCCCTGGTTGCCCCGTGATAGCGTCCCCACCTCTGGACAAAGATTCCTGTGTTCGAGTTTCAGAGACGTGAGAACATCTATGAACAGATTGATTAGGAAATGTGTAAACTCTCCATTCAAAGGGGTATTGGTAGATACTTTCAGAAGAATGCATCAGGTAACAAGGTGGGGGGGGGGGGGGAGAAGGGGGGGAACATTTGATGTACGTAGGAATACAGTTATTAGGAGTTTGTGTCGAAATGGAATGGATGGCCATGCCCATTGTACAATCTGTCACTGGTCAGATAGTTCAAATAGAACATCCCCAGTCTGCATTCCATTGAATAGATTCACCTTATGTATACAACATAGAATGAGAGGATGTTTCTCCTCCCCACCACCCCCCCCCCCCCCCATCACCCATAGAAGAGTCTAGGATCAGAGAGAGTCTCAGAATAAAGGAGTGTCAAATTCAGACTGAGATGAGGAGGAATTCCTTGCCACAAAGTGCTGTGGGGGCAGAGTCCTTCTGTATATTTATAGTTAAAATAGATTCTTGATCACTTGGGAAATTAAGGATTGTGAGAAAAGGACAGGAAAGTAGACATGAGGAATATTGGATCAGCCATGATCCTATTGAAATGTGAAACAAGGTCAAGGGGCTGAATGGCCTATTCCTATTCCTGTTTCTTATGGCTGTCATGAGGCCTTTCATCCAGTTCAGCCAGTGCCAGCTCTCTGCAAGAGTAAGGTAGCTCAATATTTGCTCTTTCCCCTTAAGCCTTAATTAAAATTCTATTCAAGTGCCTAAAGGTCATTGACCTGAAACATTAACTTTGTTTCTCTCTCCAAATGCTGCCAGACCTGCTGAATATTTCAGCATCAGACAAAAGATGGAAAATTATAGGCCAATTAGCCTAACCTCGTTGTTGGTAAAATTCTAGAATCCATCATGAAGGATGAGATTTTGAAATTCTTGGAAATGCAGGGTCGGATTATAGAAAGTCTTCATGGATTTGGTAAGGGGAGGTCGTGCATGACAATCCTGTTAGAATTCTTTGAAGAGGTGGCAAGTAGGTTAGACCAGTGAAACCCAGTGGATGTTATCTATCTAGACTTCCAAAAGACCTTCAATAAGGTGCCTCATGGGAAGCTGCAGAGGCCATTGTGTTCAAAGTGAGCTACTGGCATGGATTTGGGAGTGGCTGTCTGACAGAAGGCAGAGAGTTAGGATAAAAGGTTCTTTTTTGGAATGGCAACCGGTGACAAGTGGTGTCCCATCGGGTTCAGTGTTGGGGCTGCAGCTGTTCACTTTATATATTAATGATCTGGATGAAGGGACTGGGGGCATTCTGGTGAAGTTCGCTGATGATATGAAGTTAGGCGGACTGAGGAGGTGGGGAGGCTGCAGAAAGATTTAGGACAGTTCAGGAGAGTGGTCCAGGAAATGGCTGATGAAATTCAATGTGAGCAAATGTAAGGTCTTGCACTTTAGAGAAAATAATACTGGACTATTTTCTAAATGTTGAGAAAATTCTTAAAACCGAAGTACAAAGGGATCTGGAAGTGCTAGTCCAGGATTCTCTAAAGGTTGATTTGCAGGTTGAGTCCGTGATTAAGAAAGCAAATGTAATGTTGTCATTTATCTCAAGAGGGTTGGAATATAAAAGCAATGATGTGCTTCTGAGACTTTATAAAGCTCTAGTTAGGCCCCATTTAGAATACTATGTCCAATTTTGGGCCCCCACACCTCAGGAAAGACATACTGGAGTGTGTCCAGCAGAAATTCACATGGATGATCCCTGGAATGGTAGGCCTAACATATGATGAATGGCTGAGGATCCTGGGATTGTATTCATTAGAGTTTAGAAGGTTGAAGGGAAATCTAATAGAAACTTACAATAAAATGCATGGCTTAGAAAGGGTGGACACTGGGAAGTTGTTTCTGTTAGGCAGAGAGACTAGGACCTGTGGGGACAGCCTTAGAATTAGACGGGTCAATTTTGGATGGAAATGAGGAGGCATTTCTTTAGCCAGAGAGTGGTGGGTCTGTGGATTTCATTGCCATGGAGCACAGTTGAGGCCGGGAAATCAAGGCAGAGATTGATAAATTCTTGATCTCAGAAGGAATTAAGGGCTACGGGGAGAGTGCGGGTAAGTGGAGTTGAAATGCCCATCAGCCATGATTAAATGGTGGAGTGGACTTGAGGCGAATGGCCTTACGTCCATACCTATGTCTTATGATCTTATCTTCAGTTTTCAATTCCACTTCATCTCCATTGTGTGGTGTCTGAAAGAATCCAATTCTGCTTTCACATCTACTTTACTACCTAATCAGTCTTCAACTTTAAACAATACTAGTTTGACATATTGTGCAACCACCTCTGAAGTATTGAGAGTAAATGTTCCAAAATTAGGTATAACCCACTAAATAATCACCTTCATTTTTAAAAAATTCATTCTCATGATGAGGGCATCACTGGCCAGGCAAACATTTATTGTTCATCCCAGAGGGCCTGGAGTCACATATAGGCCAGATCAGGTAATTTCCTTCTCTAAACCAGATGAGTTTTCCTGACAATCAGCAATGGAATCATAATCACCACTGAATACAAATCCCACTATCTGCAATGGTAGGATTTGAACCTAGGCCCCCAGAACATTACCTGGATCTCAGGATTAACAGTCCGGTGATAACACCACTAGGCCATCACCTCCCCATAGCACTTTTCATGTTATTTATGAAATGTAGCAACCAATGTTTGTACAGCAAGTTCGATAAAGAGCAATGTGTCAATGATCAGATAAACCTGTTTTGTGATAGTGCCTGAGAGATAAATATCAACCACCTCATCTGGGAAAACTCAAAGCTTTTTTTGGAAGATTCCTTTTGGATCTTTTACAATCCAAGAGGATAAAGTAACCCTTGGTTAAACATATCATCTGAGGGATAGCATGCCAACACTCTCTCTATGTTGACATTGGCCCACAATTTGTGTTTGTGTCGAAAATCATACTTGAACCCACAAGCTGAGGCAACAATTGCTACTCACTGAGCCAGAATAACACTATGCATAGCTCATGATTTAATACACAACTACAAATTGGACTCAATGAGTGTCTTGACAATTTCAGAATTGATTGTGATTAATAATCTTGCTGAATTTATTTTTTTATTGGGATCTAAGACTGCAGAAAATTGCAGAACTGTGGATATAAACTATCTGATTGCAACTTATGTATGCTGTTTCTTCGGAATAAGGCAATGGTCTCTCTAAAATAAAGAAAGTAACTCAGATTGACATAAAACTAAACTACAAAAAGCAAACACTGCAGTTCTGGAAACCTGCATAAATATGATCTCCATTCAATATCAATATTACAGAATAAGCTTCTCCCGACTGTGCGAGCAGAATTGGGATACCCGGTGCAAAGTAGAATCTCACTAAAGCAGATCTAATGAAATATGTTTACAACTGGAGAACTTACATAATTTTAAATAAATCATTGAAAGCAACATTTTTATTTTAAGTTGGGAAAATATATTCCAAACACAGTTCAAAATACTTATTTTGCTGTAAAGTACTTTAGAACAACTTGAGGTCTTGAAAAAGGTGGCAAATCAGACATTGTGTTTTGCATTCGCTAATGGGTGAACAAACATGTTCTCCAATGGAATACATCATATATGCATTGCCATGGCTGCTGAGATGGCTCTATGCATGTACAGTGGTTCGTGCCTGCACGCAGTGACTTATAACTTCATCCCAAAGCATTCCAGGTGGAAAATTAGCAGTGATAATTTGCACAACATCATTATGCACAGACTGAAATGAGATGGAAGGTATCAATGTGTCCAGGGATTGTTAGAGGGTATCACTGTCTGGTCTTGGGGATTGGTACAGGATTTCACTATCTGGTTTAAGGGAATGATGGAGGTATAGAATCCTGAGGCCTGCGAGGAGGGGGTGGAAGGGTATGAGCTAAGGTAGAGGGTACAGTTTGGCTTCCTTCCTAACCTGGATCCCAGTTCTCCTCAATACATTACCCCACTACCTATCCTTTCCTTACCCAGGTATGTTAGCCAGCTGGCTCTGCTACACTCCAGCATAACTGCAATCTTTTAATCCAATGAATGCAACAAGAAGAAGAGTGAGCCTGCCATGCTGACTGATCTCTCCCATGACCTCAGCTCCAGCAAGTATTTGTTATGACTAGGACACATTCACGTTCAGCTAGTTGTTTGTAGAAATTGCCATTAACTAACTGAGATCACTTTGGAGTTTATTTGCGTTTCTTGACTGTGAACAATTGAAGCAGCCCCATCTTTCTTGTTAGCAGCTGCCTGACTTGTCACTGGGAGAAATGCGAGGAAACGTGTAGCATTTTTGAATATTCATGCTAGCAGCTTAGCAATTGTGTTGTGTTAGCACCAGATAAGGTTAATTAAATGTTGGAAACACGAAAATTTAGTTAGTGCAGTAGTTCAACAGTTAGCACTGCTGCCTTACAGGAGCTGGGACCCAGGTTCAATTCCACCCTCAGGTGACTGTCTATGTGCAGACTTATATATCCTCTCCATGTCTGTGTGGGTTTCCTCCAGTGGTCCAAAGATGTGCAGGTTAGATGGATTGACCATGGTGATTTGCCCATAGTGATTTGCCCATAGTGTCCAGAAATGTGCAGGCTAGGTGGATTAACCATGGGAAGTGCAGGGTTGGAGGGATGGGGTGGGTCTGGGTGAGATGCTCTTCAAAGGGTTGATGTGGACTCAATGGGATGAATAATCTGCTTCTGCATTGTAGGCATTCTAAGATCATGGTTTGCATTCCTGCAAGATTGCAAGAGCCTTTCTAGATATATGAAAGGTAAGAATGGACATTGGATCACTGGAAAATTGGGCTGGACAAGTACTACTGGGGAAGGAAGAAATGGTGGAGGAACTGAATAGACATTTTGCACGAGTTTTCACAATGGAAGACACCAGCAACATACCAGAGCTTCAAGAGAGTCGGGGGCAGAAGCGACTGTCGTGACCATCACTAAGGACAAAGTCATGGGGAAGCCAAAAGGTCCAAAGGTGGATGAATCACCCAGACCAGATGGTCTACACCCTAAAGTTCTGAAGAAGACGGCTAAGGAGATTGTAGAGACATTAGGAGTGATCTTTCAGAAATCACTGGAGTCAGAGAGGGTCTCAGAAGGCTCAGAAGGATGTAACACCCTTGTTTAAGAACGGAAGAAGGCCAAAGACAGAAAACTGGAGGCCAGTTAGCCTGACCTCAGTCATTGGCAAGCTTTTAGAGTCCATTATTAAGAATGAGATTGCAGAATACTAGGAAGTACATGGTAAAATAGGGTTGGGTCAGCATGTCTTCGTCAAGGGAGGTCATGCCTGACAAATGTTTTAGAATTCTTTGACAAGGTAATGAGCAAGCTAGACAAAGGAAAGCCAGTGGATTTCCAGAAGGACTTTGCTACACAGGAAGGTGTTAAATAAGATTGGATCCCATAGTATTAGGGGTAAGGTACAGGCATGGACAGAGGATTGGCTGAATGACACATTGGCAGAAGGCAGGGAGTAGAGACAAATGGTTCTTTTTCAGGATGGCACCTGGTGACTAGTGGAGTTCCACAGGGGTCTGAGTTGGGACCACAACGTTATACATTAACTATTTGGACGAAGGAGCTGAGAGCATTGTTGCTAAGTTTGCAGATGACACAATGATAGATGGAGGTACAAGTAGTGTTAAGGAAGCAGCAAAGCTGCAGAAGGACTTGGTACAGACTAGGAGAGTGAGCAAATGAGTGGCAGATGGAATACAATGTTGGGAAGTGTGAGGTAGTGCACTTAGGTAGGAAGAATAGAAGCATAGACCATTTTCTAAATGGGGAAAGGCTTTTGAAATCTGAAGCACAAGGGGACTTGGAGTCTGAGTTCAGGTTTCTCTTAATGTTAACATGCAGGTTCAGGTGGCAATTGGAAAGTCAAATGCAATGCTTGCATTCATTTCAAGAGGGCTAGAATACAAGAGCAGATATGCACTACTGAGGCTGTTTAAGACTCTGGTCAGACTGTATTTGGAGTATTTTGAGCCGTTTTGGGTCCCTTGTCTGAGGATGGATGTGCTTGTACTGGAGGGGATCCAGGCGAGGTTTATAAAGAATGATCCGGGGATGAAGTGCTTGTTGTATGAGAAGTAGTTGAGGACTCGATAGAGGTTAGAAAGATGATAGGGTATCTGAATGAAATTTACAGAACACTGAGGGGCCTGGATACGGTGGACATAGAGAAAATATATCAGCTAGTAGAGGTGACTGGGACTTGAGTGCACAGAACGCACTCAACCTCGGAGTGAAGGGACAGCCTTTTAGAACTAAGATAAGGAGGAATTTCTTCAGCCAGAGGGTGGTTAATCTGTGGAATTCATTGCTGCAGCAGGCTGTGGCGGCCAAGCCATTGAGTGCATTTAAACAGGTTCTTGATTGGTAAGGATTACAGGGAGAAGGCAGAAGAATGGGGTTGAGAAACATATCGGCCATGATCAAATGGTGGAGCAGACACAATGAACCATGTGGTCTGACGGTCTACAAATTTTATTCCTGGTCACCATTCCATCTCTCTCCCTGCCAAATGACCATTCACAATATTTAGTTTCTATTTGATCTCAGGTTATGCTTCTTACCCTACATTCACAACCATAGGCAGCTCACCAGCACCTTTTCAAGGGGAATTGGGGATGGGCAATAAATGCTTGTGAGCCAGTGATGCCCACATCCCACAAAGTTAATTTTTTAAAAAATTCACAGCTATCAATATATCTGCCTAACACTACTCAATACATTTTCCTGGTTGAAATGCTCATCCATGCCTTTATTATCTGTAGGTTTGGAGATAGTGAGGACTGCAGATGCTGGGGAGTCAGAGAGGATAAAGCATAGAGCTGGAAAAAGCACAGCAGGTCACACTGCATCAGAGGAGAAGGAGAGTCGACATTTCAGGTCGGAACCTTTCATCAGGACTTGGGGAAGGGGGCTGAGAAATAAATGGAGGCGGGGTGGGGGCCAGGGGAAAGGTGGGTGGGATGGCAATAGGTGGATCCAGGTAGGAGGTGGCTGCGATTGGTTAGTGGGAAGGGGTGGAGCGGATAAGTGGGAAGTGAGATGGACAGGTTTGGTCAGGTTAAGGAGGCAGGGCAGAGAGGGAGGGCTGGACCTGGGATGAGATGCGGTGGGGAGATTTGGAAGTTCGTGAATTCTATGTTAAGGCCATATGGTTGTAAGCTCCCAAGGCAGAAGATGAGGTGTTCTTTCTCCAGTTTTCATGTAGCCTTGTTATCTCTAGGTTTTACTATTGCAATGCTGTTCTGCCAGACTCCCACATTCTAATCCCTACAAATCTGAGGTTATTCAAAGTTCTGCTGCCTGTTTCCTGCTTATGTCAGGAGTCTTTCACCTAGCATCCCCATGTTCACTAACCTACGCTGGCTCGTATTTAATTACTTTGATTTTAAAATTGACCACTTTTGCCAAACGTTTGGTCACCTGAATAAACATTTCCTTCGATAGTTCAATGTCATAATTTGTTTAATATATAGGTCTGATTCAAAGTATCTTTGGACATTTTATTATTTTAAAAAGCACCAAATCGATACAAGTAGTTGTTGTACATAAATGGAAGACTTATTTAAAAACAGAAGTTGATTCTAGATATTTCACGAAGAACCATGTACACTGTACGTTGTTAAGATATGACTCTCAAAGCAAATGCACAGTATTATTAGATAGAGCTTTTTGCCCTGGTCTTTTTTATCCCCTGACAGTGGGGAGGGGCTTGGGAGGCTTGGGAGGGTTGGAGGGGGGGGGGGGGGGTCCGGTGAGGTTGGTGAGAGTGGGAACGGGGTTGGGGAGAATGAGGATGGGATTGGGTAGAGTGGGAGGGGTTGAAGTGATTAGAGAGGGGGTGGGGGAGAGTGGGGAGGGAATTTGATGAGAATGGAGAGGGAATTGGGGAGAGTGGGAAGGATTGACAAGAGTGGGGATTGGGTTTGGTGAGAGTGGGGTGGAGGTTGGGGAGAGGGTTGGGAGACAGTTGGGGAGAGTTGGAGGGGTTGAAGAGTGTGGGGAATAGGTTTAGCGAGAATGGGGAGGGGGTTTGTGAGAGTGGGGAGGGTTTGGGAAGAGTGGGAGGGGCTGAAGAGAATAGGGAAGGGATGTGGTGAATGAGGGAGGATTTGAGGAGATTGAGGAGGGGACTGGGGAGAGTGAGGAGAGGGTTAATGAGTGAGGTGAGATAGGATGGAGATTTGTCGTCTCTTCTCAATGATGACTTTTCTAAAAAGCGTCCATTCAAATATTCTCGATGCTGATCTTATTTGTCCTTTTCACAACCCAAGAGAAACCAGAGACAATTCAGTTTGCTGAACTGAATATTTATATCTGAACAGCGTCGGTCTTTACGGAGATAAACTTACCCTGAAAATAGTTGGTTCAGGTGAGGGGAGACGGTGAACGTCACAGAATCTTCGCTTGCTCGGTTTCGAAGGCGAATTTTAAGACCAGATTGAGCTTTTACACCAGTCCTAATAAAGGAAGATTGCTAACGTGGACATTAGAATTTAACATAGGCTTGCAAAAAAAAAATTCGGAAAGAATTAGAGGAACCGTGTGTACCAGTGACTCATTCCCTGCTGAGCCCTTTTAATAAACAGGATGATCGCAATTTTCACCGGCCAGCCTATTGCTTTGATAATAAGGGGGATGTGAATTAAAACCAGCCCCGATCCACAATCTGTCTGGATAAACATTTCCCCGTTTAAAATGCTCAAATGACTTGCATACGAAATGGTTAATCGATTGGCTGCTATTTCACTTTGCAGACTGGATTCCACTCCTGACTTGTTGTGCTGCCGGGTGCTAGGTAACCGCTTCATACAAATACAGGTGTGTAAAACAACCCAATGTAACTCACTATCAATCATTCGTCAGAGTCACAATCTGTCAGACAGGTATTTCAAACGGCGGCTCATACAGCGAGCAGCCAATCCCTTAGAAATGTATTATACTGTAAGTGCGTTTCATTCAATTGTTCTCACCTTCACTAACTCAGTTTTTAATCCTTTCCGAGTAATAAATAATCTTTTAGGAAAAATCTGGTTGCATTTTCACACCATCAGGTGAGTAGTTAGGATGTGGAACTCACTGGCAGAGAGTGTGGTGGAGGCTTGTTCAATCGAGAGTTTTAGAAGGGGATTCGACTGTTATTTTAAAAAGGAATAATGTGCAGGCTTACCAGAGAATGGCAGCAGTGCATCTTGTAGATGTGTAACTACTGTCGCAGTGCCAGTCGTGAAGGGTGTGAATTTTGAAGTCGGAATGGGTGCCACTCAGGCAGTCTGGCATTGAACCGATTGAGTGCTGTTGGAGTTGTTACTCCATCCAGGCAGTTGGAGAGTATTCCAACAAACTCGCTGAGAGATGAGTTATTCATCTTAGAATTGATGGCACTGATCTGCTTAATTCAAGGGTCTGTGCAGAGTGGATGGGTGATTGGTCTCTTTCTTCACTGTCACAGTTCTTTGGATATATCATTACCAAATGTTGTGGAACCTAACATAAATCATAGACACATCTATAAAAGTTGAGGTATTGATGATTAAATCACAGAAAATAAATAATAGATTCCATGTCTTTACAATTTTAACAAGAAATGGGCTTAATTTAAAGCTTTTTGAAGGGTTGGCCAGTTATGTGCAATTCTGGTCTCCCTCCTAAAGGATGTTGTGAAACTTGAAAGGGTTCAGAAAATATTTACAAGGGAGGGAGGGAGAAGAGGACAGAGAGAGAGAAATGACTGGTGGTGTTCCATATTGAGGATCACCACCCTTCGGGCCAGAGAAAAGGTTGAGAAGGAGAGTTCTTCATAGTAATCTCAGGCAGTGTGGAATTGAACTGCTGGGGTTATTCTGCATTGCAAACCAGACATCCAGTCAACTGACCTAACTGGCTCCCATAGGATACTATAATGTATTCTTAGATATGCAGAAATCTCCATATCTGGGACAATTGGTGATTGTTGGGCACCATGTCAAAACTGACTGTGTATTGGCAAAAGATACCTAGGGAGGTGCAGAGTTTTATTTAGGAACAGGAAACAAATAGTATACAAGAAAATACTGTCAAGTTTAAAAGATAAAATTCACAGTTTAAAAATGGAGATTAAGCTTTGAAGATACTATTCACATTACATTTACTGCATTTTCTTTTAAAATGTTTATTTTTTAACCCTGTGTGAAGTTACTAATACATTCTTTGACTCTTGGCCTTCCTCCATTTATGTTTCAAGCTACCATTCTGTTCGCTAAATGGCCATTCCATCAGTTGTCCTGATCTCTTGTCACTGCATAAGAATACAGGCTTTATCTGCAAGGTTAACTGATGCCAGTCAGAAGAAAACCCTGGAAGATATTTTCCTCTTCTTTATCACTAGGGCACAGAGATTTTGTAACTAAATATAAAATCTTTTTGCTTTGCAAGATTCAGTAAAGCGAGCACCAAGCAGCAACTTTAAACAGTAAGCTGTTCGACATTGTAATGTTCAGCACTCAATGCACTGTGGGATAGCCTAATATCTAGGCAAGGTGCTTGATAAATACAAGTCTTTTTCTCCTTATAACCACGCTAATCCTGTTTTGCTAATACCATTCCCTCAGAAGCAACTTTACAATTATTTTTACCCACACTATTTCCCATGATAATTTTCAAAGTTAGAATACTTGCTGTTTATTGTTTTAGTTACCTTTAAACCAGAATATTTCAGGCAAAAGCCCAGATGTGGAAAACCGACTAGTGACATCAATCACTGGTGATCCCCAGTTGGGCTTGCAAACAAGAATTCTTGTGAATGAACCCCAAAAAATGTAAAAAGAGTAAAGATCTCCATGGTGTTTGAAAGATTAATAATGTACTAGCATATCTGTAACTATTAACATTAATAATTTTTCAAAAATTGATTTGAAAGCTAGGCTCGGTAATGGTGACCATGAAACTGTAATCGATTGTCCTGAAAATATATCGAGTTCATAATGTCCTTCACAGAAGGAAATCTGCCTTAGGAATCATTACTTGGTCTGCTCTTTGAATGACTCCAAACCAAGAGCAATACAGCTGATTTGACTCTGAAATGGGCAAGCAAGTACATATAACACAAATAAGAAGGGAGGAAAGATTCAAAGACAAATGGAGAACAGATGAAATGCAGTCAGTTTCTGAAGTTATTGAATTCAATGTTGAGATCTTGAGGTAGTAATGTGCCTAAACTGAAAAATGAAATGTTGCTCCTCGAGCTTGTATTTTGCTTTGTTAGAACATTATAACAGGCCCAGGGCAAAAATGTTTGCATGGGTGGTTTGTTGAATGGAAAGTCTGTATCTTTGTATTCTTTGCACTTGGTAGAGAGGACCAATTCTCTCCCTTTCACACTCATTTTATGTCTTTTCTTTCTTACTCCAGCATTAATAACGCTTTATCTTTTGCACTGGGCCTTCTCCCCTATCAAAAGTATATTAAAAATGTCCATTTACCAACAACTTTTTAGTTCTAAAGTCATACTGGACTCAAAATGTTAACTGTTTCTCTCTCCACAGATGCTGCCCGACCTGCTGAGTTTCTCCAGCATTCACTGTGTTTGTTTCAGATTTCCAGCATCCAGAGTATTTTGTTTTACATGAAAGTTTCACGTGTGTACACAAAATTCATGTAAATATCATAATTCTACATACAAACAAAAACAAATTCAATCGTGCACTTATGTGCCACTAAGATGCAAAATTAAAGCAACAGTTAATTAATAGACAAATCGACAAAAATAATAGACAAAAGAAAACCACATTCTAAGCTCCAGGAAAAACAGTAAAGCACCAAATGCAAGCCTGTGATAAAAGAGGTGGGGAAGTTAGCATAAAATTTGAAACTTAAAGCTCAGAAAGGAGCCTCTCAATCCATTGTGCCTATGCCATGTCTTTGAAATATCTTGGTTGCAAAAGATAATGATGGTTATATTAATGGCTAGTCAATTTCTTTTAAAAAAAAGTTCTAATTTAGAGCTAGAAAACTAAAATGTAATTGGAACAGACTATAATCAGCTGAGTTGATAAATAGTCTCAAAAAGACGAATGATTTTCTACGATGTGTTGGTTCTTTTGTGAAACAGCACTTTGAGATATTGTAACGTGTATGAGAATTTACAACACACCAACAGGTCAACATTCTAACTATAATAAAACCAGAAAGTGTTGGAGACACTCAGCAGATCTGTCAGCATCTGTGGAGAGACAAACAGTTGAAATATATGTTGCCAGATCTGTTGAGTTTTCCAGGACTTTGTTTTTATTTCAGATTTCCAGGACTTTTCTTTTATTATTCTAATTAGCCTGTACTGGTGCTTGTACTCCATGCATTATTTGATTCCAAAGTTATTTGAAGCAAAGCTAGAAAATCAAGTTTACTTCATTGATGAAAATTTATTATGGTACTTTTTTTAAAAAAAGAATTGGTTCAATTTGAATGAATATGAAGTTTTAGCTGATCCATATACATTGTGTCCACAACCCTTCACATACTTTCCCACACTGGGAAGATTTGATTGACACAATCAAAATGATGACAGGAGGGAGAGAAAGGAGTAGAAATAGATTTTCTAGAGTTGCCAAAAATTCCAGGGGAGTGGCACAGTGGTTAGTACTGCTGCCTCACAGCACCAGAGACCTAGGTTCAATTCCCACCTCAGGCGACTGTGTGGAGTTTGCACATTCTCCCCGTGTCTGCGTGGGTTTTCTCCGGGTGCTCCGGTTTACTCCCCACAGTCCAAAAATGTGCAGGTTAGGTGAATTGGCCACGCTAAATTGCCCGTAGTGTTAGGTGAAGGGGTAAATGTAGGGGAATGGGTCTGGGTGGGTTGCGCTTCGGCGGGTCGGTGTTGACTTTTGGGCCGAAGGACCTGTTTCCACACTGTAAGTAATCTAATCTAATCTGTAAGTAAAAGGCGAGTTGTTGTGATCTGGAATGTGCTACCTAAAAGGAGTTGGAATAATGGAGGGCCAAGCTTTGGGTATCTTTCCTGCTCTTTGACAATTCTCATGCTTCCAATTGAGCAATACGACTTTATTGTTTTTAAAATTTTGGAGGTGTGTTTTACCCTTGTGTGTACATATAGGGAAATGGATTGGAACACCAGCAAGAAATCAAAGAATTACCGGAAAATTGCAGGCAAAACCAAATTTTGTATTGGACAGGAAAAGTCTAATCCGGAAACAGCTCAGTTAGAATAATAAAAGGGTGGGAGCGAATTCAGATGCCAAACAATTAGAAAAATAAACGGTTTACAAACATTAAGATGTTACCTTAAAGGTTTGGTCCAAGAAATAAAGGGAAATTAATAAGGACTTTAGATTAAAAGCAGAACTTATACCACTTTTTTTAAGAATAGGTTGGTAAAAGACTAATTAAAATTATGACCCATGTACAATTTCTGATGAGACCAATCACAGACGAATCAACAATAATAACCAAAGCCCAACATGATTGGGCTTGGCTTACGTGTCTTCATTGTCCATTTCCTTGCTGCTGAAGACAATGGAATATGCAAAGAGTGAAATGAAGGAGCATTGCAAATATATTTTAAAAAAAAAATTAAAACTGACATTTAGATTAAGCATGGGTTTAATGTTGAAAAAAATCAACACTGTTTCTGCCTCCCTCGCACGGGAAGTACTGTGTTTAACACAATGAAGTCTCATGAGGTCTTACAGTTAAATTAGTCCTTAAAACTTGCCTCATGCCAACAAGTTACTGTGGAATTTAGAGTTGTGGCAATGGGTTGCAAATAGCTAATATGTTACAGAATTGTATTATTTCTGGTTTTAATTTTAAAATTACTCTCATGGCACCATTCAATGTATTGCTGGCATTTCTTATGATGTTCTAACTAAAGTTTATTCCTCCTTTGCACTCCATCAAAGGATTACTCATCTCATTGCTATCTGTGGAAAATTGCTGTCCAGAAATTAACTGCTGTACTTGCCTACAAACCAACAGCAATTTTAATTTAAAAGTAAATATTTCCAGGATGTCATGAGAATATGAAAGCTGCTATATAAACATAAGCTCTTTCTTTTATTTTCTTTAAATATCAATTCAATAAGAGACAGCTCATGAAGAAAATAATAAGATTACAACCATAACAAAAATTCAGTACAAAATGCACACAAGCTGACTCAGATCATCCATCATCAATCAAGCAATATGGCTCAGTCTTCAGCTTAGTCAGAATATGAATGAAACTTCTGTACAAAATTAACTCTGTCATGGCTTGTTGTAGACAGACCATAAACTTATGCGCTGGTCTTTAGATCCTGCAGCCATTAATCTTTCACATGGAACAACATGGTCTGAGAATGTCACACAGTGTACACTGGCTATGTGGTACTGTAGAACCGCCAGGGGTTTCAGCTTCTTCCAGCCAAAGATACGGATCCGATGATCCCAACCTGCTGTAGCTAATATCTTCTTGTCTTGGCGAATGCAGGTATCAGCTATTCCAGCATTTACCAATGTTACAGCATTCTGCAACTAACAATTAAAGGTTGGAAATAATAATTACATTTTGCAAAATATTCAACATCTACTTTCTACCAAATGATTTCCATTTTGTTCCCCCTTTAAGACACTAAACAACTTTTATGACAGATTTTAAAATAAAATTTTAATTGCAGTGGCTAGAAATTTCAGTATCTTTGCTAATCTTGATATGTGCATAGTTTTAGTTTCCATATCTAAGGAAGGATATAAGAACATAAGAATCAGGAGCAAGAGTAGGCCATCTGGTCCTCCGAGCCTGCTCCGCCACTCAATAAGGTCATGGCTGATTGTTTTTGTGGCCCCAGATCCACGTACCCACCTTCTCACCATAACCTTTAATTCCTTTACTGTTCAAAAAATTATTTATCTTAGTGTTAAAAACCTTCAATGAGGAAGCCTCAACTACTTCATAGTGAACAGGGAATTCCAAAAATTCACAACCTTTGGGTGAAGAAACTCCTTCTCAATTCAGTCCTAAATCCATGCCCCTAATTTTGAGGCTATGCCCTCTTGTTTAGTTTCACCTACCAGTGGAAACTATTTCCCTGCTTCTATCTTATCTATTCCCTTCAAAATATGTTTTTATAAGATCTATCTTCATTCTTTTAATTTCCAATGAATATAATCCCAGTCTATTCAGAATCTCCTCAAACCAACTCTCTCAACTCCGGGAATCAACCTAGTGAATCTCTTTTGCACCCCCTCCAGTGCCAGTACATCCATTCTCAAGTAAGGAGACCAAAACTGGATGCAGTACTCCAGGTGTGGTCTCAACAGCACCCGATACAGCTGCAACATAACATCCCTGCTATTAAACTCAATCCCTCTAGCAATGAATGAGAAAATTCCATTTGCCTTCTTAATTACCTGTTGCACCTGCAAACCAACCCTCTATAATTCATGCACAAGGATATTCAGGTCCCTCTATACAGCAGCATGCTGCAAATTTTTTACTGTTCAAATAATAGTCCTTTTTACTGATATTCCTACCAAAATGGATGCCTTCACATTTATCAACATTGTATCCATCTGCCAGATTTTTGCCCACTCACTTAAATTATCTATATCCCTTTGCAAACTTTCAAAGTCCTCTGAACATTGCTTTACCACTCTTCTTAGTGTCATCCGCAAACCTTGACACATTACACGTGGTCTCCAACTCCAAATCATCTATTTTAATTGTAAACAATTGTAGTCCCAACACTGATCCCTGAGGCACACCACTAATCACTGACTGCCAACCAGAAAAATATTCATTTATCCCCACTCTTTGTTTCCTGGTAATTAACCAATCCTCTATCCATGCTAATATATTGTCGATAACACCGTGCACCTTTATCTTATGCAGCAACCTCTTGTGCGGCACCCTGTTGAATGGATTTTGGAAATCCAGATACACCACATCTACTGGGTGGCCATTGTTTACCGTGCTCGTAATATTTTCATAGAATTTCAGTAAATTAGCTAAGCATGACTGTCTTTTATGAACCCATGCTGCATCTGCTCGATGGGACAATTTCTATCTATATGTCTTGCAATTTCTTCCTTGATAATAGATTCTAGCAATTTCCACTCTACAGAAGTTAAGTTAACTGCTCTGTAATTCCCCATGTTGTGTCTACCTTTTTTAAACAGTGGCACCGCATTTGCTTCCTTCCAATCTGCTGGAACTGCCCCAGAGTGCAGTGTATTTTGCAAAATTACCGTAAGCGCATTTGCTTTTTCTCCTGCCATTTCTTTTAGTACCCTGGGATGGATTCCATCAGGGCGAGGAGACTTGTCTACCTTTAGCCCCATTAGCTTGCCCAACTTTACTTCATTCGTGATAACTATAGTTTCTAAGAACTCACCTACCTTAGTCTCCTTGTCATCAATTACCAGTATATTATTTGCGTCCTCCACTATGAAGACCACCGCAAAATCCCTGTTCAATGCCTCGGCTATTTCCTCATTTCTCAATAATAAATCCCCTTTCTCATCCTCCAAATATCAATGTTTACCTTAGTCACTCTGTCTAGAAGATATAATGCAATACAATATAGCACAGGAACAGGCTCTTTGGCCCACTGAGCCTGTGCCAATTCCTATTCCTTACTTAGACCTACTACTTATTGCCCATGTGCAGTATCTATCCCTCTGTTCACCTCATATTCATGGGTCGAGCAACATTTAAGGCATATCTTGATGATGTTCCTGTTTCCATCACCTCCACTGGCAGTGCCTTTCAGGCACCACAACATTCTGTGTGAATCATGTTCCCTGCATTTCTCCCCAAAACTTTCCCTCTTTCACCTTGAACCCGTGCGTTCTCTTAGTTGACCTTTCCACCCCAGGAAAAAGTCTCTGACTACCTACCCTATACATGCCTCTCAATTCTGTAGACTTCCATCAGGTCCCCCCCTCAGCCTCTGTCTTTCCCGTGAAAAGGATCTAAGTTTCATCAAACCCCACCTCAAAACTAAAACCCTCCAGATATGCAACATCATGGCAAACCTTCGCACCCTCTCCAAAGCATCCATGCCCTTCTGATATTGTGGCGACAGACTGCATGCAATATTCCAAATGTGGCCTAACTAAAGTTTTATACAGCTGTAACATAACTTGCCAACCTTGCCAACATTGCCAACTTGCCAACATTGGCCCTGGCCAATGAAACCAAACATGCTGTATGCCTTCTTGACCATCTTGTCCACCTGTTGCCACTTTCTGGAATCTGTGGACCTGTGCACCCAGATTGTGGACAGTGTCGAAGGATGTTGCAGGGTACAGAGGGACATAGATAAGCTGCAGAGTTGGACTGAGACGGGGCAAATGGAGCTTAATGTGGAAAAGTGAGAGATGATTCACTTTGAAAGGAGTAACAAGAATCCCCTGTATAGAGTACTGGGCAAATGATAAGATTCTTGGTAGTGTGGATGAGTAGAGAGGTCTCAGTGTGCATGTATATCGATCCCTGAAAGTTGCCACCCAGGTTGATATGGTGGTTAAGGAGGCATACGGTGTGTTAGCTTTCATTGGTAAAGGAACTGGGTTTCAGAGGCATGAGGTCATGTTACAGCTGTACAAAATTCTAGTGCGGCCACACTTGGAGTACTGCATACAATTCTGGTCGCCATGTAACAGGAAGGATGTGGAAACATTGAAAAGGGTGCAGAGGAGACTTATCAGGATGTTGCCTAGTATGGAGGGAAGGTCTTATGAGGAAAGGCTGAGGGACTTGAGGCTGTTTTTGTTAGAGAAAAGAAGGTTGAGAGGTGACTTAATGGAGACATATAAGATAATCAGAGGATTAGATAGAGTGGACAGTGAGAGCCTTTTTCCTTGGATAGTGATGGCTAGCACAAGGGGACATAGTTTTAAACTGAGGTGTGACATAGAACAGATGTCAGAGGTAGTTTCTTTACTCAGGGAGTAGTAAGGGCATGAAATGTCCTGCCTGTAACAGTAGTAGACTCGCCAACTTTAAGGGCATTTCAATGGTCATTGGATAATTATATGGGCAATAATGGAATAGTGTAGGTTAGGTGGGCTTCAGATTGGTTTCACAGGTCGGTGCAACACTGAAGGCCGAACGGCTGTAATATTCTATGTTCTATTCCTCTGTGTGTCAATGCTGCTAAGGGATTCTCCCATTTATTATATAATTCCCACCTGGATTTGATCTTTCAAAATGCTTCACCTTGCATTTTTCTGGATTACACTCCATCTGTCAATACTCTGCAATCTATCAATATCCCACTGTATCTTTTGACAATCCTCCTCATTAGATGCAATTCACCAATTTTTGTGTCATCAACAAATTTACTAACCAGACTGCCTACATTTTCCTGCAGATCATTTTTACATAATACAAACAACAAAGGTCCCAGCACTTATCCCATGTGGAACACCACTAGTTACTGATCTCCATTCCGAAAAGCACCCTTCCAACTCTACTGTCTGTTTTCTATGACCAAGCCAGTTTTGTATCCATCTAGGCAGCTCACCCCAGATCCCCTGAGACTCAACCTTCTCTACCAGCCTGCCATGAGGTACCTTATCAAATACCTTACTAAGAGAAAGAGATGGTACAAACAAAAAGTCACAAAACTGGAATGAGAGGATTTGTCCTATGATCAGAGGCTGAGTAATTTGGGCTTATACTTTCTATAGTTTAAAGGAATTTGAAGTGACTTAATTCAAATATACAAAACACTGAGGGGCTCGACAGTCCAGATATTGAGGTTATTTCCTCTTCATGGAGAATCTAGAACGTGGGCACAATATCATGATAAGGGGTCAATCATTAAGAAATCTTTTTTTCTCTAGAGTGTTGTGAATCTTTGGATTCTCTGCCTCCAAAGGATCATAGACACTTCGTTGTTGAAAAGAGGCAAAATGCTTGATCTCTCAGAATCAAGGGATATAGTGGGCAGGTAAAAAAGTGGAGTTAAGGTAGAAGGCCAGCCACAATGTGAGATGTGCAGAAATGTGGTCAGCCTGTGGAATTCTCTGCCTCAAAATGCAGCTCAGGCCAAAACATTGAATGTTTTCAAGAGGAGGTAGATATAGTTCTTGGGGCTAAAAGGGATCAAAACATATGGGGAGAAAGCAGAAACAGGGTATTGAGTTGGATGAATAGAGGAGCAGGCCTGAAAGGCCCACTCCTGCTCCTAGGAGGAGAAAGTGAGGTCTGCAGACGCTGGAGATCAAAGCTGAAACTTTATTGCTGGAACAGCACAGCAGGTCAGACAGCATCTAGGGAAAAGGAGATTCGACGTTTCGGGCACATGCCCTTCCTCAGCCCACTCCTGCTCCTAATTTCTATGCATCCACTGAAGCAGACACAAGGGGACATATGGTGCAATTTTGTTTCTATTTCTAATGTTCTTCTGATATGTACAATACGCTTGAATAATAACTAAAATAATAACAATAACAGTAAATAAATAATTTGGTGCAAAAAGCATATTTCAAACTATGATAATAACTGCGGTTATGACTCTAAGTTTTGAGCTATTGTTCACTGAAGTACAATGAACAGATATTACAGGTACAGCCAGATCATTTAACCTTGGGGAAATAAAATAATTCTCAGCATGAATGCACACTCTCATATCTTCAGAAATGCAACATTAAAAATCTTAGAATTGATAATATTTAACAATAAACACATCAACATCATGACATTCTAATGGTTTTTTAATTACAAAGATGGTGAAGCAGATTTTTAAATATGTTATTGGTTTTGTGATTGCCAGCTTGTTTGTTATTGGGTCTGCCTGAAAATCAGAATATGTGGATGAACTCAGGCCAACATACAAAATGCTAGCAAGAGGCAATCCACAACTTTAGCCTTCTTTTGAATCTTTAGCAGATGGAGCCTGCTATGCAACTTGCATACATATTTTCTGGCAACAAAAACAAAGTGGAATACGCAAAGATTTATAAAAGATTAATTTTTCAACCCTAAAACGAACATTTAATATTGCAATAACTTAGAATAGTAACTTCAAAAAGGCAGAGCATAAACAAAAATCATTAATTTCAATGCCTGATAAGATGACAATATAGATAACATACTCTGCACTCATATTGTAACTGGTAAATGATTAATTAGCTTGGGTTCTGCAAAAACTCCCCTTCGTGACTAAATATTTTTTCAGCATATCAGAATGTTGGTGTAACACTGAATAAATGACACACAGGTCATTGTTGCTAACCTTAAGATTCTGTTGGTTGTCAAGTCCCCAGGAACTGAGAAGCTTTTCTGAGGAGCCAGAGATACCCTTGGCCCTCTCTGGGTCGAAGTCAAGACACATGATTGGTTCATTGTGGCAGGCAAGATGGCTCAACATTTTCTTTTCTGATAGGTCCCAGAGGGTCAAAGACCCATTCTCATATCCAACCAGTAACAAAGGCCGAGAACCGGAAGGAGGCTAGTCAGAAAGACAAAGAAAGGGATAGTAATGTAGCATGAAATTCAGGTCGCTGCTAAAAATCAGATTTAATGCAACTCTTTTTGATAGCAATTAAAGATTTTTTAAAAAACTTATATTTATCACAATGTTGCTACAGAAAATGTATCAGTAAAAAATAAAATCTTATCCAGAAAAGTGCTGCAGAATTTCCAACATATTGGAACAGGCTCAATGGGCTAAGTGGCCCACTCCTTTCGCAATGTCCCGGTTAACTCAAATTTCAGTAGGTGAGAAAGCATTAGTCCTCCATTATCATTAGTGCTGTGTTATACGGATTAACTGATTTTCTTACAGGCCCAGCTCTTAACAGTTCAGAAAACCAATTTTATTCTCCTTTTCCTTTCAGTTTCTCACCTATTTCATTTTTATTCTTTAATTCCTCATACCCATCTGTAACACTTCTTTTAATGCATTTCATTTCTTCCTCATCTTGGTCATTCCTGGGCTATTTACATTACGTTTGTTTTGCTTTTGTCTATTAATTTTGCCCAATATCACTGCACCCTTTTATAATGCTTTCCTGCACAGGTCACAATCCTGATTCTGTTGATAAAACAGAAGTTATTTATGCATTGCAGTTATTCACTGATTTGCAGTACGATTTGAATTGTTTAGCTTGTATTCCAAAAAAACTGTGCAAAATCCTTGGCAAAGTTTGTAAACCCTCCCAACAGCCTCCAAGTGCATCCACATTTTGGATATCAATAAAATTACTAAGCAAAAATAAAGTTAAAAATCACGCAACATCAGGTTATAGTCCAACAGGTTTAATGGGCAGCACTAGCTTTCGGAGCACTGCTCCTTCGTCAGGTGGTTGATGAACCACCTAATGAAGGAGCAGCACTCCGAAAGCTAGAGCTTCCCATTAAACATGTTGGACTTTAACCTGGTGTTGTGTGATTTTTAACTTTGGACACCCCAGTCCAACACCAGCATCTCTAAATCACAAGCAAAAATAAGTTGCCTGCTAAATGCATTTTTTTCGTAGACAAATGTTACCAGGGTCCTCAAGGCAAAGGAAAGTGAATGCTAGATTATTTGTTCATTTAAATCTGAGAAAGATACAATTTTTTGCTGAACAAAAATTTAAGAATTATGGGCCAAAGGCAGATATACAAATGAAAATCCATCATAATAGGTGTGAAGCATTAAAACCAATCCAAAGAGTATGGAAACCAGTTGGGATGGATGGAAAAACATCAAAGACATATCAGGAGGATCAGTGACACTTCATCAAAATCCAATGGACACTGCTTTGAAAAAAAAACTTAATGAGATGTCTACCAATTCTCCATCCTCCTGCTGTGAATAGGTACTTCAATGATTTAACAATAAAGGAAGACAATGCGGGCATTTAATAACCATCAATGTGAATATTTAGCAATGTACAAAGTGTTAAATCAAGGCTGAGTAAAGGTACTAATTTCAGAAATATATATATTTGGCTCCAATATCATTAGACACATACCAAAATTCCACACAAACTTCAGGGCCAGAGCTGCCTAAAAATATTCTCAGTCTTCAGTGAGATATTGAAATGTATTTAAAATTATCACAGAAGGTACATAACCAGTAGCTTTTGTAATCAAGTATCTTTGTTGAAGGAGTGCCTTTTTAATCCCAAAATAGTCTAAAGCCAATATTATCATTTCCTGCTCGTGATATTGACAACATGCCAAACACCGCAGCCAACAACTCAGGCCCCACCCCACACACACGCACGAAATAAACAGTGCCTGCTGCTCAACTGTCTACTAAGTGCATCTGTGCTCTGGAAAATTATAGTTTTCTAGATGAATTGAAGACAAGCTAAACAGAAAACAAAAAGAGCACCTGATCAAAACATGAATCACATGCTGAAGGCAAAATGAGTCAGTGTTCAGGTTTCCGCAACATATTTAGTTATGTGTTACCTGCCACAGTTTCAGACACATAGGCATGCCCAATTTAGCATCTGCTGGCGGCTTTAGCACCCAGACTGGCGTCTTCTTAGGTAAGTCTAAAATCTTTACCTATGTTGCAGAAGGGAAAAAAGTCATCGACTGAGCGCTATGCTAGGCCTAATTTTATTGCATCATACATAAAACGCCATGGGCAATAATTAAGAAAGAACATAGCTGGTCTATGTTATCTTATTGCAAAGCAAAAATGACATTGTTACTAATTAAGAAATGGTTTGTCTCCATCCAAATTATTAGCCTGGTTCAATACATTCATTGTTCTCTGAATGTAAACAATCACACTACTCCTGTGTACTGTTCCAAAAGGGATACCTGGAGGCACTGTTTTAAAAAAGAAGAAATGGGAACCAGAAACGTTGTCTGTCAAAACTGGCAGACATAATACTTGGTGTATAATAACGGAAGATGAAAAATCACAAGAGTTTATTGAAAGCAGAACAATCCGAAAGGTAATAATCTAAAATAAAAAGCTGCCAGTTTGGCAACCTAATAATGCAGAGCTGAAAAATGTGTTGCTGGAAAAGCGCAGTAGGTCAGGCAGCATCCAAGGAGCAGGAGAATCGACGTTTCGGTTCTGAAGAAGGGCTTATGCCCGAAACGTCGATTCTCCTGCTCCTTGGATGCTGCCTGACCTACTGCACTTTTCCAGCAACACATTTTTCAGCTCTGATCTCCAGCATCTGCAGTCCTCACTTTCTCCAACCTAATAATGTAACCTTGCAGAAATAATACTTTCACTGTATGCTTTAATTAATCACTATTTGACTGTCTATTCAAGTTGCCACAGATAATCTTGCAATATAAGTGCTCTATTTAGTTACGATAGATATGCACAAAAAGCTGATTACAGGTAGTTCTTCTGTAACGGGATAGTGCAACCCCGCATTATAGAGAAAAATAAATTGCACTTTAGAAACACCACTTCAAGTGTTGGCAATGTAATCGCATAACAGCCAACACACATTTTAAAAGTTCATGCTTTAGAAACAGTGTCCCCAATTTGTCAATTGCACTACACTGAATTTGTGTTAATGAGATGCACTTTATAGCAGAACGACCTCTACTTTCATTCCAAAAACACAAATAAGATTAAAATTAAATATAATGCCGTATGTATTCGTATTCCATGGTTTACATTAACTTTTTGTATAAATGTTTCATATTGAGAATATTTGTCAAGCAAAACTCAACATTTTGACTATTATTCCTTATCTCTTCTTGTCGAATGGTGATAACACTTCACTCAAGTATGTTCCTGCTTATATGTGATACAACAACTCTTTCCATGGTCCACATGTATGCTAGTAAACAAGGTTGAGACAACGTTAAAAAAAGGACTGAGCACTGAATTATAATATTCATGAGAGCTTATCTGAACAGACCACGAGTGAGGGCAGTTCCTGTCTGTGTACTTTGATTATCACATGCACATGGTAAGTTATATAATTACTTCTGAGGAGGTGCTGCCTGGGGAAGCAAGAAGGTAATGGCCAACACCTTCTTGCATTAGTGAGCACTGGCAGAATCCATAACTATCCAAAGGAATGGAGTCTATCACTGCAGTGCGCCCTTCTGACAGGTCCCAAGTGGAGACTGCTGCATCACGACCTTGACTGTAATGAAAATATGGAACACATCAAAACAAGTAAAATCATGGCTACATTTTCATTAGATTAACAATAATTTGCATTGATTGAATGATTGATTGATTGTCACATGATATTGCCAGAGCGGCAAGGAGAGAAGGAGTGGTAAAGCGAGGGCTTCCGGGAAGGGTGAGTTTTCCCCCATTAAACGGGACTTACCTCAGGAATTGGGCCTCCATTTGCTGAGAGGTGCGAGGGAGGAGCGAAGGACTTCTGGGAAGTCATATATTTGTGTGGTTGCGTTACCCGAAACACTACTCAGGTAGTGTCTCCCACCCATCCTCCTCCTCTAACCAAAAAAAAGGTTCTGTGCTCCAGAGTTGTAAGATAACGAGTTTATTTTTTATTCCTTATTTTTCAACAGTCTCTTTGGGAATTTAGAATAGTGAGAATGGAGGTGAGGGCAGTTGAACGTTCCTCCTGCAGAATGTGGGAGGTAAGGGTCACCACTAGTGTCCCTGCTAACTACATCTGCGGAAGGTGCACCCAACTCCAGCTCCTTGAAAACCGTGTTAGGGAACTGGAGCTGGAGCTGGATGAACTTCGGATCATTCAGGGGATCATTCAATAACCCCAGAGGGGGTTATTGAGAGGATTTACAGAGAGGTAGTCACTCCTCAGGTACAAGAAAAAGACAGATGGGTTACAGTCAGGGGACGGAAAGGGAACCGGCAGGCAGTGCAGGGACCCCCTGTGGCCATTCCCCTCAACAATAAGTATACCATTTTGGATACTGTTGGGGGGGGGGGGGGGGGGGGGAGGGGGACTTACCAGAGCAAAGCAGTGGGGCACAGGGCTCTGGCACAGAGTCTGTCTCTGCTGCTCAGAAGGGAAGGGGGAAGAGGAGCAGAGCAGTAGTCATTGGGGACTCCATAGTTAGGGGGACAGATAGGAGGTTCTGTGGGGATGAGAGAGACTCACGGTTGGTATGTTGTCTCCCAGGTGCCAGGGTTCGTGATGTCTCTGAGCATGTTTTTGGGATCCTTAAGGGGGAGGGGGAGCAGCCCCAAATCGTGGTCCACATAGGCACCAACAACATAGGTAGGAAGAGAGATGGGGACTTAAGGCAGAAATTCAGGGAGCTAGGAAGGAAGCTTAGAGCTAGGGCGAACAGAGTTGTTGTCTCTGGTTTGTTGCCCATGCCACGTGCTAGTGAGGCGAGGAATAGGGAGAGAGAGGAGTTGAACACGTGGCTACAGGGATGGTGCAGGAGGGAGGGTTTTGGATTCTTGGGGCTCTTTCTGAGGTAGGTGGGACCTCTACAAGCAGGATGGTCTTCATCTGAACCAGAGGGGTACCAATATCCTGGGGGGGGAATTCGCTAAGGCTATTGGGGTGGGTTTAAACTAATCGAGCAGGGGGATGGGAACCAAAATTGTAGTTCGAGTATAGAAAAGGTTGAGAGTAGGGAGGTCGAAAATCAAGTTTCAGGGATGCAAGATGGCACCGGCAAGCAAGAAGTTGGTTTGAAGTGTGTCTACGTCAATGCCAGGAGCATCCGGAATAAGGTGGATGAACTTGCAGCATGGGTTGGTACCTGGGACTTCGATGCTGTGGCCATTTCGGAGACATGGATAGAGCAGGGACAGGAATGGTTGTTGCAGGTTCCAGGATTTACATGTTTCAGTCAGAACAGAGAAGATGGTAAAAGAGGGGGAGATGTGGCATTGTTGATCAAGGATAGTATTGCAGTTGCAGAAAGGATGTTAGGGGACTCATCAACTGAGGTAGTATGGGCTGAGGTTAGAAACAGGAAAGGAGAGGTCACCCTGTTGGGAGTTTTCTATAGGCCTCCGAATTGTTTCAGAGATGTAGAGGAAAGGATAGCAAAGATGATTCTCGATAGGAGTGAGAGAGACAGGGTAGTTGTCGTGGGGGACTTCAACTTTCCAAATATTGACTGGGAACACTATAGTACGAGTACTATAGATGGGTCAGTTTTTGTCCAGTGTGTGCAGGAGGGCTTCCTGACACAGTATGTAGACAGGCCAACAAGGGGCAAAGCCACATTAGATTTAGTACTGTGTAACAAGCCCGGCCAGGTGTTAGACTTGGAAGGAGGTGAACACTTTGGTGATAGCAATCACAATTCTGTTATGTTTACTTTAGTGATAGAAAGGGATAGGTGTATACCACTGGGCAAGAGTTACAGCTGGGGGAAAGGCAATTATGATGTGATTAGGCAAAATTTCGGAAGCATAGGATGGGGAAGGAAACTGCAGGGGATGGGCACATTAGAAATGTGGAGCTTATTCAAGGAAAGGCTCCTGAGTGTCCTAGATATGTATGTACCTGTCAGGCAGGGAGGAAGCTGTAGAGTACGGGAGCCGTGGTTTATGAAGGAAGTGGAATCTCTGGTCAAGGGGAAGAAGAAGGCTTATGTTAGGATGAGATGTGGAAGGCTCAGTTAGGGCGCTTGAGGATTACAAGGTAGCCAGGAAAGACCTAAAGAGAGAGCTCAGAAGAGCCAGGAGGAGACATGAGAAGTTGTTGGTGGATAGGATCAGGGTAAACCCTAAGGCTTTCTATAGGTATTTAAGGAATAAAAGAATGATGAGAGTAAGATTAGGGCAAATCAAGGATAGTAGTGGGAAGTTGTGTGTGGAGTCAGAGGAGATAGGGGAAGCACTAAATGAATACTTTTCAACAGTATTCACTCTAGAAAACGACAATGTTGTCGAGGAGAATACTGAGATACAGGCTACTAGACTAGGTGGGATTGAGGTTCACAAGGAAGAAGTATTAGAATTCCTGCAGAGTGTGAAAATAGATAATTCCCCTGGGCCGGAAGGGATTTATCCTAGGATCCTCTGGGAAGCCAGGGAGGAGATTGCCGAGCCTTTGACATTGATCTTTAAATCATCATTGTCTACAGGAATAGTGCCAGAAGACTGGAGGATAGCAAATGTGGTTCTCCTGTTCAAGAAGGGGAGTAGAGACAACCCTGGTAATTATAGACCAGTGAGCCTTACTTCAGTTGTTAGTAAAGTGTTGGAAAAGGTTATAAGAGATAGGATTTATAATCATCTAGAAAAGAATAATTTGATTAGGGATAGTCAGCATGGTTTTGTGAAGGGTAGGTCGTGCCTCACAAACCTTATTGAGTTCTTTGAGAAGGTGACCAAACAGGTAGATGAGAGTAAACCGATTGATGTGGTGTTTATGGATTTCAGCAAAGCGTTCGATAAGGTTCCCCACAGTAGGCTATTGTACAAAATGTGGAGGAATGGGATTGTGGGAGATATAGCAGTTTGGATCAGTAATTGGCTTGCTGAAAGAAGACAGAGGGCGGTGGTTGATGGGAAATGTTCATCCTGGAGTCCAGTTACTAGTGGTGTACCACAAGGGTCGGTGTTGGGTCCATTGCTGTTCATCATTTTTATAAATGACCTGGATGAGGGCGTAGAAGGGTGGTTTAGTAAATTCGCAGACGACACTAAGGTCGGTGGAGTTGTGGATAGTGACGAAGGATGTTGTAGGTTACAGAGAGACATAGATAAGCTGCAGAGCTGGGCTGAGAGATGGCGAATGGAGTTTAATGTGGACAAGTGTGAGGTGATTCACTTTGGTCGGAGTAACCGGAATGCAAAGTACTGGGCTAATGGTAAGATTCTTGGTAGTGTAGATGATCAGAGAGAGATCTCAGTGTCCAGGTACACAGATCCTTGAAAGTTGCCACTCAGGTTGACAGAGTTGTTGTGAAGGCATTCAGTGTTTTAGCTTGTATTAATAGAGGGATCGAGTTCCGGAACCATGAGGTTATGCTACAGCTGTACAAAACTCTGGTGCGACCACACTTGGAGTATTGTGTACAGTTCTGGTCACCACATTATAAGAAGGATGTGGAAGCTTTGGAAAGGGTGCAGAAGAGATTTACTAGGATGTTGTCTGGTATGGAGGGGAGGTCTTACGAGGAAAGGTTGAGGGACTGGAGGCTGTTTTCGTTGGAGAGAAGAAGGTTGAGAGGTGACTTAATAGAGATATATAAGATAATCAAAGGGTTAGATAGGGTTGTTGTGGTTCTGTTCGCCGAGCTGGAAATTTTTGTTGCAAATGTTTCGTCCCCTGTCTAGGTGACATCCTCAGTGCTTGGGAGCCTCCTGTGAAGCGCTTCTGTGGTGTTTCCTCTGGCATTTATAGTGGCCTGTCCCTGCCGCTTCCAGTTGTCAGTTTCAGCTGTCCGCTGTAGTGGTCGGTATATTGGGTCCAGGTCGATGTGTTTGTTGATGGAGTTTGTGGATGAGTGCCATGCTTCTAGGAATTCCCTGGCTGTTCTCTGTTTGGCTTGCCCTATAATGGTAGTGTTGTCCCAGTCGAATTCATGTTGCTTGTCGTCTGCGTGTGTGGCTACAAAGGATAGCTGGTGGTGGCGTTTCATGGCTAGTTGATGTTCATGGATGCGGATCGTTAGCTGTCTTCCTGTTTGTCCTATATAGTGTTTTGTGCAGTCCTTGCATGGGATTTTGTACACTACATTAGTTTTGCTCATGCTGGGTATCGGGTCCTTCGTTCTGGTGAGTTGTTGTCTGAGGGTGGCAGTTGGTTTGTGTGCTGTTATAAGTCCTAGTGGTCGCAGTAGTCTGGCTGTCATTTCTGAAATGCTCCTGATGTATGGTAGTATGGCTAGTCCTTTGGGTTGCGGCATGTCCTCATTCCGTTGTCTTTCTCTTAGGCATCTGTTGATGAAATTGCGCGGGTATCCGTTTTTGGCGAATACCTTGTATAGGTGTTTCTCTTCCTGTTTTTGCAGTTCTGGTGTGCTGCAGTGTGTTGTGGCCCTTTTGAATAGTGTCTTGATGCAACTTCGTTTGTGTGTTGGGGTGGTTGCTTTCATAGTTTAGGATTTGGTCTGTGTGTGTGGCTTTCCTGTATACCTTTGTGGTGAATTCTCCGTTCGGTGTTCTCTGTACCATCACGTCTAGGAATGGGAGTTGGTTATCCTTTTCTTCTTCTCTCGTGAATCGGATTCCTGTGAGTGTGGCGTCGATGGTCCGGTATGTTTTCTCTATTTCTGTGTTTTTAATGATTACAAAGGTGTCATCAACATATCTGACCCAGAGTTTGGGTTGAATTTGTGGTAAGACTGTTTGTTCCAATCTTTGCATTACTGCTTCTGCTATGAGTCCAGAGATCGGTGAGCCCATGGGTGATCTGTTGATTAGATGGATAGGGTGGACAGGGAGAGCCTTTTTCCAAGTATGGTGACGGCAAGCACGAAGGGGCATAGCTTTAAATTGAGGGGTGATAGATATAGGACAGATGTCAGAGGCAGTTTATTTACTCGGAGAGTAGTAAGGGTATGGAATGCTTTGCCTGCAATGGTAGTAGATTCGCCAACTTTAAGTGCATTTAAGTCGTCATTGGACAAACATATGGATGTACATGGAATAGTGCAGGTTAGATGGGCTTTAGATTGGTATGACAGGTTGGCGCAACATTGAGGGCCGAAGGGCCTGTACTGTGCTGTGATGTTCTATGTTCTATGTACTGAAGTACAGCGAAATACTTTGTTTATGAACAGTACAGGCAGATCGTAGTAAGCAAGGATGTACAGATCAGAGGTTGTAAATAGACTTAGAGGCATACAGGTTACGTTACACAGGGCATGCACTCGGTAAGATGTTAGCAATAAAGCTTTCTTTGTTTGCAATGATTTTAACATTCAAGCATTTAAGTGATAATGATTTAAATGTTTGAGAATTTTCTTTTAAACAACTCTAACTCATCAAAGTATCCAATGGCTTGGAATAACATTTGTCCCTTCTCTCCAAAACTAATGATTCAAGCTGTGTTGATTCCATGGGTGCCAGTGGTTCTCGAGTGTTCCAAGAAAACATTTTCCATGCGTAAACGTAAACCCCAAGTGTGTATTAATCAAGAGTCACAGTGCAAGTTTTACTCTACAGCCACTTTCAAGGATGCTGTGGACACAAAGCATCAAAGTGGAGTGGCACCAAGACCTACATCTGCAATTCCTTATTCAGTGCAAGCTTCTGATTTCGGTCATGGGTAGTTCTCAAGCATATGCTGAACATTTCTCCAAAGGAAGAGGGACAAATACCATAAGATCCAAAAGCTTTACGTTGGACAGTATGAATAGCACAGAGAACAGTAGTCAATCAGAGGTTGGTCAGTATGCCAAAGCTAAGCAGAGGTGAATAAAGGACTCAGGCAGTTGGAGTATTATTAAGAGCATCAGCAAAATACTTGCTCAATACAACTGAACCTAATCCTACCCCTTAACATGTGTACACCTTCTACAGTACAAATACACACACTTCTGGCAGGAGTTGACAGTGAAATAGAACAGAAATATCATTACATATTTTTCCTGCTTAATCAAGAGACAATAAGTTGTATAACAATGCTTATTCTATAACAGGAGATCAGTTGTCTTAGCATGAGCCACAGAACTACCTGGTTCTATAAAAGACAATCTACAATGGATATCTGAGATATCTTATGTCATTTAGTTTATAATGTAAAGGTAAAACTTTGTTAGATTTAGAGATTTTCACCAAATCTCTATAACAAAGCAACGTAATAAAACATTAAAAGCTTTTATCCCTCACTTACCTAATTTAGCTCTCTTAAATTAATTTCTTTTCTTCTGTTAATCTTTTAAAATTCTAACAGGGATTCAAGCATCACTGACAAGACCAGCATTTGTTTTCTATCACAATCTGCCCTTGAACAGAATGACTAACTTGACCATTCATAATGTTGTTAAGCTTAAAGTGTATTGCTGTGTATTGGAGTCACATGTAGGCAGATCTGATAAGGATGGCAGATTTCCTTCCTTAAAGGACATTGATGAATCAGATGGGTTTTTACAGCAATCATTAATAGTTAGGACAATCACAATCACTATCAAACTACAATTAATTTGAAGCTGTTGAAGTGAGGTTCAAACCCATATTCCCTAAGCATTAGCCTGTGCCTCTGGTTAACCAGCCCAATGAAATGACCTCTATCTCTAAGTGTTGCAAATGGTCCTATGGCAGCTCAGTGAGTTTATCAATTATGCCAGGTAGATCCCAAATTTGATTCCATGCTTTACTGAGTTGGCTTATCTCAGAGCATCAACAGAAACTTAGTCCACCTCAACATGCTCTGAATAATAGTGTTATTTTGAGTGAACCTTAGAGCCATAGGATCTGGTTCCATGCTGGACAGCCCTTCAGTCCAATTCAGCCATGTCGACCAGATATCCTAAATTAATTTAGTCCTGATTTTTGAGAAGATTTGTAACTCAGGTTGAGGTTGAGGTTGTAAGTTTGCTTGCTGAGCTGGAAGATTTGTTTTCAGACGTTTTGTCACCATACTGCGTAACATCATCAGTGAGCCTCTGGTGAAGTGCTGGTGTTATGTTCCACTTTCTATTTATGTGTCTTGGTTTCTTAAGGTGGGTGATATCATTTCCAGTTCTTTTTCTCAGCAGATGGTAAATGGGATCCAAATCAATGTGTTTAATGATGGAGTTCCATTTAGAATGTCAGGCCTCTAGGAATTCCTGTGCATGTTGTTTAGCTTGTCCGACGATGGATGTATTGTCTTAGTCAAAGTGGTGTCCTTACACGTCTGTTACATAACGATACCAGTGATAGTAGGTCATGTCTTTTGGTGGCTGGTCATTGTTCATGTATCCTGGTGGCTAGTTTTCTGCCTTTTGATTGATGTAGTGTTTGTTACAGTCCTTGCATGGTATTTTGTAAATGACAATCGTTTTGCTGGTTGTTTGTAGAGAGTCATTTAAGTTCATTAGCCACTGTTTAAGTGTGTTGGTAGGTTTATGGGCTACCATGATGCCAAGGGGTCTGAGTAGCGTAGAAGTCATTTCAGAGCTGTCTTTGGTGTAAGGTAATGTGGCTAGAGTTTGTGTGTGCATTGTGTCTAATTGCTGGTGTTTGTTGTTGAGAAATTGGTGGACTGTGTTTATTGGATACCCGTTCTTCCTGAAACACCGTATGAGCATGTTTCTCTGGCTGTTTGTAATTCCTGGGTGCTGCAGTGACTTGTGGCTCATTGAAATAATATCCTCATGCAGCTCCATTTGTGAGTGTTGGGATGATTGTTTCTGTAGTTAAGTATTTGGTCTGTGTGTGTTGTTTTTCTGTAGATGCTAGTTTGAAGTTCTCCATTAACTGTTGATCTACTGCGACATCTAGGAATGGGAGTCTTGTCGTTCTCCTCCTTTTCTGTGAATTTTATGCCAGTAAGGATATTGTTGACGGTGTTGTAGGTTTCCTTTAACTTGTTCTGTTTTGTAAACATGAAGGTGTCATCCATGCAGAGGATCCAAAGTTTGGGTTGGATAGTTGGGAGGGCTGTTTGTTCGAGTCTCTGAACTACTGCTTCTGCTAGGGACTCTGATATTGGTGATCCCATAGGTGTTCCATTGATTTATTTATGTGTCTCTGCTTTTGAATATGAAGTTCAATAACATTCAAAAACAAGACCTTCAAACAAATCAATAGAACACCCATGGGATCACCAACCTCAGGGCTCCTAGCAGAAGCAGTAGTGCAGAGACTCAAACAATAGCCCTCCCAACTATCCAACCCAAACTTTGGGTCCACTACTTGGATGACACCTTCATGTTTACAAAACGGAACAAATTGGAGAAAACCTACAATACCATCAACAATATCTTTACTGGCATAACATTCACAAAAGAGGAGAACAACAATAACAACAGACTCCAATTCTTAGGTGTCACAATAGAACAAATAGTTAATGGAGAACGTCAAACCACCATCTCCAGAAAAACAACACACACATACCAAATACTTAACTACAGAAACAATCATCCCAACACCCACAAATGGAGCTGCATCAGGACATTATTTCAATGAGCCACAACACACTGCAGCACCCAGGAACTACAAACAGCCGAAGAAAAGTGTATTCAGGAAGAACAGGTACCCAATTAATCTCAACAACAAACCCAAACAAACAGACACAAGGTGCCCAGAAACTCCAGCCACATTACCTTACATCAAAGGCATCTCTGGAATGACTTCCAGACTACTCAGACCCCTTAGCATCATGGTAGCTCACAAACCTACCAACACACTTAAACAGTGGCTAATGAACCTAAAGGACCCTATACAAACAACCAGCAAAATGACTGTCATTTACAAAATACCATGTAAGGACTGTAACAAACCCTACATCGATCAAACAGGCAGAAAACTAGCCACCTGGACAAACAGGCAGAAAACTAGTCACTACGATACAGGAATACCAACCAGCCACCAAATGACATGACCCACTGTCACTAGTACCCTTACATACAGACGAAGAAGGATGCTACTTTGACTGGGACAACACATTCAGAATAGGACAAGCTAAATAGACAACATGCACGGGAATTCCTAGAGGCCTGGCATTATAACTGGAACTCTATCATTAAACACATCGATACGGACCCCATTTATCATCCCCTGAGAAAAGAACCAGAAATGATATCATCCACCATAAAAACCAAGACACACAAATAGAAATTGGGACATAACACCAGCACGTAACTGGAGGCTGACTGATGATTTTACCTAAGTATGGTGATGAAACACCTGAAACCTTCTAGCTCAGTGAGCAAACTTAAAATCTTAATTTAGTCCCATTTATCAGAATTTGGCCCATATCCCTCCAAGTTCTTCCTATTCATGCACCCATCCAGATGCCTTTAAAATACTGTAATTGGACCAGCCTCCACCACTTTCTCTGGCAGCTCATTTTATACATGCACCACTCAGTGTGTGAAAAAGTTGCTCTTAGGTCCCTTTTAAATCTTTCCCCTCTCACCTTAAACCTATGCCCTCTAGCTTTAGACTCCCACACCTCAGGGAAAAGACCTTGGCTATTCGCACTATCCATGCCCCTCATGATTTTATAAACCTCTATAAGGTCACCCCTCAGCCTCCGTCACTCCAGGGAAATAGCCCATCCTATTCAGTCTTGATCAAACTCACTCTGCCTTACAGGATGCATAGCTTCTGGTTCTCAGGAATTTCAACCACCCTATCTAGCTTATTTCTACATTTATACACCTGTTTTCTACTGAGAAGGATCAGTTTCTAGTACAGAAATTACCTGATGAGACCATTCCTCCCTTGCAAAGTATGAATCCATAAAACAGACTGTTTGTTGTGGCTTTCCAACACTTTATCTGCTCTGTGGGTCTTTAAGTTCCAAATATGTATTTGTCCATTGGCTGAGCTGTTTTAAAAAAATGAATAAGTTCAATATAAGGTTATGAATCTCATTATAAAGGCTTATTCATAATTTATTTAATTCTGCAAAAAAAAGCTCAGTAATATTTGGTGACAGCAACTCTGTTCATTTACAGCAAACGTTGACTCTAACATGTACAATAACTGCATACATTGTTAAGGTAAATTTCCAGGAGCCAGTTTGTGCTCTATTCTGATGAATGCTCACCAAAATTCAGCATCGACACTGCATGACAAAGCATAACAGTGACAGGGTAAGCTCACACCCATGATCTCTCATTGGTAAAGCTCCTAATTTCAACTTTGCTGAGGAGAAGTATTGAATTTATGTCAACTATACACCACAAAAGGGCAGAAACAAGATTTAGAAGCTACCTTAGATCAATGACATGACACTTGAGTGTACTTGCAGAGACTTTTGGGTAGAAAGACCAAAGATTTGCATGCAAGAAATCCAAGAAACTGGAAGTATTTTCAAGTGCTTTATTTACCCAGAAGAACAAGGGCAGTAGATGCAAGCTATATATCATCCTGGCTTGGAACTATACTGCCATTCTTTTCTGGATCAAAATTTCTGGAACTCCCTTCCATAAATGCATTGTTACTACCTGTTCCCATGGTCTGCAACAGTTCAAGAATCTAACTCACAACCACTTTTCCAAGGTGCAATTGTGGATGGATAATAAATACCCTAGTCTGTGACATTCATATTCTCTGAAAGAATACAAAAAAAGATTTTGATGCATAATAAAGGGATTGGAAACTATATTTTGCGATTCAGTAGGTAATAGAGTATTAAAACACTACACTTCTGTAATATTTTGTTTCCGCATTCCGACTATTCCAATCATGTGACATTCCCTTTCTTCCCTATCAACCCCTGAGCTCTCTAAGTTATGGGCTTCTTCATTTTATAGTTATCATCAGTATTTTCATTTTAAACAGTCCTGCTGAGCCTCTGTAGTGTGCAACTGATTCCAAAATACTCTCAATCCAATTCAGGAATTTTTAAAACTAAACTGGTCTTCAAGCTTGATCTGAAGGTTAGTCATAGAGTCATAAAGTCACCAGATATAAGGAACAACTTTGTTTTTTTTACAGTACCACATCTCAAGTGATTATCTAATCAAATAGTGGCATTCATAACCATCTGGGGTTTTCATCTCTTTATTTAAAGGATGGACCAACACAAAAAAACTACATTACTTTTTACAGGATGAAGTAAGGAGGTTGTCAATCTGGAAGTAAAGGTCAAAAAGTAATTTATGGGTAATGAAAGTGAATGAATCTCATCAACCTTGATTGCATCTTCATTTGTTCCCCAATCTAAATGCTAAGTGGATTTTTTTTAAAAAGCTATTAAATTACAACACATACTGTAAAATGACTATGAATACCAGTCCTCCATTAGGAAACAACTTTGCACTTGTAGAAAAAGTCACATAAGGAGGCAGCCATGTTTTCACAGTCTGCTTAAAGAGAACAACTAGAAGCTGTTTGCAGTTAGAAACACCAAAACTGTCAATTAAAACAGTCTGGAAATCAGACTTAGAAGCAAGCTGTGAGACATGAAGCAGACACAGTACATAGCCTGTCTAGTTAAGTTCACTTAAGAATTAACTTCATGGAAATTCAGCTGCAAGAATCTGCACAGCCTACTGAGAATCCTTTGTTTTATAAGACCCTCACTTTGACTTTAGATAGTAAAAATCAATTCAAGAAAACCAGGCCTGCCACATGGCAGACCATAAGTCATAACAAGACTCAGATAATTACATTCTGTAAAAATGCATTATCTTTGTCTATTCTTTGTATGTGAGAGAATGTCACATTTAAATTCTGGGAAAGTGTGTGAGAATATGTGACTTCTTAAAAAAAACTTGCACAGGCCTACTGTTAAATATGCAAATTGGGATCTACATTCAAAAGATAAGATCCACTTCTTACATACAAAACATGATGGTCATGGGCAGTAATGGGAACAAATACATTCTGTCCTGACAAACACAAGTCATTTTAACAAAAACATCAAAAGAAACATTTTAAAAACAAAATTATTTTTGACATCAAGTTACAAAAGGAGTTTATTTAGATAAGTATTCCAAAGATACCAAGGTGTGTGCATCTGAAACCTTGCAGGACTGCTTGACACCCAAGACACAAGTATGCTTTATCAACTATTTCTTCTAAATCAGTACTCATAAAACAGAATGTTAAAACAAACAATTTAAAACTGGCAAGTAGAATAACATACGGTCAAACCCAAACAAAATGATTTTTAAAAATTCTGTGCACTGTTAAGAGTTCAAAGTTTGTGAGAAGATTTGTAGCTCGGGTGCTCAGCCGATACTCAGCATGAGCAAAACTAATGTAGTGTACAAAATCCAATGCAAGGACTGCACAAAACACTTTATAGGACAAACAGGAAGACAGCTAACGATCCGCATCCATGAACATCAACTAGCCACGAAACGCCACCACCAGCTATCCTTAGTAGCCACACACGCAGACGACAAGCAACATGAATTCGACTGGGACAACACTACCATTATAGGGCAAGCCAAACAAAGAACAACCAGGGAATTCCTAGAAGCATGGCACTCATCCACAAACTCCATCAACAAACACATCGACCTGGACCCAATATACCAACCACTACAGCGGACAGCTGAAACTGACAACCGGAAGTGGCAGGGACAGGCCACTATAAATGCCGGAGGAAACACCACAGAAGTGGTTCACAGGAGGCTCCCAAGCACTGAGGATGTCACCTAGACAGGGGACAAAACGTTTGCAACAAAAATTTCCAGCTCGGCGAACAGAACCACAACAACTGTTAGAGTTCCAAATATCCCTGCAGAAACTGTAATAACTAACAAATGTAGCTATTGCTAAACATCTTAAAAATGTAAAAAAGTTGGAAATTTGGAACAAAAAAAAATTTTCAGATTCAAATTTTTTAAAAATTCAGCAAATGTTGAAGTCAAGAACAAATCTGACCACATCTTTCCCTTTCGACTAATAGATGATAAGCAATTTGGAAAAATTCCAAATGACCTGTTTTCTAGTTTCAAAATATAACCTTGTAAATAATGGTGTGAAGCAACACTGGAAATCACCTGAGACCTAGCGTGCTCAAACCCAATAGTTGTTGAAGAGCTCCATTAGTCCAAGTTTACATCAATCTCAATACCCTGTCAAAATACCAGACAGTAGCAATTATAAATTTAGTTTGTTTAGTAGCAATTATTTTTAGTTATCGCTTTGGAGCCAAAAGATCACAAGGAATTATTCTTTGGGGCACTTGCACAAAAGGTCAATTACAATAAAGTGAAATTATGCAGTAATTTGCAATCAGCTCAACCCTCAAAACAATTTGATGATTGCTTTGTCCTAGCATGCATTGAGGCAAAACATGTAATTTGATGTTAAGTTCATGACTGCATCTACAGGAGTTGGAGGCTCAGTAAAATCGCATTTGGATTTTTCTTTATTGATCATTTTGGGTTTGGCATTCAGACCCATTTTGGATGTTCAAATCAGTTCTAGTCACGAGCTGGAATGAAATTTGTTTTCAATTCCAACTTGCCTTTATTATATCTAAACACTTGAAAGAAGAAAATGCATACAACAGCCAGTACTGGTTCAGAAGAACGTGAGAAATAAAGAGTAGATAAGCCCCTACAGGCTATTCAATGTAATTACAGCTGATTCTCAGCCTCAAACCACTTTCCTGTGGCTTTCCATATCCTCGAATTCCCAAGAGATACCAAAAGCCTGTTTATATCATGGCCTTAAATATATTCAATGTTGGAGCATTTACAAACCTCTAATGTGGATAATTCTAATGACTCACAACCCTGAGTGAAGAAATATTTCCCCTTAGTCTGAAGTGATTGGTTCTGTACCCCAAGACTCTGCAGGTGGAAATAATTTCTCAGTGGCTACCTTGTCAAGTCACTTTGGGATCCTGTATGTTTCTGGAACACTTTTCTAAGTTTCAGAGTATAGGCCCAATCTACTCAGTCTCAAAAAGTAGAACAACCCTCTCACAACAAGAACCAATCTAGTAAATATTCGCTATACTGCCTTCAATGCAAAACACAGCAATTATTCATTAAGCATTCCAGACAAAAATCTCAAGGAAACAATACAGGTGATGGTGTAACTTCCCATTTCTTGATAAAAAATGATATTTCATAATATATATCTCTCACTCAACTTTAGGAGTGTGATTACTGTATGCATGGGTTTTTCCCCTATCTTTTTAATGTGGTAAACTTCCAGATCAGCCAAACCTCCTTGTGGAGCTTCTCTTTGTTCTAACAAAGACTATATTAGTATAAGAACCAGGACTATTGATATAACATAATGTAAATGTAATTGTTTAGATCTTACTGTACCTTTCTGACAGTCACTGGATTATGTCTTAAAGCCTCTTCCAATAAAAACAATGATAGGAGTGAGAACTCTAATTCCATCCCTTGAACCTGTTATGTCACTTATTAGATTGTGGCTAATTTCCTTCCATTTACCTAGCTTGGATTACAGAACAAATAACTAATCAATGCAAAGTACTTACTACTATAATAAAATTAAACTTGCACAAGCCTTACAAGTTAATATTTGATTTTAATTGGGAAGATCTACTAGAAAGACAGTTGCATCTAATTTTTCTGCAAAAGTTAATTCCTTCAGTGCTTTTCTGTGCTTTCAATATTCTCCACTGAGCAGTTATTACAACTTATGGTGCCTACTGTTTATGACAGGTTTTGTTCCCAGAATTTTCTTTTGACAGTATATTATACAATACTTAAGGCCTCTTTGAAGTATTAATGCTTCTCATGAAGCTATCATCTGCCCTCCTTCAATTAAACATGCTAGTCATCCAAACTCATTTTCACCTAGAGTTGAAGTGACCAGAATGCAAAAAATGCTACACAGTCCAGCATGTGTGCAATGGACTGAATGGCCTCCTTTTGTGCAGTAGATCTATATTCACAGATTCGAAGACATTGCCAGTATTTGTTCATTTACTTACAATGGGCCGGGAGTTGGAAGAACAGAACACTGACAACCTAGCCAAAATTACTGACAGGAACATATCTATCTTGACCAATTATCTAGATAAGGCTAAGAAGCACTGTAAGCAGCATCTCTGTCGGGCACTGATCAAATGAGATTCCAATATTTCCAGGGATCCTTGAAATGACCATAGCCAAGCTTCAGATTCCTAGATGTCATGCGAATAAGCCTAAGTGTACTTTTAAATCCATAGTGTCAGCAGATCCTCAAAAGGCACACAATTAAATACCTGCATTTTAGCATCTCACCGCATATGGTTTCTTTGATATCACCCACTTCCCAAGGATCCAGGCCACTTGAACAGCTCATGACAAATCATAATGCACAAACATTGAAAAATGATATTATACAGTCAATGGGAAGGGAGTGTCAAGCTCAACATCTTCCAGATATCTTGGAATTTAAAATGGAAAACTTTAATGACATTCCAAAGTTTGTTTCAAAGAAATTGCAAGCTGGACAGGCTTGGAATTTCCTCCTTTACTCTTGACTCAGGATAGTTCTCACTATGGCAGTAGGATTGACATTTCGAAAACAAATTATCTAAAGTGAACAATTAGACCACATTTGCTATTAGTATTGCCGGCCTCTAGATACACTTCAGCCCAACGTTAAACCATAGGCAGTCGTACCTTCTTTGCGTGAAACTTCTGGAGCTCCCTACCTAACATTACTATGGGAGCAACCTTCACTATATGAACTGCAGCTATTTAAGAAGCAGACCCATCACCAAGTTCTCAAGGACAACAATAATGCCCAAGAAATTCTGGCCTCATTCCATGATCAAGTAAATGGATGATTTAAAAATGGCTAAATGCTGCCAGATAAAGAAGGCCTCGTGTCTATGTACACAAACAGTTCTTTTAATGGCCTTGGCTGTACTGAAGCTTACTAATTTGACATTCAGTTGGAGGTGACCCAGCAAATATATAAAAACATATTTATTCTGTGATATAAACAGGGACAGCAGCATCAATGAGAGCTGCTGCAGTATCACTAATTGGAGGACAGTCTTGAGGAGCTACTAGACTACTCTGGTTCCTATGCTCCTGCAAACACCACAGCTAATACAAGAACTGTAATCTTTTTAATCAAAAGGTTTGGAGCTTACAGCACTTACTGACAACTTTCTGCCTTATTAAACAGCAGCATTAAGAATTAAAATACTGACCAGGAGAGGGCAGGCCAATCATCAAGGACATGTCAGTGGCCAGTAAGTACATGTCTTATTTGCAACACTACTGTCAAATAGACTGAAAAGCCCGCACCATGTTTTTCCTTCATAGTGAACTGATGTTGTACTTGAAAATGGTACCTCTTTCTTCCTTCCTACCAAATAATATCCTTTTAGAAAATTATTTACACACTGGCATACCCAACATCTGTTTGCCACTATATTCTGCATATATTCATGTAAAAGTCTAATGTATGAGACTAATCTTTACTGGCCGGAGTCACGAGATTGACTTTTACACCAGTGATGTTTTTGAGAGGTACCAAATGAAATCTAAAATAGACTGTCACAATGGAATAAAGCACAAACCAACAATAAAGAATTCATATTAAGCTATCTAACATTTGTTTAATTATGAAAGATTATAAACAATGGACAACACAATCATATTAAACATGTAGCATCTATTCACTTATTTACTGGAACTTCTTTACAGTAATACTTACGTAGTTACAACAAAATCTAATCAGTAACATCCCCAGGATTATATTTTTGATCTTGATCCCTTAAAAATTAGATTGAATATTACATGGAAAAATATTATAATGAAAAAATTATTATTGTCAAGACCACAGTGTTGACTTTTACGTAAGTATACACAGTACATTGTAAATTTTAAAATGATCAAGAATGCTACAAAAAAAAAGCTGTTGCCTAATGGCATTGTTGCAATGGAATGTTCTGGAAATATCATAATAAAGAGTTGTTATATGTTTGTTCAAAGATCTTCCTGCATATGGCAGCACACCACAGGGTTCCAGCACAGTTCAAGAATAGTTTCATTTTTAATACAATGGAAAATAGACCATTGTATTAGTTACACATGCAAGTGCTGCTTTCATATTAAACAGGAAAGTTGCCATAGTCCCACGACAATAGGGCTACTCTCTCACTAGAGAGAGATCATGGTGCCGGTTTGACTGGAGGATCACCACACCTCAGGTGAGGGGTAAGGTTGAGAAGGAGAGTCCATCATAGTAACTTCAGCCAGTGTGGGAATTTAAATCACACTCTTGGCTTCACTCTGCATTACAAACCAGACTACTCTGTACAGCACAATAACTGTTTCTCACCCTGAGAAGAGGATTGGATTCCAGTCCTCCTGATCACTGCAGCAGAAATGCAGAGTATTTATTGAGGCTCCAGTCCCGCGAAGCACAAACTTTGGATCAGGGGGTGGTATGGCCATAGAGTTATCACAGAAATCTGCAGAGAGAACATGCAATGAGCAATGAAACAATGGTTTTAAAATGGATCCAGTATTTCTTAATACAAAAGAATTAGCTATGTCAATTCCTGCACAAGAGCACATTCTTGAATCTTTGTGGATTTAATGAAATAGCATGCAATCCACATGGGACCACAAGAGAACAGCAGAAATGCATTCAATCAGCTGGCATCTGGGAATTATTCACTTTCGGATTCCCTACAGACTGCACCCCATCTACAAGGCATAAGTCTGGAATATAATAGAATACTCTCCATTTCCATTGACTTATACAGCTCAAAACATAAGAAACTCAACATCATCCAGGACAAAGCACCAACTTCAACTTTTACTCCCTTCATCACTGGTGCTCAGAAGGACAAAGGCAGCAGATGCATGGGAGTACAAAATGCTGCAAGTTCCCCTCCAAGACACACACTATTCTGACTTGGAAATATATCACTGTTTCTTCACTGATACTGAGTGAAAATACTGGAATGTGGCCCTAACAGCACTGTATGTGGCCCAACATCCAAAGGACTGCAGCAGTTCACAAAGGCAGCTCATTAGCACCTTTTCCAGGACAATTGGGGAACAGCAGATAACACTGGTCTAACAATGTCCATATCCCATGAACAGAGCAGATTCTGTTGGGATAACATACATTTAATTATCTGTTACATCACCCTCTAGTCCTGTGCACATGGGCAATTTTTCATTTTGTGAACTTCTGAATTTCACCATGAAATTAAGGAGAATTGCCAAAAGAAGGCAAGACTCTTTCCTTTCGTGGTTGCATTGGAGGAGGAATGTATTCTCATATTGGTTCAAGATGAACATGCACAGAATGGGATACATCCTATCCTTGAAAGCTACACTTCTCATTTTTCCATATTAAATTTTATCAAATACACATTTTACCTGTAAACACTCTCCAAAAGTAATCTGCACTCATGTTTCACCAGTGACCATGTCTCAGATTTTTGGTTATTTTGCTAGTTTTGAGACTATATTCCATCACACACATTTAAGAATTTAAGTGGCACATGTTCTCAGATTTCCATTGGATACATTTGTAGATCATATGACTAATATGATGTGTTATGTGCAATCTATCAAAAATCAAACATTACATTATAGCCCAAACAGTACCTTTAAATAAATCTCACTGGGGAAAAATGGTAAGATATGTCATTTTTACCTGAAAAATGGTCACCGTAAACAAAAGTGATAACTGCAGACACAGCCAATAATGCAAATTGGGAATGTTTAAAGTAAAACACAAAGTGTATATCTCAGAAGGGAAGAATGAACAACAGCACGGTGGGTGGTACGGTGGCACAGTGGTTAGCACTGCTGCCTCACAGCGCCTGAGACCCGGGTTCAATTCCCGCCTCAGGCGACTGACTGTGTGGAGTTTGCGTGGGTTTCCTCCGGGTGCTCCGGTTTCCTCCCACAGTCCAAAGATGTGCAGGTCAGGTGAATTGGCCATGCTAAATTGCCCGTAGTGTTAGGTATGGGGTAAATGTAGGGGTATGGGTGGGTTTCGCTTTGGCGGGTCGGTGTGGACTTGTTGGGCCGAAGGGCCTGTTTCCACACTGTAATGTAATCTAATCTAATCTAAGCAATTTAAAATACCTACAAGACATCAGTGGCCTAACAATGGCATAAAATTCTCCGTTATCCAAAGAAGTGCAACTTGTTATAGGAAAGATGTTGTTAAACATATAAGGGTTCAGAAACATTTACAAGGATGTTACCAGGGTTGGGGGGTTTGAGCTATAGAGAGAGGCTGGAGAGGCTGCAGCTACTTTCCCTGGAGCATCACTGGCTGAGGGGTGACCTTATAGAAATTTATAAAATCATGAGGGGAATGGATTGTGTGAACAGTCAAAGTCTTTTCTCCAGGAGAGGGAAGTCCAAAACTAGAAAGCATAGGTTTAAGGTGAGAGGGGAAAGACTTAAAAGGGTTCTAAGGGGCAACATTTGCATGCTGAGGGTGATGCATGTATGGAATGAACTGCCACAGGAAGTGGTGGAGGCTGGTGCAATTGCAACATTTAAAAGGCATTTGGATAGGTACATAATAGGAAGGGTTTGGAGGGATATGGGCCAAATGCTGGCAAATGGGACTATATGACTCTATGACTCTTATTAACTTAGGATATCTGGTGGGCATTGATGAGATGACCCAAAAGGTCTGTTTCCGTGGTGGACATTTTTATGACTCTGACTTTACAGGAATATACTCCCTCAGCTCTAGGTAAATCTTTATCCAAACTCCCACTTCCCTATAATGCTGAGCAAATCATAGAATCATACTGAAGAGGCCTTTTGGCCCGTGAAGTCTGCATCGACAATTCTAAATCTATACTTGTCCCACTTTATAGCCCTTAGCCCATAACCTTCAACGTTATGACATTCCGAGTGCTCATCCAAGTGCTTTTTAAAGTTTGTGAAGTTTCCAACCTCAACCACCCTCCCAGTCATAGCATTCCAGATTCCCACTACTCACTGGGTGAAATCCCCTCCAAACCTTCGGTTTTTCACCTTAAAATGACACCTCCTTGTTATTGATCCTTTAGCTAAGGGAAACAACTGCTATCTATTCATCCTGTCCATGCCCCTCATAATTCTACACACCTCAATCAGGTCTCCTTTCAGTCTTCTATGTTCTAACGAAAACAACCCAACCTTATCCAGCCCCCTTTCACAGCTAATATGCTTCAAATATTTGGCAGCTGGCCTCCTCAGCCATTACTTACTTCAATCAAGCTGTTCAGGCATGTTCTGACACACCTGCATGGTGGGTATCACTTAAATCTGATCTCCTGGCCCACAGGTAGGGATACTACCACTGTGCCTCAAGACCCCATCCTCCTCAACCCATGCTCTGGCCCCATCTGTATAATTTGATGTCAATGGGTGACTTTTATTCCCTTTTGCTACTTGCTCACTGGTCTGGTATTCAGTTGTGATATCTCCTGATTTTACCAATGACATTTCTGCCAATCAGGTGCACGTGTGGCACATGTTTAGCAACATTACTGCCAGACTGGGGCAACACACATCTATGCACCTATTCACAGTATGCTGTTTGACTATTAATTCAGTTTTGTTTCAAACAAATAACTTGCCGCAGAACAGTACACGATAGCGTCCAGGCCTAACTCCATGCTGTACGAACAGGGAATTTGTAGGGGGAAATTGAGAGACTGGCCTATCCAAGTTTATTCACATTCTCCAGTCTTGAAGATCAGCAAAGCTACGACTGAGTGAAATTTTATTTCTCTTAATTCCATGTTCTTTGCATCTGATATGATTAGTAAAAGGACTCAGAAATTATTTTCCTCTTAATTCAGAGTTTGGCCATTTTGACAGCAAAACAAGCAACAAGTTCCAACTAGTGGCATTGTTTGTGAGTATTCGAGATGCAACTGCATCTACACACACACACACACACACACACACACACATACACACAGATAGATTATGGCGGCCTTTAGTGACTGCAGTGTCCTATTGCCTGTGTTAAGAACACTGATGACTTAGCACATCAAGTCAAACGTGCATGCCACTTGAAAGCCTATCTTCTGGATGGGTTATTTAAACTCTTCAGGCCAAGGGTGTAAAACTGCATATAAACATTTGTTTACTTCTAAACAAGGCATCTCGTGATATTTTTCAAACCTTCATGTGAGTTCACTTCTGTGGGTAATGTCAGCAATGTCTAGAAGAACTGGATATCCTGTCCTGATTAGAAAACTGCTTGGTTAAGGTGCCCTAGCTTAATTGTGCATTGCTAATCTGTCAGCCACACAGATTTGTCAGCCCAGCCTCCCTAATTAAGGCCAGCGCCATGGAATGCTTCCTAAGTAAATGTTGAGCGATTAAGATAGCTGTTCTCACAGCCATTCACTCTTAAATGTTAGGAAGTATATCTTGGGCTAGTTTACTTCTCCTTTGAGGAGAGTTTTTGTTAAAAGGCTTTTACTTATCAACATTTGTCTAACACAAAAAATACTATTTTAGTGTTACACAAAGCAATTAATTTCATTTGCTGACATGGTTAAAGAGTCAGTGCCATAAAAATGATTCATGTTATATTATTAGAAGCTAGGGACTTTTAATATACATTGCACCTATATTTACATATAAAATTGAAACTTATCGCATTGTTTGACATTCAAATGTTTGAACTTTGTATACTGTGCTAGTACAGGACACAGACTGTATACAGAAATTGGACTGCAATATATTGTCTTAATTTGAAAATAAAAACATTAACTTTTTATCTCAGTGGTGAAGACTGAAGTCAGTTAGAACACAGTGCCAGTATTTTTTGTAACTTCTATTGAGGGCCTACAGGTTGCAAAAAGGCAAGGAAAGCGGATTCTTAAAAAAACAAATGAAAACAACAAAGTCCACTATATTCACATAAGACAATAAGTAGCTTCAGACTAAATGAGTAATCAGTTGAGCACAGGTTCTTATTCATTGCATTTCCTAGGCTGAAATCAGATCACCTCAGTACTTTAAACTTTAAGACAGTGATAACTTAAAATGGGGGAGGGGTGAGATGGGGAAGAGAAGAGGAAGAAGAATTAATTTAGTTGGAATGAATAAAAGAGATTTTCTTTTTCAATATTCTCATCCCAATCCTATATATTATGGGATCCCATTCCTCTTTGAAGAAGTAACCAAGAGTCAGACTTGTAGTCAGCAGAAGCAGATAACACAGGAACTGTAATCTGACTCTAAGCCTCGGATAAAGAAAGTTTGTTTCTTTGTGACCATATGATGGCTTGTCCATCAACACATTCTCACTAATTAGGCCTAATTATCAGCCAAAGCTCGTTTCCCCTTTATGTTATTAAATCAGAAATAATCACATGCTCAGGCTTCTGTCAGCACCTGAGAGACTGGAGACCCCAATTCAATTGAAACCACTATCAAGCCCAGTCTTTGGAAGAGCTTGCTTGGCAATTTTTCCAGGCTTCAAAGATCCAGGTCCCATAGCCGCATGCCAGCGATGCGTTCTTGGGAGTGGATGCAACCCTATGACTGACAGTGACTTCTGTGACCCCTGCATTATTTCACAAATTACCACTCTAGAAGGATACTGATTAGCTATTGTACGTTAAAATTGAGTAAATGGCACACCAAACCTTTAAAACACATTCATAACAAAACATGGCACAAGGACAGAGCAAAAGAAAACGGATCACTGTCAGGAGAATGGACTCTGTGCAAGTCCCACGTTTTGATAAAGGTAGGATAGATGGATTAGAATCAAAAAGCTACAATTGTGTTATGCACAAGCACTTATAGAGGAATCTGCAATCTGCTGATTTACATGAAGTTTGAAAACAGAGATTCAGGTGAAATTTGATGAAGTTTTTGAAGTTAACACAAACATTTTGCCAATTATACTTCCCATTCATATAGTTTTTGTCAAGAAATGATGTGATTTTCAAATACTGCCACTTTTATTTTAATTACCCAATTGCTAATGGCTAATTTACAGGAAGCTTCATTACTCTAATCTATAAACTTTGACAACCAGTAGTGACTGAGACAATAGTACACAAGTTACAAAACCCATAGGAAGTAACGAACACACTTGAAACCTGAAAAATCGCTAACCTCAGATTGGATTATCTCCCAGTAATCAATTAACCATCATCACAGTCAAAACCTCTAGCGAACAGGTCACAATCATTAATCCCTCACCACATACTCTGAGACCACAAGCTGTAAACCAGTGGTAGCATTGAATTGAGAGCATAAATTGGCCAAAAACAAAAGAATGTAAAACACACTTGTGTACTCAACCTGGAAGGCAGACCTGAAAACATATCCATTCCACCAATGTTTAGTAATGCTCAAATTACTTGTCAATCTCATTAGAATACGGTCACACTTGCTCACAAAGCAACTGTATTTCAGATAAACCAGGTCCAAGGGAAGCATAAAATTCACAACTATATTCCTTGAAAATACAAGTTTCAACTCCGTCAACAGTTTTTCATGCACAGCAAAAATATCATTTAGACACTGAAATAACATTGTTATCAGACAAAGTGATATCAAGTAGAATTAGACTCAGATCTGATTTCTAGGTACCTCACTAGTTAGAAGAGAAAAAAAACACCAGCAGTGGAATTCTCTAAACTGCTTCTGTGTGCCTCCTGTCTATAGTTCGAGTGGTGCGATCAGAAATCCTGCATTAGCTAGCTCACATGCATCTGGCTGAATCATGGGGAATGGACAAAGGGAAGAGTAAAAGTTTCTCCCCAAATAAAATAAAATAAATTCCTTCAAAAAGTTTTCCAAAATCCCTTCTCAGATGTCTTATAATGGTGCACTGCAAATTGTAGTAACTTGCCATGTGTGTTACATAGGTTCCTGAAGAAGGGCTTATGCCCGAAACGTCGATTCTCCTGTTCCCTGGATGCTGCCTGACCTGCTGCGCTTTTCCAGCAACACATTTCCAGCATGTGTGTTACATAGTCAAGCATCCACAAAATCTTTTTTTACAGAAAGGTAATACCTCATGTAAAAGGCAATATGGTGTCAAAAAAAAGCAATGCAACTTCTTCCTCCATCTATCATTAGAAATTTTTTGTGAACCAAGTTGAGGTCAAAGCATTTCAAACCAAGCACAGCAATAGCCTGTCATACACACGGGGGCCTTAAAGAGTGAAACTACAGTTACAGTTCTATCAGCCCATTCACATTAAATACAGCTTCACCTGTTGAAAAATGAAATTTTAAAAATAAACTGACATATTGGTATTGCAATATCGGTAAATTTACTGTTGACAACATGAAATTAAAGTGCGTCACTGTAGTAAAGAAAAAGTCTCACTGTCTAATGCCCAAAGGCAACAAAATGCAACTTAGATCTGCATTTCACCTGCAGTCTCTGGTACCACAAGCAGCTGAGTTGAAGAACTGCACAGTTAGTTCAAAGACAAAATGCCACAAGGTTATCAAAGATTAATGGGATTGTTACAGGTCAGTTGAACACCAAACATATTTTCAGGTGTCCAATGTAGGGAACACTTTCAAAGTGAAGATTGAACATCCTGTGAACTGGGGATGGCTTTTTACAATCATATCTTTCTCACAAATGACATACTGCAATTGACAGAGATCAAGAGTTTACTTATCATGCTGACTTCTGAGTGATAGACAAACTCTTTCAAATTGTTTATGCCAGGACAAAATGACAAGTTCGTTTTATAATCAATAAAATTAAAAGAAGTTAAATGCAGCATTGTTCAAATAACTTCAAATAAGTTCCAATAAAGCTGTTCAAGGTCTTCTCAGCTCAGATCAGCATGAGGACAAGCTTATACGTGAAATAAAATAGTGATAGAATTTTCTATTATTTCTAGCTCACAACTGTTAAGTCAAGTAAATAGTCTCTAAAAGCTCTTTGACATGGGATCATAATTATATTCTCTCTTTAACTTAATGTTCAAATATTGAAATGTAGCCCTTTACAATATACCAGTCAAATATTAGCTTTATTTAATAACGTGAGAGTTAACTTTGTGCTGATAGTAGTCTACCTACCTAACAAATGCTTGCACTTCAAAAGTAATTTATGAGGATGTGATAGTTAAACACAAATATCATAGCATTACAGCTTCATAACTATGCTCTTGATTCAAATCAGGCAACAATTACTACATAAAATACACTGCTCCTTTAAGTAAAACATCTCCATTAACTCAGTTATTCATACCTAAATAATACCTAAAAGGTTAGTTATGCTTATATGTGATATTCAATTATGATGTGGAAAAACGTGCATCTTTAAAATTCCAAGAAAAAAATAAAGGCTTCAGTTAGCTATCTATACCAACTGGTACAGACATTCAACAGTAAAATGCAACTTTATCAAGTTCATGCAATTCATTAATCAGATGTGGGCTGGGCCCTCATCCTTAATTGCTGTTGGGAAGGTGGTGATGAGCTGCCTTCTTGATCTGCTCAGTCCATGCATTGTATGTAGAATCACAATGCAGTTAAGGAGTGAGTTTCAGGATTGCGAACCAGCAACACTGAAAAACTGTGACATTTACCCAAGTAAAAGTGATGGATGGCTTGGAGGGTGAATTACAGGCACCTGGTCATATTATCATTATACAACTATTCCAGAAACTCAGCTAAAGTTCTGGGAACCTTGGTTCAAATCCCGCCATAGCAGATGGTGGAGTTTGAATTCAATAAAGAATCTCGAATTAAAGGTCTAACGATGACCATGAAACCATTGCCAATTGTCAGAAAAACCTATCTGGTTCACTACTGTCCTTTAGGGATGGAAATCCGTCATCCTTATTTGGTCTGGCCTACACAGTGACACCATAGTCCCACAGCGACGTTGCAAAAGCTTAAACACATATACCAACAGGTTCAAGAGTAGCTTCTTCCCCACTGTTATTAGACTTCAGAATGGACCTCTCAATCTAATGTTGATCTTGCTTCTTTGCAGCTGTAACTTTGTATTCCTTGCTCTGTTCAATCATTGCATGAACTTTGCATGTTATGGTCTGCCTGTAGTAGACAAAGTTTTTCACTGTACCTAGGTACATGTGACAATAATAAATCAAATCAAAATGTTAAAATAACTCTGTGCTAAATTGATAAATTGTTCAGGAGATCACTTCAGCACTTTTGTAAACATGTCTTACATGACAGCAGTTAAATTCAACAGTTGCAGCATCCAGGTAGTGGCATGACAGTACATTGCTAAAAGCTCACTGATCATCAGCTACAGTAAGATTTGATTCCTGGGTCACACTGTCACTTTTGCATCAATGGACACCCAAAAACACCCCACAGTGGCATAGAATTATCTGTGTAACTGTAGTCTTGATTTCACAGAGCAAGGTGAAAAGCTATACTTTACCATAGATACTCTGTGAATCACAGTCAAGAGTGAAATTTGGAGAAACAACAAATGGTAGCAGAAGTTTGGAATGCTGTTGTGTAAAGGATAACTCATGAAAATATCAAATGTCATTTTAAATCTGTAGTTTACTGATATTTTTTGATTAATGTCAGATATATGGTTTTAAATAGTAATCCGGCCATACTCTTACTGAAAGGCGGACAGATTTGAGGGACTAAATGACTATACATATTTGTAATTAGGATCTGCAACCAAAGTTACTTGATTCAAATATAATTTGTTTAGTATTTATAAAGTTAGGGAGCCATTTCAGTCATCATTTGCACATTGTGGAGATCAATTAAATGAAGGTATCGTGCCCACACCTCAGGAAGACCTTCACTGTACGGTGAGGAGCTCCTGTTGACATCCCTAGAACACTCCAGTAGAGAAAAGCTACCTTACCCCAAAACCACCCTACTCAGTGAAGGAACTCCCCATACCTCCCCCGATGAAGGCACGTGTGCCAAGGACCTTCTTCACCATCCTGTCTGCCTGTGCCACTTTCAAAGAACTATGTACCCGTACTTCTAGGTCTCTGTGTTTGACAACACTACCCAGGGCCCTACCATTAATTGTGTAAGTCCTGCCCTGATTTGTCTTATTGAAATGCAACATCTCACATTTATTTGAATTAAACTCCACCTGACATTGCTCGATCCACTTGATCAAGTTGACTCAGAGATAACCTTCTTCGTTGTCTACTATAACAGCAGTTTTGGAGTAATCTACAAACTTATTAACGATTTTTATCCAAATTGTTTATATAAATAACGAACAACAGTGGACCCAACAGCCATCCTTGTGGCAGACTGATGGTCACAGCCCTCCAGTCTAAAAAACCCTCTACCACCACCATCTTACTCCTACCATCAGGACAATTTTGTATCCAATTGGCTAAGCTCCTTGGATGCTGCCTGAACTGCTGTGCTCTTCCAGCACCACTAAACCAGAATCTGGTTTCCAGCATCTGCAGTCATTGTTTTAACCTTACTAACTAGTCTACCATGAAGTCCTTTGTCAAACGCCTTGTTAAAGTCCATGCAGACAACATTTACTGTACTACCCTCATCTGACTTCTTTATCGCCTCTTCAAAAAGTTAATCAGATTTGAGAGACACGATTTCTCATGCACAAAGCCATGCTGACTATCCCTAATCGGCCTTTGCTGTTCCAAATGCACGTAGATCCTGGCTTTCAGACTGCCCTCTAAGAACTTATCCACCCCTTACGTTAGGCTCAATGGTCTTTGGTTCCTGGTTTTTGCTTGCAGCCTTTCTTAAATAATGGCACAAAATTAACAGACCTCCAGTCTTCACTTCTCGCTCCTCCAGCATCACCCCATACCCGGACGCCCCGCTCCTCCAGCACCACCCCATCCCCAGCCGCCCCGCTCCTCCAGCACCACCCCATCCCCAGCCGCCCCGCTCCTCCAGCACCACCCCATCCCCAGCCGCCCCGCTCCTCCAGCACCACCCCATCCCCAGCCGCCCCGCTCCTCCAGCACCACCCCATCCCCAGCCGCCCCGCTCCTCCAGCACCACCCCATCCCCAGCCGCCCCGCTCCTCCAGCACCACCCCATCCCCAGCCGCCCCGCTCCTCCAGCACCACCCCATCCCCAGCCGCCCCGCTCCTCCAGCACCACCCCATCCCCAGCCGCCCCGCTCCTCCAGCACCACCCCATCCCCAGCTGCCCCGCTCCTCCAGCACCACCCCATCTCCAGCCTCCCGATCCTCCAGCACCACCCCATCCCCAGCTGCCCCGCTCCTCCAGCACCACCCCATCACCAGATGCCCCGCTCCTTATGCCTCTCTTCCCCCAGAATCTCTGCACCTCCAGCCTCTCTTTCCCCAGATGCCACGCTTCTCCAGTCTTTCTTCCCCCAAACGCCCCGCTCCACTAGCCTCTCTTCCCTCGGAATCCCTGCTCCTCCAGCCTCTCTTCCCCCAGAATCCCTGCTCCTCCAGCCTCTCTTCCCCCAGAATCCCTGCTCCTCCAGCCTCTCTTCCCCCAGAATCCCTGCTCCTCCAGCCTCTCTTCCCCCAGACGCCCCCCTCCTCCAGCCTCTCTTCCCCCAGACGCCCCCCTCCTCCAGCCTCTCTTCCCCCAGACGCCCCCCTCCTCCAGCCTCTCTTCCCTTAAACACCTCATTGCTCCCTCTTCACCCCATCCCAAGGCTCGCCACTCTTGCAGCCTCTCCCCTCCCCCCAGAGTCACTGCTCCTCTTGCTCTCCTGATTTCTCCCTTCTTTCTTCACATAAACTGCCTGTTCCTTCTCGCAACCCCTCAGCCCCCACCCCATACCAGCCCCCACTGCCCCAGATAAGCCCCCACCTCTCCTACCACCCCCCAAGCCCAGCTCCATCTCTCCCTCCATCCCCAGTCTATGCACCACCACCAGCCCAACCCCCACCTCTCCCTCCCACCGGCCCAGCCCCCAACTCTCCCTCTCCCCCTCCCTCCCCCTCCCATCGGCCCAGCCCCCACGTCTCCCTGCATCCCTCTCCCCTACCCCAGTCCGCTTCTATGATGGGATCCGCCGCCTGCGGCCTACCTTCTGCGCGTTGTCAGGGTAACCGCGGGCCGCGCTCAAGCTCGAGCAGATCCGGATATTTCAGATTTGAGTTTTTAAAAACCTCCAACCGCTTTATCTCAACAGTTCAATGTCGGGAAAGCAAGTAAAGTAAGTGAATGCTGAAGAAATCCCATCAATCGTTTTCAGTTAGCAGCTTCCGGTCGTTGCTGGGTACTCTGGGCAATGTAGTCAGTTTTAATATCTGAATAATTTCATTCCTTTACTTGAGGAAGAATTTAGATGTATAGGAGACAAATCTGAGCAAATTCTCTAAATTAATTCCAGAGATGAAAGGCATGCTTTATGAGGAGAGACTGAGCATTTTAGGTTTATGTTCCCTGCAGTTTAGAAGAATAACAGCAGATCTAATGGAGGTGTGTAAGATGCTAAGGGGGGATTTGACAAAGTAGATGTAAAAAAGAATGTTATCTTATGTGGGGCAATCTAAAACAAGAGTTTTAGGACAGTGGGTAGAAGATTTAAAACAGAGATCAGGAGAAATTACTTCTTTCAAAGTGTCACAAGTCTGTGGAATTCAGTGTCCCAGACTGCGCTGGATCCTGGAACATTGAGTAAATGTAAGGAGGAGATAGATTTTTAAGTAAACATGGGTTGATGAGTTTTGGGAAATGGGCAGAAAAGTGGAGTTGAGGCCAAGATGAGATCAGCCCTGGCCATATCAAATGGTTCCTAGTTCTTATGTTCTTATATGTGCTAAGTCTCTGACCATTCCCTGCAATTTATAGTTCATCTTCAATGTTATATAATAAGGAACCCAAATTTGAACAACTGTGCATTGTCTGACAGCTTTCTACATACTTCAGTCCTTAAGTTAAGAAATGTGATGATCTAGGCATCAAATCTAAGAGTCTTTGCAGGATCTTCTCTCGAATTAACCACCTCACATCAATATAAAGGATTAGTTCATCACAACTACCTGATGAAGGAGCAGCGCTCCAAAAGGCAGGACTTCCAAATAAACCTGTTGGACTATAACCTGGCATTGGGTGACTTTTAACTTATGTGGTGCTGGAAAAACACAGCAGGCCAGGCAGCATCCGAGGAGCAGGAGAATTGACGTTTCGGGCATAAGCCCTTCTTCAGGAATCTGGCTAGGAAAAAAATGTTTGTTCAGTGTATGAATTCTTCTGAGGATGAAGAATAGCAAAGGTCCTTTGCAGGTCTGGGAGAGTGTTGTCCTGAGCTGGGGCAGGGCTGACTGCAGGGAGTGTAGGTAGCGGTGCATGGCTGTGAGCGTGGAGCGTAGGATCCAGAGAGAGGTCTGTTGCTGGAGGCTTCAGATTTGTTGCAGGTACTGGTTGTCCTGGTTGGGTCCAATTGTGTTGGTCTGAATGTAGTCCAAAGTCCATGCGGGGTCAGTCGGTTCCGTAGGCAGGTGCAGAGGAAGGAGATGTGGCTGTGGTAGCGAGTCTGTTTCAGGACGTGGCTGAAGAGCTTCAGGGCAGAGGAGATGACCTGGGGGGTGCAAAGAGAGAGGGACTCACTGAGATCCTACTAGAGGGAGGAGGAGAGCATCTTCAAAGTATGCATCCTTGCAAGAGGATTCACAGTAGGTTAAGGTCAACTAGGAGAAAGTGAGGACTGCAGATGATGGATACCAAGGTGAAAAATGTGGTGCTGGAAAAACACAGCAGGCCAGGCAGCATCTGAGGAGCAGGAGAATCGACGTTTCGGGCATAAGCCCTTCTTCAGGAATCATGCCCGAAACGTCGATTCTCCTACTCCTCGGATGCTGCTTGGCCTGCTGTGTTTTTCCAGCACCACATTTTTCAACTCTGGTCTCCAACACCTGCAGTCCTCACTTCCTCCTAGTTGACTTTTAACTTAGTTCACCATAGATAGCATTGTGTTCAATAAGTAAGAATTTAAATAAGTGATTCTGAAGGGTTCTTGCCTGAATCGAGTTGACAATCTTAACAACTTTCATTATATGAGAAAAGTCCATAACTTTACTCAGTATTGCTTGCTGGTGGATTATACATCAGTAATTGACAAAAGACGGGAAAATAGACATAATTTTTCCAAAATGCACCAAAGCCTGCATTTGTGCTAAGCGTTTCTGGTGCACCAGAAGTTGTGATAGAACTCAAGTTCTTTATTGGAATGTATTTCTTAAACATATACCTTTTGAATCCATTGTAGATATCCTCACCTCTTGTTCTCTCTTTCAAGGGCAAAAGGTTGAAAAGATCCTCTTTAATTGTAATGTCCTTAAACAATGTGCACAAAACTGACCAGCTGGGCTATGCTGGTCATGTCGATTGATTAATTGAAATGCAGTAAGTAGCATTCACAGTTCTTCAGGTCCTGCTGTAATTGCTGAAGGATGTCTTTAAACAAAGATTCCACTATGGTGCAACTGTGGAAGCACCAGGTGACATGCTCTGGATTGCTGTTATTATTTTTTTTTTGTTCGGATGTTCAGTGCAAATGTTTCAATATCCCAAGGACTGTAGCAACTCAAAGAGGCAGGCCACTGCTCATCAACATCTTCTCAAGGATAATAGAGATGAGCAATAATTGTTGGTCTAGCCAGTCACATCTACATCACGTAACAAATAAATAAGATGCTACCAAAATCTTTTAGATATTTTCTGTTTTTATGACAAGAAAGTAGGGTGTGGTTTTCTTTGTAAAAGCAGAAGAAGCTGCTGTGCTGCACCAGTATCAAATCAAAAGTGCCACTTTTTAATTAAAAAATGCCAAACTATAACACAAAGGTAATTTAAATTAAATAACAATATTATTAAATGTATGTATTCTCTACATACTCCTGCCCCATAGACCCCATCAATCATGAAAGATGTCAAACTTGTATTAGATGTGCTGATGGGTGCATGCCCTGTGCAAATTGGATGTCAAATTTCCGAATTTACAATAACTGTATTTCAAATGTATTCTTCAGCTGAAATGTGCTTTGGAATATTCCAAGGTCATGAAGTGTGCCGGGGTATTCTGAAAGTCACTATTATACTTGCGAACCTCTCTTTCTCTTTAAAGGGTTAAATGAATGGAGGAACACTCAACCCACACAACGAATAAAACACGTCAAAACCTGTTGTATTTATTCTGAGTAAACAACTGAAACAATATATGAATCAAAATATTTTGTTATGTACACATGGAACTGCAGAAAAATGATAGAGTATCACTGCCTGCAGCATGCAACTCAAAATACAGGAAAAATCAAAAAGAAGGAATATGTAGCAGCATGTCAGCTGTATTGATGTAAACCCATTTCCTCCCATTTTATGCAGATGAAGGTTAATGTAGTTGATAGTTTTGTCAGTATTTCGTGAGAAACTTCGTTTTATTATTTTCAATTGATAAATTGCAAGGCTTCATTATATACATTATACCTGTATATCAATCTAAAAGCAACTGCTGACTGCATCTCCGGAAGTGCACCCAACTCCAGCTCCTCGAAAACCACGTAAGAGAATTGGAACTGGACCTTGACGAATTTCGGATCATTCAGGAGGCAGAGAGGGTTATTGATACGAGTTACAGGGAGGTAGTCACTCCTCTGGTAAAAGAAGAAGGTAGATGTGTTACTGTTAGGGAATGGAAAGGCAACTGGCAGGCAGTTCCCCTGTGGGGGTTCCTCTCAACAACAAGTATATCATTTTGGATACTGTTTTCGGGGCGGGGGGATCTTACCAGAGGTAAGCAGTGGGGCACAGGTCTCTGGCATAGAGTCTGTCCCTGTTGCTCAGAAGGGAAGGGAGAAGAGGAGCAGAGCATTACTCATTGGGGACTCCATAGTTAGGGGGACAGATAGGAGGTTCTGTGGGAACGAGAGACTCACGGTTGGTATGTTGTCTCTTAGGTGCTAGGGTCTCTGATCGTGTTTTCGGGATCCTTGAGGGGAAGGGGGAGCAGCACCAAGTCGTGGTCCACATAGGCACCAATGACATAGGTAGGAAGGGAGATGGGAATTTAAGGCCGAAATTCAGGGAGCTAGGGTGGAAGCTTAGAGCGAGAATAAACAGAGTTGTTATTTCTGGTTTGTTTCCTGTGCCACGTGCTAGTGAGGCGAGGAATAGGGAGAGGGAGGAGTTGAACACATGGCTACAGGGATGGTGCAGGAGGGAGGGTTTTGGATTATTGGATAATTAGGGCTCTTTCTGGGGTAAGTGGGACCTCTACAAACAGAATAGTCTTCACCTGAATCAGAGGGGTACCAATATCCTGGGGGGGAGGGGGGGGGGGAGTTTGCTAATGCCCCTGCTAGTTCATCGGAGGGATGGGAACCGAAATTGTTGTTCAAGTATACAGGAGGTTGCAAGTAGTGAGGTCAGACTAAGGTTTCAAGTCGCAAGAAGGCATCGGCAAATAAGAAATTGGTTGGAAGTGTTTCTACTTCAACGCCAGGAGCATCCGGAATAAGGTGAGAGAACTTGCAGTATGGGTTGGTATCTGGGATTTTGATGTTGTGGCCATTTCAGAGACAGGGGTAGAGCAGGGACAGGAATGTTTATTGTAGGTTCTGAGATTGAGATTTTTCAGTAAGAACAGGGAAAATGGTAAAAGAGGGGATGGTGTGGCTTTGTTAGTCAAGAACAGTATTATGGTGGCAGAAAGGATGTTTGAGGACTCGTCTACTGATGTAGTATGGGTTGAGGTTAGAAACAGGAAAGGAGAGGTCACCCTATTGGGAGATTCCTATAGGGCTCCAAATAGTTCCAGAGATGTACAGGAAAGGATTGCAAAGATGATCCTCGATAGGAGTGAGAGTGACAGGGTAGATGGGAGACTTTAACTTTCCAAATATTGACTGGGAATACTATAGTCCAAGTACTTTAGATAGATCAGTTTTTGTCCAATGTGTGCAGGAGGGTTTCCTGACACAGTATGTAGACAGGCCAACAAGGAGCGAGGCCACATTTAATTTGGTACTGGGTAATGAACCCAGTCAGGTGTTAGATTTAGAAGTAGATGAGAACTTTGGAGATAATGACCAAAATTTGGTTATGTTTATTTTAGTGATGTAAAGGGATAGCTATATACCGCAGGGCAAGAGTTACGGCTGGGGGAAAGGCAATTACGATGCGATTGGGCAAGATTTAGGATGCATTGGATGACAAAGGAAACTGCAGGGGATGGGCACAATTGAAGCGTGGAGCTTATTCAAGGACCAGCTATTGCAGGTCCTTGATAGGTTTGTCTCAGTCAGGCAAGGAGGAAGTTATTGAGCGCGGGAGCCGTGGTTTACTAAGGAAGTTGAATCTCTTATCAAGAGGAAGAAGAAGGCATATTTTAGGATGAGATGTGATGGCTAATTTAGGGTGCTTGAGAGTTACAAGTTAGCCAGGAAGGACCTAAAGAGAGAGCTAAGAAGAGCTAGGAGGGGGCATGAGAAGTTGTTGGCGGATAGGATCAAGAAAAACCCTGAGGCTTTCTATAGGTATATCAGAGTAAAAGAATGACTAGAGTAAGATTAGGGCCAATCAAGGATAGTAGTGGGAAGTTGTGCATGGAGTCAGAGTAGATAGGGGAAGTGCTAAATAAACACTTTTCATCAGTATTCACACTAGAAAAAGATAATGTGGTTGAGGTGAATACTGAGATACAGGCTACTAGACTGGATGGGATTGAGGTTCACAAGGGGGAGGTGTTTGTAATTCTGGAAAGTGTGAAAATAGTTAAATACCCTGGGCTGGATAGGATTTATCCAAGGATTGTCTGGGAAGGCAGAGAGGAGATTGCCAAGCCTTTGGTGTTGATCTTTATGTCGTCATTGTCTACAGGAATAGTGCCAGAAGACTGGAGGATAGCAAATAGAACAGTACAGCACAGAACAGGCCCTTCAGCCCACGATGTTGTGCCAACTACTGATCCTCATGTGTGCACCCTCAAATTTCTGTGACCATATACATGTCCACTAGTCTCTTAAATGTCCCCAATGACCTTGCTTCCACAACTGCTGCTGGCAACACATGCCATGCTCTCACAACTCTTTGTGTAAAGAACCCGCCTCTGACATCCCCTCTATACTTTCCTCCAACCAGCTTAAAACTCTGACCCCTCGTGTTAGTCATTTCTGCCCTGGGAAATAGTCTCTGGCTATCAACACTATCTATGCCTCTCATTATCTTATATACCTCAATTAGGTCCCCTCTCCTCCTCCTTTTCTCCAATGAAGAAAGTCCGAGCTCAGTCAACCTCTCTTCATAAGATAAGCCCTCCAGTCCAGGCGGCATCCTGGTAAACCTCCTCTGAACCCTCTCCAAAGCATCCACATCTTTTCTATAATAGGGCGACTAGAACTGGACGCAGTATTCCAAGTGCGGTCTAACCAAAGTTTTATAGAGCTGCAACAAGATCTCACGACTCTTAAACTCAATCCCCCTGTTAATGAAAGCCAAAACACCATCTGCTTTCTTAACAACCCTGTCCACTTGGGTGGCCATTTTAAGGGATCTATGTACCTGCACACCAAGATCCCTCTGTTCCTCCACACTGCCAAGAATCCTATCCTTAATGTTGTACTCAGCTTTCAAATTCGACCTTCCAAAATGCATCACCTCGCATTTATCCAGGTTGAACTCCATCTGCCACTTCTCAGCCCATCTCTGCATCCTGTCAATGTCCCACTGTAGCCTACAACAGCCCTCTGTACGGTCAATGACACCTCCAACCTTTGTGTCGTCTGCAAACTTGCTGACCCATCCTTCAATCCCCTCATCCAAGTCATTAATAAAAATTACAAACAGTAGAGGCCCAAGGACAGAGCCCTGTGGAACACTACTCACCACAGAATATTTTCCTTCTACTACCACTCGCTGTCTTCTGTTGGCCAGCCAATTCTGTATCCAGACAGCTAAGTTCCCCTTTATCCCATTCCTCCTGACCTTCTGAATGAGCCTACCATGGGGAACCTGATCAAATGCCTTGCTGAAGTCCATATACACCATATCCACAGCTCGACCCTCATCATCATTTCTAGTCACATCCTCAAAGAACTCGATAAGGTTTGTGAGGCATGACCTGCCCCTCACAGTGCCGTGTTGACTGCACTTAATCAAGCCATGCTCTTCCAGAAGGTCATAAATCCTATCCCTCAGAATCCTTTCTAACACCTTGCAGATGACAGATGTGAGACTGACTGGTCTGTAATTGCCGGGGATTTCCCTATTTCCTTTCTTGAAGAGAGGAATTACATTTGCCCCTCTTCAGTCCTCAGGTACGACTCCAGTGGAGAGCGAGGATGCAAAGATCTTCGCAAGTGGCGAAGCAATTGCATTTCTCATTTCCCAAAGCAGCCGAGGACAAATCTAGTCCGGGCCTGGCGACTTGTCAATCTTAATGTTTGACAAAATTTTCAGCACATCAGCTTCCTCTATCTCTATCCATTCCAGCATGCACACCTGCTCTTCAAAGGTTTCATTCACTACAAAGTTCATTTCTTTCGTAAAGACAGAAGCAAAAAACCCATTTAGGGCTTCCCCTACCTCCTCAGACTTCACACACAAATTCCCTATGCTATCCCTGATCGGCCCTACTCTTTCTTTGACCATTCTCTTATTCCTCACCTAAGTGTAAAATGCCTTTGTGTTCTCCCTAATCCATTCTGCCAAGCCTTTCTCGTGCCCCTTCCTGGCTCTCCTCAGACCATTTTTGAGCTCCTTCCTCGCCTGCCTGTAATCCTCTAGAGCTGAGCTTGACCCTAGCTTCCTCCACCTTAGGTAAGCTACCTTTTTCCTTTTGATGAGAAGCTCCACCGCTCTCATCATCCAAGGTTCCTTTATCTTACCACTTCTTGCCTGTCTCAGAGGGACATATTTATTCATCACTTGCAACAACTGTTCCTTAAACAGTGTCCACATGTCTATAGTGCCTTTACCATGGAACAATTGCTCCCAATCCATGCTTCCTAACTCATGTCTAACCGCATCATAGTTTCCGCTTCCCCAATTAAATATTCTCCCATTTTGCCTAATCATCTCCTTCTCCATAGCTATGTAGAATGTGAGGCAGTTGTGGTCACTATCACCAAAATGCTCTCCCACCACAAGATCTGATACCTGCCCCGGCTCGTTTCCGAGCACCAAGTCTAGAATGACCTCTCCCCTCGTCGGCCTGTCAACGTACTGAGTTAGGAAACCCTCCTGAACACACCTGACAAAAACAGCTCCATTCAAATCTTCTGCTCGAAGAAGGTTCCAATCAATGTTGGGAAAGTTAAAGTCACCCATTACAACAACCCTACTACGTCCACACTTTTCCAAAATCTGCCGACCTATGCTTTCTTCCATCTCCCTGCTGCTATTGGGGGGGCCTGTAGTAAATCCTTAACGAGGTGACTGCTCCCTTGCTGTTCCTAATTTCCACCCATACTGACTCGGTAGGCAGATCTTCCTTGACAATGGAAGCTTCTGTAGCTGTAATACCCTCTCTGATTAGTAGTGCTACACCCTCTCCTCTTTTTGCCCCCTCCCTATTCTTTTTAAATGCTCTAAACCCTGGAACATCCAGCAACCATTCCTGCCCCTGAGAAACCCATGTCTCTGTTATGGCTACAACATCATAGCACCAGATACTGATCCATGCTCGAAGTTCATCACTTTTCTTCCAGATACTCCTTGCGTTAAAGCAAACACACTTTAACTGATCCCTTGGTTCCTTCCCAGGAAAATCCTTCCCACTAGCTGTTGTTCTCATGTTCAAGAAGGAGGGTAAGACAACCCTGAAAAATATAGATCTGCGAGCCTTACTTCGGTGGTGGATAAAATGTTGGAAAGGATTATAAGAGATAGGATTTATAATCATCTAGAAAGGAATAAGTTGATTAGGGATAGTCAACGTGGTTTTGTGAAGGGTAGCTCGTGCCTCACAAGCCTTACTGAGTTCTTTGAGAAGGTGACCAAACAGGTGGATGAGGATAAAACGGTTGATGTGATGTATATGAATTTCAGTAAGGCATTTGATAAGGTTCCCCATGGTAGGCTATTGCAGAAAATATGGAGGCATGGGAATGAGGTTGATTTAGCGGTTTGGATCAGATATTGGCTAGCTGAAAGAAGACAGAGTGTGGTGGTTGATGGGAAATATTCATCCTGAAATTCAGTTGCTAGTGGTGTACCACAAGATCTGTTTTGGGTCCACTGTTGTTTGTCATTTTTATGAATCACCGGATGAAGGCATAGAAGGATGGGTTAGTAAATTTGTGGATGACACTAAGGTCAGTAGAGTTGTAAAGAGTGACAAAGGATGTTGTAGGTTCCAGAGGGACATAGATAAGCTTCAGAGCCGAGCTGAAGGTTGGCAAATGGAGTTTAATGCACAAAAGTGTGAGGTGATTCACTTTGGAAGGAGTAACAGGAATGCAGAGTAATGGACTAATGGTAAGAATTTTGGTAGTGTGGATGAGCAGAGAGATCTTGGTGTCCAGCTACATAGATCCTTGAAAGTTGCCACCCAGGTTGATAGAGTTGTTAAGAGCACATATGGTGTGTTAGCTTTTATTGGTAGAAGGATTGAGTTTCGGAGCCATGAGGTCATATTGCAGCTGTACAAAACTCTGGTGCAGCCACACTTGGAGTATTGTGTATAGTTCTGGTCACCACATTATAGGAAGGATATTGAAGCTTTGGAAAGGTTTCAGAGGAGATTTACTAGGATGTTGTCTGGAATGGAGGGAAGGTCTTATGAGGAATTGGCTGAGGGACTTGAGGCTGTTTTCATTGGAGAGAAGAAGGTTGAAAGGTGACTTAATTGAGAATATAAGATAATCAGAGGGTTAGATAAGATGCACAGGGAGAGCCTTTTTCCTCGGATGGCAATGGCTAGCATGAGGGCACATAGTTTTAAATTGAGGGGTGATAGATATAGGACAGATGTCAGAGGTAATTTCTTTACTCAGAGAGTAGTAGGGCCTTGGAGCACACTTCCTGCAACAGTAGTAGACTCGCCAACTTTATGGGCATTTAAATGGTCATTGGTTAAACAAATGGATGAGAATGGAATCATATAGGCTAGATGGGCTACAGATTGGTTTCACAGGTCGGTGCAACATCGAGGGCCAAAGGGCCTCTGCTGCACTGTGATGTTCTATGTTCCTGTTCAAATTCCCACCATTCCATCTCACAGTAATTGTGCAAATTTTAAACACATTTTATTAATCTCATCAATTAGATAAGTTAGAAGAAATAGAAATGGTGAACATAAGGCATATTATGTTGAAGAGGTGAATTGGAGTATCTTCTAATGCCCTGTTCTTTTGTACTTGGATCTTGCTCTCTTCCTCTGAATGGCTGAGCTAAAAAGCTTGTTATGTGAAAGTGGAAGAAGTATCTACCATTACAATTATATCAGAGAGTGCAGATTTAGGGTGATAGGCAAAAGGAATGTATGCAACTTGAGGAAAAAACATTTTTATGCAACACGTAGGGCTGGGAACTGGAAAAGCCTGCCTGATAACATGGTGAATACAGATTCACTGCTGGGCTTCAGAGGGGATTTTCCTAATACTTGATGAAAAGAAGAATGCAATGTTATGGGGAAAAAAGAATGGAGGAATGGGACTAACAGGATTGCTGTTCTAACTGCTGGCACAAACACCCTGGACTGAATTTCCCTAGCCCCTGAACAATGTGGGCAATAAAGGGATAGTCAGGAAAATATGGTGAGTTTGAAAAAATAAGATTCTTAGTGTTGAGAAAGAAATGGCCCAAATCTGAAACTAGGTTTTGAACAGCAAAATTACAGTATTGCTAGTGAGTAGTGAGACACTGATTTTTATGCATTAGCATGCTATTAATACCTAATTACACTTCATTTATATGCAGTGCCCTATTCTTCAACATGCCAGACGGAGACTAGACAGCAACAATTCCCGACATGAAATTCGGAGTGGATACTTAGTAGCACCAGCTCACCCCTTGCTTCTGTAGGTCACCTTATTGGACAACAGTTCCCAGCACTTCAGGGTATGTTCTATGAGCAATGACCTCCTGAAACCCTCATGAAGACTGGCATCCTTACCATATGCCCATGGCACATCTCCGACTTTCTTAGAATACAGTTCTCCTCTTCAATCCAGAACTTTGGAGCTGTAATGGTGCTGTCAGGAAATTTTGCCTGCAGGGAAAGGCACTCATCACATGAATTGGACCAAAGAGCATCTCAGGAATCCATGCTTGCTCTTTTAACACTTTACACTGACTTGCATGCAAACAGCATCTGTGTAAACGATTATTGATTTATGTCACTTATGGATGCAGTTACAAGAATCAAGTGACAGTAAATTAGACTGTAAAATAACAATAGACTTACAAATGTAAACTTGTATTTACATTGTGGTGTCACCTATGCCACTCCAGTGCCCCAAGAAGATTTCCTTTTACATTCTGCTCCCACGATGTATACTGTGAAGGGCAATTCTAGACTGGCAGCAATTAACCTCATACGCAGCTGGGCTTTAGTTATGGCAGCAGGAATCCTAGGTGATCCTGGCAGTGGTAAGTAATTCTGTCGTTGCTGAGTACAGGCTAGTGTGAGCAAGGTATGTGTTATCTTTCACATAACAAGATGAAATATTCAGGATAAAGATGATGAACCCATACTGTAAACATGCATGGTTCAAGAAAAGTTTGATCAGGATCACTGTCATCGAGTCATAGAGATATACATCACTGAAGCTGGCTCTCTGGGCCAACTCATCTATGCCAACCAGGTTTCCTAAACTGAACTAGTCCCATTTGCCTGCATTTGACCCACATCCCTCTGAACCTTTTCAATGGTACCTGACCAGGGATTCCTGGCAGCAGTAGGCCCAGAGCCTGGACTCTAGATGGTGTGGGCATGGCAATGGCAGCAACAGAGCCAGAATCTCCTGGGGCATTGATATCATCTTTGTTGATCCTGGAGCGTGACTTCTTGAGGAGTGGAACACCTTGCAGAGACCACGCAGAAGCCTGAAACCCTGCTCAAGACCCCAATTTGAACAGAAGATGAACTCTAAGTAATTTCTTTTTATCCTTATTGTACCTCAAAATATTGCCAGATTGTGGCGACAAAACACTTTTCACTGTATGTTCAAGATATATGTGACAATAAATAAATCATTTATACCTGTCCAAATGTCTTTTGAATTTTGCAATTATACCCACCTCTACCAATTCCTCTGGCAGCTCGTGCCATATATGCACCATCCTCTGTGTGAAAAAGTTGGCCCTCAGGTCCCTTTTAAAACTTGCCCCTCTCACTTTAAATCTATACCCTTTTGTTTTGTACCTCCCCACCCTGGGGAAAAGACCTTGGCTTTTCACCTTACTTATGTCCCTCATGATTTTATAAACCTCTATAAGGTCATCCCTCTAGCTTCTTACTCTCCAGAGAATATCATCCCAACCTATTGAGCCCCTCCTATTAACTTAAATATAACTCAAACACTGTTTCTTCCATCTGTGACATCCTTTCAAATGATGGATTTCACATAATTAATTTATTTAATCCACAGGGAAAGTTCCATTAAGTTTTTATTTGAGTTTCTCTTCCCAAAGTTACTTAAACAAAACTCCACAATATTATACTGTACTTTGACCACCATTACTTAACATCTCCTTTTGTCTTTCACAGGTGCCCATTCTATGGTCACAGCAACAGAAAACTAATGTGTATTGTGGGCTTTATGTGATTGCACTAATTTTTTTTTGGATGAGCAGAAAAATTCTCCAATTAAAAATTGGAAATGTTAAAGTAATTGTTTTAACTTCTGACAGCAAAACCCATTCCCTAGCTATCCATTCCACAAATTTGCCTTCTCAGTGACAGAGGCTGACGCAGACTGCTTGCATCCTTGTCACCCTTTGTATTTAATCCTAAATGAAGTTTCTGATCCCAGATCCTATTTTAGTATTGCCTTTGTTTACTTCCAGTTCTACCATAGCCCCTCTCCGTTGCTCCCTCAGCTTATTTTCTTCTGAAACCATGAATTAATTCTTTGTTACCTCTGGACTCAACCATTCCATTGTTTTCCAAGGCAACCTATGACCAGGCACTCTCCTTTATCTTGAGCTCATTCAAAGTTCTGATGTCCAAATCCTAACTTATAGCAAGTCCCTCTGACATCTTGCTTTATATTTTGACTTCCACCTTCAATCTTAAAATTCTCATCCTCATTTTCAAATTCCTCCATGAACTGTATTTTCCACAAGCCTTGAAACCATTCAAAATCTCTATGTTCCTCCTTATGCGAATACCTGATTTTCATTGCTGTTCCAATGGTAGCTATGCCTTCAGCTAAGAGGTCTTAAATTTTGGAATTCTCTCCCTGAAAATGGAGGAAAGTCTCCTCCATTAAAACATTCCTTAAAACCTCTCTTTCATCAACCTGTTTGTCATCTGCCATAATAATGCCTCGTGTGGCTTGGTGTCAACTAATGTTCCCATGAAGTGCTTTGGGACGTTTTACAACTTTAAGCCACTATGTAAATGCAACTTGCTATTTTATGAGTCTGACTGTAATGGTTATCAATTTCACTTGCACTCCAGCACCTTACAATGTAAAATTCATGTGCTCCCCATTGTTAGAACCTTCTAATGATGGCATTGCAATAACACCAATCATTGAAAATAACTATGATGCTCACTGTGGTATTACTTGAAGAACAAACAATACTGAAAGAGATAATAAACACAGTTATGATGGTGGCATTAAGTCTTTATTTACCCAGCAATGGAGGCCTTGTGTAATTTTTGGGTGTGTATTTGTACCGCAGAGATTCCACATATTAATCTCTTCCTTTTTTTTCAACCACCAAGTATTCAGTTCGTGCTAAGATTGTTACCATTTTGAAAAGACACAAAGAGATTTGTTAGTGAGAACAGAGGCAGGGAGATTACCCTCCCCCAGTGAGCAAACATCATCTTTATAAAATAGTTTGCCTTTTCCAAGAGAAAAATAAGCAAGTATGCTTTCAGCACCTTTTAGCCGTCACTCCCCGGAATCTGGTCCTTTTAAAGATGTGTTGTCCACCGCACCTATTCCTCACCCATCCCCCTACTAGAATTGCTGACCAGATGAGCAGGACCTACTTGTTTTACAGGCAGCTGTGCAAAATCTCTTTAGTTAGTCTTACATTTTTTTCTTCAATTTTCTGTCCTTTGCCCAGTCTTCTCCCCTCTCTGTAGGGTGAGAGGAATTATATTTTTACTGTAAGTAGAACTACTGAGTATCTGTCCACAGTGACATCATCAAGTGGAACTGGAGCCTGTAAAAGTCAAATAGGATGACACAATATAAACTCAGGAAGGATATTCATGATGACTGAGGAGTCCAGAGCCAGGAGTCACGGTTTAAGGATAGAGAATAGACCATTTAGGAGAAATTTCTTCACCCAGAGAGTGGTGAGCTTGTGGAATTCACTGCCGCAAAGCAATTGAAGGCAAAATATTAAATGTTTTCAAGAAAGAGTTAAATATAGTTCTTAGGACTAAAGGAATCAAAGAGTATGGAGAGAAAGCTGGATCGGGGTACTGAGTTGGATAATCAGCCATGATCATATTGAATGGTGGAGAAGCTCAAAGGACCAAATCGCCTACTTCTGCTCCTTTGTTTCTATGGGTCTGTCGAGCTGCTTTTTTCTATCATCTTGTGTAATTTAGCTATGTTCAATAAAACCCATTTCTGCTCACTCACAAGACTGTAGTTCTCACATTACACTCCTTCCTGCCATACCCCAAGGCACTATCTTACACGGGCACTATCTTACACAAGGGAAGAATTCCACAGGCACTGGGCACACTCTAGGATTCACATATTGTTCATGCAACTAGATGGGTATCCATTAAGTTATTTAGTCAAGGACAGAACATAGCAGAACTTGTTCCTATCCTCACTTGCAAATACACACATCCCACACATTTTGAGCAGGGAGCTGCTCAATAATAATCCAGTTTGGACAAATATTTCGCTTCTAGTCTTACAACTTCTTGTACCCTTGCAGTTGTTTGAGATCAACCAGCTCAGTTTGCACTTCAACAGATTTTTTTTCCCTTTCTCAAGTTTCCATTTAGCAAGTTTTTTCTCTTTTTTTTAACACCCCTCATCTTTCCCCATCACCCTGTCCCTCAAATCAACTGAAAGACAACAACATACTGGACATGATGTCCTGATGCTTTAGAGCAGTATTACAATAAACAAATCACTTTGTATGTTCTCAGCAGCCTGGTGCTTAGGTTTGCTCCTTTCCCAGTGTTTTGTTAGTTCTGGAGTCTTAATATTTTCAAGTCACTATGCATGCTCAATACTTTAGACCATGTACAAACGCTTCTATTCAAACCCCTAGGCATGTACAACATCAAGAGCAACAATAATGTCAGAGAATGGATTAGTGGTGCTGGAAGAGCACAGCAGTTCAGGCAGCATCCGAGGAGCAGTAAAATCGACGTTTCGGGCAAAAGCCCTTAATCAGGAATAAGGTCAGAGAGACCAGTGTCACTCATTTCTTGCTGAGAGATGACTAGGGGAAACACCCAGGCCTGAATTTTGCTCTCAACTAAGGAGTTGGGAAGTTTTCAGACTCTACAAAATTGACCTGTGAGAAAATGCTCTTGATACTTTAATTTTGGCACAGATGTGGGGAGGAATGGAGGGGATGTTGGCAAGTGCTAACAGTCAAGTCCAGAGAGATTGCGGAAGCAGCCACATTGGCTGCTGGGTGCCAAGGCAGGTGGCATGAAAGGCCTATGTCAGTGATCTAAAACGTTTCCCCAGAAAAAAGATAGTCACGAACATAAGAAAAAGCCCTACAGCCCTCAATCATCACTGTCCCCCAATATACTCTCCATGGGCTCCTTTATACTCCATGTCAACATATGCCCCTCTACATCCTCATGGTCCAGTATGTCCTATATGTCAATTGACTGTCAACCCATTCTGCACCAAACTTTGACCTTACATTTTCTATGTTAACTCACCAAATATCCACTTAAGGGCCCACTCTGAGATTAAATATAAAAGGTTCCAAATATATATTGATGAATTCACTATTCAAAAATGTCACTCTCATTGATTAAACAATCCACTATGTTTAATTTCCATTAACTACTTAACCCATTATAAAAGCAAATGTTTTTTTGTTCATAGCTCCACACCAAAGACTATAAAACTACATTAATCAAGCCATGAAGTGACAGGCATCCCACTGTGATAATCACAGATGGAAATCTGCCAGGCAGCCAAATGACATAATGATACCTTTCAGTCTTGTGTCAACAGTGAGCTAGTGAGCTAGGAAGCTCTGATTTCCTTTAGAACAGCAGAGAAGTTCTTTTAAATGATTCAAAGCTCAGAAGATTAAAATACTTTGAAAACTTAACAGTTTTTTTTATTCATGAGATGAGGGCATGGAATAGCTAGCTAGGCCAGCATCTATTTCCCATCCCAGTGGATGATTAAGAATCAGCTTCAGTCCTGGTTCAAATGAGTTGAACAGATCCAGTGAATTTATCTAGTTTCTACATACTTTAATATTTACTTTTATCTTTTATAGACAACACTTGATCTTTCCCAAAGGAAACCTTATCCAAATGACATCTTACTTTTTCTAAAGGGTTGCTTGCGTCAATCCAAGAGAATAGTTTACCTTTCCAAAAGGGTGTCCAAACTCTCAAAAGAAAAATTTAGACCGTCTCCCTATAAGTGTAATCTCCACAAACAAAACATTTATGCGATTGAAGGAAATTTCACTTTTACACATGATTTAGAGATTTACAAATACAACCTCCCCTCCCCTCCCCCCCCCCCCCACATTTTCCCCCCAGAAAACATGATGACTGCTGGATCTGGTGGCAGGACTTCAGGATTCCAGGCTCTGGTGTAACTTTCACTAAGCCAGAAATCCTCTCAGTTGTTCTGAAAATTCAGGCCCTTGTCTGAAATGAGCTTGGATGGGAAATAAAAACAGAAAGTGCTGGAGAAATAGAGCCAATCTAGCAACATCTGTGGAGAGAGAAAAACAGAATTAATACTGCAAGTCCAATGACTTCTTTTTCAGAAAATTCCTGAGATTCTCCAACACTTTCTGTTTTTATTTCAGATCTCGAGCATCTAAAGTATTTTGCTTTTATGTGGAATTAGAGTCATAGAGATGTACAGCATGGAAACAGACCCTTCGGTCCAACCCGTCCATGTTGATTGGGATTTTCTTGTAGATTTATATTTGTGGTAGTGAAAGGGTTGATGACGATTGCTTTCGTGGAGCAGTTTGTTCTGTCCGTATTCACAACTGTCAACAGTCTATGTACTATATCCTACATATATACTTTTAATTATAAAGGAGGCTGTAAAAGAACTGATAAGAAGCATGTCTTCAATTTCCTGTTTTGTGGGAGGATTTCTTCAGATGATTTGCAATGCAAGCAGCTGCCAAACATAAATTTGCTTTTCTTGCTTTTAGATTCAATTTAAATTCTTGCTTTATTTTACATCATATTTTAATTGCACTGAACTAGTATTACGGAAGTCTTTTTATCAAGCTGCCATTGACAGCCACACAGTAGTAGTAAGAAATGTTTCAAGGGCAATCAATAAATGTAATTGTTTCCTAATCAAATAAAAATAATCATCTCTGAAAAGATGACTAAAGTTCAGATGTTTTTGCTTATTGTGCAATATTGATTTCAGATTGTGCCTCTCTATTTAAATAACATAGAACATAGAACAGTACAGCATAGGCCCTTTGGTCCTCGATGTTGTGTTAACCTTTTATCCTATTCTAGGATCAAACTAACTTACATACCCTTCATTTTACTATCATCCATGCCTATCCAAGAGTCGTTTAAATGTCTCTAATGTACCTGACTCCACCGCCACTGGTACGCACTCACCACTCTCTTGTAAATAACCTACCTCTGATATCTCTCCCTAAACTTTCCTCCTATCACGTTAAACATAGAACATAAATCTGAGAGTCAGCAATAGAGCTTAATGTTAAAAAATGATTTTGTACATGTATTAGTTAGCCCAGAGTGCTCCTGTGATTATATTCATAATTCAATCCCCTAAGCATGCATTATACAGTACAGGGTGGGATATTTTTTTCCAATACTAAGCAGGGAGCTGTGACACAATCTGAGTAATGTCAGAACAATAACATTTATTGTTCTCAATAGAACAAAGACACAGCCATAACGTACTTCCCTTGCAGAATGAGGTACCTTTACTTTTGAGGAAGGCTTATTGTCAAGAAAAGGTCTTTGAAGGTTAGCTGAGAACCACTGGAGGAGGCCGAGATGGATCATCCACTCAGTACAGATTCTGGCTGCAAGTGCTTCAGCCTGATGTGTTGAGCTCTTCCATTGTTGAGTATGGAGTCCTTCTCCAGCAGGTTGTTTAATTGTCCACCCCATTCATGACTGAATGTGGCAGGATTGCGGCGCTTTGATCTGATCCATTGATTGTGGGATTGCTTAGCTCTATGTATTACTTGCTGCTTATGCTGTTTGGTGTGCAAGTAGTCCTGTTTGGTAACTTCACCAGGTTACACCTCATTTTTAGCTATGCCTTGTGCTGTTCCTGGCACTATATACTACATATATACTTTTAATTATAAAGGAGGCTGTAAAAGAACTGATAAGAAGCATGTCTTCAATTTCCTGTTTTGTGGGAGGATTTCTTGCACACCCTCTCCATTGAACCAGGGTTGATCTCCTGGTTTGATGATAATGGTTGAGTGGTGGATTTGCCAGACTATGAGGTTGTTGATTGTGCTGGAGTACAATTCTACTGCTGTTGATGGCTCACAGTGCTTCAAGGATGCACAGTCTTGAGTTGCTAGATCTGTTCGATGTCTGTCCCATTTAGAACAATGATAGTTCCACAAGATAAGATCAAAGGCATTTTCAGTGTGAAGGCAGGACTTTGTCTCCACAAGGACTGTAATCAATCTTACCAATCTATCATGGACAAATGCATCCGTTGCCGGCAGATTGGTAAGGATGAGGTCAATTACGTTTTGCCCTCTTGTTGATTCCCTCACCACATGCCACAGACCCATTCTAGCAGCTGTATTGACCGGTTTGATCAGTAATGCTGCTGCAGAACTACCCTTGATGATGGACATTGCAATTCCCCACCTAAAGTACACTTTGCGCCCTTGCCAGCTTCAGTGCATGCTCCAAGTTTTGTTCAACATGGAAGAGTATTCAGTCACCAGCCAAGGGAGGACAGTACATGGTAACCGGCAGGAGATTTCCTTACCCATGTTTAATCTCAAGCCATGAAGCTTCAGGGATCCAGATTCAATGTTGAGGATTCCCAGGGCAACACCGTCCTGATCATACATCACTGTCTGCCACCTCTGCTGAGTCTATCCTGCCGGTGGGACAGGACATATCCAGGGATGGTGATGGTGGTATCTGGGACATTGTCTATAAGGTATGATTCCATGAGTATGACTATATCAGGCTATTTCTTGACTAATCCAAGAGACAGCTCTCCCAATTTTGGCACAATCCCCTTATATTAGTAAGGAGAACTTTGTGTGGTTGACAGAGCTGCATTCACTGCTGTCATTTCCAGTGCCTAGGTTGATGCCAAGTAGTCCGTCTGCTTTTATTTCTTTGTTGAGACATTATAGCAACTGATACAACTGAATGGTATGCTATGCCATTTCAGAGGGTAATTGACATTGCTGTGGGTCTGGAGTCACATGTAGGCCAAACCAGGTGAAGGAGGCAGATTTCCTTGCCTGAAGGATATTAGTTTGAGGATTACTCAGCATCTACCATCATTCAGTCTGTCCATTGAAAGATAAAGCTATTCTGACCAACTACTAAATGCATCAGATAACCATAAATTCGAACTAAGCTCTTAATTCTCAAGGTACTTCCCATACATCAGAGATCTCATTGGGATATTTTTTTAAATCCAAAAAAAACAAAAATAGAAATTGTTGGTGAAACTCAGCAGATCTGTTACCATCTGTGGGGAGAAAGCAGAGTTAATGTTTTGAGTCCAGGGAGCCTTCTTCAGATGCTGCTACACTTGCTGATTTTTTGTTTCAGATTTTCAGTTTCCTCAGTTCTTTGCTTTATCTTAAATAATAAGAGTTGTTCAAGGAATTCTAATTTTCATTAATTAAGAGACAATAATAGGCAGAAGGAGCCTTCATGTTGTCTTGATTCATTCTTTCTATTCATAAAAATCTTACATATTTCAATAAATAAGACTATATTAGAGACTTTTTTGTTCTGCAGGTCATAAATGACATCAGAGAGGTGATCAAAGCTGGAAAGATGATATTGAAATTTGCAGATGCTATTAACAGTATGTTGAATCTTATTGTTTTGCTAATAATGTTTACATAAATTAGCCCACCTCCAAATCAAATTAAGAGACACTTGTTAAGATCTATCAGGATAAAATCTAGGCTTATACAGCAAATACAGTACTAAAGGAGTGCTACTCTGTTAGCAATTTCTTCTTTCATTTGAGTTGTTACACCTTAAGTAAATGCAAATGATCTGCTGGCAAATAAGAGGTGGTGGTAGGGTAGGGAATTGTTGGAGAAAATTCTGAAGGAAGTAATTAATTTCCATTTGGAGGGCAAAGTTTGATCAGGGATAGTCAGCATGGCTTTGTCAGAGGGAGATCATGCTGAACAAACTTGATGGAATTTCAAAGGAGGAGTTGACCAGGATTGTAAATGAGGGTAAAGCAGTTGATGTAATTTATATGGACAATGTCCCACATGGGAGACTGACAAAGCAGGTAAAAACATACGAGATCCAAAGTAATTTGGCATGTTGGATCCAGAATTGGCTTAATAGTAGGAGACAGATGATGGTGGTTGAAGGCTGTTGGTGTGACAGGAGGTGTACCACAGGGACCAGTGGTCTGTTAGGTCCCTTATTGTTTGTGATATGTGCAAACAATATCAAAGAAAATGTGGGAGTGTGAGAAGTAAGTTTGCTGATGACGTGAAAATTGGCTGGATGGTTGACAGTGAGGAAGAAGGTCTTAGGTTACAGGAGGGTATAGGTGGATTGATCAGATGGGCAGATCAGTAGCAGATGGAATTTAACCTTGATAAGTGCAAGGTGATGCACTTTGGAAGAGGTAACAAGGCAAGGGAGTATTCAATGAATGGCAGGACACTAGGAAGCTCAGAGGAACAGAAGGATCTTGGGGTATGTCCACTGATTCCGAGAGGAGACAGGACAGGTTAATAGGGTAGTTAAGAAGTCTTTATCAATCGTGGCATGGGATATCAGAGCAGGAAGACTATTTTGGAGCTGTATAGGAGATTGGTTAAGCAACAGCTAGAGTACTGTGTGCAGTTCTGGTCACTGTACTATAGGAAAGATGTGATTGCTCCGGAGGCGTGCAGAAAAGATTCACCAGAATGTTGCCTGGGATGGAACAGTTTAACAACAAAGTGAATAAGTTCAGGTTGCTTTCTTCGAAGCAGAGAAGACTGAAAGGGGACCTGATTGAGATGTATAAGATAATGAGGGGCATGGACAGAGTGAATAGAAAGCAGCTGTTCCCCATAGTTGAAGGGTTGACAACAAGGGGAATTAAAATTAAGGTGAAAGGCAGTAGGTTTGGGGGAGATCTGAGGAAAATGTTTTTCACCTAGAGGGTGATAGGAGGTCTTCAATGCATGCCTAGAAGGGTAGTTGAGGCAGAAAACATCACAACCTTTAAAATGTACTTGAAATGTCGTAATAAGTGCTGGAAAATGGGACTAGTGTAGATTCAGAGTACTATTTGGTTGGTGCAGACTCAATGGGCTGAATTGACAGAAATGATGGGCTGTAGGATTTTAAGATTCCTCAGCAATGTTCCCTCTAAGCTGTGCAGCTGTGTACACAGCTGCTGCAATGTTCCAATGGCATGTTGATGGTGAAATTGATCTCCAGTTCCAAAGGTCAATGCCACACACAGGCCTTGGCGGCCTGACTAACTCATTGAGAAAATTAGTTGGAACACTGTTGTTCAGTGTCCTGGTCAGTTTTTAACCTTCAAACAGCATCACTAAAACAATCTTGTCATTATCATATAGCTGTTTGTGGGATCATGTTGTGCTCAGCTGGCTGATGTGTTTCCTACATTACCACGGCGACTACATGCTGAATCTTATGTTTTTTTGACTAAGTCTGAGTCAGTGCATACCCATTCACCCACCTCCCAACCTGCACCAACAGGAATTGCTGTGCCACACACTTTCATCTGTTGTAATAGCTGCCTGAGTATCATTCTATGAGGGAAAACAACCCATATTGGGGAAAAAGAGTCGAGATGGTGGTATGCTGCCACCATTTGGCTCTTCACAGCTTATGATGAGAGTATCCTGACTATGACTACCTGAGTAGCATCTGGACTGATACTGGAGGCTGCCCTTGATAAACTGTACCAGAAACCCTTGAGCAAAGATGATCCCCCTTGACTTGACTGAGGCCTGCTGAGAATAATGACAAGCTTCCTGGCTTTGAGTCTGCGCTAAACGACACAGCAAGACAGCAATTATTTGAACCTGGTAACTCTAGCTGCATGAACAAAATGCAAAAATGTAAGGCAATGAAAGGCAAGGATGCTATGAGCATCCAGGTAGGCTCACAATGAGCATGATGAGAGCAAGAAAGAATCTGGAGACAAACAAACAATGAGAATATTGGAGAAATTCAGCAGGTCTGCAGCATCTGTGGAGAGAAATGGAGCTAATGTTTTGAATCTGGTATGCTTCTTCAAAACTGAAACATTCTCTGTGTTTGTTTCAGAGTTCTAGTGTCTGCAGTATTTTGTTTTTATTAGAGAGCACAGAGATGGAGCCTGGTCTAGCGAATGAGCTGGATGTGTGTCCCTAGGCACAGAGTATCCTTGCTGCAGCATTACACTGAGAGTTGCCAGTATAGCCTGAGGTGCAGCATTAAGGTGCAGAAGTGTCCTGTAAGTGAATCAGACATGTACCATAAGGGATCTTAAAGGCTGGCATATGTCAGATGCCCATATCTGTGTTTGTGATGTGCATGTGGCCTGAGATATTGATGCCTGTTTGCCAACCTGGTGATTGTTTGGAGTAAGAGGCGAGCTGAATCTGCCAGACTCTCACCCTAGTCTCCTTATTAAGTTTTACCAATGTCTACCTTGATTGGTGAGTTTAGTAAGATGGGAGTCTGGATATTAATCAACAAGATGTTTAACATGCAGTAATGACCACCAACTGGCATCTCATCACTGCTTCCTGAGATCTCACCACACCGCTTGTGAAAAGCATAAAAGATGGAACAGGATGACCTCGATGTCGAGGTGGGCCTCACTGGACTTGTTACCCAATATCCCCACAGGTCCCATGTGGCCCATGTCACTCAGACTCTTATAAGATTCAGCTTTACATTTCAGAAAAGTATCTCATTGTTTATCTAAAGTGCTTTGTCCTGAGATGAAATTTGCTGTGGCAGCCTAAGTTCTTCCATTCCTTTATTAATGCAGCTTCAAACACAGATTGATTTAACAATCACAGTTGAATTTGCTGAAAGAAGTTTATACCTTTCTGCTGGGTTTTCATTCCTATCTGGTAGATTTAATACAACAACACTAAGGCAAAGTTCAACTGAGATAATTAAACCGTGAAGGTGAATGTTATTAGTTGTTCATTGATTAAACAAATCTGACCTGAAAAACAAATAGGTTTAGCAGAATTTAAATATATTCTAAGGAATTTCATATGAACTCTTTAACTTGTTTATGTTTAGTAAGTGTAGCTTCTGCATTGCTATGTAACTACTTTTCTAAAGTCCTGACTTAGCTATTTTGGAATGTCTTGAGGTTGTGAAAGACATTACAGAACTGTTTGTCTTTCTTTTTACAATGCAATGTGATGCCATCGCAATAATAGTGTTTTACAGTTTGGATTAAATTTGCATCAATAACTTTATTCCTTTCAGATCTCTCTTCTGTTGAAGTTAAATGTCTGTCTTCTAAAACTCTTGGAAATTAGTTTGGAAAAACCTCAAAGGTAAATAACATTTACAGTTAATGAGGACATCTTTTTATAATTGATGTATGTAAGTATAAAAAGGATTCCGTTTCCTGTTGTGGCACATTCTAATCCAACGTTAAACATCAGTTTGATAATTAGAAGGAAGGATGGAGGCTGAGTTGTACTTGCTGGGACCTGATTACGTATTAGGATTTGACAGAAGGAGGTGAATTAAGTTCAAAATGAGGAAATATGATAGTGTTTATTGTGCAACTCTAACCAAAAGTGCTCACGGCAAATGCATGGCTCAGCATATGCAGCTTACTCATTCTCTCAAATAGGCTACTTGCTGTAAGATCATGCACGGAATTAAAGCAATGGGGAAAAAAAAAAACACATGGATTTGAATGAACCAAATAAGAATCTCTTCAGAGGAAATATATTAATCTCATTGCACACTGTTCATTTCATCTTGATCATTCACTTAATGTGAATTAATACCAGCAGATCTCCTTTGACGTTGTTCATAGATATTCTGGAACCTGATGTGCGATTTCTGATGATTTTATTCCAGCCTAAATGTAGTATGGGATGACTCCTGTAACACAACATATTGACTGAGGCATTTTACACTGAATCTGTTACAAACCCTTACTGATACTCAACAACATTTAAGCACCCTTTATAAAATTTGCTAAAGATACATCTACATTTTTTTTTCTTTCCCTGAGGCCCCTAGTTTATCATTCAAATATTGTATAGGATTTCATAGGGTAAATAGTCAAGAAGCTTTCAGCTCAACCTGCCCCTGCTGATGTTTATGGTCGCTGCCATCAATTTCTATCTAAAACTACAGTCCTGGTCCTTCCCATTCCACCATATGCCTGTCTAGTTTCCTCTTAAATGCATCTGTTCTATTTATCTCAACCTCTTCCTATGGTAGCAAGTTCCACATTGGTAAGGAGGTTTCTTCTAAATGGCTTCTTGTGGCAGCTTTTTATGCAATATGACTGTTGAGTTTCCTTTATTGCTTTGGTGATTACACTTCTAATTAATTAAAACAAATAAAAACTAATATGGATGTTGGAAATCTAAAATTAAAAGAGAAAATGCCTAAAAAACTCAGCAGATCAGACAGAGTCTGTGAGAGAGAAACAGATCTAACTTTTCAGGTAGATTGCCTTCCATCAGAATTAACTTGTGCACGGTGTTAATATCCTATCTGATGGTACTACTGGACCAGTCAGATCTCAGAATGAAACCTGCTTGATAGATCGTCTTTTCATTTCATTTTGCTTTGCTAATCAATATGATGCTTAATCACTTAATCACACAAAGCCAGAGACTTTGTTTAACAACAAAACAGAATTTCATTGCAAAAAAGAAGACATCTGAGAAATTTGAGCATGATGGCTCTGTGATTAGCACTGCTGTCTCACAGCACCAGGGTCCCGGGTTTGATTTCACCCTCGGGTGACTGTCTATGTGGAGTTTACACATTCTCCCTTTGTCTGTGTGGGTTTCCTCTGGGTGCTGTAGTTTTCAACCACAGTCCAAAGCTGTGCCTGTTAGGTGGATTGGCCATGTTAAATTTCCCATAATGTGCAGGCTAGGTGAGTTAGCCATGGGAAATGCAGGGTCACAGGGATAGTTACTGAGTGGGACTGGGTGAAACGCTCTTGCGGACTTGATGGGCCGAATGGCCTGCTTCCACACTTTGGGTATTCTATGATTCTATGATGAAATGAAAAGAAACAACAAAGTTGTTTAAACACTGATGCCAATCAGCAAGATCTAAAACACACAACAAAATAAAGCTTGAACCCATTTCTCAACACGATCATTGAGATATCTATCCATTACAGGGACTCAAGTCCAGAGAAATTATACCCCATGTCTCAACTCTTTAGAATTCTACTTAACTGACTCAAGACAGTTTCTTGGCTTTGGACTAGGAGACAATCTGATGAGTTCTTCCCAAATCTGCCAAAGTGAAGTTTTCCATAAATCTCAGCCTAAATCTCAGTCCTAATAAATTGCAGATATCTAACTAAATGCTTCTGGTTTGGAGGTTTCACAAACAAAACCTGTCTGTTGAGGAAATTGATCCCTGAACTACTCTAAAAATTGAAATTAAACAGGCTTCTAAACACAACACTGGAACTAGTATCTTCTGACTTTTGAACTGAACAATTAAGCCTAGATTCTTCCAAACTGAAAACAAAGTTCATGGCATTATTTCTTTATCTGTCATAAACTCAACTAAGTAAACATCATACTGTTAATATCACAGAGGTTTGCAGTTAACTGCTCTCTGACATATACTGGATCACTTTTCCAAAAAGATTCTCTGACCTTGTTTTTTTTTTAAAAGAAAACCCTTCACAAAAGCAACCAACACCCACATGTCACTATATTGAAATCAAAACAAATCAATCTGTATATAAATTATACACTGTTCATCACACCTTACCCCAAAGAAGAATGAAGGCTCATCACAATGAAATGTGTAAAGAAAGAATGGTACATGATTGCAGATGGAGAATTTAATTGAACAAATTATTTTCATAAATTTACTGTTGCTGATTGTTAAGTGACAACATTACTAACAGAAAAGTGAGCAAGTCATTTGTAATTGTATATGAGTAGCAGCAAGTAAGTGTGAGAACAGGATCATATAAGACCTTAGAGAGTAGTGGTCAACCCTGTCCTGTCGATGTAGTCCGAGATCAGAAAAAGTCTTATGCTCGGGGTTACGAGCCACAGCCATCGGTGGAATCGCAAATTTCTGGTGGTGATGGTAGAACAGCTAAAATCTTGAGGGACAACAGATGCTTAAGGGAGGAGGAACAATCTTTGGTGAAGAGAATTTCAAATCCACATGAAGACAGCAACAGGAAGCCATCTCATGCATCCTTCTCCCATGTCATATTTTCATTGCACATTGAAGTTCAAAATGAGAGGCTTATACAAGAAACTGAAGGGAAGAGCACAGGACTGTGGGATGTCAGGAAATGAAGGAAGAACTTGTCCTTGAACAAATCAACACTACAAAAAGCAAGTGAGCAAACTAACTTTTGTTGTGTCTTACAGCTGCATGATACTTTGGCATTGTGAGGCCAGATGTGTTACACTTCTGGGGTGTAACACTATTAGAAAACCCTCAACCTTTCTCACTCCAATTAACAAAGCCCCAATTCTTTGAGACTTTCTTCATAACATTTGCAACATCATTCCAGTGAATCTCTGGCATATCTTTTTTTCATGGCTCTAATATCACGATGATATGGATTCATTATTCGTTGAGTTTGATTTTATTTCTTGAAGTGATGAAAGCACTTTTCATCATGTGCCAAATAGGAAAATATCTGTACTATAGGTTCTTATATGACTTAAGATAGGGTAAGTGTAATTTAAATGGGGACTGTGACTGAAAGATTTCCCTTGTTTCTGTGTCAGAGAAACATTCACATTTTTAATGTGAGGCAAACAAGCTTTGTGGTTACTACCACTGCCTCTCCTCAGAACAAATGTTTGCAAATTTCTCCATGACCTCATCTGTCCCTCTCTCCTCCAGCTCCACAATCCTCAGATAACAATATTCTTCCTAATATGGCCTCTTGCACATATCTGATTTTAATCAGTACACAGTTGACACTCATGAATTCAGCCAGTGAGGCTCTAAGATATGAAATTCCTTCCCTAAATGTCTCTGCCTTCCTAGTTCTATTTATTCCTGTGAATTATCATCGGACATTTCACTATGATAAAGGTGCTATATAAATGCAAACTGTTATTGAAAGAAAGTCTTGCATTTACATATTGACTTTCACAACTACATGAGGTTTTTATGATGTGACATATATATTTTATATATGTATATGTGACAAATGATAGGGGGTGTTTTTTGCCTCCAACCGGAGATGTTATCTAATGCAGCAATACGTGTACCATCTCCCATAACATAAGAGACTGGCTGTAGATATCATGATAATGAATAATCCAACAGACACTTATTATAACTTTTACCTAACATTTAGTATGTACCTGTCACGATCACAGATGTTCCGAGATGTTTTACAATTAACGACTTCTTTTAAATTAACCTGTGTTTCTTAAAATACTGTTCAGAGATGTTATTACATACTTCTGGAATAGGTAGTGCTTGAACGTCAAGGGATGATGGCTAGATTCTCCCTTGTTGGAGATGGTCATTGCTTGGCACTTGTGTGGTGCTAATGTTACTTGCCACATGTTGGCTCAAATCTGGATATTGTATAGGTCTTGCTACATTTGGACATGGATTGCTTAAGTATCTGAACAGGTACCCAGGCCTCCTGACAGGGGTAGGGACATGATCACCATGCCACAAGAGGGCCCAATTAACAACATTTTACACATAGGCATCATTATCTTTTACTGCACTCAAATGGACAATGCAATTTGCTCTGCTATGTTCCTGCAATGAAATGAGCGAAGCCAAAGATTAATGGATGGATTAATTTTGTATTCATGTGGTATTTATTATCTATCCCTAGTTGCCCTTGAAAAGGTGGTAGTGAACTGGCTTCTTGAACTGCTGCAGTCTATTTGGTGTAGGAACATCCAAAATGCCAAGGAGGCAAGAGTTCCAGGACTTTGATTTAGTGACACTGAAGGAATGGCGATACATTTCCGAGTCAGGATAGTAAGTAGTTTGGAGGGAAATTTACAGATGGAATTCTCATGTAACTGCTGCTTTCCAGATGGTATTGAGCTAAAAATGTGTTGCTGGAACAGTGCAGCAGGTCAGGCAGCATCCAGGGAACAGGAGAATCGACATTTTGGGCATAAGCCCTTCTTCAGGCTTATGCCCGAAACATCGATTCTCCTGTTCCCTGGATGCTGCCTGACCTGCTGCGCTGTTCCAGCAACACATTTTCAGCTCTGATCTCCAGCATCTGCAGACCTCACTTTCTCTTCCAGATGGTATTGGCCTGGTGTTTGGAAGATTTCTGTGGTACCAATGTTACTTGCCACATGCTGGCTCAAATCTGGATATTGTACAGGTCTGGCTACATTTGGACATAGACTGCTTAAGTATCTGAGGAATCATGAATGGTACTGAACATTGTCAGTGGACATTTTTACTCTGACATTATGGTGGAAGGAAGGTCATTGATGAATAAGTTAAAGATGGTTGGGCCTAGGACAGTACCATAAGGAACTCCTGCAGAGATGTCCTGGAGCTGAACTGACTGAACTCCAACAACTACAACCACCATCCTTTGTGTGAGGTATGTCTTTAATCAGTGGAGGATTTCCCCCCGATTCCCAGTGACTCCAGCTTTGCTTTGATGCCACACTTGGTTAAATACAGCCTCAATGTTAAGAGCAATCACTCTCACCTCACCTCTGGAATTCAGCTCTTATATCCATTTTTAAATCAATGCTGCAATGAAGTTAGGGGCTGAGTAGTCCTGGCAGAACCCAAACTGAATGTCATTGAGCAGGTTATTGCTAAATAAGTGCTGTTTGATTGTGCTATTGATTAAACTTCCTTCACTTTATTGATGAACTTGATGTGGAGGTGCTGGTGTTGGACTGGGGTGGACAAAGTCAGAAGACACATGACACTAGATTATAGTCCAACAGGTTTAATTGAAATCACAAGCTTTCGGAGCACCGCTGCTTTGTCAGTGAAGTCACTTCACCTGGCGAAGGAGCAGTGCTCCAAGTTTGTGATTTCAAATAAACCTGTTGGACTATAACCTGGTGCCATGTGACTTCTGACTTTATTGATGAACGAGAGTGAACAGATAGAGTGGTAATTGGACAGGTTATGTGTATAGGACAAACCTGGGTAATTTTCTACATCAGCAGGGTGATGCCTGTGTTAAAGCTGTATTGGAAGAACTTGATTAGGAACACAGCAAGTTCTGGAACACAAGTTGTTGGTACTGTTACTGGAATGTTGTCACAGCCCACAGAGTTTGCAGTATCTAGTGCCTTCAGCCCTTTCTTGATACCACTGAGAGTGAATTGGTTGAAAGATTGGAACCTGTGATGGTGAATACCTCCTGAGGAGTTTGTATATGTTGTTCTGTAATGTAAGTGGAAATGACTGTTGTGATCATTTCCATGCTTCTCGGTAGAGAAGTCAGGAAGTATCATGGAGAGAAACAGTGTTCATGTTTCTAGTAATTGCTGCCTCAGCATTTCCAGTTTTGATTTTGGTTTCCAGCATCTTGAGTGGTTTGCCTTTGTGTTTGTGTTATTATAGATGTATCATTGCCTAAATATTCTTAATGTGATGAAACTACTCCCCTAAAATGAGAAAAATCCACTGTCAATAGTTTAGTGCATTATCTGACAAGGGGAGACAGTTACTGTTGTCTTTCCTCATGACACATTTCAGAACTGTTGTGCATTATCTCCTTCCAAAGGGTCTGTGAATCTTGGTCCTGAATAAACTTAAGACTGAACAAAAATCTTTGTGAGCCTGCTTAGAGAAAACAGTGAGGATTTATCTAAAGAACATAGTTCTTTTAATACTGTAATTCACTGCAAGAATCCTTTTTTCCCCACTGTGGTGTACCAAGCTTTTAGGAAGTTGGTTTAGATTTCAGGATTAGGTGAAACAGGAGTGTTTTAAACCTGTTTGCAGACGTGGATTAGGACAAGATCAGCTCTGAAACAGGCTCCCTGTGTTTAAAGCCAGTTCAAACATCAGGACCAGTTCTGTGCTATCCACAGCTGTTTGGGAAAATTTGGGGATCGGGTGAAGAAATATTAGAGATCTTAAAGGTGATACAGACGGAAATGTGGCGTTACTAAAGAGCTAAATAAGCAGGACAGCTGCATGGGTATTTTATATAAGCTTTAATCTATTGTTCTTGGTTTTACCAGCAGCTTTCTACATGTTTGTTCTCTTTGAATTGGAATCTCCCTCCTGAATACAGATTTAGAAAACTATATGCCTGAAGCTGCTCCAAATACTGGGGATTCAGTGTGACTAATTAGCTACAAGAGTACCTAAACAGTATTTAACTTTTTGTGTGGGTTTCAGGAATAACCCGATTACCTTCAACAGGATCATATCCATTTCAGTTGTTTGCCTCTTTCATCATGTGAATCTTGGGGCAAAGTTAATCATACATGATCTGGAGAATAAAATTTTTTTGAGGGAGTGGAGCTGGTACCATGCAGAAGCACTTTCTGTATGAATGATTTCAGTACCGGCTTGTTAAATGTTGGGGGAGCGGGACGAGGATTTGTCAGTGATGTTTCATATATTTTCTCCATTGTAGTGCGAGTGATGTTGTGCCATATGTTACAGCAGCTGATTTGGTACAGGAAGGTGTTTTACATGTTTTTGGCATGAGAGGGCTTGTATGTTACACCAAAGGCTTTAGAGAGGGCTACAAAATGGGGTTGTTTTGTTATTTTGCAGCATTTCCTGCTGGAGATTTTCCCCATATTAAAAGGAAGAAAGATAACAGGATTTTCAAGATCATCTCACTACTTAGTGGAGCCAGTAATGAGAAAATGTGCAGTACAGTGCGAGTAGTTCAACTTTTTTCTTTATTCTCTCATGCAATGTTAGCATTGCGGGGACCCATCTCTAACTGCCCTGGAACCAAGTGGTTTGCTCAGCCATTTAAGAGTCAACCACACTGATATGAAGCAGGAATCACATGTAGCCAGACCAGGTATGTATAGCATATTTCCCTCGCTCAAAATTCAGTGACTCAGATGGGCTTTCACAGCAATCAATGGTAGTTCATAATTGAAACTAGCTTTATAATTCTAGATTTTATGTATGATTTTGAGGTGCCGGTGTTGGGGTGGGGTGTACAAAGTTAAATATCAGGCAGGTGAAAGTGAGGACTGAAGATGCTGGAGATAAGCGTCAAGATTAGAGTGGTGCTGGAAAAGCACAGCAGGTCAGGCAGCATTTGAGGAGCAGGAAAAATAGATGTTTTAGGCAAAAGCCCTTCATCAGGAATGTTAAGAATCACACAATATCAGGTTATAGTCCAACAGATTTATTTGGAAGCACTAGCTTTCAGAGCGCTGCTCCTTCATCAGGTGGTTGTGGAGTTTTGGATCTTAAGACAATTAATTTATATCAAAAGTTTACAGTGTGATGTAACTGAAACTGGGACCTTGGGTTCATGTCACACTACAGGTGACTGACACACACACACACACCTATCTCATACACAAGCTCTCTCTCATATACTCAAACATACACTCCCACACTCACTTGCACCCTCTCACAGACTTATACCCCTTTACACTCACACACATACACACACACTCTCACAGACACTCATCTGCAACCCCCCCCCCCCCCCACACACACACACACACACACACATACCTACTTGCACACACATATATAAGTTTGTGGGGTGAATTTGTACCTGCAGAATTACATTTTATTTTGCTCAAAAACTGCATGAATCCATATAATATTCTGTAAATCCCTTTTTTAGATTAGAATCAGTCTAAACATCGAGGCACAGACAGCCTCACACAGGGCACCGCACACCTTCAATGCATTATCTGGGCCAACATGACATCTATAGTTAAAGTTCACTTGAGAACGTAAATTTAAAAAAATAAAAGAACTGAAACCAAAATGGTCATTCTAAAAGATGAGAGACTTAACAAACAATCCAGGTCTTTTTCAATATGTAATTTCAGTTATATCACACTGTAAACTTTTGCTATAAATACGATGTCTTATGATCTTATACTCCATAACCACCTGATGAAGGAGCAGTGCTCTGAAAGCTAGTGCTTCCAAATAAATCTGTTGGACTATAACCTGATGTTGTGTGATTTTATTTTTTTTAACTAAGATTTTACATAGTGCGTTTAATAACTAGCTGTTATTTGAACCTATGTTAGAACATGAGTCCGGGGCCTCTGGATTACTAGTCTGGTGTCATTACCACGACACACCACCTCCCCCATGAGGAAAAGCCATCATCAAGTAGATCTAAAATGCATTCATTAATGATTATCCACCTTTGAGTTAATTGTATGTAAGATATTATTTCGTACAATCTGCAGATATTGGTGCTGGACTTGATAGCTTATACTTATCTATGGTATATGTCAAAAGCTTTCTTATGTAGAATGCCTTTATCATAGGATTGTAATTAGACTTTATTTATATATGGGAACTGAGCATTACTGGTTGGCCAGCATTTAATGCTCGTCCCTGGTTACTCTTGAACATCTGCAGAACATCTTCTATGGGTAGACCCACAATGCTATTCAGGAGGGAATTCAGGGTTTTGACCCAGCCACAGTGAAGAAATGGCTATTTCCAAAGTCAGGAGGCGAACTTGAAGGAAATGGTGTTTCCATATATTGGCTACCCTTGACCTCTTTACAATTCTACAACAAATTATAGTCATACAGCATGGAAACAAACCCTTTAGTCCAAACAGCCCATGCCAACCATGTTCCCAAACTAAATTAGTCCCACCTGTCTGCACTTGGCCCATATCCCTCAAAATATTTCCTATTTATTAACTTATCCAAATGTCTTTTAAATATTGTAACTATGCCAACAACCACCACTTTCTCTGGTAGTTTGTTCCACACACAAACCACTCTTAAATGTTGCCATTCACATCCTCTTTCAATCTTTCTCCTTTTGTCTTAAAAATACATCCCCTAGTTTTGAACTCCCCCACTCTAGGGAAAAGACTTTTTGTAATTCACCTTATCTATGCCCCTCCTGATTTTATAAACCTCAATAAGGTCACCCCTCAATCTCCTCAAGCTCCTGTGGAAAACCTTCCAGCCTTTGCAGTCTATTTTTATATCTCGAACTCTCCATTCCTGGCAATATCCTGGCAAATGAGAAGTCATTAGAATAGGCGATCAAAGGTTTGGTTAAGAGAGGGTGGAGAGGTCTAAGGAGGAAGATTCAGAGATCAGGTCTTACACAGCTGAACACATGGCTACCAATGGAGGAACAATGGAAGTCAGGATATACAGTAGACCAGCACTGAGAATACAGAGTATAGAGGATTCCTTGTGACATTTGGGATCCATATATATTCTGCACATTCTAATAGAAAGCCCCTTACTCATTCTCCATTGCACCTCCTGTTGCTCATCCTAAAGCCCAGAGTTGGAATGAACTTTAGTCTATATTACAAAATAATGGTTTATTCAAGGTCTCCGAGTGAAGGAAAAATTGGTGATCCTCTCCAACCACCTTTAACTAACTCTTGAAACATGAATCATAGAGCCTGAATCATACTGCAGAACTATGAAATTTCATGACTAAACTGTGGGATGAATTACAAGGAGATGCATTCTGATTTAATCAGAAACTGTTCATCTTATTTCCCATTTTGGTTTCAGGAAAACTTCTGCATCATGAGGAAATTTAGACTAAAGTTTATATTAAGTATTTATGTCATCTTAACACTATCATGATAGAAAGTGGTCGATATGTTTTTTGAACTGTTAATTTTCAAATTCCAGAGTATTTCACCTTTAAAACCAAATTTGTATTTCCTGAAACTGCGAGTTCCGTTTTCGTTTTGACGTTTGTAGCCTGCAATTGCATGAACTCAAATGATCTTACTCAACTGAGGGCTTTCAACATGTCCAAATAAACATTCAAGATGACACAGCAATGGCTGATTTTACTTCACTTTCTTTCCAAATGGTTAACCCTTTGGCAACATGAGGTAACCAATGAAGCGTTATTCATTTTGACTGTTTACTTACTCCCAAAACAACCTTCTCTGGTATTCAACTAGCAATCTGCAATTGCAGAACCACAGAGTTGATGAAAAGGATGCCTGTGTTGCAGATCTCAGTCACATTGTTCTGTGGAGATGCATCTCCTTTGAAAAGAATAACTGGGCAGTTGGTTCTACAAGATATTTCTGATCTACCTTCTGGTTATAGTTCAAAACATTCCTCCCATTTCAAGAATAGGAGCTATGTGCATTAGATGGGTGAAAATTTTGGTGATGTGATTTGAAAGGATGTTTTTTTCTAGTATGAAGTATCTGTTATAGAAAAGGAGGTCTGTGTGAAGCTGAGGGTTTTTTGAGCTCTACTAATGAACGTTGCCATGGGATAACTTTGGAGTTAGTGATTACATACACGCAATAAGATTTCTTTATAATTTACACAATTGAGAACCAGTCAAAGGATGCTTAATTTGGTATTGGGCACTATTAAAAGGATCCATGTTGGCAAACTGAAAGGATAGTATTACAATGCATTTAGGATTAATGTCACGTTTTAAAGAACAACCATTAAATGTCATGAGCATGCTTAGTATAAATACAATTGCATAATGTTTTAAGAATTAATTAAAGATGGTTGAGGAAGGATCACCAATTCTTCCTTCAGTTTGAGACCTTCAATAAATTATTGGATACATATAAATTGCACAAATAGATGTTTAGTGTTAGATGTTGCCTGTGGGACTGACCTCAAACTAATGGATCACCGTGTGTGTACTACATTAAAGAATTTTGTGTGGAACCATCATTCTTTTTAAAAAAATTATATAATGTTAAAGAAAAACAAGTAAAATGAACTTTACTCATCATGTATCAGTTACAAAGTATAACAAGTCTATCCCTTCCTGACTTAGAATGTGCCAACTCACTACTATGTTTAGTTAAAGTAAAGCCAAATATTTGTGTTCAGTACACAATATATTAGGTTTTTAATTAAAATCTGTACAGCACTTCTTTCAGCTCCTGATTACAGTTCATATTTGAATGGCATGCTGGATTAAGTCAGATGCCTTTATGCACTTAGAAGCTCACCATCATGTAATGATATCCTTACACTCCAGTCTATTAAACTGTCAGTTGTATACCCTCAGGGAGACAGCAGAGTTGTCACGTTGTTGGCAAAGTCCTAAATGCAAGTGCATACTTTTGTCAAATTAAATTAATGTAAACTTCTTCATGTATATAAATGCAAAATCTGTGACGTGCCAAGACTTGGAAGAGTAAAAGCCTTGAACAGTGTTCCCTCTGACTGGGGCACCCTTGTCCTTTGGGCATTCGATAGCGCCATCAAGCTATTTTTGGATGTTAAATGAGTGGCTAAGCATCCATTAGTTCATAGGAAGAGGAGGAGATAATTTTGTCCCTTTAGCCTGTTTTGCCATTCCATCAAATTGATCTGTGATCCAGCTCCATGTACTTACCTGTGCCCCACATCCCTTAAAACCTGTGTATCAATCTTAGATTTAGTATTAGGTCAATACAACTTCAAGTGTTCTAAACCTCTGTCATGTGCTGAGAATGAATGAGTGTCCACTCTCAGCATGAGCAATTCGTTGCTTGGCTATGTTATTCCTCATTGGAATAAATGCAAAGAGATTACCAACAGGGCTTTCAGGAATTGACATGTACTCTTGTTTTACTATGGTAATGTCTATAGATAGACATATGTCAGATTTTACGCACTTGAGTTAAAGAGTGTGGTACTAGAAAAGCAAAGCTAGTCAGGCAACATCCGAGGAGCAGGAGAGTCGACATTTCTGGCATAAACCCTTCATCATTTAATGCACTTGAAAATTTGAGTGATGTGATCTACCCCTCATTATGAGGTGATATGTGGACATTAGTCCAAATGCAACAACAATTCACATTTAATACACCTCCAACACTGTAAAATGCCTAAGTCTTCCCTAGAGGAGCATACCCAAACATAATTTAACACTGAGGAATTAGGACAGGTCCCCAAAAAATCTAACAATGTACTGAGCATCTTAGACAAAGAAAGAGGTGTAAAAAATGGTATTCCACTTCCTGATTTTCTTTGAACATTTCTGGTTATTAATTATAAAAATATTGGAGTTGGGAAATAAATGCAGTATAGCCCATCAGGGAAATTGAAAAAGGGGAGGTCATGCAATGAAATCACCAATAACATTTTCAAACAGAGTTGGCAACCCTACCTCCCCCATGGTCAAATAGCACATTAATGCTCTCTATCTGGTTTCACACCTGAAGTATAGACAGTTGGATTATCTACTGAAGGTTGACTGGCACATGTGGGACTGCACCGCAGTATGAGTCAGAACCTTCAGCTGAGGAACAGAGGAAATTTGAAGGGCTGTGATAAATTTATGAAAAGAATTCACCATCTTGTAAAATGTAGATAAGCTCAGTTTGTGAGAGAGGCGAGCCTGCTGGCAGCTTACTTTGGGTGTCAATGCATGGGCAGATCTTAAAACAGATTGCTGCTCATTGCTGGGTCTGTAGCTCAACCCATCTGAATGAATCTTCTTAACTATAACCAGTTAGAAAACTGAACAAATGGACAATGAAACACAGGAGATCCCAAAGCACCTTCTCTGCAAATGTATGAATTTTTACAGTAGACAGACAGGGTATGCAAGGAATCACGAATATTTGAAAACTGGGATTCTGTCATATAAAGTCAGCTGTTCTTTGTTTCCATTGCAGTGACAATGAAAGTATTATTTTCAAGCAAAATAGGAGGATGTATGTTTTTTTTTCGTTATTAACAACTCAGAGCAAAGACCACAAAGACAGTTTTGAAAAGTGGTTTCTATGTTATTGCCAGGACATTAAATGGATAAAAGATATGCAGAATGTTCCCACTCTGTTTTCAAAGAGATTCCCCAACTCTGCCAACACCACCAGTTTTTCAAAAGTATAGGAGTCTGAAAGATGTCTCAAAATCCAAACCCTGCCAGACTGAGGATCAGTAGACTTTCACAGAGATCTTTAGATGTTCCCAATACCGTGGAGGAGTCTTTCCATTGCTCAGCTACAGAATTCGTTTACACAGAATACAGAAAGTTCAGGATGTTTCTGTAAATGTTTTTAAGATTGTGGAAAGTTTTATAAGGTGGCTAGAGAGAAACTATTTCTTCATGTGGGAGAATCCAAAAACTAAGGATCAGAGATGTCAGATAGCCACCAACATATTGAATAGAGAATTCAGTAGTAACCTCTTTATTCAGTGAGTGGTTAGAATGTAGAATTCAGTACCACCAGGTGTATTTGAGGCAAAAAGCATGGATCCAAACAAGGGAAAGTAATTGACCACAATGGGAAAACAAATAGAACCTCATGCTGTAAGAGTTAGATAAAAGGAAAAAGAGGAGATTCATTTGGAAAATGGACACAGCATGGACTAATTAGGCTGAATGAGCAGCTCCTGTACTGTAAATTCTGAAGAAAGGTCACTGGACCTGAAGCATTAACTCTGCCTTCTCTCCACTTGCTGAGTTTTTCCAGCAATTTCTGTTTTTGTTTCCGATATCCAACATCTGCAGTCCTTTGGCTTTTTTGAAGTGTAACAGTTGTTGTAATGTAGGAGACAAAGCAACTAATTTCTGTATACTAACATACAAGCGGCATGAGAAGGACCAGATAATCTGTTTTGTTATTCTAACTGAAGGATGAATATTACTAAAGAATAAAGAAAATTACAGCACAGGAACAGGCCCTTTGGCCCTCCAAGTCTACACTGATCCAGATCCTCTATCTAAACTTGTCGCCTATTTTCTAAGGATCTGTATACCTCTGCTCCCTGCCCATTTATATGTCTGTCTAGATACATCTTAAATGATGCTATCGTGCCCACCTCTACCACCTCTGATAGCAACGCGTTCCAGGCACCCACCACCCTCTGTGTAAATAACTTTCCACGCATATCTCACTTAAACCTTTCCCCTGTCACCTTGAACTCGTGACCCCTAGTAATTGAGTTCCCCACTCTGGGGGAAAAAGCTTCTTGCTATCCACCCTGTCTGTACCTCTCATGATTTTGTAGACCTCAGTCAGGTCACTCCCCTCAACCTCCGTCTTTCTAATCAAAATAATCCTAATCTACTCGACCTCTCCTCACAGCTAGCATCCTCCATATCAGGCCACATCCTGGTGAACCTCATCTGCACCGTCTCCAAAGCATCTACATCCTTTTGGTAATGTGACGACCAGAACTGTACACTGTATTCCAAATATGGCCAAACCAATGTCTTATGCAATTGCAACATGACCTGCCAACCTTTGTACCCCGCCCGATGAAGGAAATGATGCTGTATGCTTTCTTGACCACTTTATTGACCTGTATTGCCACCTTCAGGGTACAATGGACCTGAGCACCCAGATCTCTCTGTACATCAATTTTCCCCAGGACTTTTCCATTTGCTGAATAATTTGCTCTTGAATTTGGATCTTCCAAATGCATCATCTCGCATTTTCCCAGATTGAACTCCATCTGTCATTTCTCCACCGACCTCTCCACCTACCTCTCCAATCTATCTCTATTCTGCTATATTCTCTGACAGTCCCCTTCATTGTCAGCTACTCTACCAGTCTTAGTGTCATCTGCAAACTTGCTAATCAGACTGGGCAAAAGTGAGGACTGCAGATGCTGGAGATCAGAGTCTAGATTAAAGTGGTGCTGGAAAAGCACAGCATGTCAGGCAGCATCCAAGGACCAGGAAATTCAACTTTTCGGGCAAAAGCCCTTCATCAGGAATGAGGCAGGGAGCCTCTGGTTGGAGAGATAAATGGGAGAAGGGTGGGGCTGGGGAGAAGGTAGCCAAGAGTACAATAGGTGGATGGAGGTGGGGGTGAAGGTGATAGGTCAGAGAGGAGAGTGAAGCGGAGATGGGATGGAAGATTGGCAGATAGGACAGGTCATGAGGACGGTGCTGAATTGGGGTAAGGTGGAGGGAGGGGAAATGAGGAAACTGGTGAAGTCCACATTGATGCCCTCGGGTTGAAGTGTTCCGAGGCGTTCTTCCTCCAGGCATCGAGTGGCAAGGGAGTGGTGGTGGAGGAGGCCCAGGACCTGCATGTTCTCAGCAGAATGGGAGGGAGAGTTGAAATATTCGTCCATGAGGCAGTGGGATTAATTGGTGTGGGTGTCCCAGAAGTGTTCCCTAAAGTGTTCTGTGAGGAGGCGTCCAGTGTCCCCAACGTAAAGGAGACCATATCGGAAGCAACGGATACAATAAATGACATTGATGGATGTGCAGGTAAAACTTGGATGGATGTGGAAGGCTCCTTTGGTGCCTTGGATGGAGGTGAGTGGGGAGGTGTCGGTGCAGGTTTTGCAATTCCTGCAGTGGCGGGGAGGGTGGGTTGTTGGGGGACGTGGACCTGACCAGGTAGTCACGGAGGGAATGGTCTTTGCAGAAAGTGGAAAGGGGTGGGGAGGGAAATATATCCCTGGTGGTGGGGTCCATTTGGAGGTGGCGGAAATGTCGGCGGATGATGCGGTTTATGCAGAAGTCCCAGAGACGTTCTGAGGGGCAGTCTTCTTAGCTCCATGACCTTTCTGCAGGAGTTCTTCAGGGTAGTGTCCTAGACTAACACACATCAGCTGCTTCATCAATGATCTTTCTTCCATCATAAGGTCAGGAGTGGAGATATTCTGTAATGACTGCATAATGTCAGCACCATTTGCAACTTGTTCAGATAATTAAGCAGACCACATCCAAATGAAGCAAGACCATGGCAATATCCAGGTTTGGGCCAGCGGCAAGTCACATTTGTGCCACATAAATGCCAGGCAATGACCACCCTGAACAAGAAAGAATCTAACCATCACCCCTTGGCATTCAATGGTGTCACCATCACTGAATCCCCATCTATCCTCGGTGTTACCATTGATCAGAAATTGAACACAAAGTCATATAAATACTTCGGCTACAAGTGCAGTTCAGAGGTTAGGAATCCAGCAGTGAATAACTAATCTCCTGTCTCTCTGCAGTTTGTCCACTATTTACAAGGCACAAGTCAAGTGGTGGATGGAATACTCTTCACGTGCCTGCGTAAGTGCAACTCCAACAAGGCTCAACCATCTTGACATCATCAAGGAAAAGGCAACTCATTTGATTGACACCATGTCCACAAAAATCCACCACCAATGCTCAGTAGCTGCAATGTGTACCATCTACAGGATGCACTGCAGAAATTCACCGAGGCTCTTTAGATAGCACCTTCCTAACACAGAACCAGTTCCATCTAAATGGAGAAGGACAGCAGATACATGGGAACACACCTCCTGCAAGTTCCCCTCCAAGCCACTCACCATCCTTCCTTGAAAATATATCGCCATTCATTTTCTGGTTTAAATCCTGGAATTCCCTCCCTAATGGCATTGTGGGTCAATCTACAATGGCATGGACTGCAACGGTTCAAGAAGGCAGATTACCAACATCTTCTCAAGGGCAACTCAGGACTGGCAATAAATGCTGTTCAGCCAGTGACTCTCACATCTCATGAGTGGATTTAAAAATACATTGAAGCGTCAATCTTAATAGTCCTGACTTGCGACTTGAACCTACAACATTCTAATTGAGAGCCAACTGAATGGGAAAGGATGAAATCATCTATTGAGATGAGGTATTCAGAAGGCTATTTGTAATTAAAGTTTAGGCTGAATCCTATTATTTTTGACAAAGTCAGAGTTATATCCAGTTCTTTGGAGGAATTTCCACTGTAAGGCTTGGTGAGTTTTCTCCGTGATCTTAACAAATTTACCTCATTAATGGTGTCTCTTACATACGATTCTGGCTACATCTTATCACATTCCATTCCCAGAACAACTTGCCACTCAGTAGATGTTCCAGAATTCACTGACATCTCTTGCACCTGTCACATTTTTAAAAGCCCAATCAGTATCAGGTCAAGCACTGTCAGTCCAAAGGTACCCTTTGCTTAGGGGGAAATAGGCATGCCACTGTGTGGGAAGGATCTGGAAGTCTTGCTGGACAGGATGGTACAGAAGGCAGACTTCCTTTTCACCCAGCTGTGGAAGTTTCGTCTGAGGTTGCCACCCAGGTTATAGTAGCAGTAGCCATCTGACAGAATGACCAACCTTGAAGGAAGAAGGTCATTACCCTCCTCCTCCTCTCTGCAAGGGCAAGTGCCATACTATTCTCACCAATACCTCACACTCATTCTATCTCTGCTTCTGTACTCCCCTCCCACCAAGGCTAAAACTCTCATTGTTGTCTGCAACATCTTCCCTCAGTCATTGTTATCCATCTCAAACCCTGATGCATTGACCCTGCATGATCTCTGTGCCACCTAGTCACTCACTTAGGACCTCTCCCCACTTGCACCAACAGTAACAGCTGTGCCACATGCTTTCACCTCCCTTAATGCTTGCCTCTCTCTCACTCTCATTCAAGGTGGAAAACGGTGGGTGGGGGGGGCTCAGTGGTTAGCACTGCTGCCTCACAGTGCTAGGGACCCAGGTTCAATTCCCACCTCAGGTAACTGTCAGTATGGAGTTTGCACATTCTCCCTGTGACTGTGTGGGTTTCCTCCGGGTGCTCCGGTTTCCTCCCACAGTTCAAAGATGTGCAGTTCAGGTGAATTGGCCATGCTAAATTGCCCATAGTGTTAGATGTATTAGTCAGGGGTAAATATAGGGTAGGGGAATGGGTCAGGATGGACAACTCTTCGGAGGGTCAGTGAAAACTCATTGGGCCGAAGGGCCTGTTTCCGTACTGTAGGAAATCCAATCTAATCTAAAAAAAACTCCCAATAGTGCAGTCGAAGTCAAGACAAGTGGTAAGTGTAGTGATTGTGGGGCATTTAACCTAGTCCAAACAGGGAGCCATGGCTGACAGATGTAAAGAACAGTGTCAGAAGTTCTGTTCACTTTGAGAGGTGGCTTTGGGAAAATCTACCAGTCTAGAGTACTATGTATGTGTAAATAAAGGGTGACTTGGTGACCGGATACTGGCCTCCATGAAGATATTTCAGTAGGCCGTCTACCATTCAGCTCCTCACCCCTTGGAGACCATCCTGACTCTGACCATCCTGAGCGAGTGATTGAATGTGTTCAAACCGCTGGACTTGCATAGGAGACTTCCCTTGACTTATTGTGTTTGGCAGCGTAGCGTCTAATTTTCTTACCGGCTGTGCAGGCCTTCAAGGCTAATGTCCGGATATGAAAGCTGATATTGATTGCCATGTACAGAAGATCGGAATGGCTGCATGCATAAACAGTTCATAGGTTGTTGTTAAAAATCACACAACACCACGTTATAGCCCATCAGGTTTATTTGGAAGCACTAGCTTTTGGAGCGCCGCTCCTTCATCAGGTAGCTAGTGGGGCTAGATCATTGGTCTTTTACTATAAATTCTGTGTCCTAAATGTCATACAGCTGATGCGATGTATTGAACAAACCAAGATTGCTGTTACATTTTTAATCACCTAGAGTGGGGATACAGGTTTTGATTCATTAATATATAAACCCCAGAACTTCTTTCAAGTCACATTCCCAAGATAACTTAAGGTTTCATAAAGTAAAGGTGACATCTCAGCTCAGACAATGCATTAAAGATGTGAGGTTAGAATCTGTATCCCAATCTTGAGTCAGACTGGTTCTGTTTCCAAAATAAGAATTGGTAAAATGTCACACAAAATAGAATATATCTGCAAATACAAATTCACCCATAGACCTATATGTGTGTGCGTGTGTGAGGGAGAAAGAAAGTGAGTGTGTGTGCGAGGGAGAAAGAGAGTGAGTGTGTGTGTGTATGGAGAGGTGACATTGGTGCCAGGATCTCTTGCCTGGAAATGGGAAAGGGAAGGCGATGCAAGGCTGGGATGCTGTGAGCATCCTGGTAGTCCCAGAGTGAGTTTATGCAAAGAAAACAAGTGATTGGATTGGAGATGCGGCCAGTCCATGAGTTGGCGTGTCCCCCTGTGCATAGTGTTCTTGCTGCGGCATTACAATGAAAATGGCGGGTCCAGCATTGTAGTGTGAAAGTGTCCTGTAAATGGACTAGAGATGTGACTGAGGATTCTTTGGGGCTGGCATAATTTGGATGCTAGTGTCCATGGACATGGGATGTGTGTGACTAGTACCCATGATACTTGCTCTGTTATGTGGTGCCTAATGTCCAACATGGAGGTCATTTAGAGCAAGCAGCAAGCTAAATTCACTGGGTACCTGCTCTGCCTTCTGTGTCAAGATTTCATGACATCTAATTTGTTTGGGGAGTCTAGTAAGATAAAAATCTGAATATTAGTGAGGCAAGGCATTTACCAAGCTTTAATCACCATCAGTTGGCGAGAATCCTTCCAAGTCACTTGTGAAAAGCAGAAAAGGTGGATAGAGATGCACCCAACGTTGAGCTCTGCCTCGCTGGAATTCCAGTTTGAATCTGCCACAAATCTGACCATAAACCAAATTGTTCAGATCTCTATAAGATTTTGCCTTCAGTTCCATGCCATATAAACGTTTGTATCAACACCAACTTGCACCTTTAGCACAGCAAGGAAGATCCCAAGGTGTTGCCCAGGAGTATTACCAAACAAACTTTTGGTAATTAAACATGTGTAAAGAGATTAGAGCAGACCATCTAAAGCATAGTCAGAGTTTGGATTTAAGAGGCATTTGAAAGGAGGAGAAAATGAAAAAGCCTCAGAATTAGCCAGTAACATTTGGGTTAAGCCATGACATGATATTCCAGACAAAATCTCCAATAGTTTTTTTCTTACTTTGCAACTAATCTCTGACCAGAGGAGAATACGAGACATGTTTGTAATTGGTGTCTCCTTGTCAACAGGCAAAGTGGTTTATTTAGGCAAAAGACTTATTTTTTTCAACTTTCTTTAAATCTCCTGTTGTTGCCATGAACACTCCAATACTTTGCTCAGCAGTAATTCAGAAGTAGTAGTGAGACTAGTGGGTGAAACAGAGAGGATCTTTTTTCACTACACTGCATAACACATCAATCAGAAGAAATACTGGAACTCTGTAAGCATGTAATTCAAAACAATTATACAGTTTGAAGTTAGTATTCAAAATACATTGTGTATGCAATTTTAAAAAAGAGCAATGTTCTAGATTTTGGTGAAACATGCCCTTTTTGTTAGGCTTGTTCATGCATGTTTAGGTTTTGAACCTATTAACCCACAAAGTTGGTGGAAGTGCAAATCAATCATAAGGAATACAGAATGTCTGGGACACCAGTGAACAGTAGAACTAACAGTCCTTATTTAATGAGATTAAAAAGATTGAGAAATAAACAGAAGAAGGACTGAGAAGGTCAGTGAGTGCAGTGGAAGGGAGTTTGTGAGATTCAATCGTCTGTTTTGACCTACATCAGCGAGAGTTCAGAAACGAGCACCTTATTAGTGGTAACCATGTCCAGGAGCTCTGGGTGGAGTATGGCTGTTGGTGAACAAGATGCAAGATTCAAAAACATTAAGTGTGAAAAGTGAGACCCTACATAGTAGAGGCTGAGCTGGAGAGACTATGATATTTCTAAGGAAGGGTCACTTGATCCGAAACATTAACTCTGATTCCTTTCCACAGTTGATGCCAGACTTGCTGAGCTTTTCCAGCAATTTCTATTTTTGTTTATGACATTTCGTATTTGTTGTGGGAATTTTTGTAACTACATGGAGCCTCTCTTTTTTGTGTCAACTATTACCTTTTTTTTATTTCAAATGTCCTTCATCTGTTAAATAATTATATTGATTTTAGTTGATTTGTTACAGTAAAAGTTTAAAAAGTGAAATTTTGTCCATCACTTTTCTTTCCATTGGTGCTGCACAGATTCCTTTCATTCTAAAAATTTATCAGCCTCTGCAAGCACTGAAATTTGTCAATAACATGAAACATTAAAAAAGGCCAGTCTGAAAACTGATTTATTAACCCCCATAGTTCATGCAGTGAGAGGTTATTAAGCAGCTTGCATTGACTTTATTGCAAACGGACCAGTGAATCACACTGTCAGTGATGCCAGATTTGGAAGTTTTATAATCACAGCAGCCAGTGGATTTTGGGAATAGATGCTAATGCGATTTTTGTGAAGATTTATAACACAGGTTGTAAGTTTGCTCGCTGAGCTGGAAGATTTGTTCTCAGATGTTTTGTCACCATGTTAGGTAACATCATCGGTGAGCCTCTGTTGAAGCACTGGTGTACTGTCACACTTTATATTTATGTGTCTTGGTCTGATGTGGTGGGTGGTATCACTTCAGGTTCTTTTCCTGAGAGGTTGGTAGATGGGGTCTAAATCGATGTATTTGTTGATGGAGTTCCAGTTTGAAAGCCAGTCTGCTAGGAATTCCCGTGCATGTCTTTGTTTAGTCTGTCCCAGGATGGATGTTTTGTCCCCGTCAAACTGATGTCCCTTGTTGTCTGTGTGTAAGGATACGAGTGATAGTTGGTCATGTCTTTTGATGGCTAGTTGGTGCTTGTGTATCCTCATGGCTAGTTTCCTGCCCATCTGTCCAATGTAATGTATGTTGCAGTCTTAAACAACAACGGACCAAGACAAAGAAAAGGCTTGCCCTACAAGAAAAACTGGACAAGCTCACACATAGCAATAACACGGATAATTCAGAGACATGGATAAAGGACCTGTTGGACCAACCACTCTCAGACATGGAAAAAGTCATCCTAGAACGAGGAATGAACTTCAACTACAGGGAAGTAGACAAGAACGATTTCCTAGCAGCATTGGAATCAATCCTGAAAGACAACGGACTTACTGAAGAAATCCAACAGGTAATCAGACAGATAGTAGCATCAATACTAAGCAGAAAGGTGGAAAGGAAAGCCCTTTGAAGTACTTAGAAGAGACATAACTATTGTAATCCTATCGGCAGACAAAGGGTGCATGACCGCCATCCATCCTAAACATTGAAAAAGCAAACACACTACTTGCAGATACTGACACCTACCAGGAGGTGACGATGGACCTGACTTCACAGCTAGAAAACCATATTACAGCAACAACTGAAGAAACTCCACAAGACATGAAATTAACAAAACATGCCTCCAAAGAATGAAACCTGAAGGATCCAACACACCCTTTTCTACAGATTCCCAAAGGCACATAAACAAGGGGGGCCCCTTTGATGAAGGTTGTGAACCCCGAAAAGTAAAATGTTCTGTTTCACTGGCTTATCCTAGTGCTTAGAGGCAGTGGGAATTCAAGGGTTAAAAGTCCCCTATTGGAATGATTCTCTATGGACTTGACTGTATCCCTGTCCAATGGCAGGCAGAGACCAGAGATCACAGCAGGGGTCTGGCTGTCCCTGAACCACCAACACCATTTGGAGCCATATCCATTTCACTCCCAGCCCCGAGTGAATATACTCACTTTTTGAATAGGACTATCAGCCCTGATCAGACATCCCATTAACTACCTCCTATCTCCAATCATATATTTCCTTGCCAGTTAACAAGAGTATGTGAAGACTAACCACACTACTGATACTAAAACCTATTATCCACCCTTTTATCAATAAGCATGAGATTGAGAACAGTACAGTCACAAATTTCTGTGAACGGTTTAATATTATCACAGGAAGGCAGCGATCTCCAGCTATTGTGAGAGTGAAAAATATATTGTTAACAAGATTTGTATTCTTCCCTGTGATGCCATATTCCTTTATATCAATTATACTCGAATAAGATATAAAAAATGCTATTTACTTGTAATATTCAGAGATTCATCCGGGAATGCCTCCACAAGAAGACTGCCAGACTCCTTTGGTGGCATTCTGGATCTCACCCGCAGTTTTCAGAAATAAAGTGTCCGGGACCTGAAGCTGGGGTCATCGGAAATTTACTTTAACATCCTCAGACCCACAGTCTCACTTCCCAGCACACCGACATATAGACCAGCAAAGGAACTGCAACGCAAACTGATACACCTAGTAGAAAACTCATGCCACACTATCCACTTCACCCAAGAATTCCTGAACATCATCAAAGACACCAAGGTAGAGGACGACAAGGTTATGGTTTCCTTCGATGTGATGGCCCTATTCACATCAATAAACATCACCCTGGCCAAAAAAACACTGGCTGCACTGCTTGTGAAACTAAGGATAGTAACAATAGACAGTACCAACACCATCAGCAAATACAGCATCTTTAAACTAGTAGACTGTGCCTCAAACCCACTTCACCTTCAATGACAAGATCCATAAACAAATCAACAGGACACCCATGGGATCACCAATATCGGGATTCTTGGCAGAAGCAGTAATGCAAAGGTTGGAACGAATAGCCCTCCCCATGATTCACCCCAAGCTTGGGATCCACCATGTGGATGATACCTTTGTCATCACAAAACAGAACAAAATAGAAGAAACTCACAAACACATAAACAATATCCTTACTGGTATAAAGTTCACCAAAGGGGAAGAGAACAACAACACTCCCCTTCCTAGATGTCACAGTAGAACGAAAAGCCAATGGAAATCTGCTGACCAGCATCTACAAGAAAGTGACACACAGACCAGACACTCAACCACAGGAGCAATCAGTCCAACACCCACAAATGGAGCTGCATTAGGACACTATTTAAACAAGCCATAACACACTGCAGCACCAAGGAGCTACGAGATGCCTATACAACATATTCAAGAACAACGGGTACTCGATAAGCACAATCCGCCAATTCCTACACAACAGACCTAAACAAGAAGACGGAACACACCCAGAGACTCTAGCCACCCTGCCATACATTAAAGACATCTCAGAGATGATGACCAGACTACTCCGGCCCCTTGGCATCATGGCAATCCACAAACCTACCACCACACTTAAACAACTCTTGATGAATCGAAAGGACACCGTACCAACAACAAGCAGAACGAACATCATATTCAAAATACCTTGCAAGGAGAGCAACAAATATTACATTGGACAGACTGGCAGGAAACTAGCCACCAGGATACATGAGCACCAACTAGCCACCAAAAGACACGACCAAGTCTCACTGGTATCCATACACATAGACGAAGAGGGACCCCATGGGGCAGAACACCAGTGCTTCAGCGGAGGCTCACTGATGATGTTACCTAGCATGGTGACAAAACGTCTGAGAACAAATCTACCAGCTCAGCAAGCAAACCTATAAGCATAGATGCTAATATTTCAGATCTTTTCCCGATAGTTCTGATTTGCTTGTGCCTACATTTTATTTTGACAGTTAGAAGACTCTTCTGATTTAAATATTTTTTAAAAATAAAACCAGTTTGGGTCAGCACTTGTGATTTACATGATTACACAGAACCTTCAGTTGTCTTAATATATCTGACAGCCCTTTAAGTTTTCAGAATCTCATTTTAGTTATTGCCGTTATAGAATAAGGGATATTGTGAAAGCTTCTGAAAGATTAAGGAAACCTGTAGCTTAAATTGGTTGCTACATCTGAATCCAATACATGCCAAATGAAAATCTTATTAATAAGATCATCTGTTGTAAACAGAGAGGTCTAGCAACAACATTACATAGAGAAATGATAACAGTTCAACGCACAACACATTGAAAGTAAATCAGTAGCCGTGAAGGACATTGGGAGGCGAGCAGTGTGATAATTTGCAGTAGTTCAAGGCTGAGTCACAAATAAATTCTAAAAAGTGTAAATAGCTTGGTAGTTTGAGGAGGAGAGGCTCCAGCAATACGTGACTACTATTTTTCCAAGTAGAAACAGGATACTCCCTTTGGCTGAAGCCATGAAGAGATTTTGTTACCAGTTGAAAGCGATTATAACATCAAGCACACATCAAACATTAGTGGGATCGTTTTAGAAATAGTGAGTTTTTTGTCTTCTTTACTGAGATCTGACCTTTTCTATCATATACTGTCTGTGTGAACTGAAAGGAAATGAGACTGGGACAAGACATGGGCTTGGGGCAGGGACGAGGGGAATTTTCAGCTGAGCTCAGGTTCCTGGATTAGCTACTGTGGAAGTTCTCCTTTGGAGCTACCACCATATTGGATACCATGCCAAGTCTGCACTGTCGTGGAGTGTGAATACAGTGAGTTTTTGCACACACATGTTCACAAAAACACACATAGAAATGTGCGAAAACTACATGAATACAAACACACACATAAACATATCCAAAGCATGTAGGAGTAAAACCAGACAAAGAAACGCAGACTGCCATATGCAACTATGTTGCACAAAATATGCACACTTTACCCAACCCATGTGATTCCCCTGGGAAAATGGAAAACTAGATTAAATAAAGACATACCACTTTGGAAAAACAACACTCAGAAAATTTCTCACTGACCACAGGTGATCCAGTTGATCACATTGGCTCAGATTAATGTTACCAATTACTTACTTCATATAGGGTGATCTGTGTCCCAGCCAGAAGCTAATACAGCTCTCTCACTTGAAGGAATTCAGCAAATCATTGTCCACAATTGGGAATGGGCACTCTATTCCAAACATTGTCTGGGGAAAGAAACTACCATCAAACATTTCATCTAGATCTGGTTCTACATAAATTAAAGAGTGGCATCCACAACAAACTCATTATTTGAATAGAATTTATTGCTTTTATAACACTGTAAATCCTGATCACATGAACTTTAAGTTTTTTTTTGTATTCATTCACAGGATATGTGCACCATGGTCTAGGCTCGGCCACTGTTTATTGCCAGCTAGGATTCTGTAGATGTAATATCAAATTGGTAACACTATCTTAATAAGTACAATGCTTCAAACTGGGAATTGGTCTTGTGATGTCCTCTGCACCCTTTCAAAGCACTGACATTACTCACCATGTAAGGAGACTAAAGATGGACATGCTATTCTAATTAGGATTTGACTAAGCTGTTGTATAACAAAATGATATAACCGCAAGTTAATTCTCAGACACTCACACAGTGCATAAACACATATTTGGACATACATTTAAATTCACACACATGACACCCACAGGTAAAAACACAAGTGTATTAAATGTGTGCACACATACATACACACACAAAGAAACATTGGTACCCACAAGCACAATTTATTTCTCACCTCTCTTTGAAACAATGACTTTAATTTGAGCACGGTATCATTGCCCAGCAATAGTCTGGTGCCCTGCTCCAGGACATGAGCCTAGATATCAAGAGCAACATCTCAACACATTCAAGCGATATTCATTTGCACAGACTTAAATTGAGGTCCAGAATGTCAACAGACAAATTAACTGTTGTAATTAAATATTACCATGTGTAACATGGGTACCTATTACTATATAAGGTGTATATCTATGTATGTATGTGTGTACATGTGAATGAGTGGAGGGATTGTCACGCCACAATTGAATTTAGTCCTTCTCTCACCAAGTATCCACACACACACGCACGCACACAAAAATGTACTCAGGTGTCCACCTCCCAGCTAGTGTGGCTATACATTATGGTCAAGAATGTGTCCCTGGAGGATTCCAGATGTACTGCAGACTTGACAGTAACCCGTTGCTCAGGTGACAAGACTGCAATGATGGCAAAGCTTCAGGTTCTATGTTGCAATCCTATTTTCCCTAATCCTTCATCTGCACCAATCAGTCTCAACCACACCTGCACCATTAAGTAAACAGACTAGAATCAGTGACAAGTGAAAAACATATTGAAGAGCTCGGATAGCATGATGAACTGCTTTTTGTGGTTTCCCAAAGCTACCCGAACTCTAAGGTGTGTTACATCCTTCAAACTTGCCACTACATGCAACCATTACTCTGATACCTTACAGGTGAAAATCTTGATTGGGTGGTTTATTGAGGGCTTCAGTCAGTTTAGTTTTATTTTGTGGGGGAGATTAAGGGGTTGTTACACCTCGGTAGACTGAATCCCATAGCTTGAACTGTAGTACTGTTGCAGTGTCTGGTTTGAACTTTGCCGATACCAGATTCTATTTCACAAGCATGTGGGAACAGCAGACCCAGCACGTATTAGATTTAAAATAAAAAAAACCAACAGATGTCTGGTACTGAGTTTAACTTAGTAATTCAACCTCAAAGTTCTTCCAGCATTCCTAAACCGCATAGACTTCTCTCAGGCAGCTTGAGGTGTCACTAGAAAGTTTTACTGAGCTTCTGTCAGCCGTATATCACTCTCTACAATAACATATTTAAAATGCAATCATATTCCACAAATATCCCTGCAAAATAACTTGCATTTGTATAGTGCCTTTTACAACTTAAGGCATTCCCAAAGTGCTTTACAACCAACTAAATATTTTTGAGTTTATAGTCACTGATGTGAGAAGCACAATGACCAATTTGTGCACAGAAAGCTCCCACAAACAGTAATGTGACTATTATTTTTGTCTGGTAGTACAGAACTTAAAAATTGCTAAAATGACACATGAGATTGAAGCTTTTCATCTTGTGCTGACCAGGACAAGGAGAAAGGAATTCAAACTTAGATAGGGGACAACAATTATATAGCATGAGAAGACGTTGCTGCTCAGTACCTGCTTGGTCTAAACTTTTTGCGGATAATTAAGATGGGCTGTTAACTTCCACCTCCATGCCAACTGTAGTCCAACCAATCCTCACCTCTCTCCTCGTGTAAATTGTCATTCCCTTTCTGAGTTTCGATACTTATGTGTCAGTCCTAATGAGTACAAACTAAGAATCCTTGGCATTGTGTCCCTTTTTAGCAATGTTTAATTTTATTATTGTGTAATATATATCGTGATGACAAAGGAGAAATCTTGTTTGCTATTCTTTGAAGTAGTGCTGTGGGATATTCTATGTCAACTTAAAAGGGCAGATGGGCCTCAGTTTAACACATCTTCCAAAAGTCAGCACTTTCAGGAATATAGCACTTCCTTAGTACTAGATCATCTGTCTAGATATTGTACCTGAGTCTCTGAAGTGGAACTATGACTCCATAACCTTTTGACTCAGAGAGAAAACTGCTGCACATTAAGCCACAGCTGGCAATATAAATCAGGTTAAGGGGGATATATGCAGCAAGTACTTTAAACAGAGGGTGGTAGGAGCCTGGAACACGTTGCCAGCAGAGGTAGGCACAGTAGATTCATTCAAGGTGCGTCTGGACAGATGCATGAGTAGGGGGGAGCAGAGGGATACATATGCTTTGGAATTGGGCGATAGGTTTAGACAGTGGATTTAGTTCGGCTCAGGGTTGGAGGGCCAAAAGGCCTGTTCCTGGGCTGTAAATTTTCTTTGTTCTTTGTATTACTTATGTACCTTATTAAACAAAAGCAAAGCTCACCTTTATGTAGACCCTTTCATAATCTCAAGATGCGCCAGAAATACTTCACAGCCAATGATGCATGTTTTGAAGTATGGTCACTCATGTACTATAGCAAACATAACAGCCAATTTGTACACAGCAGGGTTCGGTGAACATCACTGAGGTAAAAGAACAGATAATTTATTTTCATTATAATGGTTAAGGGATAGATATTGATTAGCCCTTTCACAGAAGTAGAAACTTCTTTGTGTTCTCCAACAACCAATCTTTCCTGATAGGGAAAAACCCTGCTCTTCCCATTACTTGGCTTTATCACAGCAGAGGACTTTGGAAGTGACCTTTGGAGATTTTTCATCTAAGGCAAGCTTTCTGGGTTTTTATGGATTGCATGTGGCAATTCAATCATCTAGTGTACTATCACTATTAATCCTGAAACTCAGCTAATGTTCTAGGGATCTGGATTTGAATCCCACCATGACAGATGGTGGAATTTGAATTCAATAAACAAAATCTGGAGTCAAGACTCCAATGAAACCATGAAGCCATTGTCAAAAGAAAAATACATCTGGCTCACTAACATCCTTCAGAGAAGGGAATCTGTCATCCTTACCTACATGTGACTTCAGACCAACCGCACTTAGCTGCCCTCTGGGATCAGTACTAAATGTAGCCAATGATGCCCAGATCTCATGATAGAATTAAAACAAATGTAATATGGAATCTGAAGAGTCAATAGAGGGAGAGCCATTTTGAGAATAGTGGGTTCAGGTTGGCAGGAATGTAAAATACAGGCAGTCCCCTGGTTACAATGAGTTCCATTCTGGAGTCCATTTGCAAGTGGCAACAGAGTTTTAAGCAGCTGTACAGAAAATACTTATATGTCAGGTCTTTAATGTTCGCAACTATAAGCATTAGTAAGTTGGATGTTCATAAATTGGGGACCCTCTGTAAACAGTAAATTGTGTTCAGATAAAAGTACTTCAAATTCACTGGAGAAAAGGTCTGTGTAAATAAAATACCTTTCAATTCCCTGTCCTACTTTAAAGGAGTTGGATTAACAACTTGCTTATTAGAATCTCCATGACTGTTAATGTTTGTTTCAGACATTGATTTAAGCTCTTCAATCAGGCATCACTCCCCACTCCCCTGATCATGCAGTGGTCTGTCCATTGTGATCTCACTTATTCTGGGTGAGATAGAACCAACACCTGCCCTGCTCATTAAAATCAACTTTCCAAAAAGATGTATGAACAGATGTTTGACACCTAATTTGCATATTCAATTGGTCTAATCAGTGTTTTAGGCATTGTAATGAGACTTTGATCAGCACAGATTGCCTACAGACAGTCTCATTACTAGTTGAGTCTGATTTATGTCTCATTCACATCAAATAATTAGATTTACCAAATACTACCTCTAAGCATCTTCTCTACCACCTACGGAGAAGGTATAAATATCCAACAATGTTGTTGATATTTCTGTGAGCTCCAATACTCCTTCTCAACAGTACTGATCTAATTAACAATGTTAATTGGACCCAACACCTTATCTGAGAATTTCTCCTACATTCTGCACTAACTTGTGAAAATACATTCTTCTAATCTCCAAGCTAGTTTGTGGCTCTTTCTTCTTATGTTCTCCAGTTCTCTGTTCATTGGCCAAGTTAAATATTTTGCTTACTTTGACCTTAAATATATCTTTCAATAAAGTAAATGCAGCTTTACAACCTGTGTGATTTGATTAGATCAATTACATTTTAACTCAAGTCTGACGAATATTAGGGATACTTATGTAAGGCTATGTAGTGGAAGGATTTGTAGGCTGATTAATAGTTTGACAGGTCATGACATGGATTCTCTTCCCTTGACTGCAACTGTCATTACATCCCAGCCAATAGTCCTCTGTGCTGGGAGACTTTTATGGGAATTTACAACTAATGCACTGTTACCCCAGGATTCTCAGCCAAAAAACTGCCTCTATTCATCAGGAGAGTCAAGAGTAGGGCTGGATTGCTGCAGGCATTTCTACTCCTGAACCAAAGACAGGCTCCATTTGAAGGATGAACTGAGATGTGATAGAAGTTCAAGTGAACCATTCTTTGTTCCAATTATATGTAGCTATTTTGCTGAAAAAAATCCATCTTATTGAAGCTTTTTACCTTTTACTTATGAGGATGTTCAGAAGAATGCCAATGTAAATATTTAAAATTAATACTTAATATTAAATATTTAAATTTATACTGAATGAGAATAACAGGTTAACAGAAGAGCTTTGTTTAAATTTAAACCAGAAAGTTTGATTCTGATTCCTAAGCACAATACTTTGACCAATGAACCAGAGGATGGCTGTTGCCTATTTTGCTCAGTTTAACCAGGTACATGTTCTATCTGTCTACTTGACAGTTAACTGCTGGTCATCACCTAACTGGTGCATGCTTGACTGCAACACCTCTTCTACCAGTCAGGGTCCACTTGCCAGCCAATCAGCACTCTCTTCTCATACAGTATAAAATCATGTTGCCCTTTGCACTAGTATTCTTGCAAATGTCCTAAGTCCAGGATGAATACCTTTAACATAAATATTCAATTTGATTAGCATTACTCAAGTTCTGCACTTCAAAGAGTGCAGTGGCTTCCAGTGTTCTTTGCTGAAAGCCTGTTTCATCTATCACTGTCTTTGTAAGGCAAATGAATTAGAGAGTTTTAAAAAGAAAATAATTCTTGGGATGTTGGGAACCAAGTACCAGGAATTTATTACAGGGTTTGCACCTTCAGGCTACAGACTACAGCCATTTAAGAAAGAACCCAAATCAAGTTGCTAAAGGCCAGTTAAAGTTAAATGTTAATTTTGTAAGCAACGTCTATATCCCATGAATAAGGAAAAGATATTCCCCGTTTCCATCATGAATTTTCTCTTCATGAGCTGTGAAATGTATTATGCCTTTTTATAAATAGTATTGTGGGTTTATTTTTCCTATCTCATTTTGTACCTCTGAAAGGGACCAATTCCAACGTGTCTTCAAGATCAGGCAACCTCTTCAGTTGTAGTATCAGCCTTGCTGCCAGCAGGTGGTGCACTAATGGCCAGTTCATGAAGAACATTAATACATTAATTTTTTTTAAATGATTTTAATGTTGGAGTTTTCTTTAAAATTAATTACTGTGGATTAGTCAGGAGTTTTTACTTAGTACCAGGAAAATTTTGACATACCTGTCTAATGCAATTCAAAGAGCTACTTAATGTAACTTCATATGTTTCAATGTTTTTCTTTGGAGAGAGACAAAAGGCAAAAAGAAGCGTTATTAAACTGCATGGAGTATCTGTAATGTTTTAAAATGAGTCATGATTTTGTCATCTATAGACCACAAAATATGTGTGACTTCAAATCCAAAGAAAGGATTTAAACTGTTAATTATTAGATTCCCTACAGTGTGGAAACAGGCCCTTCGGCCAACAAGTCCATGCTAAGACCCATTTCCCCTCTGACTATGCACCTAGCACTATGGGCAATTTAGCATGGCCAATTCACCTGACCTGCACATTTTTAGACTGTGGGAGGAAACTGGAGCACCAGGAGGAAACCCACTCAGACACAGGTAGAATGTGCAAACTCTGCACGGACAGTCACCCGAGGCTGGAATCAAACCTGGTGCTGTGAGGCAGCAGTGCTAACCACTGAGCCACTGCTGTTACTTTTGAACTTTCTATTATTGTGATATTTGAATCAATTTCATGTAGAACTTAAGAAGAAATGGTTTTGTGTAACATAACCATATTTTGTTTCAATTAACAATATTTTCTAAATGCCTGGTTGAACTACAAATGGATCTGGCCCTGATGGAACAGAAGTAGGTCCTTTTGCTGATTCCTTTTCCTGATTAGAATGCTGCTTCTTGATCTTCCTTCTCTGGATGCTTTCACTCACTGTAGGCGGCACAGGCTGACAGATTGGTTCACATTTACAAAAGTCTCTGACTTGTTCATTAAAAGTCACAGCTTGCAGAAACTGCTGAAGAGAAAATAAATTGTTTTTCTTCGGTGTTGAAATTATTCTTACTACAGAGAACAAAGACAGCTTCTGAGCTTGAAAGAAGCTGTTCAGCTACCTGGGAGCCAATCACATAGTTGTTGGAAGATAGAAGGCTTTTGTCATTGATAAATAGTCATTAGTCCATAGACCAATCAGCGACTTATTGTCAGTTAAATCTCCATTTATACACAGCTCATCTGCAAACCTTTCACTACTCCTTAAACAGCAGCTGTGTAAATAACATTTACAATGAGGGTCCGGTTACTTGCTTTTAAAAAAGTACAGCTAACTTTCAACAATCTTTGATTTTTAAAAACAGTTCTTTTCCCATTTCAGTCCATAATTAAAAATACAGGAAAATAACTTTCCAGAAGTCATTTCAATGTGTCGAGCATGTAATAGGCTTGGGGGAGACAAATAACTTTGGACCTATAGTTCCCAAAACTCTCCATCAATTAGGGTTTCCCTCATGTCTGCTTGTTATTTGGAATGGATCAAACGATAGCAATTGATTACTCTCATTTTGTCAACATTTCATGTGAAGTCTAGGGAGGGTGAACGTAGATCTCTAAATCTTGGGATTCTGAATGTAGCAATCACCAGTTGTAAATTTGCTCGCTGAGCTGGAAGGTTCGTTTTCAGACATTTCATCACCATACTAGGTAATATCATCAGTGAGCCTCCGGTGAAGCACTGGTGGTATGGCCCACTTTCTATTTATGTGTTCAGGTTTCCTGGGGTTTGTGATGTCATTTTCCTGTTCTTTTTCTCAGGGGGTGGTAAATGGGATCCAAATCAATGTGTTTGTTGATAGAGTTCCGGTTGAGTGCCATGCTTTTAGGAATTCTTGCATGTGTCTCTGTTTGGCTTGTCCTAGGATGGATGTGTTGTCCCAGTCAAAGTGGTGTCCTTCCTCATCTGTATGTGAAGATACTAGTGAGAGTGGTAATCACTCCTTAAGGATGAGGTGTATCTCACTCCTGTTCACTTTCACACATTGTACATATCTATAAGACTAGTAGAAGAGAAATACTAATAAACTATTATGCTAATGTAAGAATAATTACTTTGTTCCAGGTGTAGCTTGTTAGTTTTGAAGTGTTTTGGAATGTCCTGAGGACATGAACCTTTGATGAAATTTCCTCTAAATCTTGGCAGGCCAACATTTTTGCAGAGCTCATAAGAAAAAACTGAGGGAGATACCAGGTATCCTCCAGGGTTGAGTAGAGCATTCAAATGATTAAATAAAATTTTAATTAGTTGGAATTGGGTACTATAGAAAAGTAATATTCATTCTAAATGTGTTCAACATAATTCCATTTACAAATTACATTGTTCAGCAGTACTTAACAAGCACTGTAGGGTAAAGTGCTGTGCAATGATGAGATTGATACATGTTGTCATTTTTCACAATGCTAGATTACTACTACCAGTCTGGTTCTCATGGGGAAATGTTGATTGAAGGGCAAGTAATTAGCAAGCCAATTCCAGAAAATAACCTCTGAAAACGTAAGCAGATTATAATTGCTCAATCCACATACCAAATCAATTCTCCTCATTCAAGTTGTTTATAAAAACTTAGACTACTTATAACTTGAAACTACTGAAATTAGATTGTTTGGACGATATGGGATTAAAATTGCACTGTTACTTTTTGATAGATTTTTAACTTAAGGTAGTAAAAGTCACCAGAATATTACTGGACCAGAGAGCTGCTGTCTAATTAGAGAGATGACGAGTGGCAATTTAACCTGAGGGTCACCACGCCTCAGGTAAGGGGAGAGGTTGACAAGGGGAGTCCTTTATGGTAGCCTCAACTGATGTGGGAATTGAGCCTATGCTGCTGGCATCATTCTACATCACAAACCAACTAAGCAACCAACCCTGCCAAGATAGTAAGGAATATTGGACAAAGGTGGGTAGAGTTTGGTTGCAGATCAACCACAGTCTAATTGAATGGATGGAACCACATAGGCCACACTGTTTGTACATTTTTAAAGAAAAAGGCAGCAGAAAAGCAGAGTGTCCATCTACCTACTGCTGTCATCCATGTTAATTGTGGTTCACTAGTTGCATACTTCACTGTAAATGAGAAGATTGTCCATTTAAGTTCCATTCGCAAAATTAAAAAAATCAAAGCTGATTGGCACGTTTCCTCCAACAGTTCAGCGCTCCCTTAATGATGCACTGCAGTGTCAGCTTAGATCTTTGTACTCAAATTTCCAGAATGAGACAACCAACTAACGACCTTGTGATTCCCAGATAAACGTGCCACTGACTGAATCATGGCGTAGAGAAGACTTGTTAACCTTGAGAGAGAAAAAAGAAATGTAATCCTTGAAATGACTTAAGATCAGTATTCAGACGAACAGCATTGAAGCTTCACTCAATCATCAAATTTTCAGACATAACACGTGTTCATGTTTGATATATTCATGTGGCACACCTATGTGTTTGCACTTGGGCTTTGAAATTCTGGCCCAGTGCTGCAGGCTTAAGAAGCTATCCTTTGTGTAATGCTCATCTCTTTATTTTTGGTCTGCTTAGGGGCTTAATTTTGAACTGAGAAATAGACATTTCAAACAGTTCAGTCTCTGCAAGTTTTGGTGTAAATTTCAATGTGTAATTGACTTTCTATGATGACTAATTAGTAATGTAACTGTCATCACTCAGAACTCAAGTTCTCTTCTGATTGAATTCTCAGGCTAAGTAAACAATTTACACATATTACTCTCCTCTAGGCTCTGCACATTATGACAATGGTTTCTGTCATTACAATAGATTAAACTCTTAATACAAATGTGATAGCCTGTTGCAACTGAAACAAAGTAATATTTAAATTGACAGCATTTCTTAAAGTAAGACATATCATTTAAACAAGGCTGACCAGTTTCTGAACTTCTTTAAAAAGCTCTATAGTATCAGTTGACTTTTGATCTGTACTAATTCTGACAGACAATTGACCTTTATTAAATCAAGTGCCATTGAGATAAAGGGTGTGTTATTGTAAAGTATGAGACAACAAGAACTCCACACGTGTACAAAGTAAGCAACGTGGGAGGAATGAATGTTTATGTTGTTTTCCACAGTTAAAGCAGGACACTGTGAGAAGTGGCATATCAAAGGCACTAATGAAAGGCTTGGAGCTTTCTGCTTTAGGACTCTTGGCATTCTGGTCATGGGAATGGGAAGGATAGTAAACGAACTGAGAAGATGTGAGGAGTGACACAATGAACAGCTATAGACAATCTGTGGGAGGTCAGAGTAATGTACCATTAGCTCAGTCTGGAAGGAAGTGTTGACGAGCTTGCCACGGTTCAGCTTTGTTGATACGCACCAATTTGCTTCTGAAGAATTAGCCATGTTTTCATCGTTCTAATGTCATTACAATATTAAGCTGGCAACTCCCTTGCTACTTAAAAGGGCTGTCAATTTGTTCTTGGTTATGCTTCTATGATGAAAGTCTGAGGGGAGTTACATATATATACATATGTAGAACAAAAACCTAAGTGTTCTGAGGATTTGTGTAAAAGTGAACTAATCAAACTGTCAAAAAGCTGCAATTCTGCTCAAGGTCAAAATTGCAGTAGTCCAAATATATAGCCACAAATAAACTCATTTAAGCACTCATCAGCTAATTTACAGAATGGTAAATAGGTACAAAAAGAGAAATGGTGGGTTAAAACTTTCCACAACTTTGAATGGGTAATGGACCCTCAATTCACAATTGAGTGACAATGGGATATTTCAGTCTCTTTGTGAAATGAATGCATCAATTGCTTATCCATTGTTTGCTCGAAAGTTTTTATTAATTTCCATTGGATGTGTACAAGATTTAAACATAACCTCAGCCACAACACTATGCCCAGGATAATGGGTTGCTCGTAATGGGTCATGAATGTTCTGCAGAGTCCATCATTCAGCAATACTCATTTTTTGGTATTACGCATGGTTATCCCTCAAGGGGCTGGACCTGCTCACAATCTGATGCAGTGAGAGGGTACAGGAAATGAGGATCAAAAAGAGAAAATTAACAAATTAATTTAAAAAGGGTTGGAAAAGAGCAACCAAATTAAAAAATACAGACGAATGAGCACATTCAATGGAGGGAAATGTTGCTGAGAGATGATGAAGTAAAGCTTTGTCTGCAGCAAGCAGCTAGTAGTCAGATGAAAACAAATGTTTCATGTCACAATTTTAAGGGGAACAGTGTGGTCCTCCATGGTTCCATGGCCAGTATCTTCATGGCAAAGGATAGAGATTTTGTGAGCAGCATAAACATTTCAAAACATTGGTCTATTTCTGTGCTATAAATTCTGTGCATTTGCAGGCTATTGCTTACTGTCTTAGTTTTTAATTCATGGCATGAGGGTTCAGAGGGCAGTTAAGAATCACTCCCAATGCTGTGGATCTGAAGTCACATGCAAGTCAGACCAGGTAAAGATGGCAATTTCCTTCCCTAAATGGGATCAGTGAAACAGATATTTTTGAGCAGGGCATCACAGGTTTAACAGCACCTCTGGAACTGGAACAAAGCAAGTGTGAACTCCAGGAGTGGAAAATGAGACTGGGGAAAGTTTACCAAATTAATTACCAAAGTACTTCAGACATCTCCCATTTTAATTACTTTTATAAAATATTACAATATAATATAGGTGGAGACTATTCAGCCCATCACACCAGTGTTGTAACTTAAAAACCTAAAAAGTAAAAGCCAACTTATTTCTTCATTGTTGGTTCAGAGTTTAGACACCGGATGGGTATCTAATCGAAAGGTGTAAGATAGTTGGGGCATTTCACAGAGTGGATACAAAGAAACTATTTCCTTTCGTAGGTATATTCAGCACAAAACCTTAATCAAAAACAAAACATTTTTTTGAGGAACACAGAACTCCTAACAATACAGCACTGAGGCTGTAGTTGGGCCAAAGTTTGAATTGTAATCTCAGGGGATTATGAAACTCATCAACTCTCGTTGAACATGTTTCTATTAATCTTGGCAAAGGCCACAGACATAACATCACATAATAATGGAGTGTGCCTTCATACACCAAAGGGAAACTACCCTGGCAAACCTGTCTGTCCCAACCAACTGTCTAAGGACATTGATGGAAGTTACTAAATTAGTATTGACCAGCCCTGTCCTTGTTCCTAACAGAGGCAACACAGGAAACAACCTGGCAGTAAAGGGAAACATCAATAATTTGCGTAAAAGCTTTAAAGTACCTTTTTCTGACAGAAACATAACTTAATTAGTGTTAGCATTTTCCTTCAGAATAAACAAGGAAAATTGTGATCACTGTAATCCAAATAAAGTCAAAGACAAAGAGGATGAACATTTAGACTTGCATAACTAATCTGTTTATGCAGTCTATTTGGATTTATTCAGCAGTCAAGTTGTATTTCACATGTAGCTTATTAAGTCCAACTCTCCTACACTGGCTTTTTGACAAGAGCACTGAAAATTCTTCACAAGGGCTTCATTGTCTAATAATATAAATGTGTTAACACTGTAATTTACAGTCCTCCTTCTCTCTTCCTGTGAGAACCAAGTACAAGATGTAATTTAGTTTGTAAAAAGACCTTGAGCTGTGTCGGACACAGGTGGTGAATCCAATTTTTGTTTTGTTTCTTTCAACCTCAGAAATGTTAAGACTGAAGCTCTCAACTAAGATTGAAACTGCATTATAGGTTATAGCAATAGTAGTAGGATAAACCATAGAAATAGGATGAAAGAAACTATGGCAATGAGATATATAGATGAAAATGAAATGAATTATTCTTTTCAAAGAGTGTGGAAGGATAAGTGGATCTTTTAATGATATTTGCTATCATTGTCAGATAATGCATGTCTTATCCTGGGAGTTGAGTAGAACCTAGCTTGACAATTTAATGTAATATAGGAAGAAATGCTGATTTGTGACTAAATGTCTACACCATGTTTCAGGCCTTCACTGTTGTCCAAACGGCAGGAAGTTCTGACCAGTATTGATAGCTGGTACAGATTGATTAATATGTCTTTTAGTAGAAGCTAACCCTCCTGAAGTTGCTTGCTGTGTTCACCTACATTATGACAATGATGATACTTTTAATGAACTGCGAATGTTTGTAGAGGGTTATGTAAATCTAAGTTCTCCTTCAAGCACCTTCCACACTAGGCAGCATATAATTGGCGCTGTACGTGGCTGGATTGAATTACAATATGAAGTAATTATCAAATTAAATGAATCTTACAGACGTACATAAAATTCATTATCACTCACAGCTTGATGGTTGTTCTGAATCATAGAACCAAGTAAATTCAAAATTACCCTGTTAAGGGAAAGGTGTTATTAAACAGGAAGGGGTGCAGAAAAGATTTACAAGAATGTTACAGAACTAGAGGATTTGAGATAGGAAAAGACTGGATAAGCTAGGACTGTTTTCTCTGGAGCATAGGAGGCTAAAGGGTAACTTTATAAAATCATGAGGGGCATATGTACGGTAAAAAGCCAAGGCTTTTCTCCCCCTCCCCAGAGTAGGGGAGTCCAAAACTAGAGGACATAGGTTTAAGGTGAGAGGGGAAGGATTTAAAAGGGACCCAAGGGTCTTTTTCACACAAGAGGGTGGTGTGTATATAGAATGAACTGCCAAAGGCAGTAGTAGAGCTACAACATTTAAAAGACATTTGGACAGGTATATGAAAAGGAAAAGTTTCCAGTATATGGGCCAAATGCAGGTAAATGGGGCTAGTTCAGCTTAGGAGACCTGGTCAGCATGCATGAGGTGGATTGAAGGGTCTGTTTCTGTGCTGTCTGACTCGAAAAACAACACGAAAAAATGGTCTATAAAACATGGCACCAATGCAAAGTCTTCACTGAGGCTCCCTAACAATGAACCCTTTAGTATCCCATCACTATGCACAGCCTATGTATTGTTCTGTGGGGTCCCTTTAAGAATGTTGAGAATACATTCATCTGAAAGGGATCAATACCTGTGCACAGCCTGGAATGCATGTTTCCCCAACTGTTGTACTGGACAGCACTTACTGATGGGAAATAATATTTTAAATCTTACACCAGCAACAATTGTAATCTGAATGATTAGAGGTCCACATTTGTAAATAATAATTTTCAGTACCAGAGGTTGGTTGTTAGTTAAGATGACTTACATTGTTAGAAATTCAGTTATATGTGAAATGGAGCTGTTTTGGGTGATGGTGTGTTTAGTGTGTAAATACCAATTCTTCCCAGCCTTCATGGATTCCAATATCAAGTCTCCCTGAGATACTGGCCTAGTAAAACATGTGAAGGACCAGGGAACACATGTTCATTTTGTGACTTTCACCTTTTGCTGTACATGGACATCAGACATTACTGCTGGAAATGTGTTGCTGGAAAAGCGCAGCAGGTCAGGCAGCATCCAGGGAACAGGAGAATCGATGTTTCGGGCATAAGCCCTTCTTCAGGAATGCCCGAAACGTCGATTCTCCTGTTCCCTGGATGCTGCCTGACCTGCTGTGCTTTTCCAGCAACACATTTCCAGCTCTGATCTCCAGCATCTGCAGACCTCACTTTCTCCATCAGACATTACTGTCCAATTTACTCCCCAATAACGGTGAGTGCAATTAGTGTAACTACTATTCCTACCGCAAAATCCAATCTATGCTCATAAATTGAAGATTTTCTTAAAAGAACCTAGATTGACTTTGTTTTGCGTATGTTAAACATTTCTGCAAAAATCAATGAGAAAGTGAAAAATGAAATAAAACTTTCATTCCCAGTCAGTGCTCTTCACCATCAAGAATTGGCTTTCAACTTAGATCAGAAAAAGCTGTCATAAGATAGCTGTTTAGTGTTGATAAGGAACTGGACATGAGATTGCTTACAACAGTGGTAAATCTACAGATAACAAGTAAAAATGGAGAAAAGCTAATGGTATTTTATTTATAACTTAATTCATGGATCCAGCAATAGCCAGAAACACGTGGCACATTGTGCTGGTCATCAGATCTTCTGATCAAAGGAGATTAAAGTTCACTCTAAAGCTATTCCACTTGTATGAAGGTCACAACGTTTTTGTTCTTTTTATTCCCTCATAGGACTTGGTTGACCAGCATTTATTGCCATTCCTACTTGCCCTTGAGAAGGTAGTGGTGAACCACTACTGACATGCTGTAGGTAGACCAACTCTGCCTGTAGGGATAGAATTCCAGGATTTTGATCCATTGACAATGTGGGAAAGGCAATATATTTCCAAGTCAGGACTGACAGTGGCTTAGAGGAGAACTTGTAGGTTGGTGGTGTTCCCATACGTCTGTTACTCTCGTCCTTTTAGATGAAAGTGATTGGGGGATTGGAAGGTGCTGCCTTAGAATCTTTGTGCCTTGTAGATGGTGAATAGGCTTTGAAGAGTCAGGAGATTAGTTAATCACTGCAGTGTTCTTAGCATCTGACCGGTTTCTGCGACTGCTGTGTTTGTATAGTGAGTCCAATTGAGTCAATGGCAACCCCAGAGTGTTGATAGTGGGGAATTCAGTAATACTAATGAATGGGCAGTGGTTAGATTGGTTCTTATTGACGATGGTCATAGTTTGGCATTTGTGTGGAATGTGTGTTACTTACCATTTTTCAGCCAAGCCTGGATATTGACCAGATCTTGTCGTTTTTAAACATGGACTACTTCAGTATCGGAGGCATCATGAATGGTGGTGAACATTGTGCAATCATCGCTAAACATCCCAACTTCTAACCTTATGATGGTCATTGATGAAGCAGCTGAACATGGTTGGGTCTTGGATATTTCTGCAGTGATTCCTCAAGGTAATGTCCTGGTGCCGAGACGATTGAATCCAACAACCACGACCATCTTCCTATATGCGAGTGATGATTCCAATTTATTTCATAAATACCCACTGAGCCATAATTAAAATCAGTCAGGGGAGATGATGGCACAATGTATTGTCACTGAACTACCAATCCAGAGGCCCAGACTAATGCTCTAAAGACAGAGGTTCAAATTTCACTGGTGGCATTTGAATTCTTGATAAGTGTGTCATGTAAAGTTAGTTTGATTAAACTGTCATCAATTGCATCTAAACAAAAATGGTTCACCAATGTCCTTTAGTGAAAGAAATTAATTGTCCTCATCTGGTTTGGTCTATTTGTGACTCCAGACCAGCAGCAACATGGTTGACTCTTAACTGCCCTTTGAATGGGTTAACAAGCAACTTAGTTCATGGGCAATTACTGACTGGCAACAAATACCAGCCTTGCCAGAGACACCCACATCCCATCAGAATATTAGAAAGAAGCTTTGAAAAAGGTTGAAAACCATTTCAGATGGACGTTGTCGACCAGGACTTGGTCTCAGAGAGGTTCAGTGGAATAAGATACAATATGGATTTACTTCTTCAACCACTTACCATTGCAAATAACAAATAACAGACAAAACTGTAATATCACTTTATTTAAAAATTTCTCTATATATTTTAATGCCTAGCAGCATCAGACCAGTCTATCCCATAATTTGGGTTTAAAAACAAGTCATCATTAACTGGCACATATGCAGCCTGGCTACAGTTCTTGTTCATATCATATTTACATTTAAATGTACAAAATGCATACTAGTTAGGTCAGTTAACAGCAAAAGTCAAACCACTTTTACTATCATCGTCAGTCATCCCTGAACAGCACACCATCAACTCTGGTTTATGAACTGGAACTCTATCACAGTGCAAGATAAAATGCACATACAACACTTTTTGACAACATTATCACCTGCAGTATAGAATTGAAGGTACCTTCTCTTAAAATTGGCAACCATTAGGACCAAGGCCCCACCAGAATCCTGAATTTTGCCAAACTTTGAGTTGGGAGCTGATGGCAGTTTGGGCCAATCTGGTTTGGATGTGTTTAAAGCTGCTTGGAGCAGGGGAATAGATTGATGCACAAGCAGCAAAACAGATAAGTTTAGTACCACTCAGCATCTAACCAAACTATCAGGTAAGTTTATTTTACTAGAACAAAAATGTATGACAATTCCAGAAATGTTCAGCTGGCTTTGAGAGGGTGGACCTGTAGATGCTTTCGGTAAAGCAGTCTCAGAGGCTTCTACAACTTTGGCTAAAACAAATACAATTGGCATTCCACATCTTTGAAATACTGACTTACGCAAATCTTTACATTCTGGATAATTATGAGATAATATTACTTACATCCACTTTTAATAATCAAACATTCCCCTCTGCTGGCTGATTTAGGAATTGTATTCTACTTTCATAATTAGACTCACTCAATAGATCCCCAAAACAGTATAAAAAATTAACAGGATATAATTTTGATGGCATTATTTAACATGTACTTTTCTCAAGACTGTATTTTACTTAAGTGCTGTAGAGTTTTGTGGTGTGCTGGTTGGTTCAGGGATGACATTTAACCTCAGCAGGCTGTGACTGTTGGGTCCAGACCTGAGCGTTTGGTGATGTTTAGTTTATTCACATCCTCTGCACAGGTTGGATGGATTCCTATGGTAGATGACAGCTGAGTGTATGTAGCATTGCATCTAGAAAAAAAATGCATGATTAAATTGTAATGAAATAGATATTTGGTAAAAGAAAAATGAACAAAGAGGTAGAGGCTTACAAAGTGATAAAACTTACAGCAAATAAACAGGCTAATCTGTTCTATAATGAATATATAGATAAATATGTGAGTTAGGGGCATGAGCAAGCCAAGTGAATTCTCCAGCTTGCTCCACCATTCAACAAGATCATGGCTGATCTGATTGCAACCTCAATTCCACATTTTCACCTACTCAGAATGCTCCACACAAGTTTCCTTCCACTTCTCATCGTATCAATATGTCTAATTTCTTGGTCCCTCATGTACGTAATGACTATCTTCATCTTTCCTTTAACTGTGAATTCTAGCAGCAAAGAACCTTTCCTACTTCCCTCGCTTTTCTTCTAGATTTATTACATTGATATGAAAACATCTTCTCTTCATTTATCATTGGACTCCAAACATGTATATGTGGACAAATATACCTTTACATAAGGTTGTGATGTATGCCAAGAGTGACAAGGAGTGAATCTTGCATAACGAGACTTCCAGACAGCTCTGGAGGTGGGTAGGATGGCTGGGACAAACCAACATTTAAAATTATTGCCAAAATTTTGATCTAGTTTAAATAAAAGCACACTAAGTCTGGCACAAAAGAATTGTGTTCTTTATCCCTGTCAACAAGACTATAATTCTTCTTAAGAAACAGCAACTACTCATTATAGGGAGCATTACAAACATATAATTTACCAATGACTCACAAAAAGGTAGACAAATGTGGTCTCTCGGGATATATTAATTTTCTCTAAGTACATAAGGTGGTGCTAGAATGATACTGGCTGAAGTTCTTGCATCACAGTTCTTCTTTGAAAAAAAAACAAGTTTTTTTCTGTCTTTCTTGCTCCTGATGTACAAGATTCTGTGTTGATTTAAGGTCAAATCTAGACATTGGGAATCAACTGGTTTGAATGCTCAGGTATCAGCAGAAGGGGTATTATTTAACATGTACTGCACTCCAAACATTTACATATTGTTATGCAACTTCACCCAGATTCCTGCATTTCCATATTTTGCATTTTCCAAGTTTTCTTTGTTTTCTTGCATCAACAAATTAAATTCAAGCACTTTGAGCTCACTTTCAAATCATGTAATGGCTGTACCCACAGCTCTTTGACAATATTCTCTTTACATCCTTGACATCCCCAGGTCACTTCACTGCATTCATTCATGCTATTTCTATTCCACTATTTAGAGGTATCTCTCATAGCCATTACCAATCTCCCTGCCAGTGCTCACATTGCCATCATCCTCCTACAATTTTTTAAAAAATCTGCAAAATTCCTTTCCTTCACGTTCTTCCCTTTTCTGCTCTTGATTACTGTCCACCAGTTTTTTCACCTTCGGTAATGTTTTCTGTTTATACAAAGCACCACAAAAATGCAATGTGTTGCATAAAGTATAATTGGATAAATCTTAGCAAGAAGTTGTCTTATGAGGTTATAATGGAGGTTTGCATAGTCCTAAATACAATTGATGAGCACCGAAACTGATGAACGTAGCTGACTCCAAAGCAATACAAGTACAGCAGAATTGTATTTTAGAATTACAAAGAAATAAAAGTGTGCACACTAGACAGACATAATTCAAATATGTACTACTAGTTATGGAAGTACAAGGAGAGCACTACTGAGTAGTAAAAGATCATGTTGTAACAAAACATATAATTTATGAAATATATTCTATTAAAGCTAGTTTTGTTATAAATAGAAATTAATTCCTTTCATCTTACTTTATTCCCAGGGCAAATCCTTGAATGACCTCTCCGGCATTTGGTCCAATGAAATGAAGTCCTAGAATACGCTGGTCACCTTCACGTAAGCAAACCATCTTAATATAGCACTGGGTAGCATCCCGTTCAGCTATTGTAAATTCCAGTGGCTTGTAATAAGCATGGTAAACCTAACCAAAGAGAGGTCAAAATAATAGGATGATATAGTAAAACAACACATGCCCTACATTTGCTTTTGTTATATTATGTATGCATATATGTAATTGTTCTTGCATTCATGTGTATATAGCTAGATGTACATTACAAATATATAATTTCAGTATAGTTTGTACAGTATAAATGTTGTTTTTCCTTTTCACTGGTATTTGTTGCAAATTGTCCTGATTAGTGTAAGACAAAGAGCTTTCACCAAGCATCTTTTTTTAGCAATACCCAAGTTCTAAGTAACTAAATATATAATTATAAAATGTGTGCATTTGAATGTATGCAAATAGTCATAGTGATACCTTGCAATGTCATGCATGCTGTATTGATGATTAATGACAAAATGTCACATCCAGCATTAGAGAGAAGGGGTTAATTGGCTTAGGAAGTACAGAAACAATACAGTGGCCATTTTATGTTACATATTTTTATAATTCCATTACAGATTCTTACATTCACAAGTAATAAGAACTATCCGTGTGAACCTGTCATCCACTTGCCGGTGATGCTGCTGCAGGGCCTTGACTAATAGAAGGGTATAATTACAGTGTAACAAGCTTGCATCAGCATTTACTATAATAAATGTTGATGCAAAAATTATAATGGAAAAATTGACATCAAGTTCCTTATACTTAATATTTCAACAATATTTTCTACGAATGTGTCATGGTAATGCAAACAAAGTGTATACATACACACATGTAATTTAGTAGCCATTTTAAAACCATATTCTGTCCTTATTTTTGTATTTCCATTACAAATCCCTGTCCACATGTATAATGGCAATTGTTGTGTACACTTGTTACAGCAGATCAGCATTGGAAATTGAATTTCATAGCCTGATTCCCTGTTCTGTGAAAATGATCAATGATTGGTGGTTTATCTGGCATCAGGGAGTGGGACAACCAATACTTTAGCAGGACTGTGGCAGGGTACTTGAGATTGGATTTAACTGTTAAATGGCGGTCAGCAGTGAGAATGGGGGTAAACTCTAGGATAGACAGCATTTGTTAAGGAATCCCATATGTAGCAAAAAAGGGCTTGCGATTTTCCAAGGCATCAGTATAGACTGATGTTTTATGATTTCTTTGTTCCCTTTTAGCCGTCTGCCATTCTCTCAACTGAAAAAACATAAACATACTAATTACTATCAACAAAACACAGGCTGAAACTATAGCTCTCAAATTTTAACTGGTTTCCTTTTTAAAATTGAGAAATATAAATGAGGAAATACTGTGTGTGTCTGCATGAGTGTTTGTGTCTGACAGCTGTTAGAAATTGGATAGTTGGTAATTTCTATTTGCCAACATAACAGATGATCGCATGAGATAATTGGAGGCAGTTTTGTTTTAAAATTCAACACATTTATTTTTGAAAATTTAACTGAATTTAAATGAGGGAAGCACCTGGTTTGTCTGAATTAACGCATTTTTTGAAGCTTAAAGGACTGAAAAGTTGCAAAAGGCATACGTATACTCAGTGTCCCATTGTTTTTCCTGATATTGGCAACAATTATTGGAAAAACACACCATTTATTTAAAAAATAAACAGAGTAGAAATTAAACCCTAAAATTGCAAAAATTTGTTCTCCATTCTGAAAAGCTTTTGAGTGGAGTTTGCAGGAATATTCCAGCAATACAACTCAGTGGTTTAATGTATATCGGGAAATAGGGACCACAGCATATGCTGCTGATACATCAACTGCAGCTCACAAAATGCACAGGTCTGTATTGAGTCGAGTTATCATGCCTAAGACCAGAGGCTATTAGGAGGAAGCAGCCTTTGGACAAAACTTTCAAAAAATTCGTAAGTGCAACCCCCCACGCCCCCGTTGTGGCTATTGGTTTTTGCAGGGTATGCTAAAGATAATCCCTATCATCTCAGCATAAGGAAGGAGGAAGTGTTGGGTATTCTAAAAGGCATTAAGGTAGAAAGTTCTTTATGGAGAGGGTGCCTGGAAGGTGTTGCCAGTGGAGGTGGTCAAGTTGGGCACAATAGCATCATTTAAGATGTATCTAGACATCTGGTTGTGGAAAGTCATTATTTACTTCACCATTTGGCCAGCCTCCGTCTTGGCAACAGGTTGGTTCTCAGCTGGGTCAGTTGTGCTGTTCTGGTATTGACACTGATGCAGAGGATGAGTCCTCCATAAGCTCTGAAGAGCCAGGAATTTCTGAATTACCAAGACAGATAGATGAATGGGCAGGGAGCAGAGGGATAAAGGCCATTGGAAAATAGACGACAGGTTTAGATAGTGGATCTGGATTGGCGCAGGCTTGGAGGGCTGAAGGGCCTGTTCCTGTGCTGTAATTTTCCTTGTTCTTTCTGGTGGATATATTTCAACGTGAGTACAGGGCTGTTCTCTCCTCGGATGCTGCCTGAATTGCTGTGCTCTTCCAGCACCACTGATCCTGTTCTCTCCACTGTCCAAGCAAGTATTTATCTTTCAACCAGACATCTCTGAAATACATTTTCTGGCCATTATTGTTTGTGGGACTTTGCTATATACAAATTGACTGCTGCATCTCATACAATAGTAGCTGTAATTTCTAAGTACTTCACTGACTATGAACCATTTTAGGACATCATGGGGACACAAAAGGCACTCAAACCAACATTAGACTTCAGGCCAGATGAAATTCTCCTCTTTCATGAAAGTAGGCCTTCTTAGGTATAGTGCATATGGAAAGTCTCACCTCCTTGTTGGCACAGATCCAAAACACTAAATTGTCTACAATTCCTCAGTAGCTCACAGTCTCACACAACAAAGCCACAAAAATGCCTGGCACATGAAATGGAAATATGGTATTGGCACCATGCAGCTGTTTCTCTCAGGGTGAGATTTTGCCCAACACTTAATCAGTTGCAAACCTCATTTACAAGTACTTAGTGTTTCCACATTGTACAAAAGTAAAAGCATCCTATTTCCCAGAACTAATCCTCTTACTTAGTGGGAAAAGTCCCAAATGGAGTATAAAAGCAAGTAGGTTCTGGTAAACCTTGCTAAATTATTGGTTACGCCTCACTTGAAGTCTTACATTCAATTCTGTTCCAAACTTTAGGAAGGATTTTTTGAGAAGTTGGCATTGTTCTTTCCACAACAGAGATGGATAAGGGAAGGCTCAGTACAGGCATTTCGGAACTGAGAGATTTTCATACATGCTATACTAATTATTTCCACTGGTAGGTGGGTCGATGACCAGAGAACATAAAGATAATTGGCAAAAGTAGTAGGTGAAAAGGAAGAAATTTTTAAAATATTTAATTCAGCAAGTGGTTTACTCCTTAAAAGAGGCTGTTTCATTCTCATCTTTCAAAAAAATAAATGACTTACAGTTGAAAAGAGAAATAATTTGTAGGCTATGGGAAAGAGCTGATTGGTTAATTCTTTCAAAGCACAGGCAAGATGGACTGAATGGCTTTCTTCCATGTGACATGATTCAAGAACTATTCAGTAAAATATATTCATTTTGTTAACCACCAGAAGACAAACTGAGGCTCTCACAATTTGGCATTTGTAGAATTTCTAATTTAGTGGATTCCCATAGAGAAAAAAAAGCGTTTTAAATTTGGTGCATTTTTGTTCCTTCAGAATCCTGGCCCAGGAGCTTCAAGAACACTGATGTAGAAGCATTAGATATTTTCTGGTCCTTCCCTTAAACTGTGAATCTTTCCATGCGTACCTTCAAATGTGGAACACAGAAGACTACTCCGCTACAGAGGGATCATACCCAAATTCCATCTTGTTCTCTCCCAAAATTCATCTAAGTTCAGTTCTAGAAGAGTCCACCAGATGGCAATCATGACTTAATAGAATATCTAGCTCCATAACCCAGTTGTGCAGGGACCAGTATCCAGGGAGATGTAATCTAAATTACAGATTAGTGCCTGTTTCTGAACCTATATTTTGCTTGATTTGTTTTTTTTTTCTTTATTCATTCATAGGATTGGGGCGTTGCTGACTAGACCAGCATTTAGTGCCCATCCAGAATTGCCAAGAGGGCAGTTAAGAGTCAACCACATTTGCTGTGGGTCTTGAGTCACGTGTAGGCCAGATGGCAGATGTAAGGATGGCAGTTTCCTTCCCTGAAGGGCATTAGTGACCCAGATGGGTTTTTCCAACAATTGACAATGGATTCATGGTCATCACTAGATTCTTAATTCCATCTAGTTATTGAATTCAAATTCCACCATCTGCCATGGCGAGGTTCTAACCTAGGTCCTGAGAGCGTTATATGGGTCTCAGGGTTAACAGTCCAACAATAATACCAGTACGCCATTACCTCCATATTGTTGAACAACTCACTGAACTGGAGAGAGACAACTACAATCTTTACAAAATATAGCTCAATCAAAGTGATTCTGCAGTCGTTAGCATGTAGTCTGCACCAGGTAATTGGGAATTATTTATTATGAGAAAAGAACTTAAAATCTACAATTGTTTAGAATGCACAATACCAAAACTGTCAATTCAGCCCTGCTCCTTCATACTGGATTTAAGGTGCATTTTCAACTAACTGCATTAGCAAAGCTTTCCATTTATCTCCTACCTAAGTGTTCAGCTAGCTTTTCCTTAAAAGTATCAACAAAACAATTAATAGGACAACAGTGTTATGAAGACACTCCTGAAAACTTTTCTTTGACTTAGCTTCCATCCTTGAAAGTCATAGGTGCAAATCAGAAACCTTTTATATCACATATAGGGTAAAAGCACTAATTCTAAGTTCTACTAATTTACAAATCTCAAGCTCCATTTATGAAGTGATCTTGTCCCTCTGGCAGGAAAAGTCTGTCTAAATCTCCCCACACTTAAACAAGGCAATTAAATGATTAAGAGAACCTTACAATACAGAAAAATAGACCTTTACTCTTCCTACCTCTATATTGTCTTCACCATATTGTTGTACTGCCTCTTCCTCAGACAGACCTACGCAGCCATACTCCAATGGCGTGAAAACTGTTGTGGCGACCTAAGTATACAAATCAAGCATTTCAACTTGACAGAAATATTAAGCTATTAGATAAAAGTTATCACAGTATCAGCTGGGCTCAGTGGGGAGCATTTTACCTCCAAGTTGCAAGGTTCTGGGCTTAGGCCATCTAGGACTTGAGCACAACACTCTAGTACAATCTGAAAAAGTGTTGCATTCTCAGAGGTGTTGTTTTTGAGCATGGGGGAGTGAGCCAACTGGGATTCAACTGAAGGGAAGTTTAAGAAATAAAAAGAAACAAGAGAGCAGAGGTGCAGAGTTAAGTAACAAAGGGCAGAAATAACAGCAGAAGAGTGCAGCAGAAATTAAAATTAGAGATATAATGGTAAAAGGTCAAAGCTTAAAGCTCTTTATTTAAATGCACACCGCACATAAGATAAATGAGTTGATGGTACAAATAGAAATAAATAATGTTACAGAGATGTATTTGCAGGGTGACCGAAACAAGGAGCTCAGTATTCAAGGGTATTTGAAGAATACTGACAGGATAAATCAGATGGGCAAGGACAACACGCAAGACAAATTTGTAATGTGCATCATGGATAGTTTCTTAAGGCAATACGCTGCAGAATTTGTCGAGGAACAAGCTATTTTAGATCAGTGATTTGTAATGAAGTTGGATTAATAACAAACCTTGTAGGTAAGGGACCTCTAGGGAGCTAGCAATCAGAACATGTGATAAATTCAAATTTAGCTCAAGGACAAACATTTCAGATCTCAAACTGGTATCCTCAGGGCAATTACAGAGATAATGAAGGAAGAGTTGTCTTAAGCAGGCTGGAAGAAGGTCAATGGATGAGTAGCAGATGTTTAGGAAAATATCTCATAACACTCAGCAACAATGTATTCCGGTCAAAAAGATGGACTTGCTGGGAAGGAAAGGCCACAACTGATTAATGGCGGCAGTCAAGAAGAGTATCGAATCATAAAAAGCAGCAAAAACTAGTGATAGGTTAGATAGAGTCACATAGCATGGAAACAGACCCTTTAGTCCAACTAGTCCCTGCTGAACTTATTCTCAAACTAACCTAGTCCTACCTGTCTTCTCCTGGCCCATATCCCTCCAAATCGTTCCTATTCATCTTCTTATCCAAATATCTTTCGATTGTTTTAAATTGTATCTACATCCACCACTTCATCAGAAAGCTCATTCCACACCACCGTTTGTGCATCTCTCTCTCTCACCTTAAAAATGTACCCCCAGTCTTAAAATCCCCCATCCTAGGGAAAAGACAATTACTATCTATACCCCTCATGATTTTATAAACTTCTATAAAGGTCACAACTTAGAGCATGGATCAGTACTTGGGGACTATGATGTTGTGGCCATAACAGAGACGTGGGTTTCACAGGGGCAGGAATGGTTGCTAGATGTTGCAGGGTTTAGAACATTTAAAAAAAACAGGGAAGGTGGAAAAAGAGAAGAGGGTGTAGCATTGCTAATCAGAGAGTGCATCACAGCTACAGAAACGAAGGTTGTTGAGGAAGGTTTGTCTACTGAGTCAGTATGGGTGGAAGTTAGGAACAGCAAGGGAGCAGCCACCTCACTGGGGGTTTTCTACAGACCCTCTAATAGCAGTAGAGAGATTGAAGAACTGATAGGCTGGCAGATTTTGGAAAAATGTAGATGTAGCAGGGTTGTTGTTATGGGGACTTCAACTTTCCCAATATTGACTAGAACCTCCTTAGTGCAGGTGGTTTGGATGGAGCAGTTTTTGTCAGGTGTGTTCAGGAGGGTTTCCTCACTCAGAATGTGGACAGGCCGACGAGGGGGAGGCCATTTTGGATTTGGTGCTCGGCAATGAGTCAGGACAGGTGTCAGATCTTGCAGTGGGAAGAACACTTAGGTGACAGTGACCACAACTGCCTCACATTTACCATAGCCACGGAGGGGGAAAGGAGCACTTACCAAGGGAAGATATTTAATTGGGGAAAAGGAAACTCTGATGCTATCAGACAGGAGTTGGGAAATACAGACTGGCTCAACTGTTCCACAGGAAGGGCACAGCAGACATGTGGAGACTGTTCCAGGTGCAGTTGTTGCGAGTAATGCATGAATTTGTCCCTCTGAGACAGGTAAGAGAGGTAAGATTAAGGTGCCTTGGACGAAGAGAACAGAGGAGCTTCTCGTCAAAAGGAAGAAGGCAGCTTATGTAAGGTGGAGAAAACAAGGATCTAGCAGATCCTTGCACAGCTTCAAAGGATCACAGGCTTGCTAGAAAGGAGCTCAGAAATGGACTGAGGAGAGCCAGGAGGGGGCACGGCAAAGGCTTGGCAAGAAGGATTAGTGAGAACCCAAAAGCATATTACTCATATGTGAGGAATAAGAGAATGATTAGGGAGAAGGTAGGGCCGATCAGAGACAGCTTAGGGAACTTTTGCGTGGAGTGTGAGCAGATAGGGAAGCCCTAAATGAGTTTTTTGCTTCAGTTTTCACTAAGGAAAGGGACCTTGTTGTGAATGAGAATTTTGAGGAGCTGGGATACAGGCTTGAACAGATCAAGGTTGATGAAATTGATGTGCTGGAAATGTTGACAAATGTTAAGATTGATAAGTCCCCAGGGCCAGGCCAGATTTATCCCAGGCTGCTTCAGGAAGTGAGAAAGGTGGTTGCTAAGCTGCTGGCGAAGATCTTTGCTTCCTCACTCTCCATGGGAGCAGTACTGGAGGATTGGATGGAAGCAGATATTGTTCCTCTTTTCAAGAAAGGTAATAGGGAAATCCCTGGCAATTACAGACCAGTCAGTCTTACACCTGTGGTCAGCAAGGTTTTGGAAAGAATTCTGAGGGATAGGATTTATGACTATTTGGAAAAGCATAGTATGATTAAAGGCAGTCAGCATGGCTTTGTGAGAGGCAGATCATGCCTCACAAATCTTATTGAGTTCTTTGAGGAGGTGACAAGACAGGTTGACAAAGGTTGAGCAGTGGATCTCGTGTATATGGACTTCAGCAAGGCATTTGATAAGGTTCCCCATGGTAGGCTCATTCATAAAATCAGGAGGTATGGGATACAGTGAGATTTGGCTATCTGGATTCAGAATTGGTTGGCTGACAGAAGGCAGAGAGTTGTTGTAGATGGAAAGTATTCTGCCTGGAGGTCAGTGGTGACTTTGTTCTTGGGCCTCTGCTCTTTATAGTTTTTATAAGTGATTTGGTTGAGGGGTGGGTTAGTAAATTTGCAGATGACACAAAGGTTGGAGGTGCTGTTGATAGTCTCGAGGGCTATTGCACGCTGCAGCGCAACATAGGCAGGATGCAGAGCTGGGCTGAGAAATGGCAGATGGAGTTCAACCTGGATAAATACGAAGTGATGCATTTTGGAAGGTCGAACTTAATTGCTGAATATAGGATTAAAGACAGGATTCTTGGCAGTATGGAGGAACAGAGGGATCTTGGTGTTCAAGTACATAGATCTCTCAAAGTTGCCACCCAAGTTGATAGGATTGTTAAGAAAGCATATGGTGTTTTGGCTTTCATTAACAGGGGGATTAAGTTTAAGAGCTGTGAGGGTTTGCTACAGCTCTACAAGTCCCTGGTGAGACCACACTTGGAATATTGTGTCCAGTTCTGGTCGCCCTACTATAGGAAAGATACAGAGGCTTTGGAGAAAGTTTACCAGGATGCTGCCTGGACTGGAGGGCTTGTCTTATGAAGGTTGACTAAGCTCAGACGTTTCTCTCTGGAGAGGAGGAGGGAGTGGTGACCTGATTGAGGTACACAAGATAATACAGGAACGGATAGAGTCAATAACCAGAGACTTTTCCCCAGGACAGGATTGACTGGCACGAGGGGTCATAGTTTTAAGATATCAGGAGAAAGGTATGGAGGAGATGTCAGAGGTAGGTTCTTTACGCAGAGAGTTGTGAATGCATGGAATGCGTTGCCAGTGGCGGTGGTGGAAGCAGAGTCATTAGGGACATTTAAGCGACTGCTGGACATGCACATGGACAGCAGTGAATCGAGGAGTGCATAGATTAGATTATTTTATTTTACATTAGGATTAATTCGCGGCACATCATCATGGGCCCATGGGCCTGTTCTGTGCTGTACTTTTCTATGTTCTATGTTCACTTCTCAACCTCCACCTCGCCAGTGAAAAACACTCCAGCCTTTCTTTATAATTTAAACTTTTCATACTGGAAACATCCTGGTAAATCTTTTCTGAACCCTCTCCAGTTTAATAATATCCTTCCTATAACTGGGCAACCAGAACTGGACACAGTATTCCAGAAGAGGCCTCACCAATGTCCTGTACAACCTCAATATGACTTCCCAACTCCTCTTCTCAAAGGACAGAGCAATGAAGGCAAGCATGCCAAATGCCTTTTTCACCACCCTGTCTATATGTGACACAAACTTCAAAGAATTATGTACCTGCACCTCTAGATCCCTCTGTCCTATACTACTTATTTAAAAAAAATCAGAATTAGACTATTTGGCTGTCAGGTTCACTCTATTATTCGATCATGGCTGATATGTTTCTCAACCCTATTCGCCTGCCTTCTCCCTGTAATCTTTGATTCCCGTTTACTAATCATGTTACCAATTATGTAGTTATACATTAAGTTTACATCATCATCACCCAAAATCACTGTAATTTTTTGCTCAGGTGGATTTAGAAGACCTATTGGCACTATTTTGAAGAGGAGCATGGGGAGCTCACCTTAAGTTGCCTGGCCAATGGTCGTCGTTTTATTTAGGGCTGTTTGTGTGCAAATAGTTTTTTTTATATAAAGTAGGGGTGACTGCACTCCAAAAATGCTCATGGATTGTAAATTACTTTGGGGTCCAAAGGTGTTAAAGAATTTTTATCTTGCTTTCCAATGAAGTGTGGGCCAACTGGCTGAGACCCTGATAATGGGTAATTGCACAGTTGAACCAGGAAGTGAGGAGCAACTCTTTATAGAGCACATATTTCATCTGCCAAAAAGACAGCGGCTCCAACTACAGAGACTTTCTGCCATTCCATTAAATAACAAAGTTATTTATAATTGTACTTCGTATAAATATGCTATTACACATGCATATACAGTTAAAACATTTCTTCAATACATTGACTGAGAGACTTTTAAAATCACTCGCTAAAGCATTTGTCCATAAGACTTACTCACATTATCATAGTTCATCAATTCAGTAGAGTTACCAAAAAGACGATGTGCCAGTAACTTGCCGGCTTTGATAGCTGTTGGCGTGAGCTCTGGTCGACCCTATTAAACAAAATAAGTAAAATGATCTCAATCCCTCTTGAATAGTATGATTATTTACTTGTGTTCCATTTTGTTGCTGACTGTTCTGTTATGACATTCCAATATATCACAGGAAAGAATGCATCAGGTTGCACTGTCCAAAATATTAGTTGGTTTGCTTTGCCTTGTATGTTTATCCTGACTGTATATATTTAACCAAATAAGGGCAGCTGCTTTTCTGCCTTTAACTTGGTCAAAGTTGACTACATCTCCCTCAGACAACCAATGTCCTTCTATGCTTTAATTTTCACATTTTGGCAATGTATCTTCAGCTTTTTGCTTGGGATGGTTGAAGTAGACTGCATTATCCAGAGGACATGCTTTCTAGATTACAAGTAAAACACTGTCAATTACCGAATAATTTATGCATTGGGTTTGAAGGTGCTGAAATGTGAATACTTTTCAGTCTCAGCTGTGAATAAGCAAGTACTGCAGCACTGAACATCAAAACCAATAAAATTAGAGTGCACCAAAAGTACACAGATCCTGCAACCAATTTACCCTTTCCTTTCATTACATTTCATAACAACTATAACAAATGAAACCATTGATAGTAACAGCTGGATCATGTCTTACCTCTGCAAGATCTCCAATTGCATAGATGTGGGAAACAGAAGTTTCTTCATTGGCACCGACAATGATCTTCCCAGTTTCTGGATTAATCTGGACCCCAGCTTTGTCTAAACACAGGTCTCCTGTTTCAGGTGCTCGACCTGGAAGCAATTGAAATTTTAAGTAGGTAATCAGCACCTTTTCAGATGCTGTGTAGTTATTTACAATACATAAAATGCACAAAAATGTTGAGCACCTGAAACTTGCAGCTAAACACATGTCTATCATAATCATGTGTTACAGATTCATAAGACCATAAGAAATGGTAATGACCTCTAGAGCCTCCGCCATTCAATAGGGTCATGTCTGATCCAACATTCCTTATGTCCACTTTTCACAGTCTATCTATCTTAGTCTTAAATATACACAAGGACTCTGCCCCCACAGCTCTCTGTGGCAAGGTGCTCAAAAGACACTCAATCCTCTGAGGGAAGAAATTCCTCATCTCATTTGATGAAGGGTTTATGCCCAAAACGTCAATTCGCCTGCTCCTCAGATGCTGCCTGACTTGCTGGGCTTTTTCAGCCCTCAACTCTGATCTCCAGCATCTGCAGTCCTCACTTTCTCCTCATCTCAGTCTTAAATTGGCATTGCTTTATTCTGAGACTATGCCCTCTGGTCCTAGACTCTTCCATGAGGGGAAATATCCTCTCAGCAGTGACCCTATCAAGCATCTTAACAATTCTATATGTTTAACTGAGATCACTCTCATTCTGCTGAGCTTCGAGCGGAGTACCAATCTGTTTAGCCTTTACTCATAAGACAATCCCTCCAAATTGGGGATCAACCTTCTCTGAACTGTGTCCAATGAAATAGTATCTTTTCTTAAATAAAGGGACCAAAACCATCTTAAAAACTGAGAAAGAGGCAGTAACTGACCTGACACTTACAGGCACTTAATCTTTGTTTCAACATTGATTAAATTGTAACCAGCTGAACATGCAAATTTAGAAGAGGTTTTTATTTTTCTGTATATAAAAGATGTATAAGACACATGCAGTTCTTAAAAAAAAATTCTCCAACTTCTATGGCTGTTCTTACCTCACCCTTATTCTGCAATATAACAGATAACTATTACCATGCAACTCACCGCTCAGTTTGACTCATATGTCATTGTCAGATAGACAGACGAAATCTGTTTTAAAAAAGTTTCAAAGTAGTGCATCTGCATGAAATCAACTCTCAACAATGTGATGTACCAGGTTTGACAGTTACAGTGGGATATTGTTGGTCATCGTCTTGCTTCAACAACAAATGGATAGTGATCTGAGACAGTCACTAGGCAGAGCAAACATTAATGCAGCAATGACACCAAATATGGCACTTATATAATCATCTTTGTGACTGTCACTGGACAGTTGGTGAGAGACATCTCATCAGAGATGGATCTTTGCAACTGATTGCATTTGCCACTATGCTACTTGAATATGAAATTTGTCCAAGAACATCAGACTGTTCATGTTTCGATGGGCAACTATTGCATAAATAGAATACTGACAAATGTGGGTTTTTAAAGCATTATCCCACCATACCAACTACGTCCACTGCCTTTACTTTCATATGAAGGTTGGGAGTTGACCCCACAACAGCAGTAATAATAACTTGCATTAATATACCTTTATTGTAGCAAAACATCCCAAGGCACTCCACAGGAAAGTTAATGGTCAAAATTTGATGCTGAGCCAATGACGAGTTATTAGGATAGGCAATCAAAGGCTGGTCAAGGAGGTAGATTTTAAAGTAAAGCTTCCTCTAGTGGTCCCTAGCATCATAGATCTCAATCTTCAATCAATTTGATTTGTTTCATATGATATCAAGAAGCAGTAGAGATACTGGATAAGGCTATTGACCCTGACAACATTCTGGCAATAGTAGTGAAGACTTGTGCTCGAGAACTTGCTGCTCCCCGAGCCAAACTGTTCCAATACAGTTAGAACACTTGGGCATATAAAAACAGTTTGGAAAATTGCTAATGTATGTCCTGTATATAAAAAGCAGGACGAATACTACCCAGCTCATTACTGCCCCATCAGTCTACTCTCGATCATTAGTAAAGTGATGGAAGGTGTCATCAATAGTACTATCAAGCAGCACCTGCTCAGCAATAACCTGCTCAGTAATGACCAGTTTGATTCTGCCAGGGCCACTCACTCCTGATCTCATTACATCCTTAGTTCAAACATGGACAAATCAGCCGAATTCCAGAGGGTAGGTGAGAGTGACAGCCCTTGACATCAAGGCTGCATTTGACTGAGTGTGGCATCCATGAGCCCTAGTAAAATTGAAATCAATGGGCACGAGGGACAAACATTCTGCTGGATGGGGTCATAATGGCACATAGGAAGATGGTTGCAGTTGTTGGAGGTCAGTCAATTCAGCTCCAAGACATTTCTGCAGGAGTTCCTCAGGGTAATGTCCTAGGCCCAACCATATTCAGCTCCTGCTCCTCAGATGCTGCCTGACCTGCTGTGCTTTTCCAGCACCACTCTGATCTAAACTCTACTTCATCAATGACCTTCCTTCCAAATTAAGGTGAGAAGTACAGATGTTTACAGATGATTGTGCAACATTCAACATCATTCGTGACTCCTCAGATACTGCAGCAGTCCATGTTCAAATGTAACAAGATCCGGATAATATCCAGGCTGGGGCTGACAAGTAGCAAGTAATATTCGTGCCACACAAATGCTAGGCTATGACCATAACAAATAAGGGACAATCTAGCCACCGCACCTTGACATTTAGTGGTGTTACCATTACTGAATCCTCCACTATCAACATCAGTGGTGTTAACATTGACCAAAAACACAACTGGACTCGCCACATAAACACAGTGGCTACAAGAGCAGGTCAGATGCTGTGGCAAGTAACTCATCTCCTGACTTTCCAAACGCTGTCCACCACCTGCATAGTACAAGTCAGGAGTGTGGCAGAATACTCCCTTCTTGCTTGCTTGTATCACAACCACTTGATGAAGGAGCAGTGCTCTGAATACTCGTGCTTCCAAACAAACCTGTTGGACTATAACCTGGTGTTGCATGATTTTTAACTTTGTACACCCCAGTCCAACACCAGTACCTCCAAATCATGCTTGTATGGGTGCAGTTCCAACAACACTGAAGAAGCCTGACACCATCTAGGATAAGGTAAAAGCAAGGACTGCAGATGATGGAAACCAGAGTCTAGATTAGAGTGGTGCTGGAAAAGCACAGCAGGTCAGGCAGCATCTGAGGAGCAGGAAAATCGACATTTCGGGGAAAAGCCCGTCATCAGGATCTAGGATAAAGCAGCCCACTTGATTAGCACTACATCCACAAGTATCCACTCCCTGCATTATCAATGCTCAGTAGTAGTGTGCACTAACTACAAGATGCACTGCAGAAATTCACCAAAGATCCTCAGACGGCACCTTCCAAATCCACGACCACTTCTAACAGATACCTGGGAACACCACCACCTTCAAGTTCTCCTCAAGCCACTTGCCATTCTGACTTGCAAATATATTACTGTTCCTGGATCAAAATCCTGGAATTCCCTCCCTAATGGCATTGTGGGTCAACCCACAGCATCTGGACTGCAGCAGTTAAATGTGGCAGCTCACCACCACCTTCTCAGGGGCAACCAGGGACATGCAATAAATGATGGCTAACCAGCAATGCCCACATCCCACAGTGAATTAAACAAAAGTCTTGTAAGGAGAGAGAGGTAGACAGGTCGTATGGTTTAAGGAGGGTTTTCCACAGTTTTGAACGCACAAAGATAAAAGAATGATTGCCAACAGTGGGGTGAAGGAAATTGGAAATGCACAAGAGGCCAGAATAACACTTGTCTGGTCACTTGCTCCAGGGGTCATCTTTTATTCTGATTTGATTTATTATTTTCATATCTACCGAGTTACAATGAAAAGTATTGTCTTGCCTACAAACCAGAGAAATTAAACCTTATGTAAGTATACAAGTCCAAAAATGCTCAGGTCAGATGAATTGATCATGCTAAATTATCCATAGTGTTAGGTGCATTAATCAGAGGGGAATGAGTCTGGGTGGGTCACTTTTTGGAGGGTTGGTGTGGACTTGTTCAATGCAGCTAAAATGTGAGGTGATACACTTTGGGAAGAATTACAGGATGGCAGAGTACTTGGTCAATGGAAAGATTCTTGGTAGTGTGGATGTGCAGAGGGATCTTGGAGTCCATGTGCATAGATCCCTGAAAGTTGCCACCCAGATGGATAGTGCTGTTAGGAAGGCATACAGTGTGTTAGGTTTCATTGGTAGAGGGATTGAGTTCCGGAACTGCAATATCATGCTGCAACCAAAGAAAATGCTGATACGGCCACACTTGGAATATTGTGTACAGTTCTGGTCGCCCCATTACAGGAAGGATGTGGAAGCATTGGAAAAGGTGCAGAGGAGATTTACCAAGATGTTGCCTGGTCTGGAGGGAAAGTCTTATGAGGGAAGGCTGAGAGACTTGGGTCTGTTCTCATTGGAAAGAAGGTGGCTAAGGGGGGGGAGGATTTGATAGAGACATACAAGATGATCAGAGGATTAGATACGGTAGACATTGAAAGACTTTTTCCTAGGATGATGACGTCAGCTTGTACGAGAGGGCACAACTACAAATTGAGGAGTGATAGATTTAAGATAGATGTCAGAGGCAAGTTCTTTGCGCAGAGAGTCGTAAGGGCGTGGAATGCCCTACCTGCTAAGGTAGTCAACTCAGCTACATTTGGAATTTTTAAATAATCCTTAGATAAGAACATGGATGATTTTGGGATAGTGTAGGGGGAACGAGCTGAGAAAATAGTTCGAGGGCCGAAGGGCCTGTTCTGCACTTTATTGTTCAATGTTCTAAATTCAAAGGGCCTATTTCCACACTGTAGAGAATCTAATCTAATCTATATCAGGGTAACAGAACAGAATGCAGAACAGAGTCTTCTAGCTACAGAGAAGATGCAGAGAAAGATCAATTCTAATATGTGAGAGGTCTGTTCATAAGTCAGATAATGGCATGGAAGAAGCTGTTCTTAAAACTGTTGGTATGTGTGTTCAAACTTGTATATCTTCTGCTGAAAATGTGTTGTTGGAAAAGCGCAGCAGGTCAGGCAGCATCCAAGAAGCAGGAGAATCGACGTTTCGGGCATGAGCCTGAAGAAGGGCTTATGCCCGAAACGTCGATTCTCCTGCTCCTTGGATGCTGCCTGACCTGCTGCGCTTTTCCAGCAACACATTTTCAGCTCTGATCTCCAGCATCTGCAGTCCTCACTTTCTTCTGCCCAATGGAGGAAGGTGGAAGAGAGTGTAACTGAGGTTGGGAGAGGTCTTTGATTATGCTGGCTGCCTTCCCAAGGCATTTGGAAATGTCGACAGAGAAAATGCAAGGAAGGCTGATTTTTGTGATAGACTGGGCCTGTTATTTTTTACAGTCTTGGGCAGAGCAGTTGCCATACCAAGCTGTGATGCATCTGGATAGGATGCTTTCAGTGGTGCATCTATAAAAATTGGCAAGAGTCATCAAAGACATGCCGAATTTCTTTATCCGTTGTGAATATTCGGGAGGCAATGGCCTAACTAATGTCCTGTACAGCTGCAACATGATCTCCCAACTCCTGTACTCAATATTCTGACCAATAAAGGAAAGCATACCAAACGCCACCTTCACTATCCTATCTACCTGCGACTCCACTTTCAAGGAGCTATGAACCTGCACTCCCTAGGACCTTACCATTAAGTGTATAAGTCCTGCTAAGATTTGCTTTCCCAAAATGCAGCACCTCGCATTTATCTGAATTAAACTCCATCTACCAATCCTTTTCTTAATATTTGAAATATATATTCACAGATGATAGTTAATTGTTTGGCTGCTTTATTTGCACTTTAAATAATCGGCTTAATGAGAGTGCTCATAAATAATTATGGACTCGCATTGCAATAGTAGTACATAGATCAAAGATAAGTCAAATTTTCAGGGCAAGAGAAATGCTGATCAACACTGATAATTACTAGTTGTTAAAAATAGTTGTGCACAGTTACCAGCTGCTCTCCCATCATATTGAAAGCATTTGAGAATACTTTCTATAAATTGTCATTTGCTTATCCTGCACTTCCTTTTAGATGAGTGATTGAAATGGTCAGTACTGAAGTACCTCCTCGTCTCCTGATGAGCTTGTATTTTTATCTTGTTTCCCACTCATCATACTATATTCATACTATATCCTGCTCCATTGTTTTTTCCTTCCTCCCCATTCCCCATCATCAATGTGCCACCCCATGTCCCAACAGTGTGAATAACAGTGATAAAATACCAGGCCCATGGATGTGATAGAATTTCCGACAGTCATAATGCAATCTGTACTTGGATTATAGATCGTGTCGATTAGGATCCAACAAGTAACTGAGGTTTTCTGAATTCCCCCCGTCTTCCTGAATGCTGAATCAAGGGACAAATTAACCTGTCAACAGACATTAAAGCAGATTTTCAAAGAAAGTAAGAGTTGGTGCAAAAGACAGAAACTGCAGAAATACATACTTTTATTAAGACAATTTTTACTTTGAATGAGGTACTAACCAAAGAAAATGCCTTGTATATTAAATATCAATGACAAGACGTTATTTGGTTAATTCCACTGAAGGTTGTTGGCAAAGTCAGTGGAATGATAATTTCAACAGTTTCATTCAGTCAAGTCAGGCAGTTAAAGATGGCTGGACTGGATGGTGCCAGGAACAAAGCTGTTAGCGACACACACCCAAAGATTTGATTCACTGCAAGTCAACTTTGCCCTTCACATCCGTAGTAGTAGGACAGCTGCGTGAGAAGGGAAAATCAGCTGAAGTTGCTGGCCAGGGACCTCCTACTGGAAGACATAGGTCAGTACTAGGAATACTGCAGAGAGTGACTAATCTCCTGACTCACCAAAGCCTGCCAGCCATGTACAGGGTACAAGTCAAGAGTGTGATGAAATACTGCCCATTTGCCTGATTAAATGCAGCTCCAACAACATTCAAGAAACTTGATATGATCCAGGACAAAGCAGCCACTTGAATGGCATCATATCCACAAGCATCCATACCTCCAACTCCAACACTCAGTAGAAGCAGTGGAGAAATTCACCAAAGAACCTTCCAAACATACGACTATTTCCATCGAGAAGGGCAAGAGCACCAAATACATGGGAACATCATCACCTACAATTCCCACTCACCACCCTGACTTGGAAATATATCGTTGTTCTTTCAGTGTTGTTTGATCAAAATCCTAGACTTCTCTCCCTAGTGGCAGATGTACCGACAGCACATAGATTGCAGCTGTTCAAGACAGCAGCCTACTGCCACTCTTTTCAGGGGAACTAGTGACAGGCAATAAATGCTAGCCCAGTCAGTGATGCCAACGCTCCATTGGTGAATTTTAAAAAAACACAATAATTATGAAAATGCAAGATATATTTCAAATGGATGGAGTACAGATACATGAAGAAATGATCCAAGGTTTAAGGAAATTCTACAGCAACGAAAACACTAAAATTACAACTAAACATTCATGCTCAGCAGCCACAGAGTGAAGACTTGGAATGTAGACTATAGATCTACCATTACAGTTTTCATCTGCTACCTAGGTGACAACACAGATTGCTGTACAATAATTGAAGAAAAAAAACATGTCAACCAGGCCAACTCAATGGTCAGCTAAACTAGCATCCAGAATAGATGTAAGGGTCACTGAGGGACTTAATCAGTCACTAATATCAACCCAAGCTACTGGACGAAGAGAGTTATTCTAGCAACATCGCAGACATTTTGTATCCAAACTCATTTTCAACCCTACCTAATTTCGCTTAGATTTCCAAGACCTACATTTGGAATGGGATGATATTTGTTTTTCGAAGTGTTTTGTATTCCTTCTTCCTCAACAAATGAGTTACTGTTTCAATAATTCCAATATTCTTGTGAGTCATAACTTATTCCTCCTGAAGTCATATCAACAACACTTCGCAATCTTTGAATCAACACTAAAGTTGAATAAAGTGCTTGAGCGTAATTTTCCTTGCCAACAGTGTTTAATTCACCTATACTTTCCCAGCATGGCTTACTTGGTTTGTCTGAGTTTGATAGTTAGAGAGCTATCTAATGGATGATGCTAGCATCCCCACCTACAAATAACACATTTGAAAGTACATCATGTTCCTGCACCAACTTACTACTGGTCGTGAATTATTTCCTCTCAACCAAAAATGCATCTGGGAAAAGTAAACCATCCCTTTCCTTTCCCCTCCTTCTCTTATTAGTTGTATTTGTCGCACTGCCTTCTCCCCACGTTCCAGCCACTAGAACGGTCCTGATCAATATGAAAATTCACAAATTAAACATTTCCTCAGTTTTACGAGCTCATGAGCATAATGCTAAACTTGAGGGACAATTTTAAAACATCAATGAGTTAAACATTATATGTAAAACCCAGTCATTTGGAGTATGAACCATCTCACTCCAGTTTTTTGGTACAGCCTGTTTTTATGAAGATTCTAAAATACACACCAATGCAATACAATTTTTTATAATGTATTAATTGGTATACTACAGTCGAACCTGGTGTTCCATTTATAGTTTGAGTTGCTTTGCTAACCTTTGCATATGGTACAGATTCCTAAATGTATTTGTCCTGGAGTCTCTTAAAACTTGAAAGCTGCATTGCAGAATGATAGTTTAAAATGTTAACTATCCATGGTGTTGAATGTTTCTTCTGCCAAAATATTCTAAACCAACACTATTGGTAAAGGCTTCTGTAGACAGTCCACTGGATTCATGTGCGTTTATGATCACTAATCTCAGTTAACAAAACAAACTAACGTTGCGTTTAAATTTCAACAGCTGCTGTGCAGACAGCTCCTAAAGTAAAAGCTTAAATAGGAAAAGGTAAAGTCACTGTTACAACCAGAGTCATGCAAAATATATAAATCATCTGAATCATCTCCTATCATCCTAAAAAATTGTCAGCAGGATGTCCTCTTATTTATTCTATCAAACCTTTCATGATTGAGTGACATGATTAATTCGCCACGACCTTTTTTTGCTCAGAGGGAAGCAATTCCGACTTTAGTTTCTCCACATAATGTCTTTGATCTTGCTAGATCTGTTTGCTTCACTTGCAAATAAGACTCATCAAATAATTTTGGCTTGTACGCATTTGTGTAATAGTGCTATTTGCATCTTCAGAGGTAACAGGATAATGCAATCAGAAAATACATAATCCCCAGTGAACAATATATAGATTCTAATCAACTTGTTCAGAGATGTTATTACACACCTCTGGAGTAGGTGGAACTTGAACCTAGGCCTCCTGGCCCAGATGTAAGGACACAACCATTGCCCACAAGAGTCCCCCTGAGTAATATAATGTAGCTCGGAGTTAATAGTTCAATCTTGTCATATTAACCTGTAAATGATAAATCAAGACTAAAAGTGCTGGGAGATTCTAAAAGCTATCTCACGACATGCAATTTGCACTTAATTGTACAAATTGGGCAATAATGCAATCCATCCTTTTCTTCCCTAAAGGCTCTAATTAATATAACAAAATTCTGTAATTTAATTTGTTCTCAGGGAACTTGGGAATGGCAGTATTCATTATTCCACAGGAACTGCCTGTAAAAGAAATGGAAAAAGGCCTTAAAAAAGAAACCACACCACTTCTCCCAAAACCAACAAGTACAATACTCATTTAAAAAAAAAAATCTATTTTTAACCAATTGTTTATATTTGAAAGGAAGTACTAAGACCAAAGTAATATAATTCAACCAGCCAGCCTCCGGGTTGCAATGATCACACATCTTGGTACTACAAGAATAGATTTACTATTGTGCTCTGATCAATCAACACAAGGAAGTCTCGACAGCAGAAAGCAACAACTGCAACTGCCAATCAGCCACAGCTTCAAATGCTCATTTTCATTCGGCTTTTAAATTGGAAATATAAAAGCCTCCATGGCATACAGACTGTACCAACACATTCTTCCAAAATCCCAGGGACCCGAAATATCAACATTTGGCATTTGAAAATCAGGTTCTTCTTGAGTTTGCATTGCCTGGGGCTTACTAAATTACTTTTTTTGTTTAATTTTATTTTAAACAATACTGCACATTATCTACACGTAACACCACTAAAACGCAGTTCTCTTAAGATTGCGAAGCACAGTTAGAGTATTGTTGGCTCAATCTGTTGCTACCCTTCAGTTCAGTGGGCAGTTAGGATCTTGCCCACATAATTTACAAAAAAAATGCTAGTGCATCAAACTATAATGTAGCTTTGAAAAGAAATATTGACAGTAAAAAGGAAATGTAAACCTCCATAGCACTGAGACCAAAACAAAATACAACCTACAATACTTAACATCAATAACTCCCCACACAAAGGTTAGGCATATTACATGTCATGTCCTATATAAAATCCCCAGGGGCAAGATTATTCAGTTATTAAAACAAAACTTGAGATTCTATTCATAATTTTTAGTCCACTTTAAACATTTCCACAGCAGAAACCTCTCAAGCCCACTCAAGGCTGACCTTAGGCTTCAACTCCAATTTCCAACCCATCTCCATATCCTTCAATTCCCATGTTTAAAATTTTTAATAATTCCAGTGTTGAATGTATTCAACAACTGGACACCAAGCTCTAAGATTCCAAATATCCTTAAATCCTTTGAAAAAGAAACCCTTTGAAATACTTCAGAAATCTCTCATGTTAGTCACAAATGATGAACTGATTGCTCTGAGAGTATGATCCACAGTTTTAGATTCTTCTGATAAGCCGTTAAGACTCCAAAGAGGAGTCACTGGACTCAAAATGCTAATTGTTTCTTCACAGATGTGATCAGATGTGCTGAGTTTCTCCGGAATGTTCTGTTTTTATTTCAGATCTCCAGATTCCACAGTATTTTAAGCTTCATCCTCTCAAGACAGTTATACATTTCAAATTGTCTTTCACTCTTCTAGATTCCAGAAAGGTAAAAAGGTATTCCTGATGAAGGGCTTTTGCTCGAAACGTCAATTTTCCTGCTCCTTGGATGCTGTCTGAACTGCTGTGCCTTTTCAGCACCACTCTAATCCTAAATTCCAGAAATGTCCATTATTCTCAACCTTTCCTCAGATAATAACCCTGTCATCCCAAGAATCAATCAAGTGAACCATCCTTGCAGTTGATTTAGAATTGCTTCACCATTGGTGCCATATATTTTAAGTTGCCTAGTCTAAGCTCTGGAATTTCTTCTTCACACCCTTCTGCTTCTGCTTCTTTCCCTTTTAAAACCCAGCTTTTTGACCAAGCTATCGGTTACCTGTCCTAACAGACTGAACCACACAACAATGTCATACTTACTTTTACAATGCTATTGCCAAGCATCATGGGATGTTACATGGTGTTACAAATTATTGTAGCTGCTCAATGCAGGAACACTAAGACAAATTTAACTGTAGTTTACAGCATTGCACAATATCCAAAGATGTGCTGCATAAAGGTCACACATGAACATATCAGTGTTTCAATTTGTATTCCTAGATTAACTACATTTTAGTAGAACTTCATTGGCTTCAAAGCTTTGCAACATCCTGAGGCTGTGAAATGTTACATAATGGGGTGGCACGGTGGTTCAGTGGTTAGCACTGCGCCAGGGACCCAGGTTCAATTCCAGCCTTGGCTGACTGTGTGGAGTTTGCATATTTTCCCCATGTCTGCGTGGGTTTCCTCCGGGTGCTCCAGTTTCCTCCCACAATCCAAAGATGTGCAGGTTAGGTGAATTGGCCATGCTAGATTGTCCCATAGTATTCAGGGATGTGTCGGTTAGGTGCATTAGTTGGGGGTAAATGTGGGAATGTTGGGGGAATGGGTCTTCAGTGGGTCAGTGTGGACCTGTTAGGCCAAAGGACTAAATTTAAAAAAAATTAAAATTCAAAAAAAAATTCTAATTCTAATAATGCAAGTCATTTTTTAATACAAGTTGGCGGTGAACATAATGAATTCATGCCATTTCACTGCTTGATTTACACCTAAACAAGATATACCCAGGTTATTATGGGAGTGTTTCTGTTCTTGTTTGAACATTGCTGCAACACTTGTCATTTTGAAACGTCCAAGATAGTTCCTGTTGAGATTTGCCAAGATTGGCTCCTGTATCTTGGACAGCTGCTACCTGGAAATGGTGCTTCATCCACTTTGAAGTCCTCTAATCTTCTAATAACTGCTTACACATCTATCTTCTTTGCAAGACTTACCATGTTTGTGTCCTGAAAAATCTAACTGGCAAATCCAAACATTTACCTCTGATGAATAGTAATAAGAACAAATTATTCTGAAGTGCTGCCACTTTTGTGATAATCTCCTACTCCCTCGAGGGTTTAAAAAAAAAAGCCCTTGAATTACTGCTAGACATGACAAACTTGAAATCAATTTCAGAGGCTTAGTACAATTTAAAAAAACACAACACATTCTGTTGGTACCTCAGTCAGCTAGGCTTAAGAGGAACATCATATCAATGGTCAAAATACAAGGGCAGTAAAGGGCAGGGGTGGTGGGTCAGAGGCCAGGTCATGGGGGTGGGGGGGCTGGAGGCTGGGACAACGTTGTGGGTAGGGGGAAAGAAATGGGGCCAGAGGAACTAGGACCAGAAGCCACACGAAACAGGATGGGTGAGGAAGGGTAGGAAGCAAAGTTGATGAGAGTGGGACCAGGGAGTAAGGCTGAGGGCAAAGGGTGAAGTGAGCATGCCAGTGGTTACTGTGTGTGAGCGAGAGACACAGAGAGAGAGAGGGGAAGAAGAAGCAACAGAAGGGGAGAGTACAATTTTACATCTATCAACAAAATTATGATGTATTGTATGAAAATTAGCATTGTAATGAACATTCTCAACTGAATAATCTAATGCTGGACAATTTTATTCCATAAAAAAATGTGTTTAATCACATCTCAAAGCATCTCTCAGAATGAATTACTTGCGATGTAACACCTGTGTTAGAGACAATAATGAATCATTTACCTGCAATGTCTGCAGAAAGCAGTGATAGCTTTTTTGTGTTTAGAATTGCGTTAGTCCTTTCTTCAAAAACGCAATTGTTGCTTATGTCTGTTAATTCATGTCAATTTAAATGCTGCAGTGTCTTGAAATTAGTGCTTTGCTTGTGTGTTGTGGTTTTAAGTTATAGAGCCACAATGCTTATTGAGGATATTGCTGAAATCTTCAAATTCTATTTATGGGCTCAGACCCCATTATGTCAACGTAAATACAGAAGTAATGTCACTTTGTGACTGCATCACCTAATAAAGGAGTCAATGAGAATGCAAAAGGAACCCTCAAAAATCAAACAAAAAGCCCTCATTAAAATCTCAAAGCACAAAGATACTTAGTCCGAGCCAGAGTTCGGTTAGGGATGTTCCAAAGACCATCACCACCTTTGTGTACAGTACGGAAGAGAAATCGTCTGAAGTACACAATCTAATGCTTCCTGCTGGAAAGAATCCACAAGTGGGAATTAGGAGAGTGTGGCAGCATGTGCAGAACAATGAGAGCGTGTGGGAGTATTTAAAATTTCTAATGTGTAAATGCTAAATTCCTTAAAGTACTGTAAGTTCAAGAGTTATTATAGGATAAAATACTTAATATAAATTCCAAACATTGTGACAAACTAATTTTACTTTATTTATGAGTGTACAGAATTAATCCAGAAATTAAATCCTGAAATACTGAACAATGCCTTGCTTTCCAAATAAAGTTAGGACACACTGTTATGCAGTATGCATGGATTGAAAACTATGGATGTAAATTTGCTCGCTGAGCTGAAAGGTTTGTTTTCAGACATGTCGCCACCATACTAGATAACATCAGTGAGCCTCCGGTGAAGCACTGATGGTATGGCTTGCTTTTTATTTATGTGCTTAGGTTTCTTTGGGTTGGTGATGTCATTTCTTGTGGTGATGTCATATCCTGTTCTTTTTCTCAGTGGGTGGTAAATGGGATCCAAGTCAGTGTGTTTATTGATAGAGTTCTGGTTGGAGTGCCATACTTCTGGGAATGCTCATGCATGTCTCTGTTGGCTTGTCGGAGAATGGATGTTTGGTCCCAGTCGAAGTGGTGTCCTTCCTCATTTGTATGTAAGGTTACTAGTGAGAGTGGGTCATTTCTTTTTGTGGCGAGTTTTTTGCCTTTTTGTCCAATGTAGTCTTTGTTACAGTTACTGCAAGGTACTTGTAAATGACATTAGTTTTGTTTGTTGTCTGTCTAGGGTTTTTCAAGTTCAATAGCTGCTGTTTTAGTGTGTTGGTGGGTTTGTGGGCTATCATGATGCCAAGAGGTCCGAGTAGTCTGGCAGTCATTCCCGAGATGTCTTTGATGTAGGGGACAGTGGCTAGGGCTTCTGGACATGTTTTGTTTGCTTGTTTGAGTTGTTGCTGAGAAATCGGCATTTTAAATCAAAGACACTATATTGAGAAAGTGAACGCACGATTTGCAGATATTAACACTTACTAACAATTGGCAATAGACCCGACCCCACAACTAGAGAACCGTATCACACCCCTACTCAAAAAACTTCAGAAATCTGGAGATGTAAATAAGACTGACTTCCAAAAAATGAAACCACGCTTCTACGGTTTAGCCTAAACTCACAAAGCAGGACCACTCCCTCAGACCCATAGTCTCGTTACCTGGAACACCAACTTACAGATTGGCCAAGGAGCTACACCAAAGATTAAAACACTTAGTAGTGGACTCACACCACTCCATTCACTCCACCCAAGAATTCCTGAAGACCAAAGATACCAAGATAGAAGAGAATAAAACAATGGTCTCCTTTGATGTAACAGCCCTGTTCACATCCACCAACATCAACCTGGCCAAGAAAACACTGAATACACTATTAGAAGAACCATAGACCAAACACCACCAACTTCATCAGCAAGGACAATATAGTGAAGCTAGTGGACCTATGCCTTACCACCCCTTCACCTTCAACAAGAAAACCTACAGACAAACCAATGGGACACTCATGGGATCTCCGATATCAGGGTTCTTAGCAGAAACGGTAATGCAGAGACTCAAACAAATAGCTCTGCCGATCATCAACCCAAATCTTGGGTCCACAATGTGGATCACACCCTTGTCATCACTAAACAAAACAAATTAGAGGAAACCTTCAAGACCATCAATAATAACTTTACCGGCATAAAATCCACAAAAGAGGGGAAAACAACAACAAACTGCCATTCCTAGATGTCACAGTAGAGCAAACAGCCAATGATGAACTTCAAACCAGCGCGTACAGGAAAACAACACATACAGTCCAAATACCTAACTACAGAAGCAATCATCCCAACACCCACAAACGAAGCTGCATTAGAACATTATTACAATGAGCCACCACACACTGCAGCACAGAGGAAAATACAGTGTATTCAAAAAGAACGGATATCCAATGAACACAGTCCGCCGATTTCTCAGCAACAAACAAACAGACAAAACACGTCCAGAAACCCTAGCCACTGCTGTGGTTCTGTTCGCCGAGCTGGAAGTTTTTGTTGCAAACGTTTCGTCCCCTGTCTAGGTGACATCCTCAGTGCTTGGGAGCCTCCTGTGAAGCGATTCTGTGGTGTTTCCTCCGGCATTTATAGTGGCCTGTCCCTGCCGCTTTCTAGGAGAAAGTGAGGACTGCAGATGCTGGAGATCAGAGCTGAAAATGTGTTGCTGGAAAAGCGCAGCAGGTCAGGCAGCATTCCCTGGATGCTGCCTGACCTGCTGCGCTTTTCCAGCAACACGTTTTCAGCCCTGCCGCTTTCTATGAAAGCAACCACCCCAATACACACAAACGAAGTTGCATCAAGACACTATTCAAAAGGGCCACAACACACTGCAGCACACCAGAACTGCAAAAAGAGGAAGAGAAACACCTATACAAGGTATTCGCCAAAAACGGATGTCCTCGCAATTTCATCAACAGATGCCTAAGGGAAAGACAACGGAACGAGGACATGCCGCAACCCAAAGGACTAGCCACACTACCACACGTCAAGAACATCTCTGAACTGACAGCCAGACTACTGCGACCACTAGGACTTACAACAGCACACAAACCAACTGCCACACTCAGACAACAACTCACCAGAACGAAGGACCCGATACCCAGCATGAGCAAAACTAATGTAGTGTACAAAATCCCATGCAAGGACTGCACAAAACACTATATAGGACAAACAGGAAGACAGCTAACGATCCGTATCCACGAACATCAACTAGCCACGAAACGACACGACCAGCTATCCCTAGTAGCCACACACGCAGACAAGCAACATGAATTCGACTGGGACAACACTACCATTATAGGGCAAGCCAAACAAAGAACAGCCAGGGAATTCCTAGAAGCATGGCGCTCATCCACAAACTCCATCAACAAACACATCGACCTGGACCCAATATACCGGCAACTACAGCGGACAGCTGAAATTGACAACCGGAAGCGGCAGGGACAGGCCACTATAAATGCCGGAGGAAACACCACAGAATCGCTTCACAGGAGGCTCCCAAGCACTGAGGATGTCACCTAGACAGGGGACGAAACGTTTGCAACAAAAACTTCCAGCTCGGCGAACAGAACCACAGCAACAAGCACCCGAGCTACAAATCTTCTCACAAACTTTGAACCCTAGCCACTCTCGCCTACACCAAAGACATCTTGGAAAAGACTGCCAGACTACTCAGACCTCTTGGCATCATGGTAGCCCACAATACACTAAAACAGTAGCAAATGAATTTGAAAAATCATATACAAACAACAAGCAAAACTAATGTCATTTACAAAATACCTTGCAAGAACTGTAACAAACACTACATTGGACAAACAGGCAGAAAACTAGCCACCAGGTTACATGAACATCAACTAGCCAAAAAAAAGACATGACCCACTCTCACTAGTGTCCTTACGTACAGATGAGGAAAGATATCACTTTGACTGGGACACATCCATTTGAGGACAAGCCAAACAGAAACATGCATGAGAATTCCCAGAAGCGGAACTCTAGCATATTGTAGTGGACAGCAAAGAGGGTTACCTCAGATTACAACAGGATCTTGACCAGATGGGCCAATGGGCTGAGAAGTGGCAGATGGAGTTTAATTCAGATAAATATGAGGTGCTGCATTTTGGGAAAGCAAATCTTAGCAGGACTTATACACTTAATGGTAAGGTCCTAGGGAGTGTTGCTGAACAAAGAGACCTTGGAATGCAGGTTCATAGCTCCTTGAAAGTGGTGTCGCAGGTAGATAGGATAGTGAAGAAGGCATTTGGTATGCTTTCTTTTATTGGTCAGAGTATTAAGTACAGGAGTTGGGAGGTCATGTTGCGGCTGTACAGGACATTGGTCAGGCCACTGTTGGAATATTGCATGCAATTCTGGTCTCCTTCCTGTCGGAAAGATGTTGTGAAACGTGAAAGGGTTCAGAAAAGATTTACAAGGATGTTGCCAGGGTTGGAGGATTTGAGCTATAGGGAGAGGCTGTACAGGCTGGAGCTGTTTTCCCTGGAGCGTCGGAGGCGGAGAGGTGACCTTATAGAGGTTTATAAAATTATGAGAGGCATGGATAGGGTAAACAGGCAATGTCTTTTCCCTGGAGTTGGGGAGTCCAGAACTAGAGGGCATAGGTTTAGGGTGAGAGGGGAAAGATATAAAAGAGACCTAAGAGGCAACTTTTTCATGCAGAGGGTGGTACATGTATGGAATGAGCTGCCAGAGGAAGTAGTGGAGGCTGGTACAATTGCAACATTTAAGAGGCCTTTGGATGGGTGTATGAATAGGAAGGGTTTGGAGGGATATGGGCCGGGTGCTGGCAGGTGGGACTAGATTGGGTTGGGAGATCTGGTTGGCATGGACAGGTTGGACTGAAGGTTCTGTTTCCATGCTGTACATCTCTATGACTTGGATTCCATTTACCAGCCCCTGAGAAAAAGAACAGGAAATGACGTCACCACAGCAAATGACATCACCAACCCAAGGAAACCTAAACCCATTATTATGAAGCGGGCCATACACCAGTGCTTCATCCGGAGGCTGACTGATGATGTTACCTAGTATGGTGACGAAACATCTGAAAACAAACCTTCCAGTTCAGTGAGCAAACCTACATCCTATTAAGGATCCTTTGAAGCCTATACCAAAGATTTTCACCTGAAAACTGTCCGACAGCAAAGTTACATTTTTACAACAACATAATTAACATATTATTTATTTATTAAATAAACAGACGCTCAGACAGTGGCAGTAAAGAATGGTATTTGCCGAGATTGGGATGAGCATTACTAGGAGAAAGTGAGGACTGAAGATGCTGGAGAGCAGAGCTGAAAATGTGTTGCTGGAAAAGCGCAGCAGGTCAGGCAGCATCCAAGGAGCAGGAGAATCGATGTTTCGGGCATGAGCCCTTCTTTAGGAATGAGGAAAGTGTGCCAAGCAAGCTAAGATAAAAGGTAGGGAGGAGGGACTTGGGAACAATTCTCCTGCTCCTTGGATGCTGCCTGACCTCCATGAACATTACTAGCACATGGACCTAGATATCCCATGAACTGGTTCTCAGCAGTAACTCCCAGAGGCAGCCAAGGTGAGTCCTGTTGGATAAATCAGACTCCCAGCTGTTAAATCTCCCACTTCAAATTAAAGTCCTACAGCACCTGTAACATTGAAGCTGCATCAAAAAAGCTAAATTTTTTCTTTTGTGCAAAGCATCACTTAGTCTTCTTAACAAGCTGTAAAACTCAGATCTCTCTAAAACCTAAATACCACCAGCACCCTGCTCACATGCCAAAGATAAGGGCAGATCCTCTGAGTGATCTTTCTCTCCGGAAGTGCTATCACACACGACCAAATGGTTTTGTTTCCCATCACCGAATCACCATGAGATTTTTTTTTATTTTTAACAAGTAACCACTACCAGTAGATCACTCATGTAGCCAATTAGGTATTTACATTCAAAGTCCATAACAGGCAATGCAAAGTGATCCTTTGCTCACATACTGCCTGCTAATGCATTCACCTGCGTCATTTCGGCTCTCTGTCTCATCTTTCTTGAGCTTGAATTACGTTGCTCTGAATGCACTACCACCACCTTGACTGCTAGCAAGATTCACAGAATCATCTCTAAGTCAAACACATGGTTTACCAGGAGATCCTGCACAATATTCCCCTTTCTCTACAAACCTAGGCTTTCAAAGATGAAGCACGGCCACAAATGCCCTTCAGCCTACTCTACGTTATCTTACTCAAAAAACTTGGAGAAAAGACTGAAGCTGCATTCAAACTGCAGACTATCTGCTCTCTTGATCAAACAGGAAATGTGGAGGAAGAATTGAAAACAATCAACAGGAAAGCACAAGGGGATGAAACTCTAATCAGTCAAGTTTAACTGCATTTCTATACAATTCATTATGGTAGCGCCCAGAAAAAGACTGAACAGTGCAATAGAGAGGAAATCATTATGTTAAAGAGTTAACCTCTTCTCATTGCTTTATCTCCCACTGTCTAAAACACCTGGTATGGGTGTGTTAACACAGAAACACTGAGTGTAAACTCAAAAGCACAGATCAAAGTGCTTACAGTTTACTTCTAGGTTTGCTGAACAGAGGCAGGGCTGACCAAAAATAAAGTTAAGATCTTCATGATGGACTCATTGTAAATAGATCTGACAGTGAGAAAAATTAGGTGGATTACTATGCTGTTGAGCCTGTGAAACTACACATTTGTATTCATTCAAGTGGGCCTTTTATACAGTTGAATATACTCAGTTTACATACCATTGAGTTCATAAGACTTATATAACATTGTACCCACTTCAACTTGAAAACCAAACTCACTAAAGAAACGTTTTATGGTTGATTCAGCAATTCTGCAGTGAACAAACTGCTTTTCGAACAATGCAAGCTTCCCACAATGTCTCAACGAGTCTAACTGGTAAGTAGCTGAGCCAAACAGATCAGTTTGAAACCTTCCTTAATTCCATATTTCCGCTGGGTCAACTGGAACAGTGGAGGGCTGAAGGTGGCCTCAGCCACTTTGAGTGAGAGTGGGAAAGGTAATGGCTCACATTGCCACAACTTCAGTGAACCTGGATTCAAAGAGAATATGAGGGTCTCTTGAGACAATTAACCTGAACTCCTTACATTCACAAGGATGAGGCACCACTTGGCATTACATTTCTGGGTATGTATTCCAAATCTTGTTTCTTCTCTCCCAAAATATATTGCTTCACACTTCATTTTACCTGTTTGCCCATTTGCTGGCCTGACTCCTCTAGAAGTCTTCCGCCGTTTCTAAAGTTTGCCAAAACCCTCTCTCTTCCATTAATGGTAAATTTCAACACACACGTATGTGTTAGTGAGCACCAGAAGTAAATTTCAACCTGACACTCCTTACAGCCATTTAGATCCAATATCAATTGCTAGTGCACAGAATTTCTCATCCTTCTCCAATTGAAGCAACCCTGTAACTCACTCTTTTCATCTTTAACCAACATTCTATGTAGGCTGGTACATTTCCTACTACAATATACCATATATGTTTTTCACTTGTTACAAAGAATCAACATCCAAATTCATAGTGCTGTGAGCCTGTGAAACGCCACATCTCATTAAATCTAACTCTTTTCCGAGTTAGGTGTCAATAAAAATCAAAAAGTACAAGGTAGAACATTAAAACATGCTATAAAAATGGGTAGTATTCTCCCTCTACTCTTTCATTCCCCCATCCTCCTCCCCAATATTCAGCAAGGTTTTTCAATGAGTGCCTGAATAGTACATATTTGATTCCAGTTGTATGGTGAATTAATTATTTTTATTAAGGTTGCTGATAAAGAGAGTAATAAATGATGTCCATGTCCCTGGAAAGATAAGGCCCAAAAAACCGTAGCCAGGAATTTTTCTTCTCAATACTCTCCAGGACTTGTGTGCTGGAAGATTACAAGTGGAGTTTGAGTGAGAACAGTATGAAGCGCATCACAGATGTTCCCCCTTCAGATGGAACACCAATGCTGAGTGGAGAGGCTCCTGTGAGCGATGGGTATTTGGGTAACAATGAAAGACTATCAATATGTTTGCAACCAAACCCTAATGGATTTTCAAAACTTGAACCAAACTATAGGGCAAGGGTACACAATCTAGCATACAAAAACACCACTGAATATTAATAACAATGCATTATAATGGACTGAACTATAATTAATCTGTCATGCCATTTTATTGCCCAATAAAAATATTATTGGTGAATTTTATGAAGGTTGCATGTTTTCCTAATGCAAAGATACACAAATGCAAGTTTGTAAAATCACCACAATGTTTCTGATTAAAGGGGTGTGTTAAGATTTGATATTCTTACCAATTGCCCACATCACGGTATCAAAAGACTCTCGTTCTTCCACATTCGACTCCAGATTTTTCCAAATAACCTGCAGTTTTCCACTGTCCAATTTTTCTATTTTGATTGGAATACATTTCCAAAAGATTCTGGTGCCATAAGATGCCATATGGTCTGTCACCAAATGGGCCATTTGCTACATTAAAAGAAAATGAGAAGTAAGTTAATTTGCAACCGCATATTGTCAGGCAATATTTATATGAGCTATCTCGGAAGAAAGTTGAATTTTTCAGTTTTAGCCTTTATTTTCTGAGGAGTGGCAATCTCTCACAGATTACCCCTCCGATCCTCCATATTTACATAATGAAAGAGCTCCCCATTTCTGACAGGAGATTCCCATCAGGGCAGAGCTGTGCTTTCATTCTGATAGGCTCCTTGTAGTGCAGAATAGACGAGGGAACTCAAGAATGCACAGTGAAACAAATAAATTTTAGATGGAACATTTTATATAGCGTTATCTTAGCAAAATAGTACTATATAAAACACAGAGTATTACTCGAAACAAAAATTGCTGGAGGTCACAGCAGGTCAGACAGCATTCGTGGAGAAAGAGCAAGCTAACGTTGAGTCCACATGACTCACTGGTAGCACGGTGGCTCATTGCTTAGCACTGCTGCCTCTCAGCACCAGGGACCCAGGTTCAATTCCAGCCACAGGCGACCGTCTGTGTGGAGTTTGCACATGCTCCAAGTGTTTGTGTGGGTTTCCTTCGGTTTCCTCCCACAGTCCAAGGATGTGCAGATTAGGTAAACTGGCCATGTTGAATTGCCCGTACTGTTTAGTGATGCACAGATTAGATGCATTAGTCAGGGTAATTGTAGAAAAGTGGGTCTGGGTGGGATATTCTTCAGAGTGGACTTGTAGGACAAATTGGCCTGTTTTGACACTGTAGGGAATCTATGATTCATCACAGCTGACATGAACTGAGGAGGGGGGAGCATTTATGCAATAGTGGGAGCGTGGAATGCTGGGGAGAAAGGGTGTTGATAGAGCAGATCAAGTGATTGGAATGTGAGAAGGGCAGAACAGTGGTGTGTCTAATTGCCAAAGTGGAAAGATCAGACAGTCCTACTGGAATGGGGGGAGGGGAGGGGAGAGAGGACATGGTGACAGAGAATACAACAAGTAAAGCTAAAAGGGAAGGAATGGAAGTTGGCTCACAATTTGAAGGTGCTGAACTCAATATCACATCCAGAAGGTTGTAAATTGTCTAATCTAAAGATGCAATGTTGTTTCTCCAGTTTGTGATATGATTTGATGGACCATTGCAGCATGCCAAGGACGGACAAGCTGGTGTGCAAGCAGGACACTGTGTTAAAATGACCGGCTGGAGGTGTTCTGCAAAGTGGTCACCCAGGCTGCATTTGGTTTCTTCAATGTAGAGGCGGTCACATTGGGTGCTCTTGCTCCTATAAAACGATGCGTTTTCCAACTTACTGCAATCAATGACATGAAAGATCTGTTCGGACATTTTAAAATATATTATGGATGTATGAGGGACAACAAGGACATCGTGGAGCTTAGATGCAAATAAACAATCAGGTTACATTCTTGTAGTTGATATTACCCAAATATTTTTGAAGATTTTATTTAAATGATCAACCATTCACCAATCTTCATTAAATATATCTGTTCTTGTGCCTCATTGTGTAGAATAATTGCTCTGTCATTGCATTAAAGGGAGGCGGTAATTTTACTAACTGTTGCATAGTCTCTGCTCTCTAACAGAGCTTCTAACCCCATACTCTCACCTTTACAAAACCTATGTAAGATTGCCCAAAACAATCTTACCCATTTCCTGTCAAAGTACCCAAAGTATCTGTATCCTTGATTACATACACTGGTTACCAATCTGCCAAAACCTCATATTAAATTCTTACCTTGGTATTTCAAACCTCTACTGGCCTTGCCTCACCTTATGTCTGCAACCTCCTCAAACTCATCATTCCTCACCCTCCAAATCCTCCATTCCTCTTCTGCATCATTCTGCCTTTTGTCCCAGCAGGTCCAACCATGCCATGACCTAACTGGGCCTCACACCACACTCAAATTCTCTCCCTTAAACCCATCCAATTCTATCATCTCTAAGACCATCCTTAAATCCGACCTCTTCGATCAAGTTTGTGTTCTTCCAAACATTCAAAAGAGCATTAAATAAGTACTCATATTAAGCTGCTCCTATGACAAGTCTACAGGTACAATATTTCTAAGTGAAAACAGACCCACAAAGAAGTCTTTAAAGAATATCATTATATCACAGAAAAAAAAACAGCCTCTGTATTTCATTTCATGAATCCAGACAACTTCAAACAATCTGTTAATGAAAAATCAAACCAATTTAATAGTTAAATATAGAAATATTCCTTATCATACCTGGTCAAAGCCACGGAGAGGAATGCTTCGCACCATGATCGAAGTGTCCAAACCAACACCAGTTAAAAATCCAGCACATTCCAAGGCCACATCTAATGAAGTATCAGGTTAAGGATCCAAACATTAATGCACTATGCATGGGGTTTTAAAAACTGCTTTTATCAAACCTGGTGATTGACATTAGATATGGTTCATCAACATGAAATTATGTTTAGTATCCTTAATGTTGGGTAAAATTATTGAGTATATAACTTTATACTCATGATGAATAAAAGGCCCAAAATGTAAATTCTCCTGCTCCTCAGATGCTGCCTCACCTGTTGTGCTTTTCCAGCACTCCACTCTTGACTTTGATCTTCAGCATCTGCAGTCCTTATAATCTTATAGGCAGCCTCACAATTGCGAATGAATTCCGTTCCCGAGTCTGTTCGCAAGTCGATTTATACTCAGGTCAGAATGCAATGCAGGACAATGTAAAGCAGCCATTCTTAAGGACAGAAAATGATTGTATGTCAGGTCTTTAAAATTATACTCCTGTATAGGATCGTAAGTACAAGCATTTATTAGTCTATTAATGGTTTTCCAAAGAAGGATACAGCTTGCACCAATGACCAACCTATAAAGAGAAGGGAAAAAATATTAAAGTGAGAAATGTAATTTTCTTTTGGTGCTACACTTTTTTTCCTTTCAACCCCAGCAACCCATACACTGTTCTGTAAAATATACTGAATGGTATACAGTACTGAGTGCTGGTGTCTGTCAATCTCAGGCATGTGCCAGCTCTTGAGAAGAGCTCAAGACCAGGGGAGGAAGGCCCACTCATTGCTGCAGGGTTGATAAAGTTTATCATTGGATTGGATTGTAATCGACAAATACAGAAGCACAAGGCATCCTCCCAAAGCCTGTAGCCACTGATTGGCAACAAGTAATGTAGCTTAATATACTGTTCTTTGATAGAACAATTAGAACACTGACACACACACACCTCTGATTGCTGCAGGAATTTCTTATGCAATGTCCCAAACCATCTTCAGCTGCTTCAGCCATGTCCTTCCCACCATCATAAGGTCAGAGATGGGGGTGATCGCGAAAGGCTGCACAATGTTGAGTACCATTTGTGACTCGGCAAGTACCAAAGCAGTCCATGGTAAAATACAGCAAGACCAGGACAATATCCAGGCTTGGACTCATAGTGCCAAAAACATTCGTGGCACACAAATGCCACACAATGACCAGCACCAACAAGAGAGAATTCAACCATTGTCCCTTGACATTCAACAACATTACCATTATTGAGTGGCCCACAATCAACATTGACCAAACCTGAACTCAATTAGCCATATATATAGTGTGGCTAAAAAGACCAAATTAAAGGCCAGGAATCCTGCAATTAAGTTACTTCCTCAGGCCAGAAAACCTGCTCACCATTTACAAACTACAAATCAGAAGTGTGAGGAAATACTTTCCACTTGTCTGGATGAATGCAGTACTTCAGAAGCTCAACACCACTCAGCGTAAGGCTGCTACCTTCATTGGCACCTCAATTAACACCTTCAATATTCATTCCCATCTCTCACCGAGGCATTGTGGCAGCAGGGTATTCTATTTACTAGACGGTCTGCAAAACTCACCAACATACTTGCATTGCACCTTCCAAGTTTGTGACCTCTACAATTAGAGGACAAGGACAGAAAATAGATGGGAATACCACTGCCTACAAGTTTTCCACCAAGCTACACTTTATCCTGACTTGGAGTTGTACAGCATTCCTTCACTGTCACTGGGTCAAAATCCTTAAACTCCCTCCCTGGGCTTGAGGCAGTGGGAAGGATACAAATCATCCTATTTAACAGTAGCCAAACTACCAGCGGAGGACCAGAGATGGCCTACCTCACATGTGGTGGGAATGAAAGGAAAAAAAATGTCAACTGTGTTTACTGCAACAAGTGGATTCCAATGTGATTAACTTCTTGGTCATTTGGTAGCTTTATTCAGCCCAAATTAGTTTCCATCTGGCCAATACCGAGGAATGTTTACAGGGCAGTCTTCCATTTAAAACTCAGCCAAACGTCCTACAAAATGCAATCAAACCAAGTGAGATTCAGAGAGGTTAGCTATGATGCCGGTTCTCTAATCAGCTGATCTGGTCGTTCATGGCCTGTGACTATAATGAAATTAGGTGTCTAGATCTCTTTAAAGCATCAGTGTGGTTCCATCCTGATGGTATATGCATATTCTGAGGAACATGGCAAGTGAAGGTTTGTCACACTATCCACCAATATTACGTATTCGCAGAATGGAAAACTTTACTGAGAATATATTATGACATGGAGATGCCAGAGTTGGACTGGGTTGGACAAGGTCAAAAAATCAATGACACCAGGTTACAATCCAACAAGTTTATTTGAGATTGCAAGCTTTTGGAGCTCCACTCTTTCTCCCAAACGCCTATAATTTCAAGTAAACCTGTTGAACTATAACCTGGTGTCATTTCATTTTTGACCTTGAGAATATATTAGGTTAAGAGAGACTCCAATGTTTTCCCCCAGTGTGTCATATTCCAATAAGCAAAGGTTAAACATAAGAAAACTGTAACCTTTTCCGTCAACAAAAAACAGTTCGGGTGTTCAGTTTAAAGTCGAACAATATCTCTTAGTGCTGTGGAAGGGTGTGCGCGCCTTGGTTATGAACAATTTACACGAATCAGACTTAAACCTATGATCTTATGAATCCAATTGCAGTACGACTCAGCTCTCAGTCTGTAGCTCTGCGATATAGCTTTTTTCTGCAGAGGAATAAATGTAAGCACATTCTTTTTTTAAAGGTCATAATACAAGTGGTAAAATACTTCTGAAAATACAGTAAAAGCTACAAAGGGCAAAAAAAAACTTTTGCTATCTGTGTGGCCCACACAAAATTAAGCTTCAAGACATTTGAAGGATGAGGCGATGGTGGAATGGACAATTCTAATGACAAGACTAATCCCTTTAGGAATTAACAACACAATACAGCTAAAAATGCAATACATATTGCAGAAGACTACCAGTATTTAATGTTACTGCCCCAAGGGCTACATCATTGGTGTTAAGTCCACAATGAGCTGTACACAATAGGAATTTGCCTTGGGCTGCTATCCAGAATACCATAGGTCACTCGTGCATAAGCAGTTGAAGCTTCCAATACCCTGTTAATGGATGTCAATGTTTCTATTATCCAGCTGGTTTATCTGAAAGGTGATCTGTTGGATACAGATACACAGATCTTCAAGGCAGTATATTTATTTTACTGAATACATAGCATTTAATTGCATTCATCATAATCAGTCCCTCAACCTCCTGTGCAACTTTATTAATTCATTGTGGACAATTATTTGCATTAGCAGTTATCATGTTACTTATCTTTTTTTTTAAATCATTCATGGAATGTGGATGTTGTTGACTGTATTGACCATCCTTGATTGCATTGGAGAGGCAGTGAATGGCTTTCTCGAAGTTTTAGACTCGCACAATGCTGTTAGGAAGGGAATATGATACGAAGATAGGTGGAGTTGTGGACAGTGAGGAGGGCTGTTGTCGGCTGCAGAGGGACTTAGATGTGATGCAGAGCTGGGCTGAGGAGTGGCAGATGGAGTTCAACCCTGCCAAGTGTGAGGTTGTCCATTTTGGAAGAACAAATAAGAATGCGGAATACAGGGTTAATGGTAGGGTTCTTAGTCAGGTGGATGAACAGAGGGATCTTGGGGTCTATGTACATAGATCTTTGAAGGTTGCCACTCAGGTGGATAGAGTTTGTAAGAAGGCCTATGGAGTATTATCGTTCATTAGCAGAGGGATTGAATTCAAGAGTCGTGAAGTGATGTTGCAGCTGTACAGGACTTTGGTTAGGCCACAGTTGGAGTACTGTGTGCAGTTCTGGTCGCCTCACTTTAGGAAAGATGTGGAAGCTTTGGAGAGGGTGCAGAGAAGATTTACCAGGATGTTGCCTGGAATGGAGAGGAAGTCGTACGAGGATAGGTTGAGAGTTCTCGGCCTTTTCTCGTTGGAACGGCGAAGGATGAGGGGTGACTTGATAGAGGTTTATAAGATGATCAGAGGAATAGATAGAGTAGACAGTCAGAAACTTTTTCCCCGGGTACAACAGAGTATTACAAGGGGACATAAATTTAAGGTGAAGGGTGGAAGGTATAGGGGAGATGTCAGGGGTGGGTTCTTTACCCAGAGAGTGGTGGGGGCATGGAATGCGCTGCCCATGGGAGTGGTAGAGTCGGAATCATTGGCGACCTTTAAGCGGCATTTGGATAGGTACATGGATGGGTACTTAATCTAGGTTAGAAGTTCGGCACAACATCGTGGGCCGAAGGGCCTGTTCTGTGCTGTATTGTTCTATGTTCTATGAATCCCAGGGCTTTGACCCAGGGACAGTGATGGAATAATCAGGTATTTTCATGTCAGGTTGATGTGCAGCTTGCATGTGGTAGTCTTTCCAGCATCTGCTGGCCTTGTACTTCTAGGTGCTGAAGGTTGTGGGTCTGAAAGGTACTGTTGACAGAGCCATAGTGAGTTAGTACATCTAATCTTGTAAATGCTCAATATTGCCACCACTTTGCGTCAGAAATTAAAGAAGTGAATGCTGAATGGGGTGTGGATCGAGAGGGATGTTTGTTCAGGCAGGTGTCAAGCTTCTTAAGTATTATTGCAGCCATACACATCCAGGTAAATGGACAGTATATCTACACACTCCTGACTGTGCCTTGTAGATAGCAGACCAGGCACCAGGGACACAAATGGTGTGTTACTCACTGCAGTATTCCTAGCATCTGAGCTGCTTTTTGTAGCTACTGTATTTATATGACTGGTCCAGTTAAGATTCTAGGTAATGGTAAACCCCAGTATATTGATAGCGTGGTAATCAGCAATGGTAATATAACTGAATATCAAGAGGATTATAGTCAGATTCTCTTTGGGTGGAGACAATCGTTGACTGGTAGTTTCTGACATGAATATAACTGTTAGGCAAAATGGAACCATCTCATACAGTTCCACCTTCAAAACAAAGACAGTCAATCCATCTTTTCAACTCAGCTTCTGGTCACTTTTCCTATTCTCCACCCAAATGCCAACTTGTAAAGCAACTTGACATATTTTGCTTGTGTTAAAGGCACTATATAAAAAAACACTGGTCCCCCAAAGCTCCAGTGCAGTGTGAACCTGGTCATTAGCCACTTTATAAACTTGACCTTCCACCAACGCCTTGCACTGAAAGCAGAGGGATTGGAGCTTCTGTACCTGTGAAAGATTCAACACGTGAATAAATTGTTACAAGCAGGTAAGGCACAGCCCACAACCCTGGCCTTGGGAACATGCTTTGAATTCAGCATGTACCAGACACAGGGTGCAGCTTTGGGCAACATGCGGCAAGATAGTTTATCAATTTTCAGCCATTTTGACAGAGGTATCCTTTTCTGCATCATTTCAGGATGATCCATTTTTCAAAAAGGTAAAGGACTCTTAGTTCTGACATCTCAAAATCAGAGACGTTGCAATCTTATAATTCCAGTAACTTTCACAAAGTATTGTCCACTTTTGCTGATCCTAAAGGATTGTCAATTTAAAGCAAAATAATTTAAAATGCGGCCAAAAAGAGGAAAACTTTTGGGATCAGGAACATCTCAACAATGAACGCAGAAGAAATACCCTGAACTATGCCAAAAAATTAGATAACTAATTAAATGATTTGATCACAACATATTCTGTGAAAACTGCAAAAGAACAGTCATATTTGTTGAGTAAGAACAAAAAAAGCTACTGTAACCCCTCAAGGCTTATTCTGACTATTATTGCAGGAATGTGATAAGGTCAACAGTAATACACCTCCCATACACTGTTAAAACCTGTATCAACAACAACCAGACAAAAGTAGTATTAGGCGTATGATCTTCTATTCATGTAGCAAGATCATTGCTCATTTGCAAACTTCAAAATGATTAATTTCACCCTGTCAACTTGATCTACAACTCCAGAATTGAGAATAGAAATCTGTACGAAAGAAAATGTGTATTTTTGTACTGCTTTAGCTCCAAAACTGACATTACAACATTAGTGTTTCTATTCACTGATGCAGATGTAAGCCACGTTTCAGTGTGGACTCTGAATGCTGGATATCCACTGCTATCTAGTGGTGGTAAATAGAAATAGCAATAAAATGCTTTGAATAACTAGGGGCAGCACACTGCAATGTGTGCTGTATGCAATGACAAAGAGAAGGGCTTGTATCACACCATGGTCAATTAGCCGGCTGGTTGGCCTAATTGGTTGGATGGCTAGTTTGCAATGCAGATTGATGCCAACAGTGTGTGTTCAATTCCTGCACTGGCTGGGGTTCCTTCTCAAACTCTACCCTTGCCCTCATATTGCCACATTAGGGTGTGCAAAATCAGAGGGCACAGGTTTAAAGTGAGAGGGGAAAGATTTAAAAGGGACCTAAAGAGCAACTTTTTCTCACAAAGGGTGGTGCATATACGGAACGAGCTGTCAGAGGAGGTTGAGGAGTTGGGTACAATTACAACATTTAAAAGGCATCTTGATGGGTACATGAACAGGAAGAGTTTATAGGGATAGGGGCCTAATGCTGCCAAATGGAACTATCTGGTCAGTGCGGACGCGTTTGACCGCAGGGTCTGTTCCCATGCTGTTTAACTCCATGGCTCTATGAGTTAGTGCTTTACCCAGATAAAATTGCATTCAGGGAAGAACAAAAACTGGCCTTTCTAACCAAGTGCTGAATGCACTCTCGCAATTTCAGATTTGAGTCACTTGCTACTGAAGATTCGAGTTATAGGTGCTGATCTTTCAATTTCAATAGAAACGTAAGCTAAATTTTAAGCTACTTTTATAAGTCTTTTGCAGAAAAAGAACTCGAAGTATTATTCCTTTAGTTCAATTTGCCTCCACGTTGTTTATGTGAATGAACTTGGCTAGGGAACATCTGACAGGACTAAAACCACAAAAATTTAGACTAATCTATCCAAGGCAATAAGGATAAACAAATCAGTTACAGAAGATTTAACTGTTGACCATATGCCATTATTTATTAAATTTAACACTTAGGGCTTGACTTTTATTGAAAAAATTCAATGGGCCACATTTGACAAGCAGGACGTATGATACATCTGCCATGAGTTATACATGCGTTATCCTCATTTACTCCTGCTCAAAACATTTTTGCCCATTTAATCAATGTGTGTGCAAGCTGGTAGCAGCACAACGGAAACAAAGCAACTGGAACCTGAGTGATCAGAGAAAGCATTAGGGCATCTCCACAACCAATGAGGTTTCAGGATTATACCAAAACAGCCAGAGAAGAAAAATGAATTAAAGAATTCAATGCGTAATCAGGTGCCAGAAGGGAAGGAGTGACTGGATTAACATAGCACAAAGATAGAAAGAAAAAGCAAATCAAACTCTGAATATTTTAAGATTTCCCTGAAAATTTCAAAACCTGAAGAAATTTGAAAGGATGTGATGCGATGGCTCAGTTATGGCAATTGAGAGTTACAAGTTAGCAAGGAAAGACCAAAAGAGAGAACTAAGAAGAGCCAGGAGGGGACATGATAAGTCGTTGGCAGATACGATCAAGAAAAACCCTAAGGCTTTCTATAGGTATATCAGGAATAAAAGAATGACTCAAGTAAGATTAGAGCCAATCAAGCATAGTAGTGGGAAATTGTGCGTGGAGTCAGAGGAGATCGGGGAAGTGCTAAATTAATGATTCACACTAGAAAAAGACAATGGGGTTGAGGAGAATACTGAGATGCAGGCTATTAGACTAGATGGGATTGAGGTGCATAAGGAGGTGGTGTTAGCAATTCTGGAAAGTGTCAAAATAGATAAGTCCCCTGGACCAGATGGGATTTATCCCAAGATTCTCTGGGAAGCCAGGGTGGAGATTGCCGAGTCTTTGGCTTTGATCTTTACGTCGTCATTGTCTACAGGAACAATGCCAGAAGACAGGAGGATAGCAAATGTTGCTCCCTTATTCAAGGGGAGTAGAGACAACCCTGGAAATTATAGACCTATGAACCTTACTTCAGTTGTGGGTAAAGTATTGGAAAGAATTATAACAGATAGGATTTATAATCATCTAGAAAGGAATAAGTTGATTAGGAATGGTCAACATGGTCTAGCGCTCACAAATCTTATTGAGTTCTTTGAGAAGGTAACCAAAAGGTGGATGAGGGTAAAGCAGTAGATGTGGTTTATATGGATTTCCGTAAGGCATTTGATAAGGTTCCCCACGGTAGGCTATTGTACAAAATACGGAGGTATGGGATTGGAGGTGATTTAGCGGTGGGAAATATTCATCCTGGAGTTCAGTTACTAGTGGAGTACCGCAAGGATCTGTTTTGGGTCCACTGTTATTTGTCATTTTTATATATTACCTGAATGAGGGCACAGAGGAAGGGGTTAGTAAATTTGCGGATGACATTAAGGTCGTTGTGGATAATGGTGAAAGATGTTGTAAATTACAGAGCGACATAGATGAGCTGCAGAGCTGGGCTGAGAGGTGGCAAACTGGGCTAATGCTAAGATTCTTGGTAGTGTAGATGAGCAGAGAGATCATGGTGTCCAGGTACATGGATCCCTGAAAGTTTCCACTCAGGTTGATAGGATCGTTTTGAAGGCATATAGTGTGTTAGCTTTTATTGGTAGAGGGATTAAGTTTCAGAAACATGAGATCATGCTGCAGCTGTACAAAACTCTGGTTTGGCCACACTTGAAATATTGCGTACAGTTCTGACCACCGCATTATAGGAAGGATGTGGAAGCTTTGGAAAGGGTTCAGAGGAGATTTATTAGGATGTTGCCTGGTATGGGGGGAAGGTCTTATGAGGAATGGCTGAAGGACTTGAGGCTGTTTTCGTTGGAGAGAAAAAGGTTGAAAGATGACTTCATTGAGACACATACATTTTGGTTCAAGGTTTCTTGAAGTATCTTTCCATTCTTTTCATCGTTTAGCCCTAAATATAGATTATAGAAATCTTTCCTGTTTAAAGTTGAGCCCTGAGGCTACAGCACAAAACCTCTTTATGCCTCCTGAGAAGTGAAAAGATTAGTTAGAATGGGGATGTATGTAAACAATCAAAGCACTGTTTGCCAGTATACTTTATTAGCATAAACTCACAAAATTACAACACTTTAAGATCCACTAGGAAATTATATTGCTCCGGTTTCCTCCCACAGTCCAAAAAATGTGCAGTTCAGGTGAATTGGCCATGCTGAATTGCCCGTAGTGTTAGGTGAAGGGGTAAATGTAGGAGAATGGGTCTGGGTGGGTTACGCTTCGGCGGGTCGCTGTAGACTTGTTGGGCTGAAGGGCCTGTTTCCACACTGTAAGTAATCTAATCTATATAACTTATCCCAGTTTTTGGTTTGAAATGTTATTCATTGCATCTTTGCCATAAAATGCCTCAAGAAACAGAAAAGGCTCATACGGGGCATGTGTTACACGTTTGAAATGCTGAAATATCCGATTGTTAGAAATGGGAACCTTTTAAAAATTTTGTCCCCTCAGGTAGGATGTACAAAGCAAGTCTGTTGCCTGGACTGAATCAGCCCATTTAGTAGATACCTGAAATCAATCCTTATGCTTCCTGTTCTATATTCCTTTTAATTGATATATTGACAATTTTTTTCCTTGGATGGCAATGGCTAGCACAAGGGGCCATAGCTTTAAATTGGGGAGTGATAGATATAGGACAGATATCAGAGTAGTTTCTTTACTTAGAGAGGAGGAGGAGTGTGGAGCGCACTACCTGCAACAGTAGTAGACTCGCCAACTTCAAGGGCATTTAAACTGTCATCAGATAGGCACATGGACGAGAATGGAATAGTGTAGATTAGATGGGCTTCAGATTGGTTCTGCAGGTCGGTGCAACATTGGGGGCCGAAGGGCCTGCACTGCGCTGTAATGTTCTATGTTCTAAGTTAAATTTCACAGTTATAAAAGTTCATTTTTGGTACCAAAGATAGGCAGTCATGAAGTCAGCATTAAGATTAACATTGTAATTATTAGCCGAGTAACTGTGACAAATCCTTTTGTATTTATTATGCCAACGCAACTATTTCTTCACATTTAATACCTGTCAATGGTGAAGCTGTTAATCAAATTCTTTGTTCCTGAAGCTAACACAACAGCATTATGTGGACAGTAATATGTAGATATAATTGTTTAACCATGTGTCTACTGCGTGCCAGGGTAGTCTTCTATTTATGCAATAATGAGAATTCACTGTTATTTTGAAAGAAAAGTCTGGCTGTTTATAATTTCGCATTAATTATTTGTGGGTAGTTACACCTGGAGCAGGAGCAAAGCGAGCGCAGGCTGAGCCGCTGAAGCAAGTTGTGTCCGGAGTGTGGAGTGGGAGCAGAGGGAACACAAGCCGAGTCCTCGAAGTGAGCCACAGTCGGAATCTGGAGTGGGAGCAGAGCGATCGCGGGCCGAGCCCCGGAAGTGAGTTGCGGCCGGAGTCTGGAGTGGGACCAGTGCAAGCGGAGAGCCGAAAGTGAATCGTGGCTAGAGCGGCAGCACAGCGAGTGTGGGCCGAGCTGGGAGCTGAGTTACAGCTGGAGCCAGAGTGGGAGCACAGAGAGTGCAGGCCAGCAGGGGAGACAAGTCCCAGACAGAAGCCAGCTGTTGGAGGCAGCGTGGCTTCGCTGACTCATTGAAAAAGGACTATAACTTGAGTACTCTCCAGATACTTTTTAAACTCTGTATTCCCATGCTAGACTTCTTTTTAACTATTTCAATTCTGTAAAAACACAAAGCATCTATACCTAGATGGCACCTAGTGATGACAATACAAACTTTTCACTGCATTCATTCAAGTAGGACTCACTGATGACAATAACATGATGTAGTAAGTGCTTTCAGTGTCAGGTGCCACATAATAGTTAAAGTTGCCATAGGGCTGTTCTCTTATTAGAGGTGGTGGTGTAACCTGACGGTTACCATGCCTCAGGTGAGGAGACAAGTACAGAAAGAGTCCTTCATGGTAATCTCAGTCAGTGTGGGAAATGAACCCATGCAATTAGCATCACTTGGCATCACAAATCAGCCAACCAGTCAAATGAGCTAACCAACCTCACACAATAGTTACTATCTGACTGTAATGATATTACCCCAGGTTTGACATTCTGATAAATCATTTAAAATTCCTTCAGATTTTTCCACTATTTTTCCAAGTAACAAACTTCTAATATTCAAAGGGATCAATTAAAAATAAAAAATCACAATAACTAAACTCTATTTAATTATTAAACTGTTCCATAGTACTAACATTTGACAACTTCCTGTAGAACTATTATTAAAAATTTACAGTTAAATATAGGAACTTTGGTGTCTGATTGCTCATTGGAATGCATCAAGTGACATAGAGGGCCAGTTTCTTTTGTGTTAACTGACAAGAAGTATGACTCAGACAGAAACCTTTCAATTTGTGTGTTTGATCGCACATCTTTACCTGTCTGAAGTTACTGTGGAATTTGCACAGAAATAATGAAAGCAATTTTTGTACCATTGCATTTGAATATTTATTGTGCAGCGTTGATGGAAAAAAGTTACAACTTGTGATTTTTCTTTTCAGTGTCCATCATTTTGATTTTGTCAACAGCCAGACTCTTTGCTGACACATTTTCAGTTCATCACATTTCATCTGAGAAACAACAGACGAGGAGGAAAAGTACTGGCAGTTCTTCTCAAAAAGTACCCAGAAGGCAAATGCTATAGCTTTTCTAATGGAATGAACCATTGGGAATATTGGATGCTAATCTGACTTCGACATTTATTGTTTTAAGAGGTTAACGTTTCAGGAAGCTATGCATTCCTCTCCTGACATCTTGATTTATCATTAGAAAGATTGTGAAGTACAGAGAATATTATAATATAAAAACACACATTGAGGCTATATTGATGACATCACTAAGACTACCATACAAAAGCTCAACGAGTGTCTTGCGGGACATGTGTTACTCTTCGAAGTAATTGTTACCTTTAACCATCCTGATGCAAGATGTCCAAGTTTCTAAATATCTCTTCACAATGGATTGGAATTACAGACTGAATGAAGTTTGTCAAAGTAGAATGGACTTTTATTTGCTTTCGGTTAAAATGACCTTTTACTGAGGTCTTCTGACATTTCAAGAAGCATTGGGAAAAGAAATCTCCTACTCAGAACCCAAGTCTACACTTCAGCATTTTACAATTCAAGTTTTAATGGCCTGCACCAATAGTTGCTCAAACTAAATTAAAAAGGGAATTTTTTCCATCTCACTACTAAGTTAGAAAATCCCAAGCCTGGGAGCAGTCACAAGATCTGTAAACATGGTTGAAAAAACCTGCTGACTACGGAATTACAATTGATGCACAGTTGTATTTACCTTGTAAATAAAATATAGTCAAACAATATAATTAAATACACAGTCTACAGACAGCCCCTCACATAAAACTAATCCACACTTGCCACATTATCCATGGATACCTAATCCTTGTGAAAATAGAGAACAGCACCCAGTAAACTGCTTCTCTGTTGCTTTGAAAAATGAAGAGGACAACTTTCATACATATTTAGCTACCCGATAGAGTTATAATGCAGAACAACCCATAAAGCTTTGCAATTTATACTTTCAGTTCACTAGCTTCTATCAGATTTTCAACTCCATCTATATAACAAAAAAGTAAAGGATAGAGGAGAAAAAAGGCCAAATTTTCTGGGTTAAAAAAAGTGCAGATTTATTTTCAAAAACTGTAATTTGAACCAGTTTTCTGACAATGCACAATAAAAGCCAGCAATGACTTGCTGTCCAATTCACTTCTGTTACTCTCCATTACTTTATTCCACTTCGTACTTTCGGTAAGAAAATTATATAAAACATGGTCAGCTCTATCAGATCTCTCACCCATTGGTAACACTAATATTGGAGCAACAACACAACTTACAGGCACACAAAGGTGAAGTCAATTTATTTTAAAACCAGTATATGCAAATAGAAGGAAATGTACTTAATGCAATAATTCAGCCTTGGCCCTTCCAGAATCTGTATTTTGAAGAAATTAGAAAGGTTCAATGGGCTTTGCAATGAGCTACACATGATCCTAGATTTTCTGGCCCCTCATAAATAAATTTGAATAATATGATTTTTTTATGCTCCACAAACAACAATTTCATCAGAAGTTTTGTGACAGCTCACCACAATCAGACACATAGTAACCAACTTACAGTAGCTGATTAAAAGAGTAGTCAATATAATCATTAGTTTTTAAGACATATGGTAAGATAACTTTTCTCTTCCTGTATTTTACACCAGGAAGCCAATGTCCATTAAATACTGTTACTGTCCATGTTATACATCTTAACCAAGCAGCTTTGCAGTTCTAATAAACTGTTCACTGCAGATGCATTAACCTCTCCTCCCCTCGTGTGTGAAAACGCAAAACTAAATGGATTAATTACTCACGTTTTCCCAGGCGAATCTTGGAGCCAGAAAATATCATCACTGGAAATGCCAAGTTTAGCCCCTGGAATCTTTAACAAAGAAAATGTGCATTTTACTCATTTTATAGCAAAAAGAAGTATTGCTTTGTATTTCTGTCCCGAGAAAATAAACAGCCTGTCAGACAAAGTAGCTTTGATGAAAGACACTGAACAAAGAATTAAAAACAAAATATTACTGGTGCTGGAAATTTGAAACAAACAGAGAATGCTGGAGAAACTCAGGAGATCTGGCAGCATCTGTGGAGAGAGAAACAGAGTTAATGTTTCTGAAGAAGTCGCACTAGGCTTGACACATTAACTCTGTCCAGAGGTGCTGCAAGACTTCCTGACTTAAGAAATATTATTTTCCATTCTAACTAATTTAACAGTAATACTTTAAGTCAGAAATGCATTTGTAAATCAACTGAGTTTTAACAAAAACAAAAACAGCAATTGCTGGCAGCATCTGTTTAGAGACATCAGAGTTTACATTTCAGGTTCAAACTGCGTTCTGAGGAAGGGCCACTGGACCTGAAATGTTTACTCTGATTTGCTCCACAAATGCTGCCAGACCTGCTGAGCCTTTCCAGCAATTTCTGTTTTTGTTTTTGATTTATAGTATCTGCAGTTCTTTCTGTTTTTATTGAGTTTTAACAAGCTAATCCTCCAAACAAGCTGTAGATCAGTTGGCACCAATATGAAGCAGAGCAACAGAGATTGTAAGAATGACTGGACTCTGATCTCAACCAAAACATTTGTTACAACTACTTCAATATACCTCACTGAACCTGGATTAAGGAGAGAAGAAAACTCAGTCAGAATTTTTCCTCAACCACTCTCTCATCATCCTGGATATTAAGTGGATTTAATGGATGCTTTGAATATTTTTCAAGATTCTATAGTCTCTGGAACAGTTCTTATGGATTGGAAAGTAGCTAATGCAACTCTATTATTTTAAAAAGGAGCTAAAGAGAAAACTGGGAATTATACACTAGTTGGCCTGACATTAGGCTAATGCTACTGTTGATCATAAAAGATTTAGCAGCAGAGCACATGGAAAACAGAGGCCGGATCAGACAGAGTCAGCACGGATTTACAAAAGGGAAATCATATTTGAAAAATCTACTGGAATGTTTCGAGGATGTAACTACTAAAGTTGATTGGGTGGTAGTCAGTCGATGTTCCTTGGGTTTTCAGAAGGCTTTCGGTAAGGTCCCACATAAAAGGTTAGCACGTAAAATTAAAGTGATGTGATTTGGGCTACATGGATAGAGAGCCAGCTAGCACACAGAAAATAAATAGTAGGAAAAAATGAGCCTTTTTCCAAATGGCAGGCAGTGATTATTGGGGTACTGCAGGAATCAATACTTGGACCACCTATTTCACAATATATATTAATGATTTAGAAGAGGGAATTAAATGCAGTATCGCCCAAGTTTACAGACAACACAAAGCTTTGTGTGATTTGGAGAAGTGGAGCGACTGGGTAAATGCATGGCAGATGAAGTGTGTGAGGGATGTCCGTATTGGGAACATGAGGAATCTTAAATTTGACAACATTGCTAAGTTCAATAGGTTATAAAATAGATACATGGTAAAAAGATTCCCTTTCCCCATATAATGCACATCACAACCCCAAACTTGACAGTTTCATTCAGACACTTTAACAACAGATGGTAGGAGAAGAAAGAAGAAAATAACAAATCACACAGGGATGTGTAAAATGTGCTGTTTTGTTTTTGGAAGCTAAGTCTGTGAAACAGAAACGTAAAACGCATTGAGTAGAAGCATAATTTTCTTTTTTCTTGGTTCTCCCGTGCACTATTCATAGCGGAAAGGTTAAGCAAGTAACCCATTACCAGGTTTCACTACACCAGAACAACACAGAAACAAAATATTGTGAATGAAATAGAAACAGAAAATGCTTGAAATATTCAACAGGCCTGTTAGCATTGGCAGAGAGAAGGAGAAAAACAGATCCAATGTTCCACTAAAAGGTCACAAATCAGATTCTATGATACTAAAAGATGCCCAGTAGCAACATGATCTGGTGGCACATCCACATTTCCCTCCCTATAGAAAACCATTCATCTTACACTCAGTACCTCACAGGGGTTTAAATTGTAATTGCAATTAGAAAAATAAAGAGGATTTTACAACCTAAATACAACAAACTATTAAAAAGCAAATTATGTATCACAGATTGGACAACAAACAATTCAAGCTTACATCCAAGGGATATTTTGGCCTGCCTCCAGTTGCAATCACAATGTTTTCAGCAGTCAGAATGGTCTGCAAAACAAATCCATATTATTCCAAGTCAAATTTGGTAATATAACAAATGAAAAAAGTTGGTAAGAAATACATTGTAGTTTATCAGAGTAAAACTTGCCACAGGAATGAATTGCAAACATAAGCCTCACAGTTGTTTAACCAACGTGCACATAATCTCGGCAAGTATTCCAGTGCAGTTCGGAATGAGTGTTGCATTGCTAACAGAGTTTGAGAACATAAGTGTTGGTTGTTTGACCCATCAAGCCTCCTCCACCTTTTAGAGTCATAGAGATGTACAGAACGGAAACAGACCCTTCGGTCCATGCTGACCAGACATCCCAACCCAATCTAGTCCAACCTGCCAGCACCCAGCCCATATCCCTCCAAACCCTTCCTATTCTTATATCCATCCATATACCTTTTAAATGTTGCCATTGTACCAACCTCCACCACTTTCTCTGGCAGCTCATTCCATACATGCACCACTCTCTGTGTGAAAAAGTTGCCCCTTAGGTCTCTTTTATATCTTTCCCCTCTCACCCAAAACCTATGTTCTGTAGTTCTGATCCTTAACCATTTTGTATGTTTCAACTAGATTAACCTTAAATCTTCAAAAGTCCAGGGAATATGGGTCTAATCTACTTGATCTCGCAACATGTTTCTATTGGAAATTTGTCTGTTCACATAGTAAATAAGCTGCTTGTATAAACTGTTTGGGGTTGGTTAGCTCAAACCGAGGCTGGATGGCTGGCTTGAGATTCAGAATGACACCACTACATGGTTCAATTTTGTATTGGCTGATGTCAGCATAAAAAGGCTCAGCCTGCTCACCCTCTCCACTCACCTGAGATGTGGTGAACTTCAGTTAAACCACCAGCAGTTTCCTCTAATGACAGTAGCCCTATGGTCTGCAGGGACTGTGGCAACTTTATGACATAAACTGGTCATACATTAATTATGGCTAGTTTGTTGTAATATAGCATATGTACAGAAGCAATATTTCACATATGAAATAAACATCTGAGTAATGCTGGAAGATAAACTGTCTCATTGTTATCTTCCACTTCACAATTGCAGTCAAGGATTTAGTCATTTTTATTTATTCTTCCTCCAACATCTTTTCATTCCTGAACATTGAAACTGGCCCGGACTTTGCAGTCACTGGCAGAGCTTCTGTTGTTAAAGAAAGCAGCTCAGAAAGAATGAATGATCTCCGACCTTTGAATTCCCTCCCCTCCCCCCCCCCCCCCCCCCCCCCGCCCCCCACTTCTTGAGGTTTGTTTGAATCTGTTGCCATGGGAAGGTGACTTTAAATTTGCAGAGAAGACAATAAGCAATCAGAACATATATATGGAATTATGGGAGCTGCAATATCATGACAAAAATTTAAACAGAAATTTAAAATAAGTGAACATTTTCATCATGATAGAGAAATAAGACAATCTGAAAATGTAAGATTAATTTCTCAGGTTGAGGCTGCTCAGCAATAACTTAAAAAGTCTGTGACATCACAATAAACAACGTGTAAATTTTGCATGGGATTTTGTATTCCAATTTATTCTTTCATGGAATTTCAGTGTCACTGGCCATGCTAGCATTTGCTCCATATCCTGAATTGCCTTGAAATTAGGGGACAGTTAAGAGTCAAACATATTGCTATGAATCTGGAATCATGTGTAGGCCAGACCAAGTGAGAATGGCCAATTTCCTTCCCTAAAAGACAAGAGTGAACCAGCTGGGTTTTTACGACAATTGATGATAGTTTCAGGCTCAACATTACTAAGACTTACTTTTGATTCTCGATTTTATTAATTGAATTTAAATTCCAATAGGTGGTTGATGAGATTTCAACTCCTGTCCCCTGATCCTAATTTGGGTCTCTAGATTATTGTGACAAGTGGTAATGAGGCAAGTTCTTGTTAGTCTTGTCATTTCTAATTGGTTGCAATCGATTGAGATTGCAGGAAGAATAAACAAAAAATACTAGATTTTTGATTGCAATTTGTGAAGTGGAAGATAGTAACGAGACCATGTATCTTACAGCATTAGTCAGGTGTTTATATCATTTGGTTACATTGTTACAACACTGCGTAAACCCTTCTGCTTAATTTAAACCAGCAACACAGAAAAGATTTGTCCCGTGCATTAACCTGTGAAAATTCAAGGCAAGAACTAGTTAAAGGAAAAATAACAACTTTATTTCTTAAAGTATCACAAAGAATAATTAACTAACAACTATTTACAACTCCTTCCTCTAACCTATCTTTTACTTTCCCTTCTATAATACTAGTCCGATAAAACCTCTGATTAAGATTTACCAAAATCTAGCTTTTCAACAACCAGCCAGATGTTGAATCTTCTTTACTTCTTCTTAGGGATTTCTGCTTCACAGGTCGTGGATTGAAAAAGATACCTTTAAGAGAGCTACTCTCTGGGCAGTCTGCAGATGTCGTTGGCTTGGCAGTTCTCCTCCCAACTGTTCAGTTTTCCCAGTCGTATACCCACAAGGCATCGGATGGTGTCATTGGCTATTAAGATTGTCAATGTAATCAATTCAAACTTGATTGGAGTTTGGCAGTTTTTGGAGTATAATTTAAACTGATTGGCCTAATTAAAATCTCTTTTGTCATTTCCAGGCAACCAGCTAATCTAGCTTTCGACCAAGTGTTACATTATTCAAAACACTTGGTGCTGTGTCAGGTAGTTCTGCTCGCTTTTAACTCTCTTAAAGGCACAGTATACCCACACCTTCATAACAACATCAACAGGGCACTCTGAGGAAGTAGCAGACCATAACATCTGGGAGCCAAAGTAGGATCTTTAGCTATCAAGTCTGCTTCGCAGTGATCATGGCTGATTTGATAATCCTCAACGCCACTTTCCTGCCGTATCCCCATAACTTGAGATTCTTTTACTGGTTAAGAATCTGTCTTGAATATATTTTAAGATCTAACTCTTTAACCCTCAACAGTAAAGAACTCCACAGATTCACTAGCCTCAGACAGGAAATTCCTTCACATCACTATCTCAAATGGGCAACCTCTTACTCAGAGATGATTCTCTCTGGTCCTAGACTCTCCCACAAGGGAAAAACCTCTCCACATCTACACTGTCATGAATAGAAGTGATCTTACGTGGTTCAATAAGGTCTCCTTTTGTTCTTCTAAATTCTGACGAGAACAATTCCAACCTATTCAGCAATTCCTTAATGGAAAATTCCTCTATACCCTGAATCAACCTATTGAACCTTCTTTGGACTAACTCCAACACCAGTATATCTTTCCTTAGATCATTCACAGTTTTCTGGCTGTGGTCTTAATGCCTTGTATAGTTTCTGAAAAACTTCCTATTTTTATGTTCTGTTCCTTTGAAAAAAAGACCAACATTCCATTAACCTTCTATATTAGCTGAACTTGAACATGAGCTTTTTGTGATGCATGCATGAGGACCCCAAATCCCTCTGCGCTGCAGTCCTCTGCAATAATTCCTTATTTAAATAGTATTCAGCGCTTTTACTCTTCATACAAAGGAGCATTACTTCACATTATGAGTCCAACTGTCAAGCTTTTGCCCATTCATTTAACCTGTCTATATCCCTCTGTTGACTCGGTGACATTCTCATTATTTTCCCACCTGTTTTTGTGCCATCCACAAACTTGGTAATAGTCCATGCACTTCCAACATCTACGTCTGTACTGTACAGTGTAAATAGCTATGGTCCCAGCACTGATCCTGTAGCACTCAACTAGTCAGCGGTTGCCATCCTGAAAATGCTCCCCTTATCTCAACTCTGTCTTTTATTAGTTAGCAAATCTATGCTACCAATGTCCCCAACACAATGAATTCTTATAAGACCACAAGATCTTACTAAGTAGATGTGCATATGTATTTTATCTAAATGCCATTTGGAAATTCATATATATTCCATCTGCTGGTTCCCTTTTATCTACCATGCTTGTTACCTCATAAATTTGTTGGGCATTATTTCCCCTTCATGAAAGCATGTTGATTCTATTTGATCACATCACGTATTTCTAAATACTGTTATTCATACTTTCTAATGGATTTTAATATTTTCTTAATGGCAGAACTAATTGGCCTATAATTACTGATTGTTTTTGGCTCCCTCCTTTTCAAATAAAGTTTTCCAGTTTTCCAGTCCTCTGGGACCTTTCCAGAATCTAAAGATTCTTGTAAGATTACTACCAGTGCATTCGCTACCTCAATAGCTACTTCCTTTAATATCCTAGCCATCAGGTCCGAGGACTTATCAGCATTTACTCCGTTAGGGTGACTCAGTACTTTTTCCATTAGTGATAGTTATGATGTTTATTTCCTCCCACCTTTTAACTCTGATTATTAAGCATTTTTTTTGCAATGATATTAATGTTCTCTACCACGAAGACTGATGCAAAGTCTATATTTAACTTCCTTACTATTCCCTGGTTACCCATTGTTCTCCTAACCTTGTTCTCAAAGGGATCTCAGTTAATTTAACCTCTCTCTTCCTTTTTCTATACGTGTAAAAATGCTCTTACTGTCTGCTTTAAATTACTTGCTAATTTGACCGCACTTTATTTTCTCCCTCTGTACTTTATTTTTGGTCAACTTTTATTGACTTTTAAAATTTTTCTAATCCTCTGCAATTGCAGAATCATTAAAATCAACTTCTGGATTATCAAATTTAACTGCGCATGTGCAGACTGTACAATTGCTGTCAGTTTCATTGAAACAATAACAATGAACAAGACGTTTTGCTTTAATTACCACTGCAGTTTTTTTTAAAAACCCTTCTGCTCCCAAATCAGGGAATTTGAGTGACTTAAAGTAGTAAAATGTTTCCCTCTTAATTACTCCTAGACTCTATTCTACACATACAAACACAAAAGGCAGGAAAAAAACTGGGCGAGCAGTTGCTCTTCATAAACCTGCCTCGCACTACCAACAAGACAAAAGTTGTGGTTACATAAGAACCTATGAAAATTTTAATCTTAGGGCCTTACAGGCATGGTTGTACAATTTTACAAAAATTGGTCTTGCACCTACTGCCCAAGCACCCTTCCACCTACTGCCCAAGCAACAAATTTGGAAACTCAATCAACTGCAAATAAGTCAAATTTCCATCTGCTACCGTAAATATTTTTAAAAGTATTAAATGGTGATGCAAATATTGAAGCGCAGAAGTTGTACCTTTTCACCTTGCTTGGATTCCCCTTGGACGGTATGTTTGTCTAGAAAAACACCTTTGAGATTCATATATTTAACCTTCCTGCCAAAGATAAGGAGAGGTTACATAGTCTGTTCTGAAAATGAAATAAGCCAAATGAAATTTAATTTCAAAAGAAAAGTGTTGAAACTTAAGTTGCAGAAGAAACAGAAAAGGCTGTGCAAGTGCCATTTAGAAACTGCAAAGTGACGTGACGCATATTCACCTATCTTGAAGTTGCACAAGATGTCCCCAGTTTAAGGATTTCACATGGCTTTGAACAGATTGAGCCATTGTACTCCTAAACAGGAAAGGAAACCATTAGTTACTATCATCCCAAATCTGAGCAAAACACTTTGGATCATCAAAATCTGTAATGAAAAACAAAAAATGATGCAAATACTCAGCATACGAATCAACACTTGAGATAAATAGGGTTAAAACCTCACGCTGGTGACCTTCCATGAGAACCATCATCAGCTAACACCAATGCAATACTTACACATTTCATCGATCCTAACACTGGAATCAGGAATGGCATTCCTCAACTTAAATCATGAGATTATAGCATCAATAAAACGCTGTTCTAAGTTCTTATTTTTAATTTCAAAGTATCACCTGTAATGCCAGCCCCTGACACCTTCAAATGTTGCTGTTTGCAGTAGACTGAGGGTGAATGGTCTTACTCTAGGTAACGTGCATTGAATTCACGTACAGTGAATACTAGTTTATTGTTGTTATGCCATTATTGTTGTAATGTAGGAAATTATGCAAACTCCAGCTAACAGAAATGATCAAATCATATATATTTTAGTGATTTTGACTGAGGAATAAATATTGCTGGATACAAGGAAGAACTCCTCTATTCCTTTTTAAAATAGTGTCACTTGAGGCAATAGATTAGATTATTAGAAGTAGATTAGCTTACTTACAGTGTGGAAACAGGGCCTTCGGCCAAACAAGTCCACATCGACCCTCCGAAGAACAACCCACATTCCCCTACATTTAACCTTTCACCTAACACTACGGCAATTTAGCATGGCCAATTCACCTAAACTGCACATCTTTGGACTGTGGGAGGAAACCCACGCAGACACGGGGAGAATGTGCAAACTCCACACAGACAGTTGCCTGAGGCGGGAATTGAACCCGGGTCGCTGGCGCTATGAGGCAGCAGTGCTAACCACTGTGCCACCGTGCTGGTAGAGCAGTTTAATGTTTCATCTAAAACATAAACATGCAAAATTATGTAATGTCTTCATGACCTCTGGACATCCCAAAGCACTACGCAGGGAATAGGATACTGTTGATGTGTAGTCCATTGTTGTAGTTAAACTTCCTCTAAACTATGTGGCAACATTCTGCACACGGCAATTGGTGAGCCAACGCAGATCAAAAATGATTGTGACTTTGGAAGTCAGCGCAGAAGGAAAATTAAGAGGGAATGCTGGTTGTGTTGCAGGAAAAATCATAGCCAATTTGTACACAGCAAGTTTCCAGAAACAGCAATGTGAGAATAATCAGATAATGTGTTTTTGCAGTGTTAATTTAAAGCATCTTACAAAGCAGAAATCCATTTGGCTCATTGAATCTATACTGACATTTTGAGAGACTGAAGATAAATATTGTCCAGGTCACTTCTCCTCAAAATATTGCCAGGAGATTTTTTTTTTTACACAACCATGTGAGAGAGTAGACAGGGCCTCCAATTAATTTTTCTTTTAAAACAAGAGACCTCTACCTTCTCCATTACAGCAGTGGCATGTCAACTCTATTCAGGTTTTCAGAACAGAACTGTAACTCACAACATTCTGACTCAATGGCAAGAGTACTATCCTTGAGCAAAGCCCATTAACCAGGTTTAACTTTCTGGTCACAGCGGTCAAATGCAAGAAGAAAGCATATAATAAATGGCAGGATCCTTTAGAGCATTGGCATCTTGGGGTGCAAATCTATAGCTCCCTGAAAGTGGCAACACAGTTGGATAAGATGGTAAAGAAGGTGTACATCATGCTTGCCTTTTACAGTCGGCACATTGAGTATAAAAGTTAGCAAATCAAGCTGCGGCTGTATAAAGCTTTAGTTAGACCACATCTGGAGTACTTTGTGCAGTTCTGTCACCACACTGTATGAAGACACAGAAGTTTTGCACAGGGTCCAAAAGTGGTTTATCAGGATGTTGCCTGTACTGAGTGTATTAGCTAGAAGGATAAAATCACACAACACCAGGTTATAGTTCAACAGGCTTATTTGAAAGCACTAGCTTTCGGAGCGCTGCTCCTTCATCAGGTGGTTGTGGAGTATAAGATCATAAGACACAGTATTTATAGCAAAACATTACAGTGTCAAACAGTGACATATTGAACAACCCTGCTTCCAAATAAACCTGTTGGTCTATAACTTGGTGTTATGTGATTTTTAACTTTGTCCACCCCAGTCCAACACCAGCTCCTCCACATCATAACTATAAGGAGAGATTGGACAAACTTGGATTGCGTTTGCTATAATAATATGGAGGTGCCAGTATTGGACTGGGATGGACAAAGTTAAAAATCACATAACACCAGATTACAGTTCAAAAGGTTTATTTGGAAGTGCTAGCTTAGATTGTAAGTTTGCTTGCTGAGCCGGTAGCTTTGTTCTCAGACGTTTCGTCACCATGCTAGATAACATCATTAGTGAGCCTCTGATGAAGCGCTAGTGTTCTGTCTTGTGTGCTATTTATCTTGGTCTGTTATGGTGGGTGATATCACTTTCGGTCCTGATTCTGAGAGGTTGGTAAATGGGGTCCAAATCGATATATTTGTCAATGGAGTTCTGGTTTGAATGCCAGGCCTCTAGGAATTTCCCTGCGTGTCTTTGTTGAGCCTGTCCCAGGATGGATATATTGTCCCAGTCAAACTGGTGTCTCTATTCGTCTGGTCTGTTGCTCTTCATTGGCTTTGTGTTCTACTGTGACATCTAGGAAGGGAATCTGTTGTTGTTCTCTTCCTCTTTGGTGAGCATTATACCAGTAAGGATGTGTATGGATACTAGTGATAGTTGGTCATGTCTTTTGGTGGCTAGCTGATGCTCATGTATCCTGGTGGCTAGTTTCCTGCCAGTTTGTCCAATGTAGTGTTTGTTGCAGTCCTTTCAGGGACTTTTGTATATAACATTCGTTCTGCTGATTGTTGGTACGGGGTCCTTTAAATTCATCAGGAGCTATTTCAGTGCGGTGGTAGGTTTGTGGCTACCATGATGCCTAGGGCTGGAGTTGTCTGGTCGTCATCTCCGAGATGTCTTTAATGTATGGCAAGGTGGCTAGAGTTTCTGGGCGTGTTGTGTCTTCTTGTTTAGGTCTGTTCTGTAAGAATTGCGGACTGCGCTTATCGGGTGACCGTTGTTCCTGAATATGTTGTACAGGTGTTTTTCCTCGGCTTATTACCATTCCTGGGTGCTGCAGTGCTGTGGCTTGTTTAAATAATGTCTTGATGCAGCTCCGTTTGCAGGCGTTGGGATGATTTGTCCTAAGGTTGAGTAGCTGATCAGTGTGTGTGGCTTTCCTATATACGCTGGTCTGTAGCTCTTCATTGGCTTTGCATTCTACTGTGACGTTTTAGAAGGGGAGTCTGTTGTTGTTCTCTTCCTCTTTGGTGAGTATTATACCAGTAAGGATGTTGTTTATGTGTTTGTGGGTTTCTTCTAACTTGTTGTGTTTCGTGATGATAAAGGTGTCATTCACACAGTGGACTCAAAGCTTGGGTTGGGTTATGGGAAGGGCTGTTCGTTCTAACACCTGCATAACGGCTTCTGCTAAGAGTCCTGATATTGGTGATCCCATATATGTCCCATTGATTTGTTTTTAGGTATTGATGTTGAAGGTGAAGTGGGTTGTAAGGCACAGGTCTACTCGTTTGAGGATGCTGTCCTTGCTGGTGGACTTGGTGCTGTCAGGTGCTTGTGTCTTTGGTTCATCTAGCAGTGAGGCCAGAATTTCTTTGGATAGGATGATTTTTATTGATGTGAATAGGGCCGTCAGGTTCAAAGAAACTATGATCTCGTCATCCTCAACCTTATTGTCTTTGATGATGTTAAGGAATTCCTGGGTGGAATGGATGGAGTGGCTTGAGTCTTCTACTAGGTGTGTCAGTTTGCTTTGCTAGTCTGTATGTTGGGTGTACTGGGAAGTGAGACTATAAGTCTGAGGGGGGCCCCTTGTTTATGTACCTTTAGTAATCCATAGAATTTGTGTTATTCAAACCGGAACTCCATTAACAAACATATCAATTTGGTCCCCATTTACCATCCTCTCAGAAAAAAGAACCGGAAGTGATATCATCGACCACAACAGACCAAGACATATAAATAGAAAGCAGGACAGAACACCAGCGGTTCATCACAGGCTCAATTATAATATTACCCAGCATGGTGACAAAACTTCTGAGAACAAATCTACCAGCTCAGCAAGCAACCTGAGCTACAAATCTTCTCCAAAATCCGAAGTACTAGCTTTTGGAGCGCTGCTCCTTCATCAGGTAGCTGTAATCAGATAAGCTACCTGCTGAAGGAGCGGTGCTCTGAAAGCTAATATATCCAAATAAACCTTTTGGAGTATAACCTGGTGTTGTGTGGTTTTTAATGTTGCTAGAATGTCAAAGGCTGGGGTTGCAAACTGATAGAAGCATATAAAATTATGGGAGGCATTGATACAGTGAATAGTCAGAGTCTTTTTCCAGGGTGGAAATATCAAATGAAGGGAATATTGGTTTACAGGTCGTTCTAAGATAACACGTGCTTCATCAACATGAATTGGCTATAACGCAGTTGATCAATTGTGGACACTGCTTGGATAACGCAAACTTTCTGAGGATCAGGTATAACTATTTTCTATTGTGATCTTCTATAGTGCAATTTTCTACAGCAGTTTTTTGTAGCATGCGGTTGCAGAGGAATGCCTGTCAGGTGAGAGGGGAAAAGTTTAAAGGATAGGTGTGAGGCAAGTTTCTTTTGATTTTACAGAGGGTGGTGGGTGCTTAGAACACACTCTCAGGGGAGGTGGTAGAAGCAGATATGATAGCAATGCTTAGGCATGAACATGGAAGGGAATAGAGGGATATGGATCATATGCAGGAGATGTGATTAATTTTGAATGGCATCATGCTTGGCACAGACATAGTGGGGTAGAGGGTCTGTTCCTGTACTGTACTGTTCTTTGTTCTTCAAGCAACCTAATAGCTATTTGCTTATTTCAAATGGGCAGGTCAGAATGACTTCCCTATCACATTACAAGATATGTCAGGCAACACACATTGCAAACTTGTCACTACATTTAGGGGAAAATTATCAAATGAACATTCTTTATATTCTTCTCATTTTGCAAATCTAACTGGTGTCTCCCTGGTGACATCATCAGTTTGGTGCCACACAAACTCAAAGACAGATTAACTTTTCCATTTGATGTCTTTAAGCAGAAACTCCTTAGAAAATTGAACAAACTTCTTAAAAAACTTTTAATCTTTGTTGTTAGTTCATGCAAACAGCCAAAAATAATGAGTTTTTTTTTCAAATCTTTTAGCTTGTTTTTTAAAAAAAACAAATACTAAGATTATTATTCTAGGTTTTATTGTCTACTGATTTTTGGAAATCGAATGTTATTGAGATCTGCTGACATTAATAGCAGAAACTTTCTTCAAGGCTAGTTAAATTGTGTACCTTCTCTCAACAGAGAGCAATTTTTGCTTTCTACTGTTTGAAATGGCGTTCTGCAATCCTATGGGCTGAAACTCTGACATGCTGTGGTGTATTACTAGTGAGGCCACCTCAGATGCCTTTTACAACAATAGGAGCAACTGATGAACTTCTTAAAATCTAGTTTGACTTTTTTTAATATTAGCAAAGAACCATTCCACTGGCTGATAACTTCAGAAATGCAACCTGCAGTTAAGCCTGTCATTTGGCTAATATTCACTCAATTGCAGAAACTGCATATAGAGTGTCTCAGTTTTCTTAGTCTCAAGAGGGAGAGTAACTGTAAGCAAAGATTACTCTGCAAGTCTGCCAACATATGTGGTAACAGGACTGAAACTTTAAACCTGAAACAGTTTTCTAACATTTCCTAATTACACTTCCAGCATGTGCAGTATCTTGCCAAATAATAAATTACAGTTACCAGCATTCAAAATTGCTGTCAATATATTTTCTTACTGCTAACACAGACAATCCCAGAGATCCTATGATCTTCATCCTGAACTTGAATACATATTATTTTAGGATATTTAGTCGTGGAGTGAATAATATAATTAAAATAGTATTACGGAAATAGGATACATTTATCATTTGACCACAATAATTCATAAATAATATGCCACATTTCACAGAAACATTACAGACCAGATTTAAGAAATTGAAATGAGAACAGATTAGAAACAAGAAATTGATAGAGCCCCTTGTATAACACTTAGAGCGTAGAATCTGTTACAAAACAATAAGACAATTCATTATGTAGTCTCCCTGCCCCCTCTCCTTCCTCCCCCTCCTTCCACCCTTCTCCTTCCCTGCCTCCTTTCTGTCCCTCCCCCCGTCCTTTCCCCCACCTCTCTCCATCCCTCCTCTCCACTTTGTGTCTGTCCTTTGATGTAAAAATGAATGTTCACAGAGTATTTCAATCTCATTAACACATAGATGGATAAGTGGCAAATAATATAATTGTCTGACATTATCTCCAGCGAGAGAATCTAACCATCTCCCCTTGACATTCAACAGCTAAAAGCACCACCTTTTGATATCTCAAAGCCTGCCACTGCCAACAAAGGTAAAAATTAGGAGTGTGATGGAATTACTTACCTAGATTTCTGGAGCTCCAACAACACTCAAGAAGCTTGACTCAATCCAGACAAAATAACCCACTCAATCTGCACTCCACCCAACACCTTTAACATTCACTCCCCATATCGCTTACAGGATGCACTACAGCATCTCACTAACTCACTTACTTTGACTGCATCTTTCAAATCCACAACTTGCACCACTTAGAGGAAAGACAGTAGATGTATGGGAGCACCACCACCTGCAAACTCCCCTCCCAACAACACACCATCCCGATTTGGAACTATATTGCCGTTTCTTCACTGTCGCTGGGTCAAAATCTTGAAATACCCTTCTCTACTTAAACAGCACTGTGATGTATTTAGAGCATATAGATTGTAATGATTCAAAAGAGCAGCTCAGTACAACCTTTTCAAGGGCAATTAGGGATAGGCAACAAACGCTTGCCTTGTCAGTGATACTCACATTCCAAGAAGGAATAAAACAAGTTGTTTGGAGAAGCAGAATGTCACAGAAGGTTCCTTAATATTTAACACCTGATTAGATACGCACATTTGATCTATGTTACAAAATGGAATAAAGCAAAATAACATGGGGTCAACTCCATCGGACGGAGAGGAGGAGAAATTTCTCTACTCAAAATGACTGTGAATCTTTAGGATTCTTTGGATGTTCAGTCGATGAGTACATTCAAAACAGAAGTTGATTTATTTTGGAAAACAAGGGAATCAAGAGATACAGTGATATTGGTGGGGAGGCGAAACTGAAGTTTATCAGTCATAATCTTGTTGAATTGCAAGTGGTTTCTCTCAACTTCTACACTTAGAACACACAGGTAACATTTCTAATCACACAACTGTGCAAATCAAAGAAGGTGTTGAGAAACACAGATACTACCTCGTAGGTGACCCCCATGCAATGTTAATACTCTTGTAACTAATGAGCTTTAATGTAGTGACAGTCTTAGTCTTCAAAATCCCAAGTGGCTGGTCAGCAACAATAATGACACTCATCTGCAGTCCTGGTTAAGTAAACCATCCAGCCAATGCTGGCAACTCTTCCTGAACTGATATTACACAAGAGAAATAGTTTATTTTATGCAAAGAAATGTCCAGGAACCAAAGGAGACATTTTTTGTATTTGGACGAATCCTACCAACTATGATTTATGGCAAATAAACTTAAAAATGAGCAACTTTTATGTTTCAATGACAACATTGCCAAGTTTCAATTACAATAATTCACATAGACATTACTTCTGTGCCCTCACAATCAGGCCAGGAAGTCATTTAAATGCATCACTCCACCCAACTCCTACCAATTAATTAACAGAAACAGAAGTAAAGGATGTCAGGAATATCATAATTCTTCATAACAATTTAATTTTGTTTTTAAATGGTTTTGCTAGTGAAACGCTTTAATTAAGGTACATGTCATGACCAGTAGTTTTATGCTAACCACAAAAGCTCCTAGCCATCTGGGAGTGTAAACATTAATTGTCCTCCTCATTACCCATACTGCACAATAAATCATAGTCAACTACATGGCAGCACTCCAGATGCAAGGATAGGGGAAATTATTGCTTGCACAAGGGGAAAAACATTCTAGTTACCAAGTACTAAAGTTGTCTAAATTACTTGCATTAACTTATGGTTTTCATAATAGCAAAAAAAAAATGCAGACTAGATGATTCTAAGTTGTGCTGAGTTAATGGACCCAGAATCACACAAAGGATTGGTCAAGTAGCTCAGAGTTGAAACTTTATTGCTGGAACAGCACAGCAGGTCAGGCAGCATCCAGGGAACAGGAGATTTGACGTTTCGGGCACAGGCCCTTCTTCAGGAATGAGCAGAGAGTGTTCGGCAGGAGAAGATAAAAGGTAGGGAGGAGGGACTTGGAGGAGGGGCGTTGGAAATGTGATAGGTGGAAAGAGGTCAAGGTGAGGGTGATAGGTCGGAGTAGGATGGAGGCGGAGAGGTCAAGAAGAAGACTGCAGGTCAGGAAGGCGGTGCCGGGCTGGAGGGATCCGGCTGAGACAAGGTGGGGGGAGGGGGGAATGAAGAAACTGGTGAAGTCCAAGTTCATCCCCTGCGGTTGGAGGGTTCCCAGTCGGAAGATAAGACGCTCCTCCTCCGACCGTCGGGTTGTTGTGGTTTGGCGGTGGATGAGTCCAATGACCTGCATATCCTCGGTGGAGTGGGAGGGGGAGTTGAAATGCTGTGCTACAGGTTGGTTGGGTTGGTTCGTCCGGGTGGCCCAGAGGTGCTCTCTGAATCGCTCCGCAAGTAGGCGGCCTGTCTCCCCAATATAGAGGAGGCCACACCGGCTGCAGCGGATGCAGTAGATGATGTGGGTGGAGGTGCAGGTGAATCTGTGGCGGATATGGAAGTTTCCTTTGGGGCCTTGGAGAGAAGTGAGGGGGGAGGTGTGGGCGCAAGTGTTGCACCTCCTGCGGTTGCAAGGGAAGGTGCCAGGAGTGGAGGTTGGGTCGGTGGGGGGTGTGGATCTGACAAGGGAGTCGCGGAGGGAGTGGTCTTTACGGAAAGCTGATAGGGGAGGGGAGGGAAATATATCCTTGGTGCTGGGGTCTGTTTGGAGGTGGCGGAAGTGACGGCGGATGATGCGCTGTACATGGAGATTGGTGGGGTGGTAGGTGAGGACCAGTGGGGTTCTGTCCTGGTGGCGGTTGGAGGGGCGGGGCTCAAGGGCGGAGGAGCGGGAAGTGGAGGAGATGCGGTGGAGGGCACCGTCGACCACGTCGGGGGGGAAATTGCGGTCCTTGAAGAAGGAGGCCATCTGTGTTGTACGTATTTTGAACTGGTCCTCCTGGGAGCAGATGCGGCGGAGACGAAGGAATTGGGAGAATGGGATGGCGTTTTTACAGGGGGCAGGATGGGAGGAGGTGTAGTCCAGGTAGCTGTGGGAGTCGGTTGGTTTGTAGTAGATGTCCGTGTTGATTCGGTCGCCTGAGATAGAAACAGAAAGGTCTAGGAAGGGGAGGGAGGAGTCCGAGACTGTCCAGGTGAATTTGAGGTTGGGGTGGAAGGTGTTAGTGTAGTGGATGAACTGTTCAACCTCCTCGTGGGAGCACGAGGTAGCGCCGATACAGTCATCAATGTAGCGAAGGAAAAGATGGGGGGTGGGGCCAGTGTAGTTGCGGAAGATGGATTGTTCCACATACCCTACGAAGAGGCAGGCATAGCTGGGGCCCATGCGGCCCTCCTCTATATTGGGGAGACAGGCCGCCTACTTGCGGAGCAATTCAGAGAGCACCTCTGGGCCACCCGGACGAACCAACCCAACCAACCTGTAGCACAGCATTTCAACTCCCCCTCCCACTCCACCGAGGATATGCAGGTCATTGGACTCATCCACCGCCAAACCACAACAACCCGACGGTCGGAGGAGGAGCGTCTTATCTTCCGACTGGGAACCCTCCAACCGCAGGGGATGAACTTGGACTTCACCAGTTTCTTCATTCCCCCTCCCCCCACCTTGTCTCAGCCGGATCCCTCCAGCCCAGCACCGCCTTCCTGACCTGCAGTCTTCTTCTTGACCTCTCCGCCTCCATCCTACTCCGACCTATCACCCTCACCTTGACCTCTTTCCACCTATCACATTTCCAACGCCCCTCCTCCAAGTCCCTCCTCCCTACCTTTTATCTTCTCCTGCTGAACACTCTCTGCTCATTCCTGAAGAAGGGCCTGTGCCCGAAACGTCGAATCTCTTGTTCCCTGGATGCTGCCTGACCTGCTGTGCTGTTCCAGCAATAAAGTTTCAACTTTGATCTCCAGCATCTGCAGACCTCACTTTCTCCTCCAAGTAGCTCAGAACCAAGGACAGAAACTCATTTCATATTCAGGTGAACTGTTACCACACATCACGTGTCCAGGGACAAAGGGAAGTGGAGAGGAATAAAAGGAGCCAATTGCACATCTTTGCCTGTAGGTTTCAGGTTAACAAGGTGAAGCTTACAAGAAGCTGGGAGAGGTTTAAATGAGCTGGCTCTAACAATTCAAAAACACAACTTATGAAGCAAAAACTACCAAAGTATTTGCATTTATAACAGAAATAAACTGCATTTAGATGGCCCCTGGTCACATCCAAATACCGTTCAAAAGCTCTTCCCAATTAACTGTTAATGGATAGTATACTTGTATTAGACTGCAGATCTATAGTAAATGAGAAGAATGACCAATTAATCTGCTTATGATACTGTTGTTTTAAATAAGCAATGTTGGCAAAGCAACTAGAACTACCTGTTTTTCTTTGATTAGTACCACAGGATCTTTCATGCGCCCCTGAACTGCTGGACATCTCATTAAAATATGGCACCTTAGCCAATGCAGCACTCTCACAATACTGTGCTAAAGTGACCTCCTAAATTGTGCACTGGCACTCAAGGCTTTTTTTTTTGGAAGGGGGGCTTGAGATCTCAGTATCTTTTGACTTTAGGGTTAGAATTTTTCTGAGTCATGCTGACACTTGCTGACTTCAGATAGAAACCAAATTATACCTTGTTGTTTCTAAGCATCATTCCCTATGAACAGGAGAGAAAGCAACACTCTCTCAGGTTTCTGCCAAAATGTCTATGCAGCAAATACCTTGGAAGTGTGAACAAATACTTAATTCCATGATCCTCTTAACTGGAGTAAAGACTACTTGCAGATACAAGGAGGTATAGCTGCAAATTGAGGGGTGATAGATTTAAGACAGGTGTCAGAGACAGATTCTTTGCTCAGAGTGGTAAGGGTGTGAAATGCCCTGCCAGCCAATGTAGTTAATTCAGCTACAGGGGCATTTAAACACTCCTTGGATAAGTATAGCGATGATGATGGGATAGTGTAGGGGGATGGGCTTAGATTAGTTCACAGATCGGCGCAACATCGAGGGCCGAAGGGCCTGTTCTGCGCTGTATTGTTCCATGTTAGATGTTAAGATTACCCCTCTGCCTCTGACACCCCAGGGAATATAGCCCGAGCCCATTCAGCCTCTCCCTAAAGCACAAACCCTCTCACCTTGGCAACATCCTTGTAAATCTTTTCTCAACACTTTCAAGTTTTACAACATCCTTTCTATAGCAAGGAGACCAGAAATACATGCAGTATTCCAAAAGTGGCCTTGCCACTGTCCTGTACAGCCATAACATGACCTCCTAACTCCTACACTCAGTGCACTAACCAATAAAGAAGAAAGTGAGGACTGCAGATCAGAGTCAAAAAGTGGAGTGCTGGAAAAGCACAGCTTGTCAGGCAGCATCCGAGGAACAGGAGAGTCGATGTTTCAAGCCTAAGCTAATGAAAACATTCTTGATGAAGAGCTTATGCTTGAAATGTTGACTCTCCTGCTCTTCGGATGCTGCTTGACCAGCTGTGCTTTTCCAGCATTACAATTTTTGGCACGGACCAATAAAGCATTCCAAAGTTCTCCCATGATGATTTATTTGCTAGTGTGCATAATCCATTCTCCCTGAATAAATGCCTCATTAGGCCTCATGACCTTCAACTATTAAAGCCATCATCAATAAACCAGTTTATGCTATTTATTTTCACATTAAATTTTGAACATACCAGTCATGGTGTACAGGCAGGGGTATATCCCAACCATAATTCTTGGCATCTTTAATGGCACCCCCCAGCAGGGCTGCATGGTGCATTAGCTTTTTGGGAATACAGCCCACATTGACACAAGTACCACCAAGACCCCATCTGGTGCCTGCAAAACAGCAAATAATGATATATTATTAGGTGCACACTTCCTTGCAACAAAGTAGATGCCACATTCTGAAACAAGATAAACTGAGATTCAATGAGGGAAAGAAATTGTTATTGCTACAATGCTTTCGCTGCCATCAGGACATCCCACAGCATCTTTTACACAGGCAGACTGGGCTTCAGATTAAATCTCATCCAAAAGGTGGCACTTCCAACAGACCAGCAATAACTCCATTTCAAAACATGAGACCAGATTATACACTTAAATCTCAGGTACGGTATTAAACCCAGAACTGTCTGATTCACAAATGAGAGTGCTTCCAAATAATTGAATCAGATCATTACTTTTCATATAAATTACTGCCACTGCAACAATAGGTGCACTCACTGTACATGCAGTCGCAGCTGGTAACATGACTGCTTGTAACGCCACAAATGACTGAGTCAAAGAATATGATCAACAGATGGATTTATCCTCAAATATTTGAAATCAACTCAATTGCCTTCCTGGAATCATATTCACAAAGCCCCACCCCAATCAACCTCTTGCTGTCTTGTTCAGCACACTGGCTCAGTGTTTAGCACTACTGCCTCACAGTGCCAGGGACCCGAGTTTCATTCCAGCCTCAGCAACAGTCTATGTGGAGCTTGCACTTCTCCCAGTGTCTGTGTGGGTTTACTTCAGTTTCCTCCCACAGTTCAAAAGATGTGTGGGTTAGGTGGATTGGCCACACTAAATTACCCATAGTGTCCAGGGATGTATAGGTTAGATGGATTAGCCATGGGAAATGCATAGCTACAGAGATAGCATAGGGGTGTGGGTTGAGATGGGATGCTCTTCAGAGGGTCGGTGTGGACTCGATGAGCCAAATGGCATGCTTCCACATTGTAGAGATTCTATGATTGCACTGGACAATGCATTCTGGTTCCATACAGACTCTGAGGGCATAGACTTCCTACTCAAGTGCAGTAGTAGGAGCTTCAATGCAACTGAAATTGATTAGCAGTTTACAAATTTAGAACATAGAACAATACTGCACAGAACAGGCCCTTCGGCCCACGATGTTGTGCCAAACATTTGTCCTAGCTTAAGCACCCATCCATGTACCTATCCAATTGCCGCTTGAAGGTCACCAAAGATTCTGACTCTACCACTCCCATAGGCAGCACATTCCATGCCCCCACCACTCTCTGGGTAAAGAACCTACCCCTGACATCTCCCCTATACCTTCCACCCTTCACCTTAAATTTATGTCCCCTTGTAACACTCTGTTGTACCCGGGGAAAAAGTTTCTGACTGTCTACTCTATCTATTCCTCTGATCATCTTATAAACCTCTATCAGGTCACCCCTCATCCTTCGCCGTTCCAATGAGAAAAGGCCTAGCACTCTCAACCTATCCTCGTACGACCTATTCTCCATTCCAGGCAACATCCTGGTAAATCTTCTCTGCACCCTCTCCAAAGCTTCCACATCTTTCCTAAAGTGAGGTGACCAGAACTGCACACAGTACTCCAAATGTGGCCTAACCAAAGTCCTGTACAGCTGCAACATCACTTCACGACTCTTGAATTCAATCCCTCTGCTAATGAACGCTAATACACCATAGGTCTTCTTACAAGCTCTATCCACCTGAGTGGCAACTTTCAAAGACCTATGAACATAGACCCCAAGATCCCTCTGTTCCTCCACCTCACTAAGAACCCTACCGTTAACCCTGTATTCCGCATTCTTATTTGTCTTTCCAAAATGAACAACCTCACACTTGTCAGGGTTGAACTCCATCTGCCACTCCTCAGCCCAGCTCTGCATCATATCCAAGTCCCTTTGCAGCCGACAAGAGCCCTCCTCACTATCCACAACTCCACCAATCTTCGTATCATTTGCAAATTTACTGACCCATCCTTCGACTCCCTCATCCAAGTCATTAATAAAAATTACGAACAGCAGAGGACCCAGAACTGATCCCTGCGGAACTCTACTTGTAACTGGGCTCCAGGCTGAATATTTACCATCTACCACCACTCTCTGACTTCGACCGGTTAGCCAGTTTTCTATCCAATTGGCCAAATTTCCCTCTATCCCATGCCTCCTGACTTTCCGCATAAGCCTACCATGGGGAACCTTATCAAATGCCTTACTAAAATCCATGTATAATACATCCACTGCTCTACCCTCATCCACATGCTTGGTCACCTCCTCAAAGAATTCAATCAGACTTGTAAGGCAAGACCTACCCTTCACAAATCCGTGCTGGCTGTCCCTAATCAAGCAGTGTCTTTCCAGATACTCATAAATCCTATCCCTCAGTACTCTTTCCATTACTTTACCTACCACCAAAGTAAGACTAATAGGCCTGTAATTCCCGGGGTTATCCCTATTCCCTTTTTTGAACAGGGGCACAACATTCACCACTCTCCAGTCCCCTGGTACCACCCCCGTTGACAGTGAAGATGAAAAGATCATTGCCAACTGTACTGCAATTTCCTCTCTTGCTTCCCACATAATCCTAGGATGTATCCCATCAGGCCCGGGGGACTTGTCTATCCTCAAGTTGTTCAAAATGTCCAACACATCTTCCTTCCTAACATGTATCTCCTCTAGCTTACCAGTCCGTTTCACACTCTCCTCTTCAACAATACAGTTCCTCTCATTCGTAAATACTGAAGAAAAGTACCCATTCAAGACCTCTCCTATCTCTTCCGACTCAATACACAGTCTCCCACTACTGTCCTTGATTGGACCTACCCTCATTCTCGTCATTCTCATGTTTCTCACATACGCATAAAATGCCTTTGGGTTATCCTTGATCCTATCCGCCAGAGATTTTTCATGCCCTCTCTTGGCTCTCCTAATCCCTTTCTTCAGGTCCCTTCTGGCTATCCTGTATCCCTCCACTGCGCTGTCTGAACCTTGTTTCCTCAACCTTATGTAAGCCTCCTTCTTCCTCTTTACAAGACATTCAACCTCCCTCGTCAACCAAGGTTCCCTCACACGACCATTTCTTATATTAATAAGGAAAATACATCTTTTGTTTTATTCCCCTTTCCTGTCCTGCTTGCAGCTACTCCAACCAGATGATCTGTCAATGCTATCTACCTGGTTTGTCTTGTGCCATTCTCATACATCCACTGGAACACACCTGCAACCGGTGTGTGACATTTGTCAACCAAATTTGTCTAGGTTGACCCTGCTTTCTGCGACCCTCTCTTTGCTCTCTAGAAGACATCTATGTCGCTTTTCAGCTCTGATCAAATGGCCAAAATACTTACAGTTCCATTTTGGAGTGTAACTTTTTTTTTGAAAACAGGTTTATTGGGGCTCTTGCAATTTAAAGCACCTCTTCATTAGTCTTATAACCCACATATGGATTTTAAGTATATATCTTATGGGAAGAACAATGTATAACTAAGTTTAACAGATTTTGTATCTTACGAAGGGGGGAATAAATGGTAATAATTTCATGTTGAAGTGCTGTAAGTTTCATTTGCAGTCACAGGGGCACAGAGCCCTAGACACAGAGAGGAGTCAGTGTGTACGCTGTGCGTGCGCACATGGGACAAAGCCGGAATGAGTGAGTGCGAACACACACACACACACATACATACACACACACACACACACACACACACACACACACACAAGAATCTTCCATCAGCCAACCACAAAGGAACGTTTGGTAGGACTGGCCAAACCTCAGCAGAAATCGAGTTGGATTTAACTGGGAGGTAGAAGTACTGCATGAAGAAGTGCAAGGAAAGAATGCAGGTGAGGCAAGATACCAAAGGCGGGAGCAGCAAGTTAGTGGAAATCAGCCTTGAGACACAACCAATGTATGTACAGAGAGAATGAGTAGTTCCATTTACAATTTATTTTCACTTTTAAGGTGTTTAGAATTCTTTGGTGACTTCTGTCTTTCCTTGTACAACTCTAAGTAAAAGCAAAATATTGCAGATACTGGGGATCAGAAATAAAAAACAGGAAATGCTACAGAACCTCAGGTCACGCAGCATCTGTGGAGAGAGAAACAAAGTTGATGTTTGTTTCAAAGAAGATCATATTGGACTCAAAATGTTAAATTTGTTTCTCTCTCCACAATTTTGCCAGATCAGCTGAGTTTCTCCAGCACTTTCCTTTTATTTCTGTAAAACAGAGGTGGAACTCAGGAGTGCCAGGGAATGGCAGACAAAGTTCAGGCCTCTCAAGTACAAGTAGTTCAGAGCTTGTTTTGTGTCCTGGATTAGGGCTTCGCTCAGCAATGTAGCTAAAGGTAGCTCAACCTGGGCAGCAAAGTTGAGATTTGCAAGGATGTCCAAGATGCTACAGTCAACTTTCAACATGTTGGTATATCTCTTTGTCACTTCCTTTAAGGAACAGCTTATTACTCATGGTAATTTAGGAAAATAGAAAGATTACAGTTGGATACCTAGACATGAAATCCAAATAATGTCATCTTATTTCAGTCTCCCAGTATTAATGCTCCTAAGTGCTGTGCATCCAAAGAAATTTCAATCATTTTTACCACCTGAAAAATAGTCACTTGGGCAAGGCAGAGAATGACGTCAGGCATGTGGAGATTTCACTCTTATGGAACTGAACTCAGGTCTTGATGTCACAAGGAATTAAGGGCTACGGGGAGAATGTGGGTAAGTGGAGTTGAAATGTCCATCAGCCATGATTGAATGGCGGAGTGGACTCGATGGGCTGAATGGCCTTACTTCCACTCCTACGTCTTATGGTCTTAAGTTGCCATCTTTCGAAGATTGAGGGATAGGGGCGAGGTGTCAAATAAGAGAGGGACGGAGAGAGAGAAAGAAGTACAAGTCAAAATAAGTATTTGCTTGAACTAACTCACAAAATTACATGACAGCACCTTACCTAAATATGTATTCACTATTTGTCATCACATAAGAAAGGATATGGCATGGATTTACAAGGATGGCACCAAAAACGGAGAACTATTGCTATGAGGAAAGATTGGCTAGGTTGAGGTTATCAACTTTGGAGAAGAGAGATCGAGGAAAGATTTAATCGAAGTCCATAAAATTAATAGGCGCCAAGAGAGAGAGATCGGAAGGGCCAATTCCTTAGAAGAAAGGTCAACGAACAGGGGGCATAACGTTAAAGTAATTGCAAGATTGGCAGGGAGCTCCGGAGTATTTGTTTTTCCATCAGACAATGGTGGGGACAAGCACTCATTGTTTTAGGGGTGAGAGAGGCAGAAAGCTACATCTAAACTATTGGATTTGTATTTGTGGCACCCTAACCTACAAAACCATGACCAAGAGCTGGAAAGTAGGAATCGGTTGCATGATTCTTCTTTTGGCTGACAACGATGTGACAAAAGGCCTACGTCTGAGCCATGAATGTTTACATTATTTCTATATTAAATGGTCAGGCCGCAAGCCTTAATTGAGTGAAACAGTTACATTAATCCAAAATACAGTTCCATCAATAACATTGAAACTGGAACACATGCCAGTGCTCTCTGGCAGGATAGAATTTGAGTGACTTTTGTGGCAATTTTTTTTATTGTTGATTGATGAGACTGATCTATTATTGTTTTCAATGTAGTGACAGCACTCAAATTCCAATACCACACCGTTCTAAATGTAATGTTAGAATTTAACAATAGAGAGGTATACATGAACAGTACTATCTGTAAGCAGTTTTAGTACTTAAACAAATCATACCTTGAGGAGATGGCTCCACAAAATCTAACACTGCTACTTTTCTGCCATACTGGGCCGCTGCAGTGAATTAAAGACAAACAGTGATTACACTCCATAACTATTTTACACATCAGCAAGTAAAAACAGGAAATAGCAAAATAATACGATAGTGGTAATGGGAGGTTATGCCACTCTCCATATTTCACTCACACACCAACCTCTCACTTACCCAGGAGATATTGGAGAAACAAATAGCTGAACACTCTCTTGGGGTAATGTGTGGCACAAGAAAAAGCACAAAATGCATTAGAAAGAGGGGGATTTTTGTATCCTGGTATACACTTTTTAAAATAAACCAAATTGTCAAATTAGTCGTGTTTCTTGTTCAACAGGCTGGACCTCAAGAGGCAGTTCATCATTTGAGGTTCCCATTTCCCAGAAATGAAGACCTCCACTTGGTGGTTTAATTAAGAATACTTTTTTTTTATAGATTAGACAATTCATTTATTTGTTACTTCATCAAACTTTGGCTGCAAGACAGGTAACAAGATACAGGTCCGTGACCAGGTGAAACTTGGAAACTCATCACAAAGCAGCTCTGTCCCTTGACCAATCCTGAACACAAATATATACTTTATTCATAGAATGTTTCAAAAGTACATCATAAGTACATCATTACATTCGAATTAAATTTTACATTGTGCAATACAGTTTATTTCAATACAGTATACAGTGCAAGCCATGGCACCTGCATCAACTCTCTGAAACAGTCATCCACTTGCCCCTGCTCTCTCTTCTTTCCCAGATCCAGAGAGCTGTTAGAAACCAGAATGCATAGGGAGTAATGGAACACAATAATAGAGATTCGCTGAAGGAAAAGCTGGGAAAACATGAGGGAGAAAAGTATAAAAGATGATGCTAACAAGGAAATGAAGAATTAGAAGAGGCTTGTGAGAAACATTTTCACCAATTCAGTCCAAATGGAATGAATTGCTTGTTTGAACGCTGGAAATTTTTTGTCAAATATTTATATTTTGTTTTTTCAAAAATATATTCCCTTGCCTCTTAAAAGCAATTATGGATTTTATTTTGTTAATTGTTCCTAATGCAATATTCCATTTCTTAACAATCCTCTTTTCCTACCCTGCTCCTAGATATTTGGATGATCATAAATTAATGCTTGCTATTTATGATGAAAATTATTTTCCTGAATTTCCTTACCAAAATTTCTGCATTTTAAAAATCTCTACCAGATCTCCCTTTAACCTCTAAAGAAAGCTCCAGTATATTTTGATTCCAATCACAACATCTTAGTAGATCACGTCCAATGTCCATACCATTTCTATGGCCTTGATATCATTCTTAAAGTAAGACACCCAAAAATGGATACTTATTATTTTAACCCTGGCGTAACCAGTGGTTTCTACAGGTTGAGTGTCACCTTTAGCTGTTTGTATTTTGTAACCCTTTTTATAAAATCTAAGGATCTTACAAGTTTTATTTTTCAGCTTAATTCATCCTCCCCTCTCATGTTTTTAAAATTCTGCACTGTCAATTACCTGCCTTCAATATTTCTGGACTTTAGTACATGCTTATTAAACATTAAGTAAAACCAGTGCTTGGAGATGAATTAGTTAAGTTTTATTCATGGAATGTGAGCACTGCTGACAAGGTTCAGCATTTATTGCCCATCCAGTGGAACGGTTTGTTCGGATACTCTGGAAATTAGCCATATTGCTATGGCACTGGGGGTCACAAGTAGCTCAGAGCAGACAAGCACAGCTAATATCCTTCCCTAGAGGACAGTGAAGCAAACAGGGTTTTGTAACAATCAATTATCACCATTACTGATGTTAACTTTCTATGCTGGATTTATTTAATTAACAGAATTTAAATTCTTCACCATTAAGCAGTCATTAGTCCTGGTCTATTAATCTTAATTAGATCTATTTACTAATAATACCACTCCTTGTTCTTCCCTTCTATTTATCTCAGCACATGCTACTCAAAATTTGCAAACTTTGAGCATTTTCAAAAGAACAATAATAGCAGCAAAATGAAGCACTTTAACATACTTTACCAAAATATTTGATTTAGTCTGACCATCACAGTGAAACACAGAAAAATATATTCCTTAACTGGAAATAAAATGCTGGAGATCACAGTGGGTCAGACAGTATCTATGGAGAGAAAGTACGCTAATGTTTTGAGTTTAGACGACTCTCATAATGTTGTCACGTCTCAAATCCCAAAACAAATCACAGGAAGTTGTGTTCTGAATAGCAGGCACACTTCCTGAAGCAAATTTAACCACTCATCGAGCTGCTCGCACAGTGATGATGAGCAATTGAAAAGCAATCAATTAATTTGGTTTGGTCAAAATGGTGAGATAGTTAGCGTGCAGGGGGTGGTATCTGCAATAGTAGACAAGAGTATTTGGGTCAAAATCCTGGAACTCCCTCCCTAACAGCACTGTGGGTGTACCTACCTATGACTGCAGCAGATCAAGAAGTTGGTAGGTAATTATAAATGGGCAATAAGTGTTGGCCTAGTCAGCACTGGCCATATCCAACAAATGAATTAAAAGTGATATTCTCCTATATTTACCCAAAAAAAGGCAGCTAAAGCACGTGTTTAAAGTTCCTTCTCAAGGATGGTGGGTAAAGGGAGCCTCTCATTCTTACAAATAAATTGCTTGCCTGCTGGAATTTATCAAACCTGTTCACCGAATAAATTTTAAAACAAAAGGTAATTTATAGGGAAAGTTAGCATCAAAAGATATAGAGAAACCAAAAAAACGGAATCTGGTAAGAAACAAGTAAGTAGACACTTAGCTTATTAAAACATAAATATGAGTAGTTTATACTAAAGTCCCTATGTGTTAACAGGTTTAAGAGTTTGCTTATACAGCACTCATCATAATTATGACCAGAACTTTAACCGACTACAGAAACCTTTGTACTTAACAACATAGCTCCATCAAGGGGTGTATTCAGGCACTTTAAAGAGCATAGGGAACAGTCAGAGAAATAAGACAAAAGGGAAAGTATACAGCACTCTGGAAGTGTTTCTATGTTACACTTTAGAAACAATAAGTAGAGTTTTCAAGTGGGGAGTTCTTCCAAATATTACCATTAATGCATTTCCTATGTGGTGATTATATTCAAATTGAAGTTACTATGCCACCAGGATAAACCAGGGCATATTTAACTATAATCAAAACTGTGAATAAAATAAAGAAAAACACAGCATTTGCCCAGGTCTTATTGCCACTGCATGTGAAGAAGATAAGTTTCTGGCCAATAGTGATCACCATGCAACAGATACATAAGGGATTTGGAAGTGATAATATCATTGAATGTCAGATTAGATTGACGAGATTCACCGCTGGTGACAGTCACTGTCTAACAGTTGTGTGGCACAAATGTTATTGGCCACACAACACCAAAGACAAACGATATGAAGACTGTGCAATCATCAGCAAACAACCCCACTTTTGATCTTATTGACAGAGGCTGAAGGTGATTGGGCCTCGTATACTATCCTGAGGAACTCATATACAAGTCTTGGAACTGAGATGATTAGCATCTAACAACCGCAACATTTTTATTTTGTAACTTGTTCATGGGTGTAGGCATCACTGGTTAGATTACTATTTAATGCCAATCCTGAATTACTGTGGAGGTTGTGGTAGTGAGCTGCCTTCCTGAACCACTGCAATCCTTCGGGTATAATGACATCATTAGTGCTATTTGGAAAGGACTTTGGGGATTCTTACTCAGCAACGGAGAAAAGTTTCCAAGTCAGAACGGCAATTAGCTTGGACGGGAACCTGTAGATATTGGTATTGTAATGTATTTGCTGCCCTGATCCTTCCACATGGTAGATGTTGCAGGTTTGGAATGAGCTATCAGAAAAGTCTTGCGTGAGCTACTATAGTCAATCCTGCAGACAGTACATGCTGCTGCCACCGTATGTCACTAGTTAAGGAAGTGAATGTTTAAGGTGGTGAATGGGGTTCCAATCAATTGGGCTGTTTTGTCCTGGATGGTGTCAAGTTTCTTAAATGTTGTTGGAGCTGCATTCACCCTGGCAAGTGAGGAGTACTCCATCACACCCCTGATTTATACTTTGTCGATGTTGGACAGGTTTTATAAAGACAGGACACTGGTTACTCACCACAGAACGCCCAGCCTCTGAACTGCTCTTATTGCACTAGTAGTTATATGGCTGGTCCAGTTCAGTTTCTGGTTAACAGCACAGTCCAAGGGTTGATAGTAGGAGATTCAGCGATGGTAATACCATTAAACTTCAAGGGGCTATGGCTAGATTCATGCTTGTTAGAGATAGTCATTGGCTGGTACTTGAGGGGGTGTGAATGTTACTTGTTGCTTATCAGCCAAATCCAAAAGTTGTCCAGGTCTCATTACATAGGGATGCAGAATAATTTCTGACATCATGAGGGAGGGAGAGTCATTGGTGAAGCAGCTGAAGATGTTCAGGGCCAGGACTAAACCCTAAGGATACCTGCATTGATAATTTTGGACTGAGATTACTGCCCTCTGGTAACTCTAACCATAGAAATCCACCTGATTTGTAAGGATTTGAAATTTTGCCATGAGGTGGCACAGTGGTTAGCACTGCTGCCTCACAGCACCAGGGTCCCAGGTTCGATGCCAGCCTCAGGAGACCGTCTGTGCGGAGTTTGCACATTCTCCCTGTGTCTACATGGGTTTCCTTCGGGTGCTCCGGTTTCCTCCCACAGTCCAAAGATGTGCAAGCCAGATGAATTAGCCATGCTAAATTGCCCATAATATTAGGTGCATTAGTCAGAAGGAATGGGTCTGGCTGGTTACTCTTCAGAGGGTTGGTGTGGACTTGTTGAGCTAAATGGCCTGTTTCCACACTGCAGGGAATCTAATCTAACCACAACTCCTTGATGCCAAACTACAACAAATGATCAAAAGGCCAAGAATGCTTGAGCTTTGACTTTCGCACTCATGGTGAGATTTGCAATTTTTCAATGTTGGGATGATCATGGGGTGTCCTTTTCCTTTACACTGCTCAATTTTCCAACACCATTCACAACTACATGGTAGATTGCAGAGCTTTGATCACATTCCTTGGTTGTAAGATTGCTTCATTCTGTCTACAGAATACTATTTCGCAGCATATAGTTAGGTCATAGCTTTACTGATTTTAACACCTCAAAGTTTAGGAGGTGCCTATTCCTGCTCTGGGCAGACTCTCATGTACTTCTCTTTGAATCAAGGTTGGACCCCTGAATAGTAATGGCAGATTGAGAGATGTGTCAGGATGTGGTTAAGACGACATTTCACACGTTTGCCTTTATTGCTCAGACCTTTGAGTATACCGGTTAGGATGTCATGTTTTAGGTTGTACAGGTGGGGCTTCGTCTGGAGTATCATGTGCAGTTCTTGTCGGCCTGCTTTCAGAAAGATACTATTAAATTGGAGAGGGTTCAAAAAAGATTCATCAGGATAATGCCGGAAATGGAGAGTTAGAGATATAAAAATAGGCTGGAACTTTTTTCACTGGAGCATAGATTGAGGGGTGACATTGTTGAGGTTGAGAAAATCATAAAGGTAAATAAAAAGTGAATAGGAAGGGTATTTTCCTTTGGGTGGGATAGTTCAAGTCTAGGGGACATATTTTTAAGCAGAGAGGAGGAAGTTTTAAGTCATAGATTTATAAAGCACAGAAATAGATCCTTTGGTCTAACTCATCCATGCCAACCAGATATCCTAAATAACTCCCATCCCATTTGCCAAACTTTGGCCCATATCCCTCTAAACCTTTCCCTTTCACATATCCATCTAGATGCCTTTTGCATATTATAGCCTCCACCACTTCCTCTGGCAGCTCATTCCATGCACACACCACCCTCTGCATGATAAAGTTGCTCCTCAAGTCCCTTTTAAATCTTTGCCCTCTCACCTTAAACCTATGCCATCTAGTTTTGGACTCTCCCACCCTGTGGAAAAGATCTTGGCTGTTCATCCTATCCATGCCCCTCATGGTTTTATAAACCTCTAAGGTCATCCCTCAGCCTCTGCCACTTCAGCAAAAATAGCCCCAAGCATATTCAGCCTCTCCCTACTGCTCAAACAGTCCAACTCTAGCAACATCCTTTGAAAGCATCAGAGGAACAGGAGAATCGACGTTTCAGGCATAAGCCTTTCATCAGGAATTTCTGCAGTCTTCATTTTGTCCTTTTCTGAACCCTTTCAAGTTTCACAACATCCTTCCTATAGCAGGGAGACCAGAACTGCACGTAGTATTCCAGTACTGGCTTAACCAATGTCCCATGCAACATGATCTCCCAATTCCTATACTCAATGCACTGACCAATAAATGCAAGCAAATCAAATTCCTTCTTCACTATCCTATCTAACTGCAACTCTACTTTCAAGGAACTATGAACATGTAGATTGTTTTTTTTTAAGATTCCCGACAGTGTGGAAACAGGCCCTTCAGCCCAACCAGTCCACACCGACCCTCCGAAGAGTAACTCACCCAGACCCATTTCCCTCTGACTAATGCACCTAATAGTATGGGTAATTTACCATGGCCAAGTCACCTGACCTACTCCAAGGTCTCTTTGTTCAGCAACAGTCCCCAGGATCTTATCATTAAGTGCATAAGTCCTGACCTGATTTGCCTTTCCAAAATGTAGCATCTCGCATTTATCTAAATTAAACTCCATCTGCTATTTCACAGCCCATTGGCCCATCTGATCAAAGTCCCATTGTACTCCAAGGTAACCTCCTTTTCTGTCCACTAAACCTCCAATTTTGGTGTTAACTGCAAACTTACTAACCATACCTCCTATGTAAACATCCAAATTATTTATAAAAATGACAAAAAGCAGTGGACTCAGCACCAATCCTTGTTGCACACCGCTAGTCACAGGCCACCAGTCTGAAAAGCAACCTGCTACCACCACCCTCTGTCTTCTACCTTCAAGCCAGTTCCATATCCAAATGGTAAGTTGTTGGAATCCACGAGATTTAACCAACCTATCATGAAGAACCTTGCTGAACCCCTTACTGAAGTCTATATGGATCATATCCACCACCTGCCCTCAATCCTCACCGTTACTTTTCAAAAAATCTCAACCAAGTTAGTGAGCAACTTTTTTTTCTTAAACAAGAGAGTGACTTGTGTAAGGTATAGGGTTAAAATTGTGCAGAATAAGGGAACAGGTGTTGCTTCTGCAAAAGCTTACATTATAAAATTAGGCTGCGCATGCAAATACTAAACAGTGAGAAGCGAAAACAGATAGAATTATCTATGACTAATAAGGCAGAGCAATCGTGGAGCGGGATGTACCAGGCATAGGAAAACAGAAGAAGCGAAAACAGGTAGAATTATCTATGACTAATAGGGCAGGGCGACCGTGTAGCGGGATGTACCAGTAATAGGAGAATAGTTTGCCAGTCTCAGGAGGGATGTGGCCAACGGATGGAATTTAGTTTGGCAGGATGATCGCACGAAGACAGCAAACTATGCCAGGATAGTCACATATAAGGAACGAGATAAATAAGAGTAAGGGGCGACAGGCTTAGAGTAATGGGAGAAGTAAGCAGAGGCGGATAGAAGCTAGACAAAGGTGGAGTGAAGCTAGAGCTTGTGATAGGCTACGCGCTACAGTAAAAGTAACCAATGGGGTGAAAGGGGAGGACTGAGAGATGCAGCTGAACAGCATAAATCAGAATGCCTACGCGTTAGGCACCCGATCTTGCAAGTATGTATGAATAAAATTTGCTGCTTCAGAATTTGACTCGGACTGAAATTTATTAATACGCGAGTTTTGTTTCTCACATTTGTATATGGAAATAATTGCTGGAGGAAGAGGCTGAACAGGCTGGGGCTGTTATCTCTGGAGCATTAGAGGCTGAGGGGTGACCTTATAGAGGTTTACAAAATTATGAGGGGCATGGATAGGATAAATAGACAAAGTCTTTTCCCTGGGATCGGGGAGTCCAGACCTAGAGGGCATAGGTTTAGGGTGAGAGGGGAATGATATACAAAGAGACCTAAGGGGCAACTTTTTAATGCAGAGAGTGGTAAGTGTATGGAATGAGCTGCCAGAGGAAGTGGTGGAGGCTGCAACATTTAAAAAGCATTTGGATGGATATATGAATAGGAAGGGTTTGGAGGGATATGGTCCGGGTGCTGGCAGGTGGGACTAGATTGGGTTGGGATATCTGGTTGGCATGGACGGATTGGACTGAAGGGTCTGTTTCCATGCTGTACATCTCTATGAATAGATGGATGCAGGTAGAGTTACAACGAATAGAACAGGTTTGAAGGGATATGGGCCAAGTGAGACTAGTTTAGTTTGAGAACATGGTCAGTGTGGTCTAGTTTGACCACAGTGTTTGTTTTCATGCTGTATAACTCTATATCCTCAGTTTTAAGCATTGTAATTAATGTAATACCTTCTTTAGAACAGGCAAGACCACCAGAACCACCTCCAATCACCAACAAATCATACTCATATTTCCCTGAAAATTAAAGAAAAAGCCACAGTTAACTAGAGCAATAGCTTAGAAACAGGTCACTTAGGATGGGACTGGAGGACAGCGGGGGGGGGGAGAGGGGGGTGTCTTCATACTCCCTCTTCCCGCCCTTATCCCCCTCCCCAGCGGGTTTCCCACCTGAAAGAGCCCGGACTCCGTGGCCCCGCCCCCGCCACCTGAAACGGCTCCACAGTCTCAGCGCCGCCATCTTGTCCGGCCCGAGGACCCCGGGCCGCCTGCCCTTCTCACTGCCTGAGGAGATTTCTCACTTCAATTCCAAATCAAGTTTTTTTTAGTATTTTAGAATTTTTTTAGTATGCGGGGGGGTGAGAATATTCCAAATGTAGTTTGGCTAGTTGCAGCTGTTTTTCAACATTGCCAGCTGTGACTCAGTAGAAGCAAGAGGTTGTGTGTTCAAAGAGCACAAAAATCTGAGCTGACACTCTGTATTAAGAGACCAGCAGTGTAAGGAGATTGTAACTTTCACATGAGATATTCATATTCATGTGCACCAAGACCTGGACAATATTCAGGTTTGACTTAATGGATGGCAGGAAACATTTATACCACTCAAGTGCAACACCATCTCCAGCAAGAGGGAATCTAAGAGGAATTCGGTAGCCTCGTATCTCACCTGTTGACTTCCAGATAATGGCCAACATCTTGAAGACATAGGATTAAATATTCTCAACAACACTCAAGAAGCTCAACACCATCAAAGCTACATCAGTCTATTTGATTGGCACCCCATCCAGCATGTTCAACATTCATTTCCTTCTCCACTGACACACAGTTTTAATGCATACAAAATACATAGCAGTTATTTACCAAGCTCTTTTAACAGCTACCATGCAAACCCAAGAAGACTATCACCCAGAGGGAGAAGGGCACCAAACAAATAGGAACACTGTCCCCTACAGGCTTGACACACAAGATCTTAACCTGGAATTATATTGGTGTTCCTTCACTGTTGCTGTATTAAAGACCTGGAATTTCATCCTTAACAGCACTTGTGTGTGAATCTATACAACATAGATTACAGCAGTTTAAGCTGGCAGCATGCCAACTTATCAAAGAAAATGAAGAATTAACAATAAATGACCAATTAGAAATGGGCAATCTGTGAAGCAAATTGAATTGGTGCCTTTTATTTCATAGGGAATGGAGTCTTTAAATAGGGACATGTTGCTAAAACTAGCCAATCATTTGGAATACTGTGAAAGCTTTCGTCATATCTAAGGAACGGTATACTAGCATTGGAGAACATCCAGAAAAGGCTTACTAGGGTGATACTGTGCACTGAAGGATTTTCTTATGAGGAAAGGTTAAGTAGGTTGGGCCTGTACTCTTCGGAATTTAGTGGAATGAGAGGTGACCTTATTGAAACACAAGAGTTTTAGTTGCCTTGATAGGGTAGATGCTGAGAGGTTGTTTCCCTTTGTGGGATAGCCTTGGACTGGAGCACATAATCTCAATAAAGGGGTCACCCATTTAAGACAGAGATAAGGAAAAATTTCTTCTCAAAGAGGATAGTAAATCTGTGGAATTCTTTATCACTGAAGGCTGCTGAGGCTGGATATTTAAGTATATTCAATCACTAAGGTTATGGGGATTACGCAGAAAAATGAAGTTGTCAGATTAGTCATGATCTTATTGAATGGTGGAGCAAATTTGATTGGCCAAATGGCCTGTGACTTATGGTGTTAAACTGAGGCCCAATTTGCCCTCTCAAAAGAGCAGGGAAGGTATCCCCAGTATCCTGATCTGTGGTTATCCCTCAATCAATATTCCAAAATAGATTGTTGTTTATAGGAGATTGCTTTGTGCAAATAGAACATAGAACATAGAACAATACAGCACAGAACAGGCCTTCGGCCCATGATGTTGTGCCGAACATTTGTCCTAGCTTAAGCACCCATCCATGTACCTACCCAATTGCCGCTCAAAGGTCGCCAATGATTCTGACCCTGCCACTCCCACAGGCAGCGCATTCCATGCCCCCACCACTCTCTGGGTAAAGAACCTACCCCTGACATCCCCCCTATACCTTCCACCCTTCACCTTAAATTTATGTCCCCTTGTAACACTCTGTTGTACCCGGGGAAAAAGTTTCTGACTGTCTACTCTATCTATTCCTCTGATCATCTTATAAATCTCTATCAAGTCACCCCTCATCCTTCGCTGTTCCAATGAGAAAAGGCCTAGCACTCTCAACCTATCCTCGTACGACTTCCTCTCCATTCCAGGCAACATCCTGGTAAATCTTCTCTGCACCCTCTCCAAAGCTTCCACATCTTTCCTAAAGTGAGGCGACCAGAACTGCACACAGTACTCCAAATGTGGCCTAACCAAGGTCCTGTACAGCTGCAACATCACTTCACGACTCTTGAATTCAATCCCTCTGCTAATGAACGCTAATACACCATAGGTCTTCTTACAAGCTCTATCCACCTGAGTGGCAACTTTCAAAGATCTATGAACATAGACCCCAAGATCCCTCTGCTCCTCCACCTTACTAAGAACCCTACCGTTAACCCTGTATTCCGTATCAGCTGCCTTAACTTTTATATTATTAACAGTCACTTCATTGGCTGTAATGTGCTTTGGAAAATCCTGTAGTCATGGATGTTAAACCAAAAGTGTAAGACTTTGTTCCCACTTTCTTTGTAATCTTTCATTTGTTAGTTATAAAAATGTCTGAGATTAGTTAACAAAGAATTCTTTTCCAAATGATTGTGGGAAGGCCGGGGAATGGACAATTGTAGGGTCACTGGGGACACATGCTCCAAGCTATGATGCCACACAGTGAAACCTCATAGAAACCACCACCCCCCACCCCCGACCAGAATTGGAAAGCTAATGACAGGATACGTTGCTCCACATCAGTTGAGGAGGAATGCAAATGGTACAAGGATGGAGAAAGGGGGGTGAATTGGAGTGGGTGATCAACTGGAAAAAAAGAAAGAAAGAAATGAACCTGCAACAACTAAAGGAAATATTCTCCATAGTTTTAAATTGTTGACATTCTATTGTTTATAGAAGTTGGGAAGTTATGTTGTGGTTATACAGGATGTTCGAGAGGGCTACAATTGGAGTATTAGAATGTAGAACATTACAGCGCAGTACAAGCCCTTCAGCCCTTGATATTGCGCCGACCTGTGAAACCAATATGAAGCCCATCTAACCTACACAATTCCATTTTCATCCATATGACTATCCAATGACCATTTAAATGCCCTTAAGGTGGCGAGTCTACTACTGTTGCCGGCAGTACATTCCAGGCCCCCTACTACTCCCTGAGTAAAGAAACTACCCCTGACATCTGTCCTATATCTATTACCCCTCAATTTAAACTATGCCCCCTCCTGCTAGCCATCACCATCCGATGAAAAAGGCTCTCACTATCCACCCTATCTAACCCTCTGATTATCTTCTATCTCAATCTTTTTCTCTCCAACAGAAACAGCCTCAAGTCCCTCAGCCTTTCCTCGTAAGACCTACCTCCATTCGAGGCAACATCCTAGTAAATCTCCTCTGAACCCTTTCCAAAGTTTCCACATCTTTCCTATAATGCGGTGACCAGAACTGTATGCAATACTCCAAGTGCAGCATAACTACATGGTTCCAAAACTCAATCCCTCTACTAATAAACGCTAACACAACGTATGCCTTCTTAACAACCTGATCAACTTGGGTGGCAACTTTCTATGTACATGGACACCAAGATCGGTCTACTCATCTACACTATCAAGAATCTTACCATTGTGATGGCATAGTAGCTCAGTGGTTAGCACTGTTGCCTCACAGTGCCAGGAACCTGGGTTCGATCCCAGCCTTGGGTGACTGTCTATGTGGAGTTTGTGCATTCTCCCTGTGTCTGTGTGGTCTTCCCCTGGGTGCTCTGGTTTTCTCCCACAGTCCAAAGATGTGCAAGTCAGGTGAATTGGCCATACTAAATTGCCCATAGTGTTCAGGGGTGTGTAGGTTAGGTGAATTAGTCAGGGATAAATGTAAAGTAATGGGTTTGTGTGTGATGCTATTTGGAGGGTTGATGTGGACTTGTTGGGCTGAAGGGCCTGTTTACACACTGTAGGAATTCTATTTCTAACTAGCCCAGTACTCTGCACTCCTTTTGCTCCTTCCAAAGTGAATCATCTCACACTTTTTGGCATTAAGCTCCATTTGCCACCTCTCAGCCCAGCTCTGCAGCTTATCTATGTCCCTCTGTAACCTGCAACTAACGTCTGCACTATCCACAACTCTACCAACCGTGCTGTCATCCATAAATATTTTAAAGGCATTTGGACAAATACATGGAGAGGAAAGCATTAGAAGGATATGGGCCAAGCGCAGGGAAATGGGGTTAACGTGGGTGGACATTTTGTCCAGCATGGATGTGTTTGGGTCAAAGGGCCTGTCTCTGTGCTGTAGGACTCTGACTCTATAACACTATTTGGTCGCTATTCATAATCTTTAGAGGAATATGGTTTTTATGTCTGGATTTAAATTTCTACGGTGAGTTTAATTGGTAGTGTCATAGAGTCATAGAGATGTATAGCATGGAAACAGACCCTTCGGTCCAACCTGTCCATGCCAACCAGATATCCCAACCCAATCTAGTCCCACCTGCCAGCACCCGGCCCATATCCCTCCAAACCCTTCCTATTCATATACCCATCTAAATGTCTCTTAAATGTTGCAATTGTACCAGCTTCCACCACATCCTCTGGCAACTCATTCCATACACGTACCACCCTCTGCATGAAAAAGTTGCCCCTTAGGTCTCTTTTATATCTTTCCCCTCTCACCCTAAACCTATCCCCTCTAGTTCTGGACTCCCCGATCCCAGGGAAAAGACTTTGTCTATTTATCCTATCCATGCCCCTCATGATTTTGTAAACCTCTATAAGGTCACCCCTCAGCCTCCGATGCTCCAGGGAAAACAGCCCCAGCCTGTTCAGCCTCTCCCTGTAGCTCAGATCCTCCAACCCTGGCAACATCCTTGTAAATCTTTTCTGAACCCTTTCAAGTTTCACAACATCTTTCCGATAGGAAGGAGACCAGAATTGCACGCAATATTCCAACAGTGGCCTGACCAATGTCCTGTACAGCCGCAACATGACCTCCCTACTCCTGTACTCAATACTCTGAACAATAAAGGAAAGCATACCAAACGCTGCCTTCACTATCCTATCTACCTGCGACTCCACTTTCAAGGAATTATGAACCTGCACTCCAAGGTATCTTTGTTCAGCAACTCTCCCTAGGACCTTACCATTAAGTATATAAGTCCTGCTAAGGTTTGCTTTCCCAAAATGCAGCACCTCACATTTATCTGAATTAAACTCCATCTGCCACTTCTCAGCCCATTGGCCCATTTGGTCCAGATTCTGTTGTAATCTGAGGTAACCCTCTTCGCGGTCCACTACACCTCCAATTTTGGTGTCATCTGCAAACTTACTAACTGTACCTCTTATGCTCGCATCCAAATCATTTATGTAAATGACAAAGAGTAGAGGACCCAGCATTGATACTTGTGGCACTCCACTGGTCACAGGTCTCCAGTTTGAAAAACAACCCTCCACCACCACCCTCTGTCTTCTACCTTTGAGCCAGTTCTGTATCCAAATGGCGAGTTCTCCCTGTATTCCATGAGATCTAACCTTGCTAATCAGTCTCCCATGGGGAACCTTGTCGAACGCCTTATTGAAGTCCATATAGATCACATCGACTGCTCTGTCCTCATCAATCTTCTTCAAAAAACTCAATCAAATTTGTGAGACATGATTTTCCATGCACAAAGCCATGTTGACTATCCCCAATCAGTTTTTGCCTTTCCAAATACATGTACATCCTGTCCCTCAGGATTCCCTCCAACAACTTGCCCACCACAGAGGTCAGGCTCACCGATCTATAGTTCCCTGGCTTGTCTTTACCACCCTTCTTAAACAGTGGCACCACGTTTGCCAACCTCCAGTCTTCTAGCACCTCACCTGTGACTATCGATGATACAAATATCTCAGCAAGAGGCCCAGCAATCACTTCTCTAGCTTCCCACAGAGTTCTCGGGTACACCTGATCAGGTCCTGGGAACTTACCCACTTTTAACCATTTCAAGACATCCAGCACTTCCTCCTCTGTAATCTGGACATTTTGCAAGGTGTCACCATCTATTTCCCGACAGTCGATATCTTCCATATTCTTTTCTACAGTAAATACTGATGCAAAATATTCATTTAGTATCTCCCCCATTTTCTGTGGCTCCACACAAAGGCTGCTTTGCTGATCTTTGAGGGGCCCTATTCTCTCCCTAATTAACCTTTTGTCCTTAACATATTTGTAAAAACCCTTTGGATTCTCCTTAATTCTATTTGCCAAAGCTATCTCATGTCCCCGTTTTGCCCTCCTGATTTCCCTCTTAAGTATACTCCTACTTTCTTTATACTCTTCTAAGGATTCACTCGATCTATCCTGTCTATACCTGACATATGCTTCCTTCTTTTTCTTAACCAAGCCCTCAATTTCTTTAGTCATCCAGCATTCCCTATACCTCCCAGCATTCCCTTTCACCCTGACAGGAATATACTTTCTCTGGATTCTTGTTATCTCATTTCTGAAGGCTTCCCATTTTCCAGCCGTCCCTTTACCTGTGAACACCTGCCTCCAATCAGCTTTCAAAAGTTCTTGCCTAATACCGTCAAAATTGGCCTTTCTCCAATTTAGAACTTCAACTTTTAGATCTGGTCTATCCTTTTCCATCACTATTTTAAAACGAATAGAATTATGGTCGCTGGCCCCAAAGTACTCCCCCACTGACACCTCAGTCACCTGCCCAGCCTTATTTCAATACACAATAGACAATAGACAATAGGTGCAGGAGTAGGCCATTCTGCCCTTCGAGCCTGCACCACCATTCAATATGATCATGGCTGATCATCCTTAATTAGTATCCTGTTCCTGCGTTATCTCCATAACCCTTGATTTCACTATCATTGAGAGCTCTATCCAACTCTTTCTTAAATGAATCCAGAGACTGGGCCTCCACTGCCCTCTGAGGCAGAGCATTCCACACAGCCACCACTCTCTGGGTGAAGAAATTTCTCATCATCTCTGTCCTAAATGGTCTACCCCGTATTTTTAAGCTGTGTCCTCTGGTTCGGCACTCACCCATCAGCGGAAACATGTTTCCTGCCTCCAGAGTGTCCAATCCTTTAATAATCTTATATGTCTCAATCAGATCCCCTCTCAGTCTTCTAACTCAAGGGTATACAAGCCCAGTCGCTCCAGTCTTTCAGCATAAGGTAGTCCCGCCATTCCAGGAATTGACCTCGTAAACCTACGCTGCACTCCCTCAATAGCCAGAATGTTTTCCCTCAAATTTGGAGACCAGAACTGCACACAGTACTCCAGGTGTGGTCTCACCAGGGCCCTGTACAGCTGCAGAAGAACCTCTTTGCTTCTATACTCAATCTCTCTTGTTATGAAGGCCAGCATGCTATTAGCCTTCTTCACTACCTGCTGTACCTTACCTTCATTGACTGGTATACAAGAACACCCAGATCTCTTTGTACTGCCCCTTTACCTAAATTGATTCCATTTAGGTAGTAGTCTGCCTTCCTGTTCTTGCCACCAAAGTGGATAACCATACATTTATCCACATTAAACTGCATCTGCCATGCATCTGCCCACTCACTTAACTTGTCCAGGTCACCCTGTAATCTCCTAACATCCTCATCACATTTCACCCTGCCACCCAGCTTAGTATCATCAGCAAATTTGCTAATGTTATTGCTGATACCATCTTCTATATCATTAACATATATTGTAAAAAGCTGCAGTCCCAGCACTGGTCCCTGCGGTACCCCACTGGTCACTGCCTGCCATTCCGAAATGGAGCCATTTATCACTACTCTTTGTTTCCTATCAGCCAACCAACTTTCAACCCAAGTTAGTTTGCCCCCAATACCATGCGCCCTAATTTTGCTCACTAACCTCTGATGTGGGACTTTATCAAAACCTTTCTGAAAGTCCAGGTACACTACATCTACTGGATCTCCCTCATCCATCTTCAGAGTTACATCCTCAAAAAATTCCAGAAGATTAGTCAAGCATGATTTCCCCTTCATAAATCCATGCTGTCTCTGGCCTAACCTGTTACTACTATCCAGATGTGTCGTAATTTCATCCTTTATAATAGACTCTAGCATCTTTCCTACCACTGAGGTCAGACTAACTGGTCTATAATTTCCTGCTTTCTGTCTCCCACCTTTCCTAAAAAGTGGTACAACATTAGCCACCCTCCAATCCGCAAGAACTGATCCTGAATCTATTGAACTCCGGAAAATAATCACCAACGCATCCACGATTTCTCGAGCCACCTCCTTCAGTACCCTGGGATATAGACCATCAGGCCCGGGGGACTTATCAACCTTCAGACCTAACAGTCTCTCCAACACCAATTCCTGGCAAATATAAATTCACTTAAGTTCAGGTCCTTCAGCCACTGTTACCTCAGGGAGATTGCTTGTGTCTTCCCCAGTGAACACAGATCTGAAGTACCAATTCAATTCTTCTGCCATTTCTTTGTTCCCTGTAATATATTCCCCTGTTTCTGTCTTCAAGGGCCCAATTTTAGGCTTAACCATTTTTTTGCCTTTCACATACCTAATAAAGTTTTTACTATCCTCCTTTATATTTTTGGCCAGTTTACCTTCGTACATCATTTTTTCTCTGCGTATTTCCTTCTTAGTAATCCTCTGTTGTTCTTTAAAAGCTTCCCAGTCCTCCGTTTTCCCACTTATCTTTGCTATGTTATACTTTTTCTCTTTTAACTTTATATGTTTCTTAACTTCCCTCGTCAGCCACGGCCACCCATGCCTCCTCCTGGGATCTTTCTTCCTTTTTGGAATGAACTGATCCTGCATCTTCTGCATTATACACAGAAATAGCTGCCATTGTTCCTCCACTGTCATCCCTGCTAAGGTATTGCACCATTGAACTTTGGCCAGCTCCTCCCTCATAGCTCCATAGTTCCCTTTATTCAACAGAAATATTGTCACTTCCGATTGTACCCTCTCCCTCTCAAATTGCAGATTGAAGCTTTTTGCATTATGGTCACTATTTCCTAATGGCTCCTTCACTTCGAGGTCCCTGATCAATTCTGGTTCGTTGCACAATACCAGATCCAGAATTGCCTTCTCCCTGGTGGGCTCCAGCACCAGCTGTTCAAAGAATTCATCTCGGAGGCACTCCACAAAGTCTCTTTCTTGAGGTCCAATACCATCCTGATTCTCCCAGTCTACCTGCATGTTGAAATCCCCCATAACAACTGTAGTAACATCTTTGTGACAGGCCAATTTCAGCTCCTGATTCAACTTACATCCGACATCCAGACTACAGTTTGGAGGCCTGTAGATAACTCCCAAGAGGGTCTTTTTACCCTTAGAATTTCTCAGCTCTATCCACACTGACTCGACACCCCCTGATTCTAGGTTCCCCCCGCACAAGGGACTGAATATCATCCCTTACCAACATGGCCACCCCACCCCCTCTGCCCATCAGTCTGTCCTTACGATAGCGCATGTAGCCTTGAATATTCATTTCCCAGGCCCTGTCCACTTGAAGCCACGTCTCAGATATCCCCACAATATCGTTTCTGCCAATTTCCAAAAGAGCCTCAAGCTCATCCATCTTATTTCTAATGCTTCGTGCATTCATGTATAGTATTTTTAATTTGTTACTGCCCTCCCCCTTCCCATCAACTCCTATTTCGCTCAACTTTACAGCATGATCCCTTTTTGAGTTTTCTGCCTCATTGATACAGTTGTCTTTCTTGACTTCCCTTGTTCTAACTTTCCCTTCAATTTCCTTCTTAAACATCCAGTTTGTCCCCTTCCCCCCGCTACTTAGTTGAAACGTAGCTGTGCTGCAGTAGCAAACCTGCCTGCCAGAATGCTGGTCCCTAACCTATTAAGGTCCAAACCATCTCTCTTGTATAATTTATGTTTACCACAAAACATACCCCAGTGATCCAAGAATTTAAATCCTTGCTTCCTGCACCAGTTCCCCAGCCACACATTCAAGTCAATTATCTCCTTGTTTCTGGCCTCACCAGCTCGAGGAACTGGAAGCAAACCGGACATAACCACCCTGGACGTCCTGCTTTTCAGCCTTCTTCCTAGTTCTCCGAAGTCCCACTGTAGTATGTTCCTCCTCTTCTTCCCAACATCATTTGTGCCGACATGTACCACCACCTCTGGCCCTTCACCTTCGTTCTTGAGGATTTCCTGCACTCTGTCTGTGATGTCTTTAACCCTAGCACCAGGAAGGCAACACACCATCCTTAAGTCCCACCTGCTGCCACAAAAACCCCGGTCAGTTCCTCTCACTATGGAGTCCCCTATTACCATGGCTCTGTGCGATGTCCGACTTTTCCGCTCTGCCTCCACGCCAACATTTGATTGACAGACCTGGCCGCCTCGCGGACTGGCAGTGTCAACGTCTCTACTGTTTCCAAAAGATTCAACTTGTTCCTGACAGGTACTTCCCCCGGGGTCTCTTGCACCTGTCTCCTCTCTGCCTTCCTCATCGTCCGCTCTCTTCTGCTCTTTTCTGGTTGGTGTAATAACCTCGCTGAAGGTCTTGTACAGAAAGATCTTGTTCTGTCGGATGAGCCTAAGGTCCTCGAATTCTTTCATCAGTGCTGCAATATGCTCTGTCAGTAGCTGAACGTGCACACACTTTCCACACTTATACGAGCCAGACACACCAGAGTCGTTGACCTCCCACATCAAGCATGTAGCACACTGAACCAGCTTGACAGTCATGTCTTCACCCTCTGCAACTGTGGCGTAATCATTTCACTCAACCTCCTTGTCAAAGACTCCTGAGCTAAAGCCTCACTCTTCAATCCACAGGAACTTCCTTGGACTCTCTTTTTGGGGCAAGTCTGTGGACTTTTAATTTAGGTTAGAGGAGGAGGCCCTACTTTGTAGGACCTGGGGTCTAGAACACACCCACTCAAATAACAATCACTTACCTTCCTGACTGGCTTTGCGCTCCGACTTCACTTCCGCCCAGCGCCCGCCGCTCTCTGCTGCAACTTGTTTTAGGAAGCAATAGGATTAGGATTAACTCAATAAATTGTGACGCAATAAATTAACTCAATAAATTCCCAAGAGTAGATCAAGTTTTGCACCTTCTCTAGTAGGTACATCCACATACTGAATCAGAAAATTGTCTTGTACACACTTAAGAAATTCCTCTCCATCTAAACCTTTAACACTATGGCAGACCCAGGTGAATGGGCAATTTCAGTAAATTCATGAAAATTGCAGTGGTCTTGATGCCATTTTCATGGGAATAAACAGCAGAACAGAGTAGATCATTGAATGATTTATGATGAGTCACAATTTATTGAGTTAATCCTATTGCTTCCTAAGACAAGTTGCAGGACAAACTGTGTTCATCATTCCTGTGTTTACATTTTCAGCAAATTCTGGGCCATTGCGAAAGGTCAGATTTCTAAGGTAAAAGACAAAAGACCTGGAAATTAGAAATAAAAACAGAAATTGCTGGAAAAACTCAGCAGTAATGATCTCCTACAACCTCTTCCAGCAGGCAGAAGGTACAGAAGCTTTAATACATGCACCAGCAGGTTCAGAAAGAGCTGTTATTAGACTAATGAATAGACTCTCTAACTTCAGATAGTACTGGTCTTGCCTAGTGCACACCCTGTGAGGCATAACCTGCATGCCTCTGCATCCGCATGTCCTTGCTTACTATGATCTGCCTCATAAACAAGGCTTTTCACTGTACTTAGGTACACGTGACAATAAATACATAAATAAAATAAATCAAGGTCTGGCAGCATTTGTGGAGAAATCAGAGTCAGTATTTCAGGTCCAGTGACATTCCTTCAGACTTTGATTGATTGATTTATTGACATATGTACCAAAGTATAGTGAAAAACCTTTTTTACAAGAAGTACAGGCAGATCATAGTATGCAAAGATGTACAGTTCAGAAAGATTTAGACAGAGGCATACAGGTTACATTGCACAGGCTGTGTGCTAGGCAAAATCAACACGAGCAAGAGCAACATTATTTGAGGATGGAGAGTCCATTCATCAGTCTAATATTGCAAGGAAGAAGCTGTTCCTGAACCTGCTAGTGCATGTATTCAGGCATCTATCCTCTGTCTGACGGAAGAGGTTGTCGAAGATCATTACCGGGGTGTCATGAGTTTTCAATTATGTTGGCAACCTTTCTGCAGTAGCGAGCCATGTAAATCGAGTCTATGGATGGAAGGTTGGCTTCCATGATGGTCTGGGCTGTGCATATCACCCTCTGTAGTTTTTCCAGTCCTGGGCAGAGCAGTTGCTGTACCAGGCGATTATGCACCTGGACATTATGCTGTCAATGGTATGGGTTGGTGAGGGTCCTTGTGGACATGTCAAAATTCCTGACCTGCCTGAGGAAGAAGAATCGTTGTTGTGCCTTCTTGACCATTGCATTCACGTGGGGAATCCAGGACAGTTGTTGGTTATCGTCACTCCGAGGAACTTGATGCACTCTACCCTTTCAACCTCAGTTCTGTAGATTGGGGCGTGTTCTCCTTTTTTTCTGAAGTCAATGATCAGTTCTTTAGTTTTGCTGACGATTAGAGAGAGGTTGTTCTCATTGCACTACACCACCAAGCCCTCTATCTACTTTCCGTATTTTGACTCGCAATTTCTGCAATTTATAAGGCACTTTCTGAGAAAATGACTGCAAGATGGTGGAAGATACCGACAAAAATAATTAACATTGAAACGATAAATCCAGTCAAGAATTTCAGACTGAATTGCAAGCATATTGGTTCAGTGGAAAGCAAATAAAGCAGTGATATCAGGATATTCTACCTGAAAAAGTGTGTCCAGCACAAGAATGAACTCTCAGATACAGTATTGCAGGCGAGAAATTCAATGGGGAATTCAGAAGAAATTTTTAATTAAAGGAGCAGTAAGAATGTGGAACTCACAACTGAGGGAGTAGCTGAACTGAATAATACAGATGCATTTAATAGGGGAGGGTCTAGGTAAGTACTTGAGGGATAAAGCATGTTTACAATGATAGAATTAAATTTAAGGTAAGTTAGGAGAAGGTTTTCATGTAGCATAAATGCCAGATTGGAGGGCCATATGACCTTTTCTGTGCCATACATCCTATTGCTGAAAATCAGCATTATGTCAAAGCTTTTCATTGTGCATTCATCAGGACAATCACAAAAATACCTATTTGAGGGAAAAATCAACATTTATACTACATGAGAGGTGAATTGGTCAGGGGTAAGTATAGGACTATAGGGTGGAGGAATGGGTCTGGGTGGATTTTGGAGGGTTAGTGTGGACTTGTTGGGCCGAAGGGCCTTTTTCCACACTGGAGGGGGTTCTATGATTCTAGTGTGGATTTGTTGGCAAGTGGATTGTGTGCCAAAATCCTTTAAATAATTCAAGAAAAACAAATTAATGTTACAATGGGAGATGATATGGTTTGTTGAGATAGAGGAATTATATGACTGCCTGTGCTGTAACTGAGGTATCTGGAAGGGTAGAGGAGAGGGAAGTATTTTGAATTGCCTTAAACTTTTAATCCACATGAGCAAATGAAAGGAGGGGTAACAACTCTGTCACATTGTCAAGAGGTGATGGGCTTTACAGCAAGGAGGATAATTAGGGACATTAGATTTATGGAAGATAGTTAGAAATTTGCCAACTTTTATAGGTGCGTCATCGAGAGCATTCTGTCTGGATACATCACTACGTGGTATGGCAACTGTACCATTCAAGATCGGAGACGGTTACAGAGAGTGGTGAACTCAGCCCAGAAAATCACAAAGGCCAACCTCCTATCTATAGAATCTTATCTACCAGGTCCGCTGTCAAGGAAAGGTTGGGAAGAAGCCTGAACACACGCACCACCCGGTTTCAAAACAGTTTATATCCTACTGTTTTTAGAATACTAAATGGACTCACAAACTCTTAGCATTCGCCTGTACCTGTGTTTTTGTTTTTGCCGCTGTTACCTATTATTTACTATCTATGCTACGTAACTCTGTGATCTGCCTGTATTGCTCGCAAGACAAAACTTTTCACTGTGCCCCGGTCCACGTGACAATAAATTTAATTCAATACTGAAGCAGTCAAATCAATATAAACAAAGCCAGTAACAATGCAAAACAATCCCAATGTTACTAGGGACAAAGTTACAATAATCTTTAGTACTTCCTGAGTCTCTTGTAGTAATGCAGTTGTGTTCTCTCTCTCTCTGTCTCTCTCCCTCTCCCTCTCCCTCTCCCCAAACCCACCCCTCTCTCCCCAGCCCCCCTCTCTCTTGATGGTCTCTGTCTGTTGCCATGCTGGTCTCTTCAGAAGGCATCATACAAGAGCAAAGTCTGCAGGTAAACCCTGTTTTTACACCTTTTAGATGGTTTTCTGGAACTTTCTATAGTTCTCATCAATCAGAGAGATACACTTAATAGTTTGAAAAAAGACTCAATCATTTAGATGATGTGGAGGTGCCAGTGTTGTACTTGGGTGGTCAAAGTTTAAAATCACAACACCAGATTATAGTCCAACAGGTTTATTTGGAAGTTCAGATCAGAGTAATGCTGGAAAAGCACAGCAGGTCAGGCAGCATCCGAGGAGCAGGAATTCCTAGGTTTATTTGGAAGTACAAGCTTTCGGAGTGCTGCTCCTTCATCAGGCAACAGTTGGACAGCTACGTAGGACACAAAATTTATAAGTAAAAGATCAAAGTGTCATACAATTGATGCAATGTATCACACAAATCTAAATGCCATGGGCACCCGTATGGGTCCCAGCTATGCCTGAATAGTCCATCTTCCGTAGTTACACCGGCACCACTCCCCACCTCTTCTTCCGCTACACTGATGACTGCATCGGCGCGAGGAGGTTGAGCAGTTCATCAACTTCACTAACACATTCCACCCTGACCTTAAATTCACCTGATGGAAATGTGTTGCTGGAAAAGCGCAGCAGGTCAGGCAGCATCTAGGGAACAGGAGAATCGACGTTTCGGGCATTAGCCCTTCTTCAGGAATGAGGAAAGTTGGTCCAGCAAGCTAAGATAAAAGATAGGTTAGGTCAGGTTAGAGTCTGTCTGTATCCCAACCTGGATAGACAAAGAAACTGCAGAATCCAAAGTAGACAGGTAGGAGGCTGGAAGAACACAGCAAGCCAGGCAGCCTCAGGAGGTGGAGTCAACATTTTGGATGTAACCCTTCTTCAGGACTGGGGGTGGGTGTGGGGTAAGCTGCAGATAAGGCGGGGGCAGGGTGGTGAAGTAGGGATAGGTGAAGACAGGTAGAGGGTACGACCTGGTTGGTCAATGTGAGGAATGAATCCAGTTGGTGGCAGGTAGCAGTGGAAGGGAGAAGGAGGCGCTGGGAAGTGACACGGGAGATGGTGATGGAGGTTATTTGAAATTGGATAACTCAATGCTGAGTCCTCCGGGCTATCGGGTGCCCAGGCGGAAGATAAGGTGTTATTCCTCCAATAGGAGCTGTGTTTTGTTTGGCAATGGAGGAGACCAAGGATAGTCATGTCAGAAAGGGAGAGCTTGGAGGAATTGAAATCCCAGTCTGGAGTCAGATTGATTTTATTTCCAAAGTAGGAATTCATAAAATGTCATATGGACTGATGCCTACAGATTGTGTGCTTTTCGAACAAAATAGAATGCATCATTTAGATGGCATGCTGCTGTTAGTTTCTTTCTGTAGCAGGACCCGGTGCCTTTCTGTCTGGGCTCTCCTTTGTTTAGTGGATAAGTTGTTAAGGTATGTCTGTTGCCTTTTACATTTTGCTAATATCATTAACACCTGGCTGCTGTTTTTGCACTGTATCTGGTGTGTGGGTTTTTGTGACTTCAGAGCTTTACTTGGCCAATGTATCCAGAATCCCTTGCTGTTTGGCCAAGATAGCTGGGGCTGCTACATTTCCCCCCTTTTTTAATGGAAAAAAGCTGATGCGAATAAAGTTCAAACCTAATTGTAAAAGTTGGTTATGTTTGTTGTCAGGAGAGTACATACAGGATTGTAGATTCAGTAACCAGAACAAAGAGTCTGTCCCATTTAGCATGGCGATAGTGCCACACAGTACGAAGGGGGTATTTCGTCTCCACAAGGACTATGCAGTGGTTGTTCTTACCAGTACTGTTATGGACAGATGCTTCTGCATCCAGCAGATTGATAAGGATGAGATCAGGTATGTTTTTCCCTCTTATTGGTTCCCTCACTACCTCCTGCACACCCAGTCTGGTAGCTATGTCTTAGGACCTGACCAGCTCAATCAGTAGTGCTGCTGCCAAGCCAGGACATTGAAAACCCCCAATCAATCCCCATCTATGGTCTGGGACAGGTGAGACACTTTGCTATGAGGGCCAGTTCTTACAATAGGATAATCATTGAATTGAATTTTTCACAAGACAGTGAAAAGCTTAGTCTTGTGAGCAATACAGGCAAATCACTTCGTTAAATAGCATAGATAAGTAAATTATAGGTAAACAGTGGCAAAAACAAAAACACAGGTGCAGGCAAATGTTAAGAGTTTGTGAGTCCATTCAGTATTCTAACAACAGTAGGGTAGAAACTGTTTCGAATCCAGCTGGTGCATGCCTTCAGGCTTCTGTATCCTCTCCCCAATGGTAGAGATTGTAGAAAAACATTGCCAGGGTGGGATGGATCTTTGAGAATGCTGGCGGCCTTTCCTTGACAGCGGGCCTGGTAGATGGATTCTATAGATGGGAGGTTGGCCTTTGTGATTGTCTGGGCTGAGTTCACTCTCTGTAACCGTCTCTGATCTTGAATGGTACAGTTGCCTTACCAGGTAGTGATACAGCCAAACAGAACGCTCTCGATAACGCACCTATAAAAGTTGGCAAGGGTATTCGCCTTCATGTCAAATTTCCTCAGCTGCTTGAGGAAGAGGAGACGTTATCGGGCCTTTGTAACCAGTGCATCCACGTGAAGAGTCCAAGTAAACTTGTTATTGATGACCACTCCCAGAAGCTTGATACTCTCCACTCGTTCCACCTCTGTGCTGTTAATGTAGAGGGGGGGCATGAGTAACATCCCGCCGATAGTCAATAATGAGTTCCTTGGTTTTGCCGGCATTGAGAGCTAGTTTGTTCTCAGTGCACCATTTCTCCAGGTCTCCCACTTCCCATCTGTAATCTGTTTCATTGTCCTCCCATTAGTATATTTCTACTTCCTTGGGATGAATTTCTGCTGTGCCTCCTGAATTAACCCCAGAAACTCCTGCCATTGTTGCTCTACCATCCTCTCTGCTAGGCTCCCCTTCCCAATCACCTCTGGCCAGTCCTTCCTCATGTCTTTGAAGCTATCTTTACTCAACTGTAACCCTATTACATCTGATTCCAGCATCTCCCTCTCAAACTGCAGGATGAACTCTATCATATTATGGTCACTACTCCCTTCGGGTTCCTTCACCTTCAGCTCTCTCATCAAGTCTGCCTCATTATATATATGACCAAATTCAGAATTGTCTGTTCCCTCCACCACAAGCTGCTCCAAAAAAAATCTTATATACATTCCTCAAATTCCTTTTCTTTGTATCCGCTACCAATGTAAATTTGCTAGTCCTCTTGCATGTGTTATATTGTGTCTGAATTGGATGGTTACAAAAATAATTACTGAATGCTCAGAAGGCTCTGAGTTCCCCCCCCAACCCAAAGGTGTGTCTTAATATCTCTAAACAGGCTAATTTACAAATAAAGGATTGTATAAACTGACCAAACAAAAAAAAGCTGTGTGCTTTCTCAATAGGAGTTAGCTTTTGGATAGGGAAAGGATCCAGGAGGGAAAAGTGGACATTGGTGTTTGTACTAAATTATAGATTACAATAAAACCCTTGTATAAAGTCTTTTGCTGTCTAATTCAACATTATGTATATCAATCTATCAATCATTGTAACTCATTTTCATAATTAAACCCTTTTAGCCCCAGTATCATTGTAATAGATCTGAATTACTCCTCCTCCAGCACCAATACAGACTTCATCAGGTATGGTGCACAGGACAGGCCATTAAGCAATCTTAATACTGGGAGATTGGGGTGGTTGTCAAAGACATCCCAGAAATACACAAAGACAGCTGTTTTGTTCATCAAAAGCTGCAGTAATCAACACGACTCCTGAAAAGAAAACTTGATTCCTGTTTACCATTAGAGGGCATTGGCCAGGAATTGTTATCAAACAGAATAGGTACAGGAAAGGGGACAAAAAAAGGGAAAAGTATTCAAATTAATGTCAAGTTAAATAATGTTAATTTTTCCTACTTTCCAATGTCAAATAATGTTAATTTTTCCTACTTTCGAATCAAATAATGTTAATTTTTCCTACTTTCCAATGTCTGGTTTCAGTTCCATTATCTGAAAATTGCCAAGAGTTGAAAAAATGCTTGTAAAGTCAAGATTGTGATTCAGGAAATATTACATTTTCCCCACATTGCATTTGGCTGAACATTTTCTAGACTGGCATTAGGAATGTACAAGTATGGCATTATTGTTTTTAAAGATGGTTATTAAAATTATTTTAATTCATTTTTCTTTGTATTATTTCCTTCCACCATCTTTTTTTGTACAAAACAACTTGAATGGCAAGTCACCTGTGGATTTCTGTCTGACTTTATCACTCCTGCTCAATTGTACACATTAGCCCCAAACCAGATGGCTTATATCTCTGTCTTTAGAACTGACAAAGGTCATCATATTTGTAGTTGATGGATTTAAAGGCCAATTAGCTTTGGGAGCTCATACAGCTGTTGCGAATAATTCCACAGTATGTAACTAGATTATTCCTAGTGAGCTGTTCTCACTTTAAATGGTTGTTAAAGATGACTTTCATAATCTCAGAATAATGAATTATGCATAGAGTGGACTGTGAACATTGGGTCATTAAGTATATTCAGGATTGAGATAGAAAGATTTTTAATGAATAAGAGAATCAATGGTTATGAGAGAAAAGGCAGGAAAGTGGTATTGTGAATTTTCAGATCAGCCATGATGTCATTGAAGGGTGGAGCAGACTCAATGGGCTGAATGGTCTACTTCTGATCCTTTGCCTTGTGATCTTATTTGTACAGTGCCTTTAATGACCTGAGGATGTCGCAAAGTGCCTCACAGCCAATTAAGTACTTTTCGAAGTGTAGTCACTGTTGTACTATTGAAAATAGCTTTTGTCTTGCAAAGCCTCCTTTCTTTCAATCTTTTAGAGACATGAAGAATGCATATTACAAGGCAGGCTAAGAATAAAAGCGCAATTTATGCAGAACTCTCCTTGGACTGACATCCTCAGCAGGAATTCAGAATCCCAGTCTTCCTTCATGATGTTCATTGAATGAAACTTCATGATGTAATGAGAAATTTCAGTGAAAGCATTTACATACCATTGAATTGTTAAATGCAGGAGACCATTCGGCCCATTGTGCATCTTTCAAAGAGCTATCCAATTAGTTCTACTCCCTCATTCTTTCCTGGGATTTGCTTCCATCCTCCTTTCAGGCAGTGTATTCCATATAAAATTAATGTAGCAGCTTTAAAGTACAGAATAAAGGACATATAAATGGAAGCATTGTGTACAAATGCAAAAACGTAATCTTTAAAAAACACCGGTTCAGCCACAACTGAGTCTTGTGCTTAATTTTGAACACCAGACTTTAAAGAGGAACGTGTTGGCTTGAGAGAGCCTTGAAAAAAGGGTCTACCAGGAATGTTTCCAGAGTTGTGAGACTTATAGTTACATAAGTAAATTGAGAATAGTATGAAGGTGTATACTCCAATTGTCAGATATCAGGCTGTGAAAATCTCTCCAGCCTCTTGTCTGTGTGAACCAGGTGCTGTGCTTTAGTAATTTCTCTTCAACCTTTGTTTGAGCTCTGTTTTTCCAAGTCGGTTGACTACAGAATTAAAAATTTGTTTGAAGCCTTTCCCAGTTTCCACACATTGCTGCCTTTGCAAACTTGTTTCCAAAGAGGCAAAGTTAATCTTTTTAGTCAACGTTCAAATGACAAGCCAGTGAAACCACAAGAACGCAACTTATCTCAAGATATCTTTCGTCTCTTAAATCCTTCACTGTTTCTTTCAGCTTTTGTTTCTGCGTCTGATTCACGTTGCTGCACTTTGTATCTCAAGGACAAGCTCCTCGTTCATATTTATAAACATTTATTCTTTTCTGCTTTCTGTAGTTGGAGATTGTTTCAATGCTTCCTGCGGATGTAGCATCAGCAGGTTAGTCTTAGTACATGTCTTCAATTCCACTTAATAAGAAACCGCATGGAACAGATTATACAAATTCCCAGAATAAAGAGGTGAGTGTTTGTAGTTCTGAAACAACTGTGCCCACCAGACTATGACGCATAACAAGTCCAAAGAGTATATTTGTTCTTGTGCAATCCCATTTCTATCCAGAAGATAAAATGCCACAAAAATAAACAAATGTATCAAGCAACTAAATGTTCAATGTTAGAACAAATTGTGGCACTCTTGTTAATTGACTTATGGTGTGGGCTTCACCTTCAACAGGATATTTTCCCTGATGTGACAACACTTCTCTCACATAACATAAGAAACAGGGCAAGAATACCATTGTATTGAATGATCCAACAAACATTAATGATGGTTAGCTATTATTTTGATTTAATCCCTGTCCTCCCGTTCACTTTTTTGATCACACAGCAATGCCGTTTGATGAGAAAGGCACTGCTTGTCACTGGCCACCCTGGTGTTTCCTTTCTTCCTGGTGGTGGAAATTGAATAAAAATTTCCTGTTGTCTTTCACTGTGTCGTAGACCTGCAAACCCACACCACATGGGTGCTGGGGAAAAATATAAGCACTACTGCTTAGGTGGTAGTGTGGGGGGGTAAGAAAAAAATATATAACCAGGAGATTTAAAGTCTCCTCAGTAAAAAGAAAGGAAAAAAATATAAACAAGCATGACGTTCACAGGCATGTAACTGTCTGAGCTCATACGAAGATTACAACACATTTGAAAATGTGACTGTTCAGCTGTAATAAAGTCCTGTTCACTTGTGGCTGATGATATTTAAGATCTATGATTTTGGAATATAAGTATTAGGAGCAGAAGTAAACCATTTGGCCTCTTGAAAAATTCAACAAGATCAGTGCTGATCTGTTTGCGTATTACCCAACAACCTTTGATCCACCTGTCTAATGAAAAAAAAATCTATCTTCACCTTAAAAGTGTTCAATGATGCCCCCCCCCCCTTTCTTTCTCAGATGGACAATTCTGAAGTCATACAAACCTCAGAGAAAAAGCTTCTCCATATCTCTGGTCTAGAAGTGTGACTCTTCCTTTTCAACAGTGCCCCCTATTTCAGGCCTCAGCAGCAACAGAAAACATCATCTTGTTAAGACTATTCACGTTCAATCAAGTCACCCCAACTCATCTAAACTCTAAAGCAAACTATCACGTCTGACCAATCATTCTCTTTAAGACAGCTTGTTCATTCCAAGCATTGTTCCAAACCTCCTCTTATGTAATTACATACAGCCTTAAATAACACAATGATGGATAAAAGAACACCACTGTTTGTGTCTGATAATATCTTATGTTTTCTAATGAGATGAGTTTCTGAATTTCAGCCCATGATCTAATCAATTTTATGATCATGTACTGCATATAAAACGTAATTGTACAGCATTATACTATTACCTCTATTAGTGAGATTTAGACGCATTTTAAATTAAAATTGAATCTGAGCAAATCTTTGAAGAACCAGCTCAAGTAATTTTACAGACCTACCGAATCAGCAAAGTTACAAAATAAGATTAAAAGCCAATCTAAAATTCCAGGTCTATGACAGGTAAAAAACACCATTGTTCAAAAAGAAAAATTTTACAAAATTGAATTTTAAACCAAGAACACACGGCTATTTAAGAAAAGGCCATTCAATCCATTTTAACCCTTTGTATCATTCATGAATGACTACTGGCTTTTCTACTTCCAGAAATAATATTGTAATAAGTAAATTCCTGACTGATCACCTATTCCTCTCTTCAAGATATCTTATTTGAGACCAAAAATTATCAACATTGCAATAGTGACTTTCACCTTTCATAATTCATATGTGCTTGGCCAGTGAGCCGGGAATGTTTATAGTGTCGACTCAGTTTTTGCTTCAGACCAGGTTTTGTGTGTCATTTGCAGGTCTCTGGTTCAAACTTTGAATCCAATAACTAGATTAGATATGCACGTCTCACTTACTGTGAAGTAACAGTGTTATAGATATTTGTAGCTGACAAGTAACAGTACCCTGCTGAATTTAAAAAGATTCTACAAGAAATTGACGTCTCTGCAGAATCACTAAAGTGCACTGTATTTTTCATGTCACTGTGGAGAAACTAAAATTTCTGCTGTAATGATGTTCAAAATGCATAGTAATCACTTGTCAAGTTTAATCCTTTCAAAAGGGTATCCTTGCATGGTAACAAAGCCATATTCAGTGCTACTTCTTATAGGAAGATTAGCTGTTGCTTGGTATTCAGTTTCTTGAATTGAAAATAAATGGCAGGTTATTCTCACAGTAACAGTGGGAAGTATCCAGAACTCTGTACTGATAGCACAATGAAGGGTAAAGTCAAATTTTCTTTTGTCTTTTTGTTTCATTTTTATAAGAGGTCGGGTGGGTCAGCAGTGAAGAATTAAAATCCCTGGTGGGGATCTGGAATGCATTGTCTGGGACGGTGGTTGAGGTAGGGACTTTAAAAGGTACTTGACAGAGCCCTTGAAATGTCATGACATTCAAGACTATGAGACTAGTGTAGGTCTAGTGTTGTTTTAGCACTATAGACTTGGTGGGCTGAAGGGTCTCTTCTATATCATTGTATGATTCTATGATTTCAAACGGTGTGTAAAACATGGCACAAAAATTAGTTCCCATAAGTATAGCAGCTGACTTGAGGTGAAAGACAGCATCTGTTCAATAGCAAAATGCTGCAGGACACATAGCTAGCAGGTTGTTCTCCATCTTGTTTCCTAATCTGGTTGTGTGTGAATTTCACAAAAGCATATTGTTGTGCACAGTTTGTGTTAACAACTTGCTCATATTCCTCCCAGATTTTGCTTTCATGGTCTTTAAGCAGGCACTCCCAGATTATCCCAACCTGTTGTAATGTGAACAAAGGCTGATCTTTCTTAGGTAATCCTCCTGGTGAGATTGGTGCATTCGGTAGCAAAGCATTAAATGATCCTTCGACAGATATGTTCGCCTCACTTTGATTAAGACGTCCTTCTAACTGTCTGCTCCATTGAAAGTGGCTGTATTCTTTCATGATGTTCTGAAATCTCTGTACTGGTGTCAGCTAATGGGCTAAGGAAGTCTCTCCACCAAATACTGCTGGCTATGTCTTCAGGAATGTCTGTGGGGATGTCGTCCCAGTGCCTGGCCTTTTTTTAACTAGAACTGCAGACAGGGCTTTAAGTAGTTGGGGTGGGGTTCAGATGCATGGAAAAATAAAATATAAAAGTGTAAGGAGAAGGTAGGAGTTCAGGTTAGTGACAAGGCTGATTATTACTAGGAAATGAAAGGAAGGGATAGAGTATGTGAATATTACATTGCAACAAGAAATTGTACAAGAGTAGGAGAAATTGATAATAGGACAAACTTAAAGGCTTTGTATCTGAATGCGTGTAGCTTTTGATGTAAAGTTAATGAGTAAACAGCACAATTAGAGGTAAATAGAAATGATTTAATGAGGATTACTGAGATGTGGTTACAAAGAGACCAGATCTGGGAGTTGAATATCCATGGGTACTCAGTGCTTCAGAAAGATAGACAGAAAGGAAAAGGAGGTGGTGTAGCTTTGTTGGCAAAGGAAGAGATCACATGTAGTGAGAATTGACCTTGGCACTGGAGATCAAGATGTAGAATTAATCTTGGTAAAAGTAAGAAATAGCAAGGGAAAGAAGGCCTTTGTGGGAGTAGTCCACAGCTGATGTAATCTATAACATCCATTCCATAGTAGGACACAGGAATAACCAGGAAATACTGGGGATTTGTAAGAAAGATATGGCAGTAATCATGGGTGATTTTAATATGCATATAGACTAGATTAATCAAATTGGGAGAAAGTGAGCACTGCAGGTGCTGGAGGTCAGAGTCGAGCAGATCAAGCAGCATCTGAGGAGCAGGAGAATCGGGCATAAGCTCTTCATCAGGAATGAAGCTTGTGGGCAGGGGGGGAGGCTGAGAGGTAAAATGGAGGTGGGGTGGGGTTGGGGGGGAAGGTAGCTGAGAGTGCGATAGGTAGATGAACATGGCGGAGAAGTGATAGGTTGGAGAGGAGGGTGGAGCAGATAGGTGGGAAAGGCGATGAATAGGTCAGGAGGCCGGTGTTGAGTTGGAGGCTTGGGACTGGGATAATGTGGGGGGAGGGGAAATGAGGAAACTGGTGAAATTCACACTGATCCTGTGTGCAGGACCCCAAGGCGGAATATGAGGCAGTCTTCCTGTAGACGGCGGGTGGTAAGGGTTTGGTGATGGAGGAGGCCCAGGACCTGCATGTCCTTGGCAGAGTGGGAGGGGGAGTGAAGAATTCAACCATGGGGCGGTGGGGTTGGTTGGTGCAGGTGTCCCAGAGATGTTCTTTGAAACGATCCGCAAATAGGCGTCCTGTCTCCCCGATATACAGGAGACCACATCGGGTGCAACGGATACAGTAGATTACATTGGTATAGGTAAATCTCTGTCAGAAGTGGAAGGATCCTTTGGGGCTTTGGACAAAGGTGAGGGGGGAGGTGTGGGTGCAGGTTTTGTACTCCCTGCAGTGGCAGGGGAAGGTGCCAGGAGTAAAGTGTGGGCTGGTGGGTTGCGTGGATCTGACGAGGGAGTTGTGGAGTGAATGGTCTCTCCGGAATGCTGATAGGGTAGGGAGGAAAAATATCTCTGGTGGTGGTGTCTGTTTGAAGGTGATGGAAGTGGTGGAGGATCCTCAGAGATATATTTCCCTCCCCACCCCTATCAGTGTTCAAAAGAGACCATTCCCTCCACGGCTTCTTGTTAGATCCATGCCTCCACTCCCCCACCAGCCCACACCCCACTCCTGGCACCTTCCCCTGCTACCGCACGAAGTGCAAAACCTGTGCCCGCACCTCCCTCCCCCCTCCCCCGCCCATCTCTGCCCAATGCCCCAAAGGATCCGTCCACCCTAGATTAATCAAATTTAACCTTGACGGAACAATGGACATGATTTTCACTGCTTGGCAACTCCAAGAGAAATGCCAGGAACAATACTAACTGCTTTATGTGGCCTTCATTGGTCCAACCAAGACTTTTGACTCAGTCAGTCAAGAGGTGCTATAGAAGACCCAATTGAAGACTGGCTGACCAGTGAAATTCATCAATATCCCCTAATACCTCCATGACAATATTTCAGTGATAGTCTTCACCAATGGCAATATGATAGAATCTTCTGAGGTCAGGACTGGTGTCAAGCAGGGATAAGACATTGCGCCCACTCTTTCCTCCATCTTCATCGCCACCATTCTTCATCTTGTCAAGAACAAGCTTTCCAATTATGTGAACATTGTCAACACTATGGATGGAAATCTTTTCAATCTCAACCAGTTGAAATCAAGGAGAAAATGATACTGACCTTGCTTGTGGAATTTCTGTATGTGGATGAGTGTCATCTCTGCTCTCTCAGAAAAGTATCTTCAAACCTCACTCAATGCCTTTGCAGAAGGGTACCAAAGAATTGGTCTCAGCTTCAACTTCATGAAGACTCCAGTCCTTTACCAACCCATCCCAGGTCAAGTATTGGGCCATTCCATCCATCAAGATTAACAGAGAAATCCTCCCAAATGTAGAATATTTCCCCGACCTGGGAGCCACTTCTCAAATAAGGCTGACTTTGATGCAGAGATTCAACATCCAATCTGAGTCCCACTTTCAGGCACCTAAGGATGAGAATCTTTGATCGTGACATCCATGCTAATATCAAGATCCTTGTATATAAGGCAGTCATCATTCTAATTCTTCTTCATGGCTGTGAAATGTGGACTACTAAAGACACCACCTCAAGACATTCGAGAAGTACCATCAATACTGTTTGAGATGGGTTCTCTGCATCAGCTGAGAGGAAAGCATGATAACATCAGCATCCTTGAAACAGCTAACAGCACCAGCATTGAGGATGTTATCATCCAGAACCAAATCCCCTGGATTGGCCACATACTTAGGATGCCTGAGTTCCAACTACCAAAGTAAATCCTCCTCGTCCAACTCAAGGAAGGCACTTAGAAAAGGGAAGGACAAATAAAACATTTTAAAGACTCCCTTATGGATTCTATCAAGAAATGCAACATAGATGTCAATGCATGGGAGAATCTTGTCAATTTTAACACCTTTCCTGTGACCATAAGATAGAGGAGCAGAATTAGACCATTCAGGCCATCGAATCTGCACCACCTTTGATTATGGTTGATATGTTTCTCTATCCCAATCTCCTGCCTTCTCCCTCTTACCATAGGTTCTTGATTAGTAAGGGAATCAATCTAACTCTATCTTAAATACACCTAATGACTTGGCCTCCACACCCTTCTGCAGCAATGAGTTCTATAGATTCACCACCTTCTGGCTGTAGAAATTCCTCCTCATCTCAGTTCTAAACAGTCATCCCTTCACTCTGAGGCTGTGCCCTCAGGTGCCTAGTCTCTCCTACTAGTGCAAACATGACCCCTCTATACAGGCCTGTAAATTTTTTTTTAGTTTCAATGAGCTAGAATCATAAAGATGTCCAGCATGGAAATAGACCCTTCGGTCCAACCCATCCATGCCGACCAGATATCCCAACCCAATCTAGTCCCACCTGCCAGCACCCGGCCCATATCCCTCCAAACCTTTCCTATTCATATACCATCCAAATGCCTCTTAAATCCACCCTCATCTTTCTGAACTCCGTCAAATACAAACCCAAGACCTCAACCACTCCACATATGACAAACCCTTCTTTCCTGGAATCATACTTGTAAACTTCCTCTGAACCCCCTCCAAGGCAGCACATCCTTCCTTAGATATGGGGTGCAAAACCTGCTCACAATATTCCAAACACCGTGTGACCAGAGCTGCTTTATGCTGAGGCTATATTCATTCCTCTTGTATTCTACTCCTTTTGAAATGAATGCTAATGTTGCCTACTTAACTGCTAACTGAACTTGCATGTTAACCTTAAGAGAATCCTTAACTAGGACTCCCAAGTCTCTTTGTGCTTCAGATTTCTGAAGCCTTTCGCATTTACAAAATAGTCTATGCCTCTATTTTCCTACCAAAATGCATTAGGCATGAAGCTAACTGGTCTATAGTTTCCTATCTCAATCCCTACTTGAATAAAGGGCTTTTATTTTCTACTTTCAGTCTGATGGAACCTGTCCAAAATATAGTGAAATTTGGAAAATTGACACCAATATATCTACTCAATAACCCTTTCTTTTAAACCCTAGCACAAAGTCCAATGGGACCTGATCACTTGTCATCCCAGCTCCATCAGTCTGCTTAGTACCATTTTCCTGATGATTGTAATTTTAACAAGCTCCTGGTTTCCTTCCACTTCCTGATTTACAACTGATATTTTGTTCTTTGGTTCCATAATGAATTCAGGAGCAAAATATCTATTTATTTCAGCTGCTGGTTCCTTATTCCATTAATTTCCTGTTTTCATTCTCGAGGGGACCAAAAGAAATTTTACTTTTTAAATTTTTTAGTACCTGTCGAATCTCTCCCTTTCCATTTCTGCCTAGCTTCATCTCACCTTAATTTCTTTCCACTAGTTAACCTTTTAGTCATTCCCTGTTCTTTATATTTTGACCAATTAGCTGATTCACCTTTATATTATATGCTTTTACAGAACCCATGGACCACTCTCACTAGTGACTACTTTCCTCCACAATTCCTTATCTCTACTCAAACCATTTCTATGCTCTGATCCCTCAGGCTAATGCCATCTTTGATTAAGAGCGCTACTTTTCCATTGTTGCTGATCTGCTCATACCCCTCAATATTCAGGAACTAATCCTTGGCATCCTGCAGCCACATCTCCATAATGACTAAGATTATATTTATTTACTTCACTGTGCTCTATCAGTTTGTTTATTTTGTAAAAAGTGCTACATGCACTCCAATATTTTAGATCTATTTAAGTTTCCAAAGATATTTTCCTAAGAATATTTTTGTAGGGGTGATCAGTAGGGTAATCATGTGTGAGGAATGTTGAATGAATCCAATTGAATGGCAGAACAGGTCTGAGAAACTGAATGGGTCACCCCTGTTCTTATCTCTTATGGTTTTATGGGTGGTGCGGAAAGAGAAAGAATTGTTATTTGTAAAAATTTAAGATTTTGGGAAGATGTGTATAGAAGACTGGCACACAGAACAACAAAAAGCAATGAGATCAAGATAAAATCAAAGCATCAAAAACTGAATTGTTCAGCTCCCCAGCTGAGTTATTTCTGGGTATAAGACTTTGTAACTTCTTAAATTAAAAATCATGCTGAAATAATAAGAATGAGAGCTCAGAAGGCCATTAAGCCTATTGTGACTGTGCTAGCTCTTTGATCAATCAATCCAATTGATCTCAGTCACCTCCTCTTCCCCTTGGCTGTGCAATTTTTTCCTTCATATGTATTTCTCCAACTTGCTTTCAAAAGTTAGTACTGAATTTACTTTCACCAGTGCATTCAGATCATAACAACACTGTGTAAGAAAAAAATTCCCTCCCCTCAGGTTCTATTTCTATTTTATCTTGCACATGCTGTATCAAAGATTGAATTATATTATGATCACTGGACTAAATTCAACTGCTGGCTTGTACCCTCCTGTAGATTTATGTTGTCAATTACTTTATTGTGATTATTAATATCAAACCTTACAATGATGTTAACCAGTGTTACTATTAGTATATCACGTAATGTATCAAGCCTTTGAAATATATTAAACATTAACAGTAAATCTTTCCGATATTACATTATACTGTGGTTAGCTACTCGCTGTGACATTTTCTTTAATTGAGTTGATTTATGTAGGACAGATCTCAAGTGAAAAAGGATCATAAGTAAAATACTAAATAATATTAATCACAAAATCTAAAATATGAACCCATATGTACAAATCCCCAAGCAGTCATATCTATAGGGCTATAGTGAAAGGACCAGGAAGCAAAACTAATTGCTTTGATCTCTTTCACTAAGTCGCCACAGGCAGATGAATGATTCCCTTCTGTAAGATGCAATGAATCCAATAAAAGGTTTCTCTAATGCTTCTGCTGGTGAAGTTAATGTGTAGTCAAGACAGATATCAAAAGAACCCTCCCAGTGGTGACACAGAGGGTGATACAATTGCTGTAGTCACCCGAAGATTTCATTTCCTGATCGCTAGCTGACATACATATGGAAGCAAAGTCTCTCTTTAGGGAATACTTGGTCCATATCAGTATCACCTGAACTGGTTTCAAATGTGTCAAGTCGTTAGAGGTAGCAGGTTTTGGATTTTATTCCCTCTGCTTACTGTCCCTTGCAGATTTCATGGGAGTCATGGGATGAAGAAGTGTTCATCCAATGATGATCCAACCAGTTTGGTAGACCAGCAGGACTGGGGCTGGGGGTGAGAGACTCGCAGTAACCATACATTGTGAGTCCAGAAGATGATGAGAGGGAACATAAATAATTAACATAAATAATTTAAAAAATCAATCCAAGGTAAATAAAGAAATGTTGGTAGTCTGCCAGGAAAGGTCAAACAATGCCTTTTTCAGGATTTTCAGATATCAGTTGCAATTTCTGTAAAGTGATGTAATCACCTGAGTCAGAAGCTCTACCCAAACATGACCTTTAATAATCCAGCTTGTTTTGAATAGAGTGGACTGCGTTTGTTCAATTCTCCTTACACAAAGGTAATTACTGATTGCAAATGTACTTTCTCATAGTAAGTACAGATGCTTAAACAGTAAATGTATTTTTATTTATCAATAAGGATGTAATTTCATTGCAGTCCTGTACCCCAAAATTATTACTGCGTGGTAATAGATACTTGTTATATGGTTCAGAATTTAACTACCATCAGTTCAAGTGCAAGAACAGAGCAGCAAGCACCATAATTGATTGTCCTTACAGAATTGATGTGATTATTCATCTAAGGGCACTCTCACCATGGAGATTAATGTAATTATGGTTGTGAGAGACTGCTTTTGGGAAAATGCACTTCAGTTTTTTCCGTGAGGGCGTATTGTTATTTATTATTGCCAGTAGGATTTCAGAACGTAGCCATAGCAACCAGCTATTCTGGAAAGCACTCTTCTGCTACACAGGTTCCTTCACTAGGCAAACACAAACATATTTTTTGTTTAATCTGAAAAGGGGAGGGTGGGCGAAAATGTCTAACAACTGTGAACAGACTGTTTACTGTGAGGTGAATCCTCCAGAGTGAACAACCATAATTTGGCTGCCGGAAGCTGATAAAAATCACAGGTTAAAATTGGTTTCGCCATGTGGAAAAACATTAGGTAAGAAGCGTCACTCTTCCAACTAACTTTTCATATCCTGGTTGCAGAAGGCCAGACGTTGGGGTTATCTGAATGTTGCTGACCCTCCAAGTTTGAGTCAAAAAATCAAAAAAGCATCTTCAGGCACAGCTGCCAGCAACTGAGGAGAAAAATCATTGGGGTCCATTTAACAAAGTAATTGTAATTACAAAAATATGGTGAAAGATTTTAAAAGTTTGCTTAATTGGGTGAGGCAACTGCAAATGGGAGGTCATTTGGTGAAATCACCAGGAATTGGCCCAAACAGGATTGAAATCTTGAAAAGATGGCATTGGCAAACAGTGAAAGAGGTAATGGAAAACAGCTGACAGGGTGAAATGTTTTTTAGATTGGTACTCAGCCATTTTAGATATTTTTCTTCTACCTGTTCAGACATATTATTACACATCTCTGGAGCAAATGGGACTTGAACCTGGGCCTCCTGACTCAGTGGTAGGAACACTATAACACCCTCCACAAGAGCCCCTCAGCCAGTTTAATGTGGGTTCAATTCCTGGTTCAGTTGATTTTAATCAGAAGAGGAGATGGTATACTTTGGCTTGTTTGGTGTTGGTGACTCAACTCAACCACTGTTTCCCCCCTTGATTTAAATAGGTATGGTGTTTAGATGATACACGAAACAACTTGCGCATATGTGTATCTCCCCTCGCAGATGCTAGACTATCTCGCAATCCTTGGCGTCTTTGTGGCAAGCCTACTCCTGCTTCTCATAGTGTTTCCAATTCTGGCCAAGAAGAGAAGCACAGCGTCTGGCACAGCGTCTTAAGAGAGAAAATGGCACAGCACATAACCGGAAAAAGCAAAGAGGAGCGAATTCTAGAATTTGTATTGCAAAATGCTGTGAAAGGTGATCCAAAGAGTGTGGTGGACACGATTGACAAATACTGCAGGGAGAAGGAATGGGCGATGAATGTAGGAGATGAGAAAGGTAACATTTTATACAAAAAGTAATTTAAGATCACATTTGAACTTTGCAATTTAAGGGCGTTGTTTTGATATGGTCTTTGTTCTTGTAATATGTTGTAGTTTTGCACAATTTGACAGACCTAAACTTGAAAAATATGAACATAATTGCACCATTCAATTAAGCACCTTTAGTATTAAAAAAAAATTCAGTGTGCTTCAAAGGGACAAATACAACTGGATTCTTGCAGAATGCAAAAATAACCTGTGAAACAGTATTCTGGAGAATTTAATTCTGTTAAAATCATAATACACTCCTGCATTAGACATTAGGTAAAAACAATGACTGCAGATGCTGGAAACCAGCTTCTGGATCAGTGGTGCTGGAAGAGCACAGCAGTTCAGGCAGCATCTGAGGAGCAGTAAAATCGACGTTTCGGGCAAAAGCCCTTCATCAGGAATAAAGGCAGAGAGCCTGAAGGGTGGAGAGATAAGCTAGAAGAGGGGGGTGGGGGGTGGGGAGAAAGTAGCATAGAGTACAATAGGTGAGTGGGGGAGGGGATGAAGGTGATAGATCAGGGAGGAGGGTGGAGTGGATAGGTGGAAAAGAAGATAGGCAGGTAGGACAAGTCATAGGGACAGTGCTGAGCTGGAAGTTTGGAACTAGGGTGAGGTGGGAGAAGGGGAAATGAGGAAACTGTTGAAGTCCACATTGATGCCCTAGGGTTGAAGTGTTCCGAGGCGGAAGATGAGGTGTTCTTCCTCCAGGCGTCTGGTGGTGAGGGAGTGGCGGTGAAGGAGGCCCAGGACCTCCATGTCCTCGGCAGAGTGGGAGGGGGAGTTGAAATGTTGGGCCACAGGGTGGTGTGGTTGATTGGTGCGGGTGTCCAGGAGATGTTCCCTAAAGCGCTCTGCTAGGAGGCGTCCGGTCTGCCCAATGTAGAGGAGACCTCATCGGGAGCAACGGATACAAAAAATGATATTAGTGGATGTGCAGGTAAAACTTTGATGGATGTGGAAGGCTCCTTTAGGGCCTCGGATGGAGGTGAGGGAGGAGGTGTGGGCACAGGCTTTGCAATTTCTGCGGTGGCAGGGGAGGGTGCCAGGATGGGAGGGTGGATTTTCGGAGGAGCGTGGACCTGACCAGGTAGTCACGGAGGGAACGGTCTTTGCGGAAGGCGGAAAGGGGTGGGGAGGGAAATATATCCCTGGTGGTGGGGTCTTTAGACATTACCAAACTGTTCAAAAGCTATTAAATATTTTGCTTGAAGGAAAGAATACTTAAGAGTGATCTCTTCAAAACTGTAAGAATTCTCCAATGTGCTCTTCAGAAGAAAACACATGTGGACACCATTCAAGGCCAACGAAGCAAAGTTATCTGATGGCACTGTGAATGAGTTTATTTTTGCATTCTCTTTATGGCACAATATTACAGCAAACTTTATTTTACCCATCATCTTATGAACTTGCACTCTCCTTAAATTGGCAAAAATTAAACAACTTAAGAATTGGAAGTTTACTATATTAGTGCAATCTCTGTAATGTCCAGGTGGTCAGTTGAGAGTGCAAGTGAGAATGTTCTCTGCTGGTAAGTTTGACTTAAGGCAACATTGTATTATTTAAACGATTTATACTATAAATGAAGTATAACAGTGATGTGTATAGCCCCTGCATTACATTCTATTACTACAACTGGGACATTTGATCAACCTTTACTCTCCTGGTCCCACAGGTTGTGAAGATGTACAGCACGCAAAAAGACCCTTTGGTCCAACTCATCCATGCCAACCAGATATCCTAAATTACTTTAGTTCCATTTGCCAGCATTTGACCTATATCCCTCTAAACCCTTCCTATTCATGTACCCATTCCAGATGCCTTTAAATGTTATAATTGTACCAGCCTCCACCATTTCCTCTGGCAACTCATTCCATATATGCACCAGCCTGTGCGTGAAAAAGTTGCCCCTCAGGTTCCTGGAAGAAAAAGACCTTGACTATTCACCCTAGCCATGCTCAAGATTTTATAAACCTCTGTAAAATTACCCCTCAGCCTTTGATACTCCAGGGAAAATAGCCCCAGTCTCTTCAGCCTCTCCCTCGAGCTCAAACCCTGGAAACATCCTTGTAAATCTTTCCATGACCCTTTCAAGTTTTTCACAACATCTTTCCTAAAGCAAGGAGATCAGAATTGAATGCAATATTCAAAAGTGGCCTAAGAAATCTCCAATGCAGCTGCAAAATGATCTCCCAACTCTTATTCTCAATGCACTGTCCAATAAAGGTAAATGTACCAAATGCCTTCTTCACTACCCTGTTTACCCACAACTCCACTTTCCAGGAACTGTGAACCTGCACCCCAAGGTTTGTTTTTTCAGCAACACTCCCATACCTTACCATTAAGTGTAGGTGCTGGTTAATAAAGTGTCTGCTGTACTTGATGTATCATGGTCCTTACCAGAACTGCATAATAAATAAGCTGCAACAAAATTGGATACATTACCACAATCAAAAAGACCAAACTTTGATTCCTCGATTTTAGCTCATTCAAATAATCACAGCTGCAATTCTGATGAAAAGCCCCTTTAAATGCCAGATTTCAGGATAGTTTTGTTTTGGTGTGCAAACAGTGTGACCTTTCTTGGTCAAAGCAGTTTAGCTTTTCAGGCATGCTGATTCAGTGAGCTGCCAAGTTGTTTTGGATTCAGAGATAAAATCTGTGTGGGGTGCATGCCTTAAATAATAAATGGGATCCATGATAAATGAACCATACAAGAAGACAATGTACTTTAACTGAAACGTTGAGTTGAGTTCAATGTTCCCGTCTGTTACCATGGTAACTATCTACTGGGTAGGCTGAATCGAGCGACATTGAAGATCATCTTCAATGTATAAAAAACTGATATGATCACAGAACAATTAATCTTTGGATGACAAAATACTTTGAAAAATGATTTTCTAAATTAATCATGGATCCATGATTAATTTTGCAAGTCAGCATTTGTAAATAAGATTAAATTATTTGCAATAAATATATGTTAGTGAGCAAGGATAAAGTACAGCAATATAAGTCTGTATTGTTACTTGTTCCTGAGGCAATCTTAAGCAAAAATTATCTCACTAAGAGACCTATTAAGAGTTTTCAGAAGACTAGTTTGCAAAGGTGAAAATCTTGCATCCACTTCACTATTAATCTAACTTATACAGGGAGGGAAGGGCCCAGGCTTGGTGGGAAAGTGAACTGGGAATTGGAAATTCTTCAGGATGATGATATTGGGAGCCACAGTTGGTTTTAGTGCTCTTGGACTGGGCTGACTTTGATGAGAATTCAACCAAGGGTCCCTGCTTGTGGGCCATTATCTAATTCCATCTGCTCAAAAAAGTGTCCAATATGGACTTTGATTGAAGATTAAAGATTGAAAATTATTGTTTACAATCAAATTACTGGTTTTGAACTCATAAGAATAATGACACCTCGACATCTCCAAAGGCATTACCCCTCCATTTAGCGCGTTGTGCCTGCACCAACTTTCCAAGTATTTTGGCTTAGTACCATTCATGTCTTTTTCCCAAAATGGCAGGAAGTTGCATTTGCTACCCCCTCTTTACCTTTTAATTTGATACCTGCATTAAGGCAAAGGGTTGAAGACAAATGGGCACAGATTGGATAAATGTGATTAGAACTATTTGCTTTTGTGGAGGATACATGTGACTGACTGCCTGGCCAAATGAACTTTGGGTTTTAACTCCATACCACATTTATATGCAGGTGTAATCTTGGACAAAGTTGTAAAAGAGACAAACCCATTATCTGTGCTGGAGCTGGGGACATACTGTGGTTACTCGGCTCTGCGCATGGTCTGTGTGCTCAAACATGGTGCTCGTTTACTGACCATCGAGTTCAATCCAACCAATGCAAGCATTGCAAAGCAGATCTTCCGTTTTGCTGGAGTTGAGGACAAGGTAAAAGATCTCAAAGCAACATGGTATAATTCAATGATTTCATACAAACTCCATCTCTATTTATGTAGTATTTGATAGAATTACCTAATTTTTGCATAGTAAATATTGTTTAAATCAGATATCCTTGAAGAATTGAAAAATACTACTCAATGATCAGAAGAACTTTTAAATAAAAAGATCTGTGTTTAGATTTAGATTTTCCCTCTCAAGACCCCCCAAAACTCATTACAGTCAATAGTCCTATTAAACTGTGTATTGAATTGAATTGAATTTATTGTCACATGTACCAAAGCACAGTGAAAAGCTTTGTCTTGCGATCACAGAGTTACACAGCATAGATAAGTAGATAATAGGTAAACAACAGCAAAAACAAAAACAAAAACATAGGTGCAGGCGAATGTTAAGAGTTTGTGAGTCCATTCAGCATTCTATTAACAGTAAGGTAGAAACTGTTTTGAAACAGCTGGTGCATGTGTTCAGGCTTCTGTACCTTCTTCCCGATGGTAGAAGTTGTAGCAAAACATTGCCAGGGTGGGATGGATCTTTGAGAATGCTGGCGACCTTTCCTTGACAGGGGGCCTGGTTGATGGATTCTATAGTTGGGAGGTTGGTCTTTGTGATTGTCCAGGCAGAGTTCACCACTCTCTGTAACAGTCTCCGATCTTGAATGGTACAGTTGCCATACCAGGTAGTGATACATCCACCCAGAATGCTCTCAATGACGCACCTATAAAAGTTGGCAAGGGTATTCGCCTTCATGCCAAATTTCCTCAGCTGCCTGAGGAAGAGGAGACTTTATTGGGCTTTTGTAACCAATGCATCCACGTGAAGAGTCCAAGAAAGCTTGTTGTTGATGACCACTTCCAGGAGCTTGACACTCTCCACTCGTTCCACCTCTGTGCTGTTAATGTGTAGGGGGGCATGAGTAACATCCACCGAAAACCAATAATGAGTTCCTTGGTTTTATCAGCATTGAGAGCTAGGTTGTTCTCAGTGCACCATTTTCCAGGTCTTCCACCACCCATCTGTAGTCTGTTTCATTGGCCATCTGATAGTGGTGTCATCGGCGAACTTGTAAATGGCATTAGTCTGGTATTTGGCGACACAGTCATGGGCATACACTGAGTACAGTAGGGGGCTAAGTACACACCCGTTGGGGCTCCAGTGTTGAGTTATAGGGAGGATGAAATATTGTCCCTAATCTTCACTGATTGTGACCTGTGGGTCAGGAAACTGAGGATCCAGCTGCAGAGAGTGTGGCTTAGACCGAGATCACTAAGTTTAGTGATCAGTCTCAAGGGGATAGTAGTGTTGAAGGCTGAACTGTAGTCAATGAGTAGGATCCTTATGTAGCTGTTCTTGGTGTCAAGATGTTCTAGGGAGGCCTGATGGGCAAGTGATATGGCATCTGATGTAGATCTGTTGCTTCTATAGGCAAATTGGAGTGGGTGCAGCAGTCCAGATGGTACTGTGGAAGGACTAGCTCCATGAATCTTGATTATAGCCAATGAAAATTATTGTTTTCAGTAAGACATGTAGGCACTGTGGTATTGAAGATATGGTTTAAGAACCTAAGAAAAATGAGCAATGTAAGACCATGGAGCTTTTCTGCAATTTGATACAGTCACAACTGGTCTCAGGGCTCAACTCCACTTTCCTGTGCAGCACCCCCCACACCCCTCCTTCCCCCCCCCCCAAACCATCAACAACTCCTTAGGTCAAACATCTGCCAATCTCTGGCTTGAACATATTGAAATGATGACACATCCACAAAGTACCAAAGTAGAGATTTCCAAAGATTCACAATTCTGAGTTTATCCTCATTTCAGTTCTAAATGATTGGTGCTAATCTTGACACTGTGCCCTTTAATTCTGATTCCCCAGCCAGGGCAACAATCTCTTAATGTGCATAATGTAAACCTCTTCAGAATCTTATACATTCCAATGGAATTATCTTTCAATCTTCTAAACGCCTAGGAATATACGGCCCATTTACTCAACCTCTAATCTCTGGAACAAATCTATTGTACTTGCTGTAGCACTCGGCCAGCAATGGTCATGCAGCATGGAAACTGACTCTTCGGTCCAACCTGTCCATGCCAACCAGGTTTCCCAAACTAGTCTCATTTGCCTGCATTTGGTCCATATCACTCTAAACCTTTCCTATTCACATACTTATCCAAATGTCTTTCAAATGCTGTAATTGTACTAGCCTCTACCACTTCCTCTGGCAGCTCATTCTATACATGCATCACCTTTTGTGAAAAGGTTGCCCCTCGAGTCCCCTTTAAATCTTTCCTCTCTCACCTTAAATCTACGCCCTCTGGTTTTGGACTTCCCTACCTTTGGAAAAAAGACCTTGGCTATTCACCTTATCCAAGCCCCTCATGATTTTTATAAACCTCAGTGACACGAAAATTGGAGTAGCAGCAGGAAGCATAAGGGACTGTCAAAGAATATAGGAGGATATAGATAGACTGGAGAGTTGGGCAGAAAAGTGGCAGATGGATTTCAATCCTGACAAATGAGAGGTGATGCATTTAGGCAAGACTAATTCTAGATCAAATTATACAATGAACGGAAGAGCCTTGGGAAAAGTTGATAGGCAGAGAGATCTGGGAGTGCAGGTCCATTGTACCCTGAAGGTTGCTGCACAGGTGGATAGAGTGGTCAAGAAAGCATATAGTATGCTTGCCTTCATTGGACAGGGTGTTGAGTATAAGAGCTGGCAGGTCATGTTAAAATTGTACAGGACGTTGGTTCGGCTGCATTTGGAATACTGTGTACAGTTCTGGTCGCCACATTACCAAAAGGATGTGGACGCTTTGGAGAGGGTGTAGAGAAGGTTTACGAGGATGTTGCCTGTTATGGCAAGTGCTAGCTATGAAGAGAGGTTGAGTAGGTAAGGTTTATTTTCATTAGAAAAAAGGAAATGGAGGGGGGACCTGATTGAGATTTACAAAATCATGAAGGGTATAGACAGGGTGGATAGAGACAAGCTTTTTCCCAGGGTGAAGGATTCCATAACAAGAGGTCACGCTTTCAAGGTGAGAGGTAGAAAGTTTACTGCACACAGAGGGTGGTGGGCGTCTGGAACACATTGCCAGTAGAGGTGGTAGAGGCAGGCACGGTAGATTCATTTACGATGCATCTGGACAGATGCATGAGTAGGTGGGGAGCAGAGGGATATAGATGCTTAGAAATTGACCGACAGGTTTAGACAGTACACTTGGATCGGCTCAGGCTTGGAGGGCTGAAGGGCCTGTTCCTGGGCTGTAAATTTTCTTTGTTCTTTTATAAAGGTCATCCCTCAGCTCCCAATGCTCCAGGGGAAAAGGTCCCAGCCGATCCAGCCTCTTCTCCTTTCCTCAGAGAGTAATGAATCTGTGAAATTCTTTATCACATTGATTGGGTCATAGAGTATAGAAACAGACCCTTTGATCCATCCTGTGCACACAATTTTCCCAAACCAAACTAGTCCAACTTACCTGCATTTGGCCCATATCCCCACAATGCAGTCTACAGTGGGGAGACAAAACAGGCTGGTGACGACTTTGTGGAACATCTACATTCTGTCCACAAAGATGACCCCAAGCTTCCATTTGCCTCCCACTTCAACACACCATTATGTTCCCATGGAGTGTTGGCATGGTGGCTCAGTGGTTAACATTGCTGCCTCACAGCACCAGGGACTCGCGCTCGATGCCAGCCTCTGGCAATTGTGTGGAGTTTGCACATTCTCCCCACGTCTGTGTGGGTTTCCTCCCACAATCCAAAGATGTGAAGGCCAGGTCAATTGGCCATGCTACATTGCCCATAGTGTTCAGGAATATGTAGGTTAGGTGCATTAGTCAGGGATAAATGTGGAGTAATCGGGTAGGGAAATGGGTCTGGGTGCGTTACTCTGAGGGTCAGTGTAGACTTATTGGGCCAAATGGTCTGTTTCCACACTGTAAGGATTCTATGATCCTTCAAAACCTTTCCTACTCATGAACTTATTCAAATATCTTGTAAACAGTCTAACTGTACCTGCATCAACCACTTCCTCTGGCAGTTCATTCCACATATGAACCACTGTGTAAAAAAAATAACTGTCCCTTTTTTAAAGATTTTCTCCTCTCCCCTTAAAAAAATGCCCTCTAGTCTTGAAGTCCCTCACCCCAGGGAAAAGCCCCTTGCTCTTCACAATTTTATTAACGTCTATAAGAACGCCCCTCAGCCTCTTACCTTCCAGTGAAAAATGTCCCAGCATTTCTTTATAACTCAAACCCTCCATTCCTGCCAACGTCCTGGTGAATTTTATGAAGACGACAAATTTTTAATAAGTAAGTAAATCAAGGGTTATGGGGAAAATAGAGGAAAGTTGAATTGAGAATGATAGGATCAACGGTGATCTCATTGAATGGGGGGACAGACTTGATTTGCCTTCTTCTGCTCCTATGTCCTTCGGTCTTAATAGGTCCAGAATTGCTTTTTAAACCAGTACTGAATTTTCTGCTCCAATGAATTAAGGTGGAGATCTTAGAAGGTTCGTCTGGAAATATTATTCCGCAACTGAAGAAGAAGCAAGAAGTGGAGACTCTAGATTTTGTTTTCCTCGATCACTGGAAGGGCAGATATCAACCTGACACACAACTCTTGGAGGTGAGAACTCGGTTTCCCTTTGCTTTCCCACCTCAGCAAATACATGAGCTCAAAACACACACAGAGCAGCCTTAGAAACTGAAAAAAAATGGTCAACTACATATTTATTGTCCAAGGAATGGGAGGATATTTTCTCAGAGAATATTTATATTTGATGCATTTCAGTAATTTGGAGTTCATTTTGTTTTAATTTAGCACATGAATGAACATTGATATAACAGATTACAAAACTATTGAATACCTCATAGGTATTGCTGGTCTTTCATTAATACTATACAACTATTTGAAGTAATGGTTTTGGCTACACTATTTAGAAGGAGATTGCACTTCCCCAGAGATCAGTTAATAGGCCAAGTAAATGAAGCATAAGGAAGTTCACAATGGTGATATACCAGAATATTGTTGTAGTAACTGTCAGCACAGAATTAATGTTGGAGTTCCTCTGTGTACTATACCAAACCATGTTTCACATTTATATGGTATTGAATCTAATTTTGATGATATATAGTTGAACCACTGAAACACAACTCTGGAGCCATGGATTAATGTCGACTACTTCCTATTTTTGTGCTGTTGTGTGGGAAAGGAAGGGGGATAGCTAGAACATCTGAGTCAATTCATAATACCTTCCCATGACGTGGTTAAAAAAAAGAAAGAAAATCTATAAGAAATTCCTCCATTGCCCTGCACTCAGGTAGTAAAGGAAGGAAAATACAAATGCTTTAAATATGAAGCAGAAATTGTTATTTTTCCTTTTGTATTATATAAATGACTCTAAAATATAATTAAAGCTGCACTTATTCCCACCTCCATGCCCCACTTACCTTCTAATAGTTCCTTTTAATTAAAGGAATTTACAATAAAGAAGGATGCTGTTTGGTCTGATGCACCTGTGCTAGCTGAAAAAAGATATCCATCCTAACTCCATTCTTTGGATATTGATCCATAGCCCTGTAAGTTATGGCATTTCAATTTCATAGCCAAATAAAGTTTAAATGTACTCTGTTGCTACCACCCTTTCATACTCAGTGCCAATCCCTCAAAAAAACATTGTTTTCGCTTCCTTCTAAATCTTCCTTTGGGTTATTTTAAATGTATGTGGCCTTGTTGTTGACTTCTCTGCAAAGCTGAATTTGTTGATGGTTGAGAGAAAATTTAATGAAGATGTGCAAATTTGTGAGATGCAGGCATAGGAAGGATCTATTCTCCTTAGCAGAAGGAACAACAAGGGGCATAGATTTAAAGCAATGAGTCCCAGAATTATAGAGTCATAGAGATGTACAGCATGGAAATAGACCCTTCGGTCCAACTCGTCAATGCCAACCAGATATCCCAACCTAATCTATTCCCACCTGCCAGCATCTGGCCCATATCCCTTCAAACCCTTCCTAATGGTATACCCATCCAAATGCCTCTTAAATGTTGCAATTGTACCAGCCTCCACCATTTCCTCTGGCAGCTCATTCCATACACGTACCACCTTCTGTGTGGGAAAAAGTTGCCCCCTAGGTCTTTTTTATATCTTTCCCCTCTCACCCTAAACCTGTGCCCTCTAGTTCTGGACTTCCCGACCCCGGGGAAAAGACTTTGCCTATTTATCCTATCCGTGGCCCTCATAATTTTGTAAACCTTTATAAGGTCACCCCTCAGCCTCCGACGCTCTAGGGAAAACAGCCCCAGCCTGTTCAGCCTTTCCCTATAGCTCAAATCCTCCAAACCTGGCAACATCCTTGTAAATCTTTTCTGAACCCTTTCAAGTTTCACAACATCTTTCTGATAGGAAGGAGACCAGAATTGCATGCAATATTCTAACAGCGGCCGAACCAATGTCCTGTATAGCCGCATATGACCTCCCAACTCCTGTACTCAATACTCTGACCAATAAAGGAAAGCATACCAAACGCCTTCTTCACTATCCTATCTACCTGCGACTCCACTTTCAAGGAGCTATGAACCTGCACTCCAAGGTCTCTTTGTTCAGCAACACTCCCTAGGACCTTACCATTAAGTGTACAAGTCCTGCTAAGATTTGCTTCCTTTAAAGAAAGAAATCTGCCGCCATTCATATCTGACCTATGTGTGACTGCAGATCACAGCAACGTGGCTGACTCCTAACTGCTGTCTCGATAAATAGGAATGGCAGCCAAGCTAGCGACACCAACCTCCTCAGAATGAATTATAAAAGCTTCCCAGCACTGATGACCTTTTGGCTTGCTATCAAATAGGGAGGAATACACTCCACTTCCTTCATGTACAGATTGCAGTACTTCCACTTTGTCCAACAGGAATGTTCTTCAAGCTTCCTTTTACTTACACCTGTAGAGTTTTGTGATTCCCATGACTCCTCCATGGGATTGATTGTGTATAAATGGAATACTCATTTCAGAGCCTTTTCTTTGGCACTCTCCATGGCCTCTTCTCTTGAAAGATAAGGGGAAAGGGTGACACAGTGGTTAGCACTGCTGCCTCACAGCGCCAGGGACCCGGGTTCAATTCCAGCCTCAAGCGACTGTCTGTGGTTTGCACATTCTCCAAGTGTCTGTGCGGGTTTCCTCTCACAATCTAAAGACGTGCAGGTTAGGTGAATTGGCTGTGCTAAATTGTCCACATTGTAGATTGGGTGCATTAGTCAGGAGTTAAATGTAGGCGCATCAGTCTGGGTGGGTTACTCTTTGGAGGGTCAGTATGGACTTGTTGGCCCAAAAGGCCTGTTTCCACACTGTAGAGATTTGATTCTATTCAATGAAAAACTAATGAAAGACACTCATATCTGAAAGAAAGACAAAGGAACAGACTGAGAATACAGTGTCACAAGTCATGAAATGGTCATGTGACATAAACATGCTTATAGATACTACAGCCTTGTTTTCATGTAAAGTAGCAGTGATCTCAGAGCACCACCACTTTAGGCTCAAAAATAGGACAATATGGATTTCCAACCCAGGCATAATAATATGCGTAAAAATGTAATCAGTGATGCAAAGAAGTTGTATCATGTATCTTAAAAGGAGGGCATTTAATCAACTTGTTCAGCACCAAAATTGATAACTACTGTTTAAAGTTTCCAATGCCAAATTGGAGTATCATGACGTAGAGGTGCCAGTTTTGGACTGGGGTGGACAAAGTCAGAAGTCACACAACACCATGGTATAGTCCAACAGATTTATTTGAAGGTACAAGCTTTTGGAGCAGCGTGGTTTCAGACAAATTTGTTGAATCTAACTTGGTGTTCTGTGACTTCTGAAATTGGAAGTGCAACATCAAATGATCAATTTAATTGTTTCAGAAATTATGAACTCACAAGCATCTGGGTCTATACACAATGGAGTTTAGGAGGATGAGGGGGCATCTCATTGAAACAAACAGAACACTGAGTGGCCTGGACAGAGTAGATATTGGAAGGATGTTTCCATTAGTATGAGAGACAAGGACCTGAGGGTACAGCTTTAGAGTAAAGGGAAGACTTTTTAGAATGGAGATAAGGAGGAACTTCTTCAGCCAGAGAGTGGTGAATCTATGGAATTCACTGCCACAGAAGGCCATGGAGGCCAGTTCATTGAGTATATTTAAGATAGGTTCTTGAGTATCAAGGGGATCAAGGGTTACAGGGAGAAAGCGGGAGAATGGGTTTGAAAAACTTATCAGAGCTGAAAATGTGTTGCTGGAAAAGCGCAGCAGGTCAGGCAGCATCCAAGGAACAGGAGAATCGACGTTTTGGGCATAAGCCCTTCTTCAGGAATGAGGAAAGTGTGTCCAGCAGACTAAGATAAAAGGTAGGGAGGAGGGACTTGGGGGAGGGGCGTTGGAAATGCGATAGGTGGAGGGAGGTCAAGGTGAGGGTGATAGGCTGGAGTGGGGTGGCGGCAGAGAGGTCAGGAAAAAGATTGCAGGTTAGGAAGGCAGTGCTGAGTTTGAGGGATTTGACTGAGACAAGGTGGGGGAAGGGGAAATGAGGAAACTGGAGAAATCTGAGTTCAACTAGATTCCTACAGAATCTGTTGGACCTGACAGACCAATGGGTTCAGCCTGCTCCTGCCCTATGCAAATTATTTCTTCATATCTCAATTCTAGTTTCCCTCCCTGACTTTGTCTCTTCATACTCACATTTGGGATTCTTCTGAGTTTCCTAGTCCCAGCTGCTGCTCCTCACCATGGATAATCAATCCCTCTATATATCCATTTTTCATCAGAACAAGCTAGAGGCTCTCCACTTGTTCCTTGAAGAGAAGGCTGAACAGTCCCCATCCACTGCCATCCTGCTTTACCTGCCTGAACGCATTCTCACTTTGAACAATTTCTCATTCAACTCAAACATTCTAAAGAAAAATCAGTTTCCCCCTCTGCCGATGCTGCTAGAAATGCTGAGCTTTTCCAGTGTTTTGTTTTTTATTTTAGATTTCCATATCTGCAGTACTTTTGCACTTATTGGAAATTGTGAAACTGGTTTTGGAAACAGATTTTGGAAAGGTGCAGAAGCCACAGGGTCGTAGTCATGGGCGACTTCAACTTCCCAAATATTGATTGGAAGCTCTTTAGATCAAGTAGATTGGATGGGGCGGTGTTTGTGCAGTGTGTCCAGGAAGCTTTTCTAATGCAGTATATAGATTGTCCAACCAGAGAGGAGGCCATATTGGATTTGGTACTCGGTAATGAACCGGGACAAGTGGTGGGCTTGTTAGTGGGTGAACATTTTGGTGATGGTGACCACAATTCTGTGACTTTCACCTTGGTTATGGAGAGAGATAGGTGCGCACAACAAGGTAGATTTTATAATTGGGGGAAGGGAAATTACGATACTGTAAGGCAGGATTTGAGGAGCATACGTTGGGAGCATAGGCTGTCAGGGAAGGATGTGGTGGAAAGGTGGAACTTTTTCAAAGAGCAGATACGACGTGTCCATGATATGTATGTACCTATCAGGCAGGAAAGAAATGGTCGTGTGAGGGAGCCTTGGTTGACGAGAGAGGTTGAATGTCTGGTAAAGAGGAAGAAGGAGGCTTACATAAGGTTGAGGAAACAGGATTCAGACAGAGCAGTGGAGGGATACAGGATAGCCAGAAGGGACCTGAAGAAAGGGATTAGGAGAGCTAAGAGAGGGCATGAAAAATCGTTGGCGGATAGGATCAAGGATAACCCCAAGGCATTTTATGCGTATGTGAGAAACCTGAGAATGACGAGAACGAGGGTAGGTCCGATCAAGGACAGTAGTGGGAGACTGTGTATTGAGTCGGAAGAGATAGGAGAGGTCTTGAACAAGTACGTCTCTTCAGTATTTACGAACGAGAGGGACCGTATTGTAGAAGAGGAGAGTGTGAAATGGACTGGTAAGCTAGAAGAGATACCTGTTAGGAAGGAAGATGTGTTGGACATTTTGAACAACTTGAGGATAGACAAGTCCCCCGGGCCTGACGGGATATATCCTAGGATTATGTGGGAAGCAAGAGAGGAAATTGCAGTACCGTTGGCAATGATCTTCTCGTCTTCACTGGCACCGGGGGTGGTACCAGGGGACTGGAGAGTAGCGAATGTTGTGCCCCTGTTCAAAAAAGGGAATAGGGATAACCCCGGGAATTACAGGCCTGTTAGTCTTACTTCTGTGGTAGGCAAAGTAATGGAAAGGGTACTGAGGGATAGGATTTATGAGTATCTGGAAAGACACTGCTTGATTAGGGACAGCCAGCACGGATTTGTGAAGGGTAGGTCTTGCCTTACAAGTCTTATTGAATTCTTCGAGGAGGTGACCAAGCATGTGGATGAGGGTAGAGCAGTGGATGTAGTGTACATGGATTTTAGTAAGGCATTTGATAAGGTTCCCCATGGTAGGCTTATGCGGAAAGTCAGGAGGCATGGGATAGAGGGAAATTTGGCCAATTGGATAGAAAAATGGCTAACCGGTCGAAGGCAGAGAGTGGTGGTAGATGGTAAATATTCAGCCTGGAGCCCAGTTACAAGTGGAGTTCCGCAGGGATCAGTTCTGGGTCCCCTGCTGTTTGTAATTTTTATTAATGACTTGGAAGAGGGAGTCGAAGGGTGGGTCAGTAAATTTGCAGATGATACAAAGATAGGTGGAGTTGTGGACAGTGAGGAGGGCTGTTGTCGGCTGCAGAGGGACTTAGATATGATGCAGAGCTGGGCTGAGGAGTGGCAGATGGAGTTCAACCCTGCCAAGTGTGAGGTTGTCCATTTTGGAAGAACAAATAAGAATGCGGAATACAGGGTTAATGGTAGGGTTCTTAGGTGGAGGAACAGAGGGATCTTGGGGTCTATGTACACAGATCTTTGAAGGTTGCCACTCAGGTGGATAGAGTTTGTAAGAAGGCCTATGGAGTATTATCGTTCATTAGCAGAGGGATTGAATTCAAGAGTCGTGAAGTGATGTTGCAGCTGTACAGGACTTTGGTTAGGCCACAGTTGGAGTACTGTGTGCAGTTCTGGTCACCTCACTTTAGGAAAGATGTGGAAGCTTTAGAGAGGGTGCAGAGAAGATTTACCAGGATGTTGCCTGGAATGGAGAGGAAGTCGTACGAGGATAGGTTGAGAGTTCTCGGCCTTTTCTCGTTGGAACGGCAAAGGATGAGGGGTGACTTGATAGAGGTTTATAAGATGATCAGAGGAATAGATAGTCAGTCAGAAACTTTTTCCCCGGGTACAACAGTGTGTTACAAGGGGACATAAATTTAAGGTGAAGGGTGGAAGGTGTAGGGGAGATGTCAGGGGTGGGTTCTTTACCCAGAGAGTGGTGGGGGCATGGAATGCGCTGCCCGTGGGAGTGGTAGAGTCGGAATCATTGGTGACCTTTAAGCGGCATTTGGATAGGAACATAGATGGGTACTTAATCTAGGTTAGAAGTTCGGCACAACATCATGGGCCGAAGGGCCTGTTCTGTGCTGTATTGTTCTATGTTCTATGGTTTCAGTTGTGGGTTTTGAGGAAGGATCACTTGACCTGAAACTCTGCTTTCTCTCCACAGATGCTGCCAAACTTGCTGAGATTTTCCAACAATTCCTCTTGTTTCAGTTGTAACTGCTCATTTTGTCAATACAGCTAAAATACCAAGTAAAAATAACATTCATATGAAACCAGTGAAATATTAGTCAATTCGAAATGAAATATTTACTATTACTCAGAACTCACATCAGTGTTAATGACCTTGGAAAATATGTGATCCAGAGTCCCAACTCTATACTGGGAACTGCGTTAAATTAGCAAAACTTGACTTGAACTTAATTTACTGAATTTGGCTTTGACAAATTTTTTTAATCCCCTGCCCTTTCAGCTTTGCTGATTGGATTATCTGTTCTGCATGCTCCCAGCAACAGCTCAAACACAGCCAATCCATTGACAGTGTGACTACTTCCTGCAAAGAGAATTGTGTCCCAATAGGACCTGTGCATGGCCTGGCATGAAGATGCAGAGTTCTTGCTAACTTGCTGAAGCCTTTGTTGGCAGTTTTCCCATCAGTTTTTGGAATAGCCTTTTCTCCTCTGACTTCCAATTCCAGTTATAATTCAGTCAGCAAATGCAGAACAAGCTTGTCTAACCTGCAGCCTGAACTGCTCCAAGTACTGCATGTAATTCAATCATTTCCACAATTGAAAATCTTAAGATACTGGTTATCTTGTTCATATCTAGTGGAGCAAGATGTCTAGAAAGTGACTTCTTTAATACCGTTGCCCCATTAATGAATAGATCTTAAAACTACATGTTCCAAAGTCACATAACTGACTTTTATTTAAAGTTGTTAACAGGAACAGAGACTTTAACTAATTATGTGGCCTAAAGCCTTGTTGTATACATCCATATAGTCATGAAGACAAAAACTTGGATATTTCAACAGATGACTTTGTGTCATTCCATTAAAGTCCCCTTGGATGTTTTGGATTTTGAAATCCCTCAATGGCTCTTTCTCCTCCAGCCTACAAATCAACACCCAATCTTGATATTTCTACTGTCCTTCAATCTTTTGCTTCATAAACCCACCTGATTTTGATCCCACTGCTGGCTGGCATACCTTCAGCTGCCTTGACTGGAAGCTCCAAAAAGCCTCGTTAAATCTCCCTGCCGCTTTCCCCTCTTAATGTCTCCTCAAAACGTCTCTGACTAAGAATGTGGTCACTTATTCGAACACTACCTTGTAAAGCTGGCCAAATTTTGTCTGATAACATTCTTGTAAACCCTTTGGATGTTTTACTATTGTGAAGGCACTATATGAATGCAACTTGTCATCTAGGAACACAAAAACAAGAGGTTAAATTCATACAAGTTGTAAAGTGAATTTTAGGTCCTTAGCTCCTCACTAATTGGCAGAGTTCGGGCTGGAAGAAGTCCAGAAAACATGGGCAGGCCCAGAGTATGAACTATTGGAATAGTTATCATAGCATTACACATGCCCAAAAATCACAAGTTATTGTAATTGTATTCTGAGAGTTACATGACATGATGTTGCACCCCTCTCATCATAGAAGGTTTATCCTCCAACTCATTTGTAGGCAATGCCAAAGGATATCAAATTTATTTAAAAATAATTTGATTTTACTGTCAAAATAAACAAATCACAGTGAAATATGTATTTAATCCATTTGAGAGAAACAGGCCACAGCTCAGGAACGAATCAATCATTTCTAAATCATGAACTGACGAGATCTATGTAGCTTGTCACATCTTTCATCAACAGGGGATTACAAAGGAAATACTTGATTAACATTTCCGAACTACATACCGAACAGCAATGGGAAGTCAGGATGATTTTTACTCAACAGAATTACATGAAACAGACAATTCTTTTATTCCATTTTGGTATAACCCAGTTACTAAAGTACTGATTATATTCCATCCAGCACTCACAGCTGTTACATCAATTTATAACTGGTAATTCACTTCTAATTTATATCCAATGTGTCCATTCCCACTTCTATTCAGAGCTTAATCTTACCAAGTTTCAAGCAGTTCACACATTTTCCTTGGTGAAGGCTAACATGAGGGGATATAGAAAAAGGTTTTGTGATTTACACATGAAAGAAGTGAAACTGTCATGGTATACTAACAGATGAAAGGCTTAGGGGCATAGGATGTCCTGCTTGCAACAGTAGTAGACCCACTGATGTTAAGGGCATATAAATAGGCATTGGACATACATATGGATAATAATGGAACTGTGTAGGTTAGATGGGCACCAGATTATTTTCTCAGGTCAGCACAACATCGAGGGCTGAAGGGCCTGTATTGCACTGTAATGTTTTATGTTCTATATTCCCTCTAACAGTTCTGTCAAGATGTAGATTCTGTTTCTAAGTTTGCAAGACAATCCTGTATATTTACAAAGTTAAAAATCACACCAGGTTATAGTCCCAAGACTTATTTGGAAACACTAGCCTTTGGACCGCTGCTCCTTCATCAGGTACAACCACCTGATAAAGGAGCAGCGCTCTGAAAGCTAGTGCTTCCAAACCTGTTGGACTATAGCCAATGTCATGGACATTCTGTTGCTTGAAGGTGAGGAGGATACCTTGTTGCTGTCTAGTCATTATGGACTTGGTGTTCTCATAGCTGATGGAAGAACCAGCCTTGGTACCACTGCTGTGAAGATTGATGGTCATGCCTTGGAGTATGCACAATGCTTTAGTCAGCAAGATAATGATGTCCGTGAAACAGGTCTAGTGGTGTTGCCAAATGATCTGCATTAAGCATTGCCTTTTCTTGACAAAGTCAGTAAGCATAAGGAAAGGGAATGGGGAGAGTTTGCAGCCTTACCATGCTTGAAGTCCATAGTACCTGTGCTGGCCTATTAGAGTAGGAAGCTTTGAAAACGTTGATGTGTTACATTAGGATGCTGTACTGTTTTATGATGGCAGACTGACTGCTGATGGATGTTATTGAAAGCCTCTTGATATCAATGAAGGTGATAATCTTAAGCCCAGTGGCGATAAAGGTCTCTTCATACTGGAGCATGATCTAAAGAGATTCAAAGCAAATCTGGACTGGTTACGTGTCAGTCTTGGGCATTTTACATTTATTATTTTGCAGGGTTTGACAGTTGTTAGTTGCAGGATACCATCTTTCCTCCTGTAAATCTTTGTAAGTACAAGCTGATAATGGTGCAGAGAGCAACAGAAAATTATTAATCTTAATGAATTGATGGACTGACCATACAGCTTCATAATCAGCGAGATTTAAGGTTCAAGGGATAAAAAAACAAACCACAGAAAATTAAGGATAAGAGGTACAGATGAATTTAAATGTCAAATCAGACACAGAAACAGAAAATTAGGGAAAGACAACAAAAAGTAAAAAAAATTAAAGTTAAACATTAAATATGTTTAATATCTCTAACAATTCATTACTTCAAAGATCAACACTTATTGCGAGCCTTCTAGACTTAAAAGGTTGACTAGTAGCTTTTAACCATTATTATGCTGCTAACAATAGTAGAAGTTTTCTTTTGTAAAATAAAGCTTTGTGGCACATTTAATGGCTAATTCATGGGCAAATGCAGCAACTTGATGAAACTCGAGGGGAAATTAGGATAAACTTTTTCATGAAATTAAGAATTGAGTGCTGGAAACATGGGCACTTTTGGGATGTTTCCACACATATATTGGCGACTACCTCCAAACTGGCTGTTGTTTTAGTGGGACTGCTGCATAAATGCAAATTGTTGTATTTAGAGATACACTACAGAAATAATTAAAACTTCAACCCCAACCCTGGTTTCAGATTAGCAAAGGCAGACTTATCATGTAATTTTCATCTAGAATTCTTTTATGACTAATGTCTAGAATGGTGTTGGGTTTAATGCCATAAAAGAAGTTAAATGTAACGATACTCTAGCAGGTCTTGATATATTAAGAGTGACTGAGGAAATAATGAGAAAATTGACACTAACTGATCAACTAGGTCACAAGTTTATTCCTGACTTGGAAGTATGTAATATCACCCATGTGTTGGGCCACTCTTTCCTTATGGAGTGGCTAATATCCTGTTGCATTGTATCTTCATTTTCTTTGTTTTCTCACTCAGTTTGTATTTTTTGATATCCATTCTGAAAATTTCCCCAGCAATCAAGCATCTTGCCCAGATATTATCAAGACCCAAAATATGAAAAACAAGCACAAGGATGTGGTTTTGGAGGGTAATTGTGGAATAGACACTGAAAGTTTTAAAGAGAGGATGCAAGAGGAAAAATGAAACTTTCTCCAGGCAAGAAACCATTAGCATGGTTATTTCCAGATTTGTTTTGGGTTCATTTCTATCTTCATCATGTACAAGTTCATAACAGTAAGTTACATAGACAAGTGACAGATTTGTTTCTGAAGTCTGTTTGATTCAATCATAGTATTGACGTAAAAGGTGATGACAACTGCACATTGTGCTTCACATAGATAGTACCAAGCAGCCTTGAATCAATGTATCTATTGTCAAGAATTGTGCTCAGATCTGGTTAGCTGATAGTTCTGGGCCTGGCAGAGAAGTGAGATGAATCAATTAACATTTCATTTCATCAGTCTGATGTGAAGCAGCTGTTTGTTCCAAAATTTTTAAACTAATTCTCAAATTGTGCATTCATTAACTATTGAATTTTTTGCCTTACCTGTAGGAATGTGGTCTGCTGAGAAAAGGCACTGTTCTGCTGGCAGACAATGTCATTACACCAGGAGCCCCAGAATTTCTACAGTATGTACGCAACAATCCCCGCTGAGTGCACACACTATGCCTCAAATTTGGAATATACAAAGTTTAAAGATGGAATGGAAAAGGCTATTTTCAAAGGTTAAACATATAAAATGCAGAGAAACTAAATGTATTTATGTAACAAGATCCAAAAAGCTCAACCCTCACTTCATGTGGACTTTTATAATGCTCTTGAGGAGTTATACTGTGCATGTGAAACATGTATGTGATCTCAATCTGAAACTTAATTTCTCTCTACTTCCTCCTGGAAATTTAAAGTTTGCTCTTGTCCCCATCCTAGCCAAGTGTTTTAAAATTTGTCGTTACAAATGTGCATAACATCCTGGTGTACCTCTTGTAGCTCCTTATGCTAAAATTCGGTGTCAAACCAGTGATGTTGCTGTTTTGAGTCTGATGCAAATAGTGTTGGAGATCTGAATCAACCAATAACTGGGAGATTCACAACAGATCAGATTTAGAGTGGTGAAGAGTTGGATGGAAGTCAGAGAAAAAGGGAAGAGTGAGGGCATGGATCAGCCAATGGTCTTGGGAGGGAGAGCATGTCAGAGCATCAGGCCAGGTTGTGATTCTATTCAATAAATACTGTGACACTCATCCCTTTAACTCTGACAAGGGCACCAACCTGAGTGGAACTGTTTTCCAATATAGGTCAGAGTATTTGGAAGAGGAGAAAAAAAATTGAAAGATTTCTGGGAAAATAAAAAAAAAGTAATCTGTTTATCTCAAAAGGTTTTATAGAGACAATCCCTGACATTGAAAAAAAGTCATTTGAAGCTGTGTGTGAATTGCTCTCTTTAATATAAAAAATGATAAAACACAAATAATCCATATAAAAAGAGTCTAGTTTTTTTTATTAGAATAGATTCCCTACAGTGTGGAAACAGGCCCTTCAGCACAACAAGTCCACACCAACCTGCCAAAGTGCAAACCACCCAGACCCATTCCCCTACATTTACCCCTTCATCTAACACTACGGGTGATTTAGCACGGGCAGTTCACCTGACCTGCACATTTTTGGATTGTGGGAGGAAATCGGAGCACCCGGAGGAAACCCACGCAGACACAGAGAGAATGTGTAAACTCCATAGAGTCACCTGAGGCGGGAATTGAACCCGGTCTCTGGCGCTGTGAAGCAGCAGTGCTAACCACTGTGCCACTGAACTTGCTCCATCATTTATGATTACAGATGATTTTCATTAAAATCTGAATTAGACTTTTCCTGCATTAGGAGAAAGTGAGGTCTGCAGATGCTGGAGATCAGAGCTGAAAATGTGTTACTGGAACAGCGCAGGTCAGACAGCATCCAGGGAACAGGAGAATCGACGTTTCGGGCATAAGCCCTTTTCCTGCATTACCCGGACATCCCTTATTATGGTTAGTGTAAAAGTCCATCAAATCTCAAGAACTAAGAATTCACTGCTCAAACATGATGGGAATTCTACAGAAGAGATACCCACTTTTTAAACAATCCAGCCAGCAAAAGCAGCCTCTGGTGTCTGTTGTGATACTTTCCAAGAAGATCACTTCTCATTCTTCCAGAGAATCTAAGGACCAAAACTGTATACTATAGTCCAGATATGGGCTCAGCAATTTGAAATATGTGCAGCAAGACTTCTTTACTCGGACACTTCAATCTCTTGCAATACAGACTGAAATATAATTTGCCTCCCTAATTGTTTTATGCACCATCATGTTAACTATGCTTCTGGAAGCAGGACACACTAGATTAGATTAGATTACTTAGTGTGGAAACAGGCCCATCGGCCCAACAAGTGGTTAGCACTGCTACCTTCACAGCGCCAGAGACCCGGGTTCAATTCCCGACTCAGGCGACTGACTGTGTGGAGTTTGCACATTCTCCCCGTGTCTGCGTGGGTTTCCTCCGGGTGCTCCGGTTTCCTCCCACAGTCACAAAGATGTGCGGGTTAGGTGAATTGGCCATGCTAAATTGCCCGTAGTGTTAGGCTAAAAGGGGTAAATGTAGGGGTATGGGTGGGTTGCGCTTCAGCGGGTCGGTGTGGACTTGTTGGGCCGAAGGGCCTGTTTCCACACTGTAAGTAATCTAATCTAAGTAATCTAAAAAAAAAGTCCACACTGACCCGCCGAAGCATAACCAACCCAGACCCATTCTCCTACATTTACCCCTTCACCTAACACTACGGGCAATTTAGCATGGTCAATTCACCTAACCTGCACATTTTTGGATTGTGGGAAATAACCAGAGCACCCGGAGGAAACCCACGCAGACATGGGGAGAATGTGCAAACTCCACACAGAGAGTCGCCTGAGGCGGGAATTGAACCCGGGCTTCTGGTGCTGTGAGGCAGCAGTGCTAACCACCGTACCGCCCACAAATCAAATCTGATCTAAGTAATCTAATCTAATCTAGATTTAAGGAGGCTTTTTGGAGCTGTGCCACCATGCCGCCCACTAATGTTACCTGTCTTTGCCCCAAGTACATACTTAATCCACCACAAACTTCAAAAATGTTTTCAAATATTCCAAGAACCAAATATTAAAATCCTCACAGTTCTAGATGAATTTACCCAAGAGAGTGTATTAGTGATTGGAGGAATCACCTAAAAATTACTAATATCTAATTAATATTTGATTTTCTAAAGATATATATTTGTTGGCCTCCTTACAAATAATTTTGTTAATTTGATATCAAATAATTCCTCAGTTTTTAAAAAAATTAAATTTGCTGTCTTCAACATCCAGTTACTAAGACTAAATGCTAATTTAATTGATGGTGTTAATTTGCAAACAGAATCCAAACCATTCCAGAAATACATACCAGCAATCTCAGAGGAATGCAGTTGCATTTTACTTCCACAGTTGGAAGTCAATTTCTTGAAATTGCCATTTGGCCCTGTTTTCTCTGGTGTGGACAATGTGATGACTACTTCAGTTCTGACTCAATGTCATGAGGACACCAAAGAGGCAATGGCCCTAATTTTGCAAAAATATAATGTAAAAAAATTCAAACTGAGTTCATCTAAGTTTGTACTTCTCGCAACAGAAAACACCAACGTGGAGGAAACCTTTAGAAGTTCAGTGTCTAATACCCCAAAGTACATTGTGAGATTTGTTAGAAATTACAAGTATAGAATTCCGTAATGTTTTGGTTTGTAAATGTGCCACCTAAATTTGTACTGCAATATCAAAAACAAAAGTCATCTAAAATTTGCCTCCTGGGGTTCAGCTGGGGCTAAATGCTCAACAATTGGTCTCATGATGGCAGGATTCATGGCCAGTGTTCCTCCTCAGTGACAACAAAAACAAGGAGGCCAGTTCTGGTGTTCTGCATAGTCTTACAATGTGCAGAATCTGGCCAAAAAGGAAGGAAACCAATTGAAAATGAAGTGTTTGGGGATGAGAAGGAGCTGTAAATAAATTACCTCAGGTTAAATCATTATCATTAAAATTAAGGATGTCATGACATTATGAATCATTTGATAGAAAACTTGATGAAAACAGTGAAATGTGATAAAGTTCCATTAATCTTACGAAAATCAAAAGTAACAGTCACTGTAAGTGGAAGTCTATCAATATCAACGAGGAGAAAGTGAGGACTACAGATGCTAGAGATCAGAGCTGAAAAATGTGTTGCTGGAAAAGCACAACAGGTCAGGCAGCATCCAAGGAGCAGGAGAATCGATGTTTTGGGCATGAGCCCTTCTTCAGGAATGAGGAAGGCATGCCAAGCAGGCTAACATAAAAAGGAAGGGAGGAGGGACTTGGGGGAGGGGTGTTGGGAACGCCCAACCCGCGGACTCAGCACCACCTTCTCGACCTGCAATCTTCTTCCCGACCTCTCCACCCACACCCCCTCTCCGGCCTATCACCCTCACCTTAATCTCCTTCCACCTATTTCATTCCCAACGTCCCTCCTCCAAGTCCCTCCTCCCTAACTTTTATGTTAGCCTGCTTGGCACACCTTCCTCATTCCCGAAGAAGGGCTTATGCCTGAAACGTCGATTCTCCTGCTCCTTGGATGCTACTTGACCTGCTGCGCTTTTGCAGCAACATATTTTTCAACACCTATCAATATCAGTCTTGGTCAAGGCATAATGCTTTGTATTTGATTGAAATGGGTACAAGATGTGGCGAAGTTAGTAAGAGAAATCTAGCATCTCATGGTACACACATCAGTTTCAAAGATGAAATGAAACAAAGGAAGTGAAGTTTAAACAAGAGATGATATGAAACCTTCCACAATTGCTGTAAAAATCCCTGTCTGGCCAACACAATATTGTTACATTTTCATACTCAAAAGACTAGGGAAGACTCACATTTAAACCAAACAAAGCACTTCAACAACCTAAATATGAATAATTTAATTGCAGAAATTCTGCTTTTAATTAAGCATTAGCAAACACAGATTTTCCTGTTTGAGAACCTATGCTTTAGAGCTAGACAATATGGCATATGGTCTATGGCATCATTGGCTCAGATTAGCAACAGGTTCATTTGTGATAACCCCTCCACTATCAGAAGGGCAGAAATGTATATTCTCATATAGCTTCTGGTACCCTATCATGCATCATCCAATTCTAGAAAAGGGCACAATGATGGAATAAAAATGCTTTTACCACAATATTACTGATCTTATAATTTACATAACCTTTATCGACTTCATTGTTTTTCAACACATTAAGGTGTGAAGCTGGAAGCTTCTGCTGTTCCTTAAATAGATACTAATCACTTTGCAAATAAGTGAGTACGATTGGTGGTAGGTTACCAAATTCTTCGTATTCTTGGGAAGAATTTAAATTAATAACTTGTCAGTTTGGATTAAAGAATAGTTACTACATGCACTAAAAGATTACATTATATGTAACATTGCTGTTGATAGTTGAACAGACAAAATTAGGAGGGAGAAGTAATTGATGCGCTAATTACATGGGAATAGCAAAAAGCACAACTACAATTACCATCTTGTTTCTATGTACTGTTCAAATTCTCCTCTAATTGTGAAGTGTATGTAAATCTTTCCAACTTAAAATTATACTCTTATAATAAATGCTAATTTAACACCAATTTACAGAGATGCTTCTTTACATTCAATAAGATGTTAATTCAGAACAGCAAGATGACATTTGTCTCAGTAATCGACTACTGTGAAATTAATTTCCTCTTTTATTAAATGTTACAGTCAACAGATTCCTCACTACTTTGAAAAACTGGAACAATTTAGTTAGGCCTTTTAACATGAAGATATATCCCTCTTCATTTCAGAGACAAGTGCTAGGAATGGACTTGTTAATAAGCAAATAACAAGTAATAATCTGAAATCATATACTGTATGTGTTTCAGTAACAGAATTGCGTAATGTTACAAAATCAACTAGATGATAGAATAGAAGGTTACAGCTGAACTTTACATGCGTCAGTAAATCAAGATTATGGAGTGGTTTGATTTAGCCTGTGACCAAATGTGGGAATGAAATCGGTAGCAGAAATAATGATACCACCTTTGGCAATGCAAAAGGAAGACATTTTGTTGAAGCTTTGAGTCTTGTACGTGACTGGACAATTTGCAAGAATACCAATGAAAAAGAAAAACAATTAATATTATTGTAAAATTTGCAGATTGGTGGGAAAGTGGATTCCAATGGTCTATAACAACACTTCAACAATGCACCAGATACATCATGATGAACAGTTAATTTCTAAACTAGCTTTAAATTTTAAGCCAGATAGGCTGATTCTGATTGGTTAAGATTTTTCCCTGAGAAATGAACCAATGTGTTTTTTTTAGAAAGCTTAAAGCATGTATATACATTGCCTGCAAAGAGCACAGTCCCACATATTGATAATGTAGCATCTGTTACATATACATGCAACACAATGTGAGCCAGATTGATAATCTTAAATTGGTTAAGAGCTCTTCACACATTTAAGGTTATTCAGTAAATGTTGTCCAATCAGAGAATCATATCTAATATTGGACATGGCTTTTTGAGTTTTGCAAGTGCAGTCTAGTTAAACATGGTTAGTATTTTACTTGTTAGGAACAGCCAAAGAGAAAAGCTATTTGATGTGAATGCCAGTCTTTGAGATTCATGGCCCACATAACCAGAATGTCTTAGTGACTTGATAGCAGTATCTATCCTTTAAGTATAGGAGTTGGGAAAGTCATGTTGAGGTTGCAGAGGACGGGTTTGAAGATGATTTGTAGCTCAGGTTGAGGTTCTGGATGCAAGTTTGCTGGCTGAGCTGGAAGGTTCGTTTTCAGACGTTTCATCACCATTATAGGTAACATCATCAGTGAGTCTCTGGTGATATGACCGCTTTCTATGTGCACATTTAGGCTTCCTTGGGTTGGTGATGCCATTTCCTGTGATGTTATTTCCTGTTATTTTTCTGAGGGTGGTAAATGGAGTCCAAGTTGATGTATTTGTTGATAGAGTTCCAGTTGGAATGCTGTGCTTCTAGGGATTCTTGTGCATGTCTCTGTTTGGCTTGTCCTAGGATAGATGTGTTGTGCCAGTTGAAGTGTGTCCTTCCTCATTTGCAAGGATACTAGTAAGAGTGGGTCATGTCTTTTTGTGGCTAGTTGAAGTTCATGTATTCTGGTGGCTAATTTTCTCCCTGTTTGTCCAATGTCGTATTTGTATAATCCCTGTAAGTATTTTGTAAATGACATTTGTCTTGCTTTTCATCTGTATAGGGTCTTTTCAGTTTATTAGCTGCTATTTTAGCGTGTTGATGGGTTTATGGGCTACCATGATGCCAAGAGATCCGAGTAGTCTGGCAGTCATTTCTGAGATGTTTTTAATGTAGGGGAGAGTGGCTATGGTTTCTGGATGTGTTATGTCTGCTTGGTTACCCAATGAACATAGTCCGCCAATTTCTCAGCAACAAACCCAAACAAGCAGACAAAATGCATCTAGAAACTGTAGCCACTCCCCCTACATCAAAGACATCTCAGAAGTGACTGTCAGACTACTCAGACCTCTTGGCATCATGGTAGCCCACAAACCCACCAACACTAAAGCAGCAGCTAATAAACTTAAAAGACTCTATACAGACAACAAGCAAAATGAACGTCATTTACAAAATATCTTGCAAGAACTGTAACAAACTACATTGGACAAACAGGCAGAAAACAACCCACCAGGATAAATAAACATCAATTAGCCACAAAGAGACATGACCCACACTCATTGGTATCGTTACATACAGATGAAGGGGGACACCACTTCAACTAGGACAACACATCCATCCTAGGTCAAGCCAGAGTCACGCACGAGAATTCCTAGAAGCATGGTATTCAAACCGGAACTCTATCAACAACCATGTTGACTTGGACCCCATTTACTGCCCTCTGAGAAAAATACCAGGAAATGACCTCACCTCAAGGAAACCTAAACACAAATAGAAAGCAGGACATAACATCAGTGCTTCACTGGAGTCTCACTGATGTTATCTAGTATGGTGATGAAAGGTCTGAAAACAAACCTTCCAGCTCAGCAAGCAAACGTACATCCAGTTGTACTGGACTTTGGTGTGGCATCTTCTGGAATACTGTGTCTAGTTCTGGTCACCCACTTATGGGAAGGATATCATCAAGCTGGAGACGGTTCAGAAGAGATTTACCATGATGCTGTTGGGTAGGGAATGTTTGAGTTAGAAAGGCTGGATAGGCTGGGATTTTTCTCACTGGAGTGTAGGAGGTTGAGAGACAACCCGATAAGAGTTTATAAAATAATGAGGGGTATAGATAGAGTTAATGATAGTTGTCTTTTCCCTAGGATGGGAAATTTCAAGATTAGGGGGCACATTTTTAAGGTGAGGAGAAAGATTTGAAAAAGACATGAGGCATGTTTTTTTTAAAAAAAGGGTGGTTTACATGTAGAATGAACTTCCTGAGGAAATGGTGGATGCCGGTACAATTACAACGTTTACAAGACATTTGGATAAGCACATGAATAGGAAAGGTTTGGAGGGATATGGGCGAGGAGCAGGGGGGTGGGACTAGTTTAGTTTGGGATTATGTTTGGCATGGACTGGTTGGACTGAGGGGGTCTGTATGACTGTATACAATCATTTGTGTTGCTTATGTATATTTATTTGAAGCTTTGCTTGTTGTTCAAACTTTTCATATCCTAACCCTTCTAGGGTAATTTGAGGTAGAAATGGGCACTTTGCAAGACCCCATGTTTGAGACCTCTGCAAGAAATCTGATCAGGGTTATGGTTTTCATGCACCCTATTTCAGCTTGGTAATAACCATAGCATACATGGTGTTGTTAAGCTTTACTATTAAAGCTAAATGTGCAGCATCACACGCTTACGATTCAGCAAGAGACCACTTTGTTAAAGCCGAAACAAATCAAAATATAACATACCAAGCCATGTTCTTACCTGGAATGACTTGTCATGTAATAAAATCAGACTACTGAAGTACTCAAGTAAACACAATCCCAAAAGAGACACCTTCAACATGACAATGTGTAGACAAGCAAAGTAAGGCAGGGAGATGAAAGATGGCACAATTCAATTGCGAGGTAAGCTTTCTACTCAATCAAAATGGTTGAATTTGAATGAATCAATTGTTTCCAAAACCTTTAACCTCTTCTCTTCTGTGCCATTTTACTGGAAAATGTTGAATATATACCATTAAAATGTCTAGTTAGTATTCGTCAAGAAAAGATAGTTTGTATTCACTGCACACTTCAACGTCAGTTCTTTTTCTAAGGTCCAATGGTGAGATTAGAACCTGGAAAAGAGGTTAATCAATCAGTCTTGTGCCACCCCCCCCCGTTGATTTTGTTTTGACATTACAGCAGTCTTGCTCGGGGTTAGAGGTTGGACAACTGGGAAAATTGTATACAACTTCAAGGTAATTTAGAGTGGATTTTTTTTCCCCAATAATCTAATCTCATTTCAAGTAAACTCTTGTTCCTATGTGAAGTCCATTAGTTGATTAATATTATGAGGGGAGATCCTTTGTGCATTCATTTAAAATTTGTTATAAACGTTTTGCAGCCTGGAAATGTAACCTTTTAAGACTTTCTGGGGAATATGTACTCAGACTTTTAGCTAAAGATCAGGTTCCATAGAATAGAGTCAACAAACTATTTAAATAGAAAGTCTCTGTAGATGCACAATAACAGAGTACAAAAGAATAAAATCACAGATGCTAGGTCTATTCAAGGAACTGAATGCAATAGAGACTCTTGCTACTGAACTGAAATAATCAGGAAGGGTCAACAAATGTTCTCCACAGTTCAAGAGACACAGAGCTAATAAATTAGAAATATTGGCCAAACTTTCTCAGTATAACAGAAGTCAGTAGGCATTAGATAACAGGACCCTCCCCATCACATACACACCATCAGGTTCAAAGTCTGGCTTTACAGCAAAACAGAGTAATTGCTGTCAAAGAGTTCAGCTGTCTCAATGGATAGTTATTTGTACAAATGGGCAGCACACATCTGAGGAATAGTTTGAAGAAACAGACAAAAGCATATTCAGGCATTGTTTATTGAAAACACACCAAGTTGATAATTCTACAAACCTGGTTTAACAAGCTTTCTACCTGCTGCAGGATATTAGTGAAATTGAACATAATACATTCGGTCACTGTAGCATAGTTCTAAGAAAGCATAAGTCATTGTTAAGTGTAATTTATAATACAGTGTAATGCAATGCAATGCAAAACCCACCGGTATAAACTACAGTTAGGCTAAGAGTAATATATATATTATATATAAAAACACATTATCTTTTCCTACCATGAAAAGTTTAAGGCACATGATAGTACAAACACAATTGCCACTAATAATCAGAAGATTTGAGATATCTGAACAGTAATATCTACAACCAGAATGGTAGATCTTGCTTGTTGTTTCTTCAAAGCAGTCATCTGCAGCACATACTACACCGAAGAAAAATAATTAAAGGTCACGAACAGCTGCTGTACTTGGGTATCTCTATTTTCCAACCCTTTGGCAACAAACAAGAATTAACAGCAAATTTTGTGTTCATACCATCCAATGACACTGTTTTGGCAACTGAAGTATTCTAGTTCATCTTTCAGGTACTTTAGTATTTGAAGAAAAGCATTGCTTCAGAATCAATCCAACCCACCCCCAACCCAAACCAAAGGAAAAGTAATAAGATACAGCTCTGCTACAAAAAGACATTGTAAAAGTTGAACTAACCAAGATTGTTAGACATGATGGATATATACTGTACATGCCAGATATTATTTAAGCAAAATAAATTCAACTCTTCCACTAACTTGGAAGCACTTGAAGAAAAACATCAGTGTTTTAAAATGCGTATTCCAGGCATCAGGTTGAAAATTCAGTCTGTAACTCAATTGCAATAAGTAAAAGTCAACTGGAACTTCACACAACAAAATTTTTTTTTCGTGTAAAAAGACGTACAACAGTTCAAAATACAAAGACAAACTTGTCGCACTGGATCAGCACCTTGAATTATTTGACTTGGGGCGGTTTTGGTGGGTGGGGCAGGCAGAGTGGAAGTGGAAGGAGAGGACACGCCTGTTTTTGCTTCTTCCTTATAAAGACCAATGTCACCTTTTTCATGCTGGCTTTGAATGTACAAAAACTGAAGTGTGCCATAAGCTGCAAAGCATCCCAATAATGTTAAGTCAGCATTCCACAATCAATAAAATCCAAAATGGAACAGGTTAAATATACAAAATGGCAAAAAGGAGTTAAGTATCATCTGATCAGTAAAATTTTCATCTGCATTTAAATAACTTGGAACTATTCTGCCAAAATCTACTGAAATATTTTGTATTTTCTTCATGGAACGTGTAACACCTCAGTTAAAACTACATAATTACACCAATTCAATAAACCCAGCAAGTTGAGCTTATTTCACTGATCAACTTCAAAGTCTTCTTCTATCAAGCCCTGTTTCAACCTTCTTTGTCCATATCCTTTAATCCAGCAGCATCTTTGTATTTATCTCATCTATTCACTCAAAACACAAAATCCATAATAAAATGAAATCAGATTTAGACTTGGTTTTCACAGCTCAGAAAGGGAAGTGCTAGCAAAGTTGTGGTCCATGCTTTTCATTATGGTGAAAAACTGAAATACTTTGGAACCAGTTCTTAAAGTAATTTTTTAAAAAAAAAAGACCTTCTTGGCTTCCTTTCCCTTCAACATACAACATTCTCTTATCAACCTTCATACCAGTCATTGCAAAGATTTCAAAAGAAATCTAATCAACCCGACAAAAACTAAATATTAGGCTGAAGGGCTGCTACATTTGGAGAGATTAACTTGTGACTTTTTAATCCCCTCACTTCCCCACCCATCTCCCTGAAAGTTGTGGTTATGTAATGGTTTGACTGATGGGACTTCTTTCTCCATGTTAAATTTAGTTGACAGCTTCCACAAATGAGGTCCTCCGAATCTAATGGCAGTAGTGATAATGAGATCCTCTGTCATGTTCAGTAACTTCTGCATTTCATGCCTGGAATAAAAGGATAGCAAGTTATAGGTTGTGGTAACTATTGTTTTTTCTAAAAAAAAAATTACATTTGCTAAAGTTGTCACTGATCATTCTTTCCTGGATTGACATCACCACCTATTGTGTGGAGTCATAGCTTCATGAAAAATGTTTTTTCCAGAAGGATTTGCCTTGTTTTGTTGGGAGGATTTTCCAATCTTATGGAGGTAATTACATTAAAAACTGCATTAAAAATACCTTTAGATTTCCAAGATGTATGAAGCCCAATACTGCTGAAACTCGAAGCTGAATGATCCTGTAAACATCAAATCATTCCAACTTGCTTACATTCTACTACATACACAAATTTAATGACAAAATTGTTAAGTTTTGGGTTCAGTGCAATGAAGTATTTTTAAATGCACCTTTTCCTGTGTATACCCACTGCATTTGCTACATGAATTTGGGAGAATAGTATGATGACTGTACAACACCAAAGTGTTGGCTGATCAGAAGAGAGATTAGTCAAGTCTTATAACAATTATTCTTCCTAGTATGAGAGGAAGGAGGTTTATCCTGTCAGTGACAAAATGCAGTCAGCCTGAGATTTGAGTTTAGCTATATGTGGCTCTCTTAATGTGATAATCTATCAGACTATGAGCCGGTTCTATAAGGGAGGGAACTATTAAACTAGTTGATTGTACACCAGTTTGAATTATTCTTAACTGCTGGTAGCTTCTTAAAATTGATAATTCATAATCAAACCACAGATATATTGTATATATATATATGGCACAGACAGACCATTCAACCCAACCAGTCCATGCCTCACTCAAACCTTCTTCCATCTGCTCTTCTCTAATGCTTTTGTTGTAACCCTCTATACCCTTTTTGCTCAGATACTTTTCTCGCTAAATGCATCTATATTATTCACTTCAACTAGTCCCTGTGGTAGAATGTTCCACATTCTCAGATAAAGACATTTCTCCAAAATTCCATATTGGATTTCTTGATGACTACCTTATATTGAAGGCCTTTGGGTATGCTCTGAAGAACACAGAACATACAGCACGGAACAGGCCCTTTGGCCCACGATGTTGTGCCGAGGCTCAATCCTAATGGAAAATATAACAACTTAACCTATGCACCCCTCAACTCACTGCTATCCATGTACGTGTCCAGCAGTCACTTAAATGTCCTTAATGACTCTGCTTCCACCACCACAGATGGCAATGCATTCCATGCATTCACAACTCTCTGAATAAAAAACCTACCTCTGACGTCTCTCAATATCTTAAAACTATGACCCCTTGTACCAGTCAATCCTGACCTGGGGAAAGGTCTCTGGCTATTGACTCTATCTATTCCTCACATTATCTTGCATACCTCGATCAGGTCTCCTCTCTTCCTCCTTCTCTCCAGAGAGAAGCGACCTAAAAACCATAGATTTTTTTCCCCTGAACGCATCCTTACGTCAACTTGCCTGGAGAATCTGTAACCCGAACCATATCAGTTGGTTTTGGCCTGTTTCAGCTAGCAGTTCCTCTTCAAGTAGAACCTTCATGCTCTTTCCCTTAAGATAATTTACCCAAACACCATTGTGACCCCTCAATATTATGCCAATAAGACAGGCTGGGTAACCAGGGAAATGTTTACTAATTGGTTTCACAACCTCTTTGGGCCAGAGGCATGTTCACACTGTCAGGCAACTGGATTTCAAGAACATCGTGAAATCATACTGCCCTTGTAGTCAGTTTTTATAAAAATTGCACGTAAATTTGAATAAGAGACTGTAACTATACTCAGTTTTTATTTAGGAGAAAGTGAGGACTGCAGATGCTGGAGATCAGAGCTGAAAATGTGTTGCTGGAAAAGCACAGCAGGTCAGGCAGCATCCAAGGAGCAGGAGAATCGATGTTTTGGGCATGAGCCTTCTTCAGGAGAATCGACGTTTCGGGCATGAGCCCTTCTTCAGGAATCCCATTCCTGAAGAAGGGCTCATGCCCGAAACGTCGATTCTCCTGCTCCTTGGCTGCTGCCTGACCTGCTGCGCTTTTCCAGCAACACATTTTCAGCTCAGTTTTTACTTAGACTTGTTCCTGTGGCTAATTCATTTCATTCACCCTTTTTGTGCACAGTCATAAAAAAAATCACATTTACCTGCTGCAGTTTTCACTCTCATCTTTTTCCATTTAAGATATGGAGAAAGGGCAGACTATTTTGTTTTACAAACATGCTGGAAGCAGTCCTTACCCTAGCTTATCAATTCATTCAACCATTCCCATGTTGAAGGGATGATCTCATTGAAATGACTTCCTTCAGTTGGTGTTAAAAATCAAAGCATTTTAGTCTCTTAAATATTGACCCCTACTTATATATTGCTGCATTTCCGATTCAATTTATTTGGATAATCATGGTGACATTAACAATCCAGAAATACAGCAAGTGTCAAAATAGCTGCACGATAAGAATCATTTCAGTAGGCAATGCAATTACATAACAATATTAAAGTAACACATGAAACTAGCTAGGAAATTAAGAAGATGCGTGCAATTTTAAATTAACAATGTACTTTACAAAATAAAGGTTCAATGGGACATATGTGAACAACTTGACAGGATGCAGGAGACTATAAATTTTGAGTTAACGTTTTGGGTCTGGTGACCCTTCTTCAGAAATGAATGTAGCTAAGAAGGTGTAGGCATATATGCTGAAGATAGGGTGGGGGAGTAAACCACAGGAGTAAATGGAGCCCAGAGAGAGAAAAAGAAAGGAATGGGTAAAGATCAGCCTGAGAGGAATCAACAGTTGCTAATAATTAATGGTTTGGTTGTAGTAACAGCCATGAAGGTCTGTCATTATTGAGATCAATAATTTTAGGGCCTGAACACCTTCACCCATGTCCTTATCCCATAGCCCACGCACCAGGCTGTGTCATCAAAGTGGCTGCTACCACAACCAACCCATTGTCAGTTACTAATGGTCCCAATCATCAGCTGTTGATTCTCCCAGGCTGCCCTTTACCCATTCCTTTGTCAGCCCAATTGCTCTCTCTTTCTGGGCTCACATCCACCTCTTGTTTATTCCTCCTCTTCCCTCTGCCCAACTTCAGCACATATACCAACCCTTTCCTGGCTAAAATCAGTTATGGAGGAGGTTCACTTGATCCGAAACATTAACTCTGCTTTGGCTTCATAGATGCTGCCAGACTTGATGAGTTTTTCCAGCAACACCATTTTTTTTTTTTTAAAAAGTTGAGGCTAGGAATAATGCATTCTGAGAAAATGATATCATACACCAGGTTAGGTGAAAGATCGAAGTATTTATCTTTTGTTTAGAAGGCACTGACAATTTTGCATTCAATTGCTACGTGAGTGGGAGCACGCTCGCTGCAGGATCAGTAGGACATGGATTCAAGCCCTACTGCTGAATTTCAGCATATAATCATGCAATTTCATTGCAATGCAGTTTAAAGGAGTACTGCACTGTCAGAAGTGTAATTTTTTGAATGAGCCAATGTTTTGTCTCCTTATGGTGGTGGACATAAAACAGTTTAACTGGTCATGGATCATGAGGGATTTCATGAAGAGATTGGCTGACATATTTGCCTATGTGACAGCCACAACCCAAAGATAAATCACTTAAATCAGAGCTGTCAATTAATCACTATTCCTCAGTAAAACATTCTAATTTTCAAGCTATTTTTAACATTGGAAACAATTGCAGAAGGTAGTGCAATTTAACAATTTTAACAAGTAAAAACAAATTTCAATTTGTAAACTAAGTAGGATAATTAGTAATTCCAATGAATTAGAGATTATGCTTCACATTTGCAAACTCTCATGTCAGAGGAATGTGACCCAGCTGTGTGCTTGGCCACTAACACAATTAAAGGTGCAGGAAGCATGAAGCCTGAAGCCATCGTTGTGAATTTGGTACAATGGAAACAGGGACAGACGAACAACAGAACAGAGCAATACAAATACACAACCATACACAGATGCTTGCAGTCCATCGTCATTTCTTTTTGGGACAAATTTAGATACCAAAATCTTCACTGCCCTTCCTAATCCCATCCTTCATTTGATGGCCACATGTTAGAAGCAATAACTGAGACTGATGTTAAGTTGCCTCATTGAGCCTAATGTATCAACAGTTTATTCAATTAAAATCAGCAAAATGGGCACAATTTGGGCATAGTCTGTATTTCTCATGATCAGACCTTGCTTAATGAATAAGTGCAATTAAGGAGGTTATCAGCCATTTGAGCCAGCAGTTACAAAGTGCACACATTATTTACTGTTTATTTACAGAGGGCTAATGACAGGCAAATAATACATGTGCTGTTAACTCCATACAACACATCAGACAAAATCTTAAGCATCGGCGGAAGCAAGCAGCAGCATGAAAACGGGGTTTGGCCATTTTCAGTGGTTATTTAAAGGAGACTGCTGACAGTCCGTGAGCCCCAGCAACAATGGAAAAGATAGCTGCAGAACAACATGCTGGTGCACTAGTATGGTCAGGAATACATATTAAAGTAAAAGTAAAGTCACTGTAGTCCTATTAGAACATACAGCTGTTTGCTCATTAAAGACAATTGGTGGTAGTTTAAACCAAGGATCACATTGCTTCAGACAACGGGAGAGATTGAGAAGGAGAATCCTTCATGGCAACCTAAACTGGTGCGGGAATTGAACCCCACACTGTTAATATCACTGCATTACAAACCAGCTATCCCATATGTACATATTTGTTTAATCAGCCAAAAGACTTATTGGTGCAGTGATAATGGTGTGAATAAATTGTACAGGAAAGTGTACCTCCATAAAGCCGTAAACATGACGTAGCGATTTTGCACAAAGAATCATGAGGTCGTAATTTGTTCACTTGTCAACACATATTTCTCATACTCTGCATGTGAAGAAGTTTTCAGTTCGTTTATTGAAAACACAAAACTAATTGAAACATCAACAATTCTAGCAGTTATGCTATTCATAAGATATTTCAGCCTAAATGAATGTTGGCAGATTGAAGTTGCAATTTGAAATGTGAAGAAATGTTAGCCTTGGTCAGTGATTTTACATCAAAATAGATACAAAGTGCAATTTTTAATGGTAACAAAAAGAGTGTTCAATTTCTTAGGGAAAACGAATAGATCATGCAGGCTCTCTAGTCTGTTCTGCCTTTCAATGACAGCATATTGATCTGAAACCCTACAGTGACTGACCATGTCAACCTAACTTGATGCAGCAACCATTCTCTGACAGTAATGTCCCACAAACAGCACTCACATAAATGTTCAGTCTATTTTCTTTGGCTACATCTGGTGAAGGAGCAGCTTCACTGCTCATCATTCATGCCATAGGATCGTAGCTTGCTCCAAACCTTTAGGGAGAAAGTGAGGTCTGTAGATGCTGGAGATCAGAGTTGAAAATGTGTTGCTGGAAAAGCGCAGGTCAGGCAGCATCCAGGGAACAGGAGAATCGACGTTTCGGGCATAAGCCCGATTCCTGAAGAAGGGCTTATGCCCGAAACGTCGATTCTCCTGTTCCCTGGATGCTGCCTGACCTGCTGCGCTTTTCCAGCAACACATTTTCAGCTCCAAACCTTTAGGCACATGTTAGGCAGGGTGACAGTTTAGTTTTTTTCTATTTAACTTATCTTTCCAATTATTCTGTTCAGAGATGTTATTACACACCTCTGGAGCTGGTGGGACTTGAACTGGGCCACTTGGTCCAGGAGTAGGGACAGACCACTACAGCATAGGGTGACAGCTTAAGTTGATGTTTTCATACACAAACAGCACACAGCAGATTCAGACTCCAGATATACATTGATAATAAATATTGGGTTAACTCAAGAGGAAAAATGTAACTAGCTTACAAAAGAATCAAAGTATCTAAAGTCCATCATGATTTTATGAGAAATGTAGTATTTTAAAACTTATATAAAATGACCAGGCTGCTTAAAGATTTAACAGTTTGTATGTACATCCTTTCAATTCCAGGAAGCAACTGCTGTGCAAGTACTAATCAATGAGACTTCAAAACCAAAGGTTACACAGTTAACAATTTTACTTCTGATTGGAGGCCGTTGTACAGTAGATTAATTAGGCGATTGGAACTCAAAGACACCTACCATGCAGGCGCTTAGACCCAGGAGTCAACAGGTTGAGGTTTTGTGTCATTAGCATCCACAAGATTCACTGAGGCCCTACTAATCCTGTTAATGTTTTTCTTATTTGAATCATTCTGTAGCAACAGGGAAAGGGTTAATAGCAAGACGGCTGGCATAAAACAGGTATAGATAAAGGCAAGTTAGTTTAACGTTAAAGCAATTAACTACACTTGACAGTTCAAGATCAAGACCACAAAAATAGCTTTAGTTTTAAAAATAACTCAATATGGAATGTGTGCATTTAAATTTGGGTGCACTGAAAACATATTTTGAACCAAGTTCATTTGCTTTGCTGGACATGTAAAGCAAGGGCTACTGAAAATCTGACTAGCATGTGATTGAATTTAGAGTAATTTTGCAAACCTTGTAAGTTTCTACAGTTTGATGAGGAAATTGGTTGAACAGGAAATGCAACTTCACTCATATTGATTCATTGTATTACAGCAAGAATCATATGAAGCCATAAATCTTTCAAGATTTAGTTTGAAAACAAAATTATTCAATAGAAAATAATGGAAACATCTATTCTACTTCACAAAACATCTTGGCACTGAATTAAATAAAGCTCAGCATATTGTTGAAAAGGTATTCTGATTTTGTCTCCCTCCTTCATTTTCACTTATTTATTCCACTTATTCTTTGTAAAGCCAAGAAGTGATCAAGATATTAGAGTTCAAAATAATAATCTACTTGAAACACTAATTTTAAGTCCAGGGAGATTTTTTAAAAAGTGGTTTCACAAGGTTACATCATGTTGAAATTAAGTTGGCTACATGCATAATTTGATAATGGAAATATAATTCAAATCATTGGATAAAAGGATCAATGAAGGTCATGTCCAAAAACACAATCCACAATTAGAAAAATTGCACATTAAGTATTATTGCATAGGACTATTCACCACTAACAAAAATTGTTTTCCTCAACATTACTGGAAAGTATTATGTACCCATTGTTTTCATCACAAACTTGCAAATTACCCTTCTCTTTTCATCTCCTTACACTTATTATTTAGCTCGATCAGCACAGTTTATTCACTTCCTACAGCCTCTTGAAGCGGAATCTATCATTCTACCTTCTCCACCTGAGATGTCAATGCACTACGACATGACCAGGGCAGCAAAATGAATATTTATCAACCAGCGTTATGCACCTCATTTAGAATCATTGGATCATAGAGATATCTCAAGGGAAATTTCATAACATTCAATTTTGAAAAAAATCTTTTTTTTAAAAACACATTTTTGTGGCCTTATGTTTCTGGAAAAATTCAGAACAGTTCATGCAACATTCACAAACACAATGAAGCACCCTTTCAATTCAGAGTAGCATTAACATTCGTGCGCAGAGCTGACAAATCAAACATGACAAGAGCAATTCCAGGACAAGAATTGCGTAAGAAGGTAAGAAAGCAGATTAATTAAAGATTATCAGTTAGGGTAATAAGCTTGAAAGTCATTAATCACTTCAAAATAGCTACCTACAGCAGCAACTGACATGCAAATTAGGAACAGGTCTATCACACACAAAAACCAATCATAAAATGAGTGTGCCAAGACACTAGCAACCTAAGATTATTTGTCTCAATAGTTCTGTCCAGAACTGGATTCAGGTATCAAATGAGAGTTGCCTGATCTAAATGGTAGTTTTCGGATTCTTGAGAGAGAGCTATAAATGACCACAACATAGCCTACCCGCAAAGGTTGCTGTTCAAAAGCATCTGCAGAAACATCCATAGTCTTACACTTGCGCTCTTTCTCCCTCTGATCCAAGGTAGAGTAAGTATCTGTGATGACAAATACATAATTCAAGACAAGGGCATACATCTCAAAATTCATTTCCATGAATGATTTTGAAGAGTAATATCACAAAAGGACATTTAAATCTCTGAAAGGATGAGACAAACAGAAAAATAATTCACAAGTAGTCAAAGCCAACATGCACCAACCAAACCTAACGCAAATGTAAATAAGGTGTAGCCATTCAAACCAAGTCTTGGAGTTGGAGGGAGGGGAGACAGTAGTAGTATTTCTGGACATGTTAATCTAAATCTAGTACAGTGGATCCAAAGTCCTCATTTAAAACATCCAAGGAAAGTAAAATAAAAATGTCATGTAGATATCAGTAAAAACTGAAGATTTCAACACTTTTGCAAAACACACATCAAAATCATTTTGAAATGGCACTAAATCATTATTTTGCAACCAAAGCTGGATATTGGTTATTCTTGACTTTGCTGTTTAAATACAGCATATGCTGCTTGAGGACTTGAAATGTTATTAATCTACGTTAATCATGTTTCTCTTGACAAATACTGCCTGACATTCTGAATATTTCCAGCATTTTCTGTTCTTTTTTGCTTCAGATTTCCAGCAGTCAGTAATTTTTCCTTTTTCTTGCCTTAGTGTAATACCAGATTTCCACAACTAGGGGCTGCAGATGAATTGTTTAAAACATTATTTTGTAGGTATTTCTAGTACCTGTACTACAACACAACTGGGGAATAAAAATCAAATCCCCAAAAAAGTCCTCATTAGAGGACTGCATCCAAACAAAGTCCAAAACTGAACCGAAATAGTTACCATATTATCCTTTTGAAAACAAGCCGAGCTATTAATTTCTCAAGTTTAATAAACGATGAGTTTTAAATGGAACAAAATACTGCACGATAATTTGCTCCTCTCAAAGCACTGAAGAATGGCTATAATAGCAAGCAGAATTCATGAGCACAAGCAAAAGGAATTCAAAGCAGTATTTACCTGGGCCAAACTGTTCCATGGGAATCATTTCGCCAGACCATTTATTACCTAAAAATAAAATTTATCATGAAGTTGCCAGTGTGCACAAGCTGAACTTGTTTACTGCAAGCTATTGTAAGCTTCCAGGATTTAACATCAAACCCTTTGAGGATTGCAGGGCAGTTTTTGAAATCCACAGAATCCAACAGTTCAAGTACTGTTACTCCCTCACAAATATTTGCCAACGGTCAGACAACTGCATATGCAACAAGTGAAAGCAAAGTTTTTGAAATATCTCTTTCCATTAAAAACAAACACACCCACTGTTTTCTCCCTCACTGGTCCCTCTGTCTACTTGCTTTTTTTGTTCATCACCCTGTAAAGCAGTTTGATAATCTCTTTGCAATTAATGACCGATACAGAAATGTAAACAGTTGGTCTTCTTCCAGAATGCTCCCTGTGTCTCATAGCTAAAACCTCTATTTGCCCACTAGAGTGAGAATGTTGCCTAGATGCAAGATCCACTTCTTAGGTAAATTCTAAACTATCAAAGCTATCTGAAAATAGCTTTTGATCAGTACATTGTTTTGGCTGCAATGCCTCTCATGGGTCACCAAAATGTTATTGAATGGAGCAGGAACTCTGCACTGAAATTATTTCTACCATTACATTATCTTGAACGTTTTCCAGTTTCATTTGGTTCAGCTGGTGATTTTAGAAGCATGTCAAAATTGCAGTCAAGATGACCCAAATGAAATTGCGGTGAGCACACAAAATGAACGTTCACTGCATGAGCAATAAAATGGACCAACTTACTCGAAAATTGAAGCCATCTGAAATCATTACAGTACAAAGGGGCTGATTTGACCCATTGTGTCAATGTCTGCTCTTTCAAAGAGCTATCTAATTAGTCCCATTCCTTGCTCCTTCATCAGAGCCCTCTGTTGGCCACTGCATTCCTGATCATTGTATGAAAAATCCAAGTTACCACTGTGATGACGACATTTATTTTACAAAGGAGGCTAATTTCACATATTGCTTTTACTCCTGAAGTAACAGATTAAACCTGACAATATGCAACTGAAAAGTGATGCTTAATAATAATAATAATAATCAACATACAGATAAAGTTAAGATAAAAATTCAGTTTCTCAGAATGACAGGTCACTAGGCGCAGGCTCACAGCTGCAAATCTCCTTGCTAGACAAATCAAGAAATTCCAAAGGGAACAACAACTGGCAGAAGTGTAATCCAGGTCACTTTTGGTCAGTGCCCAGTTATGGATTATGAAGCAGCGTTCACCTAAACTTAAGAATCAGATGCCTGGAAGCTCCCTCAGTAGAGGTGATGGAGACAGCTCAAATTTTGTTTTGAAGCACAATATCTCAACTTAATATTGTTTGGTCTGACTGTGCATGTATTGTAATTCAAATTAAATCAGTTTAGGAAAACAAACTGAATGAGGCGGTCTCCATTTGACCTGAATGGGTATGGGGTGTACAACACAAGCAGCAGTACTGCTTCCTCACTTCTGTCTGTAGCATGTGTACTTCCTTTCTCAAATGTACATAAGACCTGATCTGAAGACTGGCAGGTGACATGGGGCACTGCTGCTTCACAGCAAGGGTTCAATTCCATCCTCTGTCAACTGTCTGTGTGGAGTATGCACATTGTCTGCACAGATTTTCTCTGGGTGTGGCAGTTTCCTCATACAGTCCAAAGACATGCAGGTTAGATGGACTGACCATGGGAGATGCAGGGTTGCAAGGATAAGGTGGGGGACAGGTCTGGGTGGCAGAAGGTCAGTGTGGACTCAAGGACTGAAAGGGCTGCTTCCGCTCTGTAGGGATTATCAAGTCATAGAGATGTACAGCATGGAAACAGACCCTTCGGTCCAACTTGTTCATGCCTACCAGATATGCCAACCCAATCTAGTCCCACCTGCCAGCACCTGGCCCATATCCCTCCAAACCCTTTCTATTCATATACCCATTCAGATGCCTTTTAAATATTGCAATTGTACCAGCCTCCACAACATCCTCTGGCAGCTCATTCCATACATGTACTACCCTCTGCGTGAAAAAGTTGCCCCTTAGATCTCATATATCTTTCCCCCTCACCCTAAGCCTATGCCCTCTAGTTGTGGACTTCCCCACCCCAGGGAAAAAACTTTGCCTATTTACCCTATCCATACCCCTCATGATTTTATAAACCTCTATAAGGTCACCCCTCAGCTTCCGACGCTCCAGGGAAAACAACCCCAGCCTGTTCAACCTCTCCCGAGAGCTCAAATCCTCCAACCTTGGCAACACCTTGTAAATGTTTTCTGAAAACTTTCAAGTTTCACAATATCTTTCCGATAGGAAGGATACCATGTTATGATGTGCTCATAGATGTAATTCTTAGCATGGCACACATCTTTGTAACACAGTTGAAACACACACTGTGATATCCCAAATATTCTGAACCTCGAGGACAGAAGAGCCAAAGCTCAAGTACTTTAACAGGAAGGGGAGGAAGATGAAAAATCAAACTGTTTCAGAGCAACAGCAAAGAGATAACTGCCATATAGCATAAAAAGGTAATGCTATTTGTAATAAAATAAATTCTGGAAATATTATATAAAAATGGCCAACGCTGTAAATAATGTCCATCATCAAATGTGTTATGATTTCCGAAATCAGAGACAATTTATGCTGCAGGCTGGTTACAGTATCAGCAGACAAAGTGGAGCCAAAAGAGAATGTAATTTAACATATCCAACACTCACCATCTTTCTGGTTCCTTTCAATTAATGGGAGAGTGCTGTCATCATAGCCAATTGCTTTGCTACCACTCTTGGATCCCTTGGGAAGTGTAGTCACATTAGGCTACATATTGTTTAAAAAAAGTTAAATAAATTAAGTTTTAGTCAACAAATAGACAAGTTTTGTACATGTTTTGCTCTACATTTTCCTGAAGAGACTATTTCACAAATGCCAAGCACACTCGAATGCCTTACCCAGCACAATCTTCTGTGCAAGTCTGAATTGTGGAATAACAGCCGAATTGACTGCAGGACACTGTCGACACATTCAATTCTGCTTTAATCAAACACTTTCCAGCAGGGGACATTGATTTGTGACCATCAAAAGGAATCACCATCTGGTTAAACCTCACTAAAATACAAGGTACTAGAACCAATTACAACAACTGGACTTCCAATTTGGCAGAAGTCAATCTGAAAATTCAAGATTTTTCTCATCTTTATGGCTAAATGACATACATAAGTTTATCTATTAAGCATCACAGACTTCTGAAATGGTCATAACATTACTTTTATATGACATTGCAGGATTTTGTGGAGCACAAACCATCAACTTCATACAACAAACAGAAGTTCTATGGAAATCTGTAATTAAAAGATTCTCCTGTACTTTTTGAGTTTTCCTGATGCTCAAGAGTGATCATGCAATTCTTCCAATTATAACCGATACTCTCATGGGTAATATAATGGTGATTGCGTAATCACTGATTAATTTCTCTCATTTTTGGTTATTTACCTTTGATAGGACTCTAGACTGACATTGGTTAAAGCAAGCAGGTGAATGTGGAAATTCAATGCGTTTCAATTGATAATGTAATGATACATCAGGCTCTAGTAATCATACACCTTTCCAGAATAACTGCTGCTCAGCGCCTTCAAGTACTATGATTAGTCCAAAGCAACAATAACATGAAAAATATAGTAAATCTTTGGATTCTTTGAAATAAGCCAGAGGTTGTTTTACATCCGCATGGAGAGCATGGTTATTGTCTCAGCTGCTGTACTGAATCAAGGAACAAATCGAAAGCACTTGCTCAAGCCCTGGAATAATGCTTTCATACATAAGATGAGCCAAGTGAGGCACTTGATATCTAGAATTGGGACAAACAGTCATGTGCAAGAAATAGAAACACACCATGGACATGTCTTAAAAAGTATATTAATTAAAACAAAATGGTGTCCCTCAGGAAATGTGAGTCTTCAAGGCAATAGCAAAACTGAGTTAGGGCTTGCACTTCCATAGATATCTAACTAACACAATGTTCTTCAGATATTTTTGATATTAAGTCTAAGAAACTTCATTTAAACCAGTTTAATAGTTTCTTTCAAGAAAGTGGACTGTATAATTTATATAAATCAATATCTATGAAAGTGTCAAATATAATGTCTCCTGTTTGCTCCACTTAATTCGGAAAGCTCAAATGTCAGCTACATTGTCATTCTGAGCTTGTAAAACCCCCATGCAGGCAAATCAAACTGGTGATTAAATCTGTATACAAGCAGCTAACTAAACTCAAAAAAACATTGTGTAATCCTGTCTGGAAGACTTCAGTGAGGGATATGTATATTGTGTAACTGATGGTCTCAGTATTTGCTACAACATGTCGACTATCAATACATCATAAACCTGTTGACCTTATAGAATTGTTGTGCAGCTAAACCCCCAAATTTTGGAGTTCTAAATGGGACTCTTACCTGAAAATGGGACTTGTTCCAGCCGTCTTTATGCAATGCATTTCTCAACTCTTTGTAACTCCAAACTGTTTGCAAAACATGAGCTGCAGCTTTCATCTCCCTTACTGACTGGCTACAATGTTAAATTCAAATCAGTACAATTAAAAACCAGCACACACAAAGTATTTTTAGATAGATTCAGTGCAAAGACAACTGTTGAACTTGTTCCTTTGTTTTACAGAAACGTTTCTGTACACACTTACTAACTTGACTGTTAATTTAATCCCCATCTCGAAGTCTCATGAAATCCCTTAAATCTGAGAAGCACTTTACACTTTAGCAGCTGACAATTGAGTTAAATGGGTCACTCTACATAAAACCTTAATACTCAGAAGCAAAGTGATTCAATTTTGTTTGGCTGAGCACTCCAGCTGTTTCCACAAGCAAGTCTAATCAGTTCCCTACAACAATCAACATCATGTTCACTGAATCCCCCCTATAAACATCAGTGTCTAGATTAGATTACTCCGTGTGGAAACAAGCCCTTCGGCCCAACAAGTCCACACCGACCCTCCGAGGTGCAACCCACCCAGATCCATTCACCGACATTACACTACAGGCAATTTAGCATGGCCAATTCACCCTAACCTGCACATTTTGGACTGTGGGAGGAAACCGGAGCACCCGGAGGAAACCCACGCAGACACAGGGAGAATGGGCGGCACGGTGGCACAGTGGTTAGCATTGCTGCCTCACAGCGTCAGAGACCCGGGTTCAATTCCCAACTCAGGCGACTGACTGTGTGGAGTTTGCACATTCTCCCCGTGCCTGCGTGGGTTTCCTCCGGGTGCTCCAGTTTCCTCCCACAGTCCAAAAATGTGCAGGTTAGGTGAACTGGCCATGCTAAATTGCCCGTAGTGTTAGGTGAAGGGGTAAATGTAGGGGAATGGGTCTGGGTGGGTTGTGCTTCGGCGGTTGGTTTGGACTTGTTGGGCTGAAGGGCCTGTTACCACACTAAGTAATCTTAAAAAAAACATCCTGGAGGGTTAGCATTGATTGGTGAGTTAGATAAAAGGTAAGTGAAGTTGCCATACCAGGGGACCATAGGGCTGCCCATCTACCAACAGTTTAACCCGAGGCTCACCACACTTCAGGCAAGGGACAAGGCTGAGAAGGTAGCACCTTCAAGGTAACCTCAGTCAGTGTGGGAATTGAACCCATGCTGTTAGCATCGCAAACTAGCCATCTGTCCCCTCAAAGTGAGTGTGGCGACAAGAGTCATACTTTGACTTGATCTTTTTAGCACATTAGTGTACTTAATAAGGCTTAAGATTATTAAATTGTATTGTACAAATTGTATTGTGGGCGGCATGGTGGCACAGTGGTTAGCACTGCTGCCTCACAGCGCCAGAGATCCAGGTTCAATTCCCGACTCAGGCGACCGACTGTGTGGAGTTTGCACGTTCTCCCCGTGTCTGCGTGGGTTTCCTCCGGGTGCTCCGGTTTCCTCCCACAGTCCAAAGACATGCAGGTTAGGTGAATTGGCCATGCTAAATTGCCCGTAGTGTTAGGTAAGGGGTAAATGTGGGGATATGGGTGGGTTGCGCTTCGGCGGGGGTGGTGTGGACTTGTTGGGCCGAAGGGCCTGTTTCCACACTGAAAGTAATCTAATCTAATCTAATCTAATCTAAGTTTAATGATGAAAAGTATTAAACTGCATTGGTTATGTGGCAAGATAAAAGTAACGAGTTCAGTCAGAAAGGGTTATAGCACTAAAATGCTCGAGGATAAAGTTCAGATACAAACTATAGTTTATAGTTAGTAGGACTGCAAAGTAGTCTGAGCATCAGATTGTGGTGGAAACCCTTTTCCTTCTGTTGAAAAAGGTATAAAATTTGATTAGGGGTCGTTAATTCTTTGGTGCAGATACACAGACGTTGTATGCCTTGGCAAGTGCAGAGGACATTTGCTGAAGGTAGTGATGAGCAGCTCTTTTCAACTTTGCCAAATGATACAAGGTTGTGGATTTACTAGTCCAGAGTCTCTCATTCACTAATGGAGAGTTCAACCTTTTAGTGCTTCTGGGGGTGATTTTCACCCTGTCTTGTCAGAGGATTTGCAGAGAAGGCAACTTTGATAAATGGGAGGGAGTGTAGCTAGCCACTCAGGAATGTTCTTTTACTCTCCACACAGATTGGTGAGGGGAAGACAGCAGGATAAAGATGGACACTTTCTCTTCACAGTCTGGGTGCTTCTGCTGTAATTGTCCACACACAAGACTGTAGCCACTTGGCAAGCAGCCAATCTAGTGGTTATTGCTATGCTGATCATCCCTGAGCACAAACAATTGGTGATTAAGAAGCCAATCAAAAGACTGTCTCTGGGCAAAACAGATCTGAGCACAAAAGCAGTGCCATTTTGTCAGGAATTCTCACTGCTCAAATAAAGCAAGGTGTACATGGTACTCACAAGATGGTCCAGTAATTTTTTTTTTAAAAACCGCAAACACCGTGTGGGCGGCACGATGGCCCAGTGGTTAGCACTGCTGCCTCACAGCGCCAGAGACCCGGGTTCAATTCCCGCCTCAGGCGACTGACTGTGTGGAGTTTGCACGTTCTCCCCGTGTCTGCGTGGGTTTCCTCTGGGTGCTCCGGTTTCCTCCCACAGTCCAAAGATGTGCAGGTCAGGTGAATTGGCCAGGCTAAATTGCCCGTTGTGTTAGGTAAGGGGTAGATGTAGGGGTAGGGGTATGGGTGGGTTGCGCTTCGGCGGGGCGGTGTGGACGTGTTGGGCCGAAGGGAGCTTGTTTCCACACTGTATGTAATCTAATCTAATCTAATCTAGCACAGTTTCTTTTGTTTAAACAGTATCTTCTCCTATTTTAATCCACAATCCACAAAACAAAATAGTCTTGAAAACATCTCAAGGTGCACACCTTATTTTGGATTTGCATCAAAATAAAAATCTTGGTTCTGTAACTGCAGTCAGTTAAAGCACATAACTCAACCAAATGTGACAAGGACAGTTCAGAGACTATCTGTATTTCAATTTCTCAAAACATCTTGAAATTTCCACCTAATTTATAAACTCCATTTAGTTTACCTGGATTTGTTGATTGCAACAAGCTTCTCAATGCCCTGTGCTTGAATCAAGGATCTGGCATTTGATGAACTGTCAGTAACAATTTCATGGATAGTGTTGAGTATTGCAACTATTGTGTCTTCTTCAAGGTTCTTGGCAGGTCTTTGTTGACCACCTGTTAGATTACTTACCAAATCATGCATCGCATAATTACCTGCAGGAGATCACAGACAGAAAATACAACAATGAAAATCCATTCACTGAATAGACTTTGCAAGAAGGACAAGCCAGAATTGAATGGATTTCATGGTTAATAAGATTGAGGCAAATACTTCTCATCAAGTATACTTTGGCAGTTGGCGAGACATGCATCCTTATTCTGCATTGTTATGTCTTTATACTGACATTTCACCTTTAAAAGTTAGCTTGGAAAGCTTTATGGAGATTGACAACACAAATCTTTTGCTGAACTGAAAATTTAACTGAGAGATTTTAATGGTTTTTAATATCCTAAGTTCACAAAATCACATTTCATAATCTGCAGTTTATCCAAAGCATAAATTTCCAAATTCATCTGTATATTTAACAGAAGACAATTACAATTTGTTCTGTTTCATGCTTTTAATCATGTCTTAAATGTACCATTTTAATAAACAAATTATAATTCAAGATTAAAAGAAAGTTGAGTGTTCATCATCTTTTTGAAAGCACGTAAGCCTCAAATTCCTCACCTGTTCCCATTCCTTTCAAGTCAATTCCTAATCCTATGTTACTCTGAACCAGTGGATGTAGGTTTTTTTCTTATAAAAACAACAGATCACAACTAAGGTAATTATTGAATTTTGACTTGAATATCTAATGATATCAGAGAAAGGAGATGGCCCCTGCCTTTTAAGAGAAGTATTTGCTGTCACTGTATCCTTATTTATCTTATACAGTTTATCTCAATGAATACCTTATTGTTAGAGGATGATCTCTTAAGGGTACAAAAGTTCTATACCTTAAAATTTAGTTGAAAGGGTTCACAGTTGGTCCATGAAGTTAAGAAAACTGAGCTTAACCAGACTCTGTGATTCCAATTCCATAGCGAATCATGCTTTATTAAATAAGATTCAAATTTCCAAGGTTGGATGAGTTTAGTGTGGGTAATAGAAAATTTACAACAAAGCAGTTTGAGAACAGCTCCTCTCAGGTTAAGGGCCTTTTATGTGGAAGAACCTTAAGTTGACTTGAAGAAGTGGTCTGATATCTGATGCTACAATGATCAGGTTGACTTTCTTCAGAACCTTGTACGCTAACCAAATTCATTTGGAACTTATTTTTAATAAACCTAAATCTGCTTTAGGAAAATGTAACAGTTCGCAAGTGGCTTTGCAACAGCCAAGTTGAAGTCATTACAAATTGTGAATCCAATTGAAAATGAAATTGTTTTGCTCCTCAAGTGGTTCATCCAAATAAAAAAAGAAAGGAATTGTGTTTGACAGCCTGGTACATATCATTCAAATCTTCCTTGATCCCCCCATCTGCAAAACCCAAAGTCAAGGAACTGAATTCCAGCCAATTAAACCACCACCCTAAGAGTCTCAAATTCAGATTTGTTTGGGGAAGGGTGGGAGAAAGGCAAGAGGGGAAAAACATTGTGATCACACTAACTTGGTCACCACACTGCATGCAGCTTCTCAACTTTGAAGAAAATCAAATAACTAAAGACCAACACCTTCATGGCATTAGAAACCACAGAAATCTACAACCAACTGGTCCATGTTCAGTCGGTTTTGTGGTTTCTTCCTGCTGCTCCCCCTCAATTAGAGGAGTAACAGGATGTACTAAGGACTTTCCAAAACCACTGATCATATTGTCTTGTCACCAAATGAAGGACAGGTCCCTAGGACAGGACAAGCTAGTTTTCTTCTGCCATAAAATTCAGTCCTTCACAATAATTCAGTCCATTCATTAGATGAAATAAAAATGGACAAAACGGAGTTTCAAAGAGAAAGTTCAAATAGCAGTTTAAAACAACAAGTTCATTGATTGCCTTCCAGATGAGAAACGGTTGTTTCTTTACATCAGCAGCCATTGGGCAACTTAAACCAAGATGATAGTTTTTACAACAAATATGACATTTGTCTTCTATACTTTACCAATGAGGTCCTTATTGCGCCCATCCACAGAAAGATTTCGTAATGCGATTGCCACAGCTCGTACAACTTTATCAGAATCTGATCTCAGCAGCTCTACCAAAATAGGGAGGCCTTTTTCTTTCCGCACAGTTGAACGAATGTAATTGGACCACTGCAATTAAATTACCAAATTCAAACTCACATCAGTGCAAGCTAGATTCACTTAGAAATTGTGAAGCAATTTTATAAATTAGAGAAACTCAATTCGCTCTTGACCAGTATGAATTCTCTTTGCAAGTTAAAAGTTTGAAAATGAAAAATAAGAGTCTATTCCATTATTTACTGACAGTAAAAATCCAAAAGATCAGTAATAAAATCTTTCTGCCCTTAAATGCGGAATTCACCAAGAATTGATTGAGAACTTGATGACCATACCATCACTTGCCTTTTAAAAAATAAAACCTTGAAAAAAAAAGCACTTCAGTGGAAAAAAAAGTGGGACCTCACCTAGCAGCAGTGTACATCAATCTTGCACCTTATCAATAACTCCAACATCATCGGATTTATTTAATCCTCATTTTGGCTGGCCCTTTTGACATTGCTTTATGTCAGATATTGCTGACCTGATGTGATTTTAAAAAAAAAATTCAAAGCTCCAGCCTTTGCTAAATTTCAACTCATTGTAATATTTTGAATTGTTAAAAAAAAATCACCAATTTTCTAAGAGTGGACTTCTCAAGTGAATATTTAAACACTATATCCCAAAATACTTTAGTTATTATCTGTATTGCCTAAAGAAAGTCAGAAATAAAGGTTTCTGCATTTGCATACGTTTATGTGTATAAGTTTTACTCCTTTCCTCTCTTCACGATCATGTACATTCTGCTTTCAAATCAATACAACAACTGACAACAACTGACCAGGACTAAAAGTTACTTTTGAAAAAGGAACTATACAAATCAACTTGTTTTCCAATGGTTATTGCTGGACCCAACAACCCCCCCAGCAGATGCACAAAAGCTCTTACAAGTGACTGTGCCTTAGAGCAGGCAAACAATGTCTCCAGAATGGGCTCAGCAGCTGTATCATAAAAGCATATGGTTGTGAACAAGTTACAATTTGTTTAGAAGCCGAACATTCATGGCTCAGTTTTACAGCATAAGTTCGCTGGAATATGAAGTGCTTTATGGAGTTCCTGAAACCCTGAGTGTCAGAATGATTTGCTGAGTTTCACAGGGAACCTGTGTGAATTAACACAGACTGCATCTTGGAACTCTTCAGCTTCCCTGGCTTTGCAGAGCTACATCAATTGATGAAAAATGCACAGCTTCACCAACTTCAGAATCAGAGTCATACAGCACGAACATAGGCCGTTTGGTTCAACGAGTCCATGCCAAATATAATACCAAACTGGCCCAATTCTCTCCAAACCTTTCATATTCATGTACTTAGAACATTTTAAAAACATTTGGCTAACTGTACACACAGCCACCTCACACCATTCTTCTTCACTTTTTATCAAAAAGAAAGTGTTCTTGACCAATGTTGTTTCAGACATTGGCCACTGTCAGCCCATTCAGATTCTATGATGAATTTGGTCAAAAATTGAAATCTTTGGAATGTGGTAAAGATCCAAAGTTTTCTTCATTATAATCTTTAGTGTTATCACATCCTTCTATCTTAATGGTAATGAGTTAATTTGGTGTTCAATGCATTTGCCAATGGTATCTTCCCTTCCCTAACCTTATTTTACTTCCCCTGTAGACCAGCACTGCACATCTCAAGGCTCCTTGATCATGTGGGTTGCCAGAATTGAGTCCCATTTCATTTTTGTTGAGACTGAGAAGGAACAGTGATTGGTAATCCAACAATCCCAAAACCAAGTGTCAAACACCTAGCACTACTATAGCTGAGCTCAAGGGACCAAATTTGGGACCTTTTTGATGGTGCGGTACCAAATTGGATGGCACACTGACCAACCAAAGCACTCTAGATCTCAAAAGAAGCGTTCTTATAAATGTTAATATGTTTGTAATCTAACATTTAAACCACATTATATGGCATAAGAAACTGAACTTCTGAATGCTGTTACTTCATTGCACAAGCTTAGATAAGTTCAGTTAGTTTGTTGTTTTACATTATTTTTACAAGAGTTGGGCAGTTTTTTGCCGTGGTGTTTCAATGACACTGATTTGAGCACTGACTGTGACAACAGAACTCAGGACACCACTTACAATTTAATGAATCTGACCTTGTATTCGGAAATAAAACAGAATGGATTTCCTTTGAGAACTGTCAGTATGTAATTCTGCATTACATTTGTTCTACTTTTAGATTAATTTGTGAGCTATTTCAGACATACAAGATCTGGAGAAGAATTGACAGGATGGATGCTAAAGAAGCCAATCTCTTTGTGGGAGACGAAGACTAAGGGACAGTTTAAAACAAGGGATTATCCTTTTAAGACAGAAACGTGAACAATTATTTTTCCCTGAGGGTTGAGTGTCATTGGAAATCTTTTCACAATAGAGCAACGTAGTCAGGCTCATTGAACATTTTTAAGACAGAAGTAGATACATTCTTGACTAACAAGAGAACCAAAGCGGTGCTGGGGTTGAGGCCATAATCAGATTAGCCATGATTATACTGAATGGCAAGTCAGATGTTATAAGTTCACAGGACGTGGACACTGCTCGCTAGGCCAGTGTCTATTACCAATCACTAATTGCACAGAGTCTGCAGTCACATGTAGGCCACATCAGATAAAGAGAGTAGATTTCCTTCCTTAAAAGGACATTAGTGAACCAGCTGGGGTTTTGAAGCAGTGATAATACGGGTGCCGTGGGTTACCTTTGTACTCCAGATTTCTAATGAAACTCCTGCTTCAATTTCTGCCATGGTGGGATTCAAACTCATACTCGTGAACATTTAACTGGATTACTCATCCAGTGACATTACCAGTTTGCCTAGTCCTGCTCCAAGTTCATATGTTTAAGTTGTTTAAAATTCTTCATGGAATGTGGGTGTTGTTGGGCAGGCCAGTATTTTGTTGTCATCTCCAACTACCTGAAGACGATGCTACTGAGCTGCCTTCTTGGGCTGTTGCAGTAGCCTTTGGTCTGTTGGGACACCCATAGGATTTTAGGAAGAAAGTTCCAAGATGTTGACCCAGAGACAATGAAGAAATGGTGATATAATTCCAGGTTAGTATGATTTATGGCTTAGAGTGGGATTTGCAGTGGCAGTGTGCCCATGTATCTGCTGCCCTTGTCCTTCTAGGCGGTAGAAACCATGTGTTTTGAAGGTGTTACCAAATATCCCCATACTGACCAATATATGGAATGGCACTTCCTTTTTTAAACTAAAAGTTGTGCATGTGACAAATAATATTCTCAACTATTGTTGTGGCTAGTCAGAAATTTCGACTGCAAAATCCTCATTGTCAACTAAAAAACTGATGCAAGTTAGATGCCTCTACAGAAGAGTTAACAGTTTGGAGGCAGTGTGAAGCAAGAAGGGTCATTATAGGGAAATTCCATACAAAACTGTTAATAAAAATTGCAGCCTTACAAGTATTACTGCACTCACCGTCCACTGCCCAGCACTTAGGTTCTGGAGAGCACCTGCTGCTGCCTCCAACGTGTTGTAATTTCGACTTTCTGTGAGCAAGGACAAGTAGAGTCGAACCACCTCGGGCTGGTAGAGGAGCTCATAGCCTGAGAAGATATGAATGACACTTAATCCTCGCACATACTTAATTCACCATCATTCTCACTGTAAGAAAACAGATGTAGGTCTGAGTTTCACGTACATATGAAGCTCAAAACAAATTGTGAATAAAATTAATGAGCAGAAGTACAAATTACAACTGGTGGGATGGGGTATAATAAATAGCATGAACTTGTGGCTCTGCCTACATCATTACAAGGAGCTGAAAATTCTTGGTTATAAGATATTTGGAGAGATGAAATTAATTCAGCTGGCATTCCTTCGATGAAAAATGGAATAAATCGATGTGATACTTGGGGTAAGTGACATTTAATAAATTTTGAGTTATCAGGACAGAAGAAAATGCAGTGATACATAGAAAATATGAAGAAGAAACATACTAGAACAGAACAAAATGGTGGGTAGAAAAGCTGAGAGGTGATAAAGAGAGACAGCAAAGCCTTTTGGAAATGAATAAACAGCAAATCATATGAAGGAATAGCAGAAATATCAAATGAGTATTCTGCTTTAGTCTTTAAGAATGGAATGCAGTGAAGGGGATTAAAGACTATAAGAGGAGTTGCAGCAATTAAGCAAATTGTAGATAAGAAAGTCAAACTGGAAAAACAATTCAGTGGAAAAGGCATCTGGGTCCTAACATCATACACCCAAGAGTGCGAAGTGAAGTCAAAGGGAGAACAACAGTGCCCTAACTGCCTGCTTCTATGTATTCAAAAGTTTGAAAGTTCTTTCATAGGTCTGGAAGATGGCCAATTTATTGTTGTTCAAACCAGCAGAAATGTATAAATCAGCTGTAAGGAGCAAATATGTTTCAATAAGCTGTAATACAAGTTAAAAAATGAATCAACTGGAAAGCACATTAGTTAAAATATAGCCAAGTATAATTTGGGAAAGCCAAATCATGTCAGACTAAGTTCCTTGAGGGACAAAAGTTGTGGCGAATACAATTTTAAAAAAAACTTATATGAACGTAACCATGCTCTTCTTCAGCAAAAAGTATTGCAATTGCTCCTCTCTATTGCTCCATTAGGCAGATTGTAAGTAAACACAACTTCCTTCAGCAAATACTTAAATGTAAAGATGACGATAAACAAATTCAGAAGGATAAACAAGCTAATAAAGCAGGCAGATGGATGTTGGATAAAATTTGCTGTCTTTTGCAAAGTTGAGGAATGAGACAATGTGCTTAACATGAAAAAAAATTAAAAGCAGAGGATCTTAAAGACTTAGGAGCTCAAATGAACCAACCCTTCAAACCAGAATACTAGTTTAAAACACTCAGGAATTCCTACACGTTACAGTGATAGACAGAGTACAGCAGAAAGGATGCAATGCTAAATCCATTATCATTTACTTTCATTAAAGTAGAGCATGTGGAAATCTATGAGCCATTTAAAATGAAGATGTTTTGTTCAAGTAAAATGGGGAAAACAAGTTCACTGGCTCGTATTAGTAAAACTAAACATAAATTTAACATCATTGCCAAAAGAATGAAATGAGAGTTCAGCAGAAATTTACCGCAAAAATGTTGAGTTAAATAAGAAATGGATTCCCAGAAGGCATAGAAGTTGACCCAAAATAATTTTTTTCCAAAATATAAGCTAAAACTTTTACAAATAAAGGCCAGGGAAGTGGAATTAAGTTCAGTGCTCTTTTAGAGAGCTGGCTTAGACACAATGGTTAAAGGGTTCCATTCTATGTTGTAATATGGTATGATTCTCGAAGATCCCTACAAAATCAAGCACGATTACTCTAATTGACAATATTTGTTACTTATTCACTGCAAGGACAAAAATGTTATTGCTTCAAATCTCTTATGATCTCATGATCAGTGGAGAATTCAAGGTGCCCAAATGTAAACCTTCCTTGAAGTTGATACTCACATTGCATTCGCACATGGTACGACATTGCAGTTTGCTGCGACATTTCAGAAGACATTAAAGAATCAACCACATTGCTACGGGTTTGAAGTTTCATTCCCTAAAGGACAGTAGTGAACCAGATGTGCTTTTACAACAATCATCAACGGTTTCATGATCACCATTAAACTAACTTCCAATTCCAGATTTACGTACTAAATTTATATTCCATCAAAGTCCATGTCTCCAGAGGATTAGCTTGGCCCTCTGTATAACTAGTTGAGTTACATGACCACTATGATACCTCCTCCCCTATCAATCCATCATATATCACAGCACTATAACAAGACAAAACTGTGCAAAATGTGAGTGGCTAGATGACAAAAGGTGGTCAGCTGTTAGAATATAACGCAACCACAATATTGAGTTAAGCCTCCCTCCACAGATGCTGTCAAAACTGCTGAGTTGCTCTGGCATGCTGTGTTTGCTTCACATTTCCAGCATTAACAGTATCTTGATTTCATTAAGTTTACTTGGCTTGCTAATGTGCAAAACTCTAGATTTTCTTTCCTGGGTAGGACATTTCAGTGTCATTTGCAGTCTAATATTTATCAGGCTCAAGGCGCCACTAAGTACATGCTGTTAAGTGAAACACAAGACTACTGACACTGCTGATTGTTGAACCCAGCAGGATAACAGTTATTCCTGAACCTCAATGATCAGAAAATGGCAGTTGTTTGAGTCTGAAAAGAATACAAGCACACTTAATGGGGACTTCAATGGCAAACATTCTCCTCTCTATGTCTAAAGCCAACAGGAAGATGAACAAGTACTTGGGAGGAATAGCAGCTGGAATAATCATTGACGATAATCTTTGCTCAGTGCTTGCCAAACACTTTTCAACAAGGACTCAAATTTCTGCTAGTTTTGAAGCCTGTCTAAAACCCTCTTGTAATAGGACTTGAGAGAAGAGTACACTGAGCTGTAATCTTTAACCTTCAATGTCTGTCTCAAATGCCAAAGAGCAGCAGGGTAAACTTAAATGTGAATGAATACCAATTTATTACCTTGCTTGAAGTCATTTCTTCCACATCACATCTTAGAGTTTAAGAATGTCAGCAATCCACAGAAAAGCATTTTGTTCAATTCCTTTGGGAGCTTCTACCCATTTCCATGTTAAATAAATTGCAGTAGGTGGATTGATTTACGCAATAGGAACACATGAATTGCTGGAAGTCAAATACACATGGTCCATCTAATTCACCCTCTATAATTGTGTTCACATGATATAGCAATACCGTTTTTTGATAAATTGTACTCATTCACAGGAAAGAGGGGTCATTTACTTCTTTATACATAAGCATTCATTCCTGATTCACCCACAAACTAGTACTGTAAATGTTTAAAAGGATTCACAGTTTAGTTTACATGTTCTGAAGTCATAACAATCTTGAAACATTTTCTGTTTCTTTCTCCTCAAATGCTGTCAGACTTGCTGAGTTTCTCCAGCATTCTGCATTCGTTTCATATTTCAATCGATTGGTATTGAGTGCTCACAGTTTTACTCTTATCTATCCGTAGATGGCAGGGAATCCATCAATGATGTCTCTTCTACCTATGCACTACTACCTTCAGCATATGTATCCCCACTCCAGCCAAGGATTCGACTTTGATTCATTATGTTTCATCCACGTGCCATCATTTGGCAACATGGTATTCAGACATGGGGATCAGCTATCAGGGATAAACTACTGACACCAAATTCACATTCATTTTCATTTTATTAGACTGCTGGTTTGATACCCAACATTGGAAAGTTTACAAAGCTTTTTAGAGAACAAATAGTCATCTTTGCAACTAGCTCTATTCCCTCACCATCACTCTTGACTTGACATTAATCTCAAGTGTTACAGTTGACTGGGATAGCACGTTGAAAATCAAACCCTGTCATTCTGGAGTCATCTCAACATGTCAAATAAATTGTAAGCATGCAAAATTCGAGGAGAAAGTGAGGACTGCAGATGCTGGAGATCAGTGCTGAAAATGTGTTGCTAGAAAAGCGCAGCAGGTCAGGCAGCAGCCAAGGAGCAGGAAGTAAGGGGGGAGCCCACACCTCCTCGCTTACTTCCCTCCAAGGCCCCAAGGGATCCTTCCATATCCGCCACAAATTCACCTGCACCTCCACATACATCATTTACTGCATCCGCTGCACCCGATGTGGCCTCCTCTATATTGGGGAGACAGGCCACCTACTTGCGGAACGTTTCAGAGAACACCTCTGGGACACCCGGACCAACCAACCCAACCACCCTGTGGCTCAACACTTCAACTCCCCCTCCCACTCCACCAAGGACATGCAGGTCCTTGAACATAGCAACACGACGGCTGGAGGAAGAGCGCCTCATCTTCCGCCTAGGAACCCTCCAACCATAAGGGATGAACTCAGATTTCTCCAGTTTCCTCATTTCCCCTCCCCCCACCTTGTCTCAGTCCCATTCCTTGAACTCAGCACCACCTTCCTAATCTGCAATCTTCTTCCTGACCTCTCCGGCCCCACCCCCACTCCATCCTATCACCCTCACCTTAACCTCCTTCCACCTATCGCATTTCCAACGCCCCTTCCCCAAGTCCCTCCCCCCTACCTTTATCTTAGCCTGCTGGGCACACTTTCCTCATTCCTGAAGGGCTCAGGCCCGAAACGTCAATTCCCCTGCTCCTTGGATGCTGCCTGACCTGCTGAGCTTTTCCAGCAACACATTTTCAGAATGCAAAATTCCCCAATTTCCCCCAATTTGGGCTCCTATAAGGCCCAGATTGACAGAAAACATACTAGGTCTCTGTACTGAACAATCACTAACTATTACAAATGATTAGACACTAGCTATAAGTAAACAGTTATAAACTGTCAGCATATAATAATCAAAATTCTCATCTCCTTAAACTCCTTGCTACACACAGACTGTCACACACTGCAGAACGAGTAATTGATTATGGACAGAGGAAAAACTGGAAAGACAGTTCCGGGATGTTGTTGAGATGATCCTTACGACTCTTCTGCCAGCCAACACATTGCTTCAGTCACCTTTCTCTGGAAGCTTCCACCGATTGTTGAGACACAAGGTTGCAGATTAACTGAAGTAGCCTTGGAGTTATCAATTAGAAGTCACAGCTTACAACAACTGTTGCTGGAAAAATAAACTGTTGGATTTTGTGAATTTTGGCCCAAGAGAAAAAAAGAGAGACACCGCTCCTCCTTCTTATGTCAAGAAAGGTTTCATCTCCCTTGGCTCCAAATCATCTGCAACTCAAATTTCAGTTATTGCTTGTTCAAACAATGTCACCTGACAAAAGAGAAGTGCTCTGAAAGCTTGTGATTTTAAATAAACTTGTTGGATCATAACCTGGTGCCATGCGACTTCTGACTTTGTCCACCCTCGTCCAACACTGGCATCTCTACGTTATATGATGGTTGGCATTAGTTTCAGATTACTTGCTTTGCCAAACTGTAGCCATACTTTCAAACACGATTTTTCTAAAAATGTTCTTCCTCATTTCAGTTTTTAAAAATACAGTAAGAAAAAGACATGGCCCTCACACAACCTCAATTAGACTGTTCATAACCTAATCATCTTGAAGATCATCAATGTGAATTTCAACTAAAATTTTCCCAGTATTGTCCATCTCCTGCTGAAACATCCATTTTGTTATCTCCTGACTCATTGCTTCAATGTTTTTCTAGCTGGCCAACCATTCTTCACTTTCTAAAATGCAACTTGTCCATCATTCAGCTGCCTGCATTCTATCTTGCATTATTCCCACACTCTGACTGACTGTGGTTCCTGGTCTCTTAATAGGTGCAAAATTATTACACCTGTGACTTAAGCCTTTTCTTTCTGAAGAATTCTGCCTTAGAATTTATTTCTTCTCCTTTAAGATCCTGCTTGAAATATGCCTTGTCAACCAAGTTTTTTTGTTGCATTTTCTATATTTGTTAGACCTTTTCCATTTATCCTCTTATCTAAAGTATGTTGGTGCATTGCCTGCATTAAAAATGCTTAATATTGCAGTTACTGCTGTCTTGATAAAAAGCACAATGTAAACTAGAAGTATCCCTTATCTGGTAATAGTTTCCTGCTTCCATTGTCAGAAAAAGCTCTCTGTTATGGTGCACAGAGTTGAATTATTTAAGATATTAACAAGGAATCCAAAGGTTTACATTAGTTCCTGAATAAGATTTGAACAAAAATAATTACAGGAAGTAATTAGTCTGTGGCTTTTACATCAGAATATAATAGGCTATTCTATGTTCTCAATTCACATGGTGGCCAATATTACTTAAATGCACTAATGGACATTTTTATTCTCCCTAAAGGTCACTATCCCCGCTATTATGCAACCAGGAAGTTGGTATTCTTGATCTAGAGGTGCTTTCACAGTGCTGCTGATATAATTCACCCATTGGCTATTCAACACTCATTGCCCATTTGCGCATTCTGTTGGATAACCTCCTCATAACCCCACTTGTTACTATACACAAAATGCGAAAACTACAATAAACAAAACTTCGACCTGAAATAGATAAATCTTGTCTTGTGCATTAAAATTAAGTTTAATGTCATAGTTCTCTGATGCAGCTTGTTACCTGTGGCATCACTGGCAGTGACATCACAGCCACCGCGATTTCATGCGCAGTGAGTGTTACCCCTGCAGTTGCAGTGGCAGGAAAGACAGCATCCAAAGTTTACCATAGTTTTGGAACTGAAAACAACATTAAAATGAAAAAGCACTCTTACAGAAAAATAAACTTTTATAAAATTGGGAATTGCATCCTGCTTACTGTATTACAATGGTGGCAAGCTCCAGAGAATCTCAGGTAGTATCAGCCTGAATACAGGTAAACATGCTGTTTCAGCATTATGTGACAGATTGATAACACTTGCAGAGCTTAGATGTGTACTTATTACCAATCTTCAGTGTCACATTGTCAATGCTGCTTCATGGCAGTATGTCAACATCCTGAACCATGACGATTGTATGTCTCTTCCTGACGGGGACAGTCAAAACAAACTCCTTACAGGGTTGAGTCTTTCCATGTACTTTCTTGGTATGCAGCTTCATTTGTATAGAGAAGCTCTGATGAGAATGTGGCGTTCTTTTGTCTTGGATCTCTGGTGGGCCAGCTTTCCATCAGTTCTCAGACATCTGGGTCTCAATCATTAGTAATTTGTCACTTGATGCTGAAATCAAAACGTTAATTTCAAAAGCTACAGCTGTAACATCCAAGCTGAGGAAGATGATGTGGAAGAACAGAAACCTGATTGAGCGAGCAAAAAGCATGTTCAGCAAGCCTGGATCCTCAGCACACTCCTTTGCACTAGAGAGATCTGAACAACATATGCTAGTCAGGAGAAATGACTGAACAATGTTCACCCCTCTGCTGGCTCTCAGGTCTCTAGCAGGGCAGTGTTGTTGACTCAAGAGGTCCTGGAACGTGGTAATTCCATCAGTAAATGTTCATTATTAAGCTAACGATATTTGTGCTGACTCAGCCATATGTATTGGGGGTGAGCCATACCAGATGATGTTTAATAGAATTGACTACTAAGGTACTTTTCTTTTAAAATCATAATCTTAAGACAAGTATAGGAAAGATATTATAGCATCTGTTACAGATTACATATGGGAACTTGCTAAAAATACTGTTCTACTTCAAACTGGTTTTAGAGAAGTCAGTATCACTCATGCTTTTGCCAATATATTTTTGGTGGCAGGATGGAAATTTTAATGTTTTATTCCTAAAAAATTTACAAACTAGCATTTCTGTAGCATCTATGACCTCAAGATATCACAAACATTTCACAACTAATGGAGTACATTTTGAAGCGCCTCAACAACCAAATTACACCCAGAAATGTCTCAAAATAAAAAAAAAGGCAAGGACAACCTGATCTTTTTAGTGATCTTGGATGAAGTATAGGTATTGGTCCAAGACACAGGGCAAACTCCTCTGTTTGTCTTTCAAGAGTACCGTGGTCTCTGTGAATAAGGCTTTGGTTCACGTGAGTGTGTGGATAAGGCTTTAGTTTACTCTCATTATGATAGCAAATTCACAAAATAATCAACAGTTAAAAAATCATACATCAAGATAAGACTGCACCAAGTTATTTTATGAATAAACTAGATTATAATACAACTCCCCAAGGCTGGCTTAATGAAATTGCAGCTTAGTTTCAAAATTGCTGTTATGTTCCTGCTGTGATTTTGTTAAAGCACTCTTCTCAGCATTATTAATACTGTCAAAAAATCCCAAGGAAGCAACAGTGTTTCAGATTTGGTTTTAAGCCAAGAATATTACACAATTGTCAAATATGTCAACAATTTCTCAGATAAATAGAAAATCAACACATTATTTGAAATGATGTGGCTGTTGCAAATAATACATGCCTAGGAGACAGTTGTCACTGTGCAACTGCTTTATGATTTAAGTGAAATCAGCAGGAATCATATGAAGGATTTTTTTCCCATCTTTGAGAATATGTAGTTATCAAAATATATGTTTTCATCTACTGAGTTTTCTCTTTGCAGGCACTTGTCCTCTCAGAAGTCTGCATGAACATCCTGTGCACAATCAAGCTCAAGTTTAATAAGAGGGTAGAAGCTGAAAATTAGCACTATTTAGTGTGTCTCTGGGTTGCAAGAATGATTATGATGTCACAACACTAAATCGTGGGTCAGCATATTTCTGTCTCAACTCCTGTCGATTGTGAATGGCCAGATATTAAATTATAGAAAGTAATCATGTAACAACGGAGATACTCACCTCATTATTGCTTTAGACAGGTCTGTCCTACTAATTGAATTTGAATTCAATTAAAAGCAAATACGGCAATCTTAAATTAAATGAGTTGTGCTAATCCATATCACAATGCTGAAATATTATTAAGTTGTGACCACCTTTATAGGTACAACTTCACTAAATATTTCCAGACGGAAGGAATAATGAAAATGTGGAGTTTGCAAATATAAAAACACACAGTCCACAGCTGGACTCAGTAAACAGAAAAAAACCCCCTAAATGTCAAAACGTGTGAACTGTAATGCATTTTCTCACTCCTACCCACCACAGTTAAGATTGGAATCAGAAGGGAGACCGGAAAAGTTTCTAAATTCTCACATTCACACTGGAATCCTTGGGTAGTTACCATGACAGTATCAATAATCAGTTCTCCAGCATTGCTTATCTTATATAAATAGCTGCATGAGAAGAAAGAATCCTACTGAAGTATGAAAGCCACTTCAAATAGCAAAGCAAAGAATCGTTGGCATAGCTCTCAGAATATTTCTGTCATTGATTCAGCTTCTTTTATATTACAAGTAAAGAATTTCTGAAAGGCTTACTCAGTGGCAGAAGACAAATTAATTATGATTTAACTTCAGATCTTCAGTTGCTGTTGCAGGGTTCTATAACCACAAATGGCCTTTCCATATTGAAAACATTTAGAATCAACAATAACTATCTGAAGAAAAATGGTTACTAAATGCCATTTAGTGCTGTTAGAAACTATGGAGTTGCAAGTTTTGTTTTTATAATTAGGGACATGTGAAACTGAAAAACTCTCTCTCTCCTGAAAAAAAAAAGGCACATTCAAATCAGATCTTTGTGATGTTCTGTTCAGCAAAACGTCAATGACAGGCCAACATGGACAAATTCTCTGTTCAACATCCAACCGAGACAAGTGCAGACAATGGATATCTAACAACATATTCTTCCTTTATCCTCAGAGAACTCAGTTAAGACTGAGAATATCTCAACTCAACCCTAATCAAGACTGTCACATGGACCTCTTCATGTTATTGTTTCCACCTGCAAGAACAGAGGATAAATGGGACAATAGCAATGCCCCTATTCTAGTAATCCAGAGACGTAGGCCAACACTCAGTGCATGGGTCCAAATCTCACCGAGACAACTGATGGAATTTGAATTCAATTAATTAATTATGGAATTGAAAGCTCATCTAAGCAACTGTGAACATGAAACTGTTATTGGTAAAGTAAGAAAAAAAATCTGGTTTACTTTTAGGGAAGGTAATCTGCCATCGTCATATGGCCTGGCTTGCACGAGATTTCAGACTCTTAGTAATATGACGACTGTCTATCCTCTGAAATTGTCTAACAAGCCAGCTCAGGTTTAGTAATGAGAGATGAGCAATAAATGACCTGAAACCCAGGGCTCCCACAAAAGAATTAAAAGTAAATAAAATTAAAGGCCTGTTTCATTACATGGCATGCCACGTTGCATTTTAAAGGCGGCAACGTGGGGGTGGGGATAAAAAAAAACACACAGGACTTTCCAGAATGGAGTTATTTTATTCCAGGCACTCTGAATGGGAGGTGAGGTAATTTTGAAGCCCTAACTTTTCCAGTCTGTTCACCAGTAACAATTTAAATGAATACAAACTGTTGAGAAATTGATTTCTTTTTTCCCCCTCCACACAGCAGCATCCTACAAAATTTTGTCAATTTGAAAATAATCTTCAATTGCTACCTTAACTAGCAATTTCATCTAATTGGATGCCACTGATGAAAACCATAAAAGAATTATCTGGAAGTGAAATGTTGGGAAGTAACCATGAATTTTGAACTTCTGAAAATTAGGTATGAATTGGATTCACTCAATACAGATTTAGGTGAAGATAATTACTGTAAAGACAGGTAAATAATTGCTGCTGCTGCTGATAAAAAGGCAGGAGGAAATGTTTGGAGAAACATGATGTAAATGCAAAAGACTACAATTATGATTGAAAGACTTTCATACTGAAGTCAGGAGCATTTGCAAAGAGCTATCCAAAAATTACTTTAATCTGGTAAGAAATTACTCAACACCAACATTACTGAAATAAAATTATCAGACAGACAAAATCATTAGATGGTCTTTGGCTCCATTCACGTTTCCTCAGGCAATGAATCAGTCCATGCCCATTTGCAGCAAGAATGAAACAAAATCCAGAATTGATGCGGCAATTAACAATCAATTTAAAAAACGCCATAAAAAAGGTAGACAATGACAAGTACCAAACAGAGACCCTCCATCATCACTCTTCAACATTTAATGGCAGTGTCATAGGGGATCCATATCAATATTCCCCACAATAGTGATCGGCCAGAAATTCAGCTGAGCTGTGTTTAGCGATGTGACCAAGGATCCACTGGGCATTCTGGCAAGTGGGTTATATTCCAAACAGTTTCCATCACCCCCAAGGCACATGAATCTTGGAGTTCATATAATGGATTGTCAAAGAAACAGATACGAGCAATTAGGAAGTAAAAAAGTGGCAGTGCTTGGGAAAGCTCACCCCCAAGATTGGTTCCAACCCTGTTGACTGAGCCAAATATTCCCCTATTTCATTATTGCTGAGCCAGAATCCTAGAACTCCACATCAAACAGCACTTTAGAACAAAGAACAAAATTTACAACCCAGGAACAGGCCCTTCAGCCCTCTAAGCCCGAGCCGATCCAAATGTACTGTCTAAACCTGTCGGTCAATTCCTAAGCACTTGTATCCCTCTGCTCCCCACCTACTCATGCATCTGTCTAGACGCATCTTAAATGAATCTACTGTGCCTGCCTCTACCACCTCTGCTGGCAACGCGTTCCAAATGCCCACCACCCTCTGTGTGAAGTACTTGCCACATGTATCCCCCTTAAACTTTCCACTTCTCACCATGAAAGCATGACCTCTCGTTATTGAATCCTTCACCCTGGGAAAAAGCTGGTCTCTATTTACATGTGCCTTAACAGCACAGACTGCACTCTTCAAGGGCCACGCCTTTTCATTGGCAACAAGGGAGAGAAATTTGCCAGTATTGCCCACAGTGAAGACTCCTAGACTCCCTACCATAGGAAAAATGTTTTTAAACTTCAAACGGTTCAGAAAAGATTTACAAGAATGTTGCTGGGATTGAAGGGTGTTAGCTGTAGAGAGAGATTGAATAGACTGGGGCTTTTTACCCTGGAGCGTCAGAGGCTGAATGAGGACCTCACAGGTTAGTGGAATCATGAGGGGCACAGATAAGGTGAATAGACAATGTCTTTTTCCAAGGAAAGGGGAGTACAAAACTAGAGGACATAGGTGAGAGGTTAAAGATTTAAAAGGGATTTGAGGGGCAACTGTTTCCACACACAGGGTGGTGCATGTATGGAATGAACTGCCAGAGGGCTGGTGCAGGCAGGTACAATTACAACATTTAAAAGGATGGGTACATGAATAGGAAGGGTTGAGGGGGATATGGGCCAAATGCTGGCAAATGGGAGCATGTCAGTTTAGGAAATTTGGTCAGCATGGGCGAGTTGGATCAAAGAGTATGTTTCTAAGCTGTATAACGGAGTCTATAATTAAAATTTTGAAAAGCGGCTACAGTCAAGAAAGCACACCAGCATCTCTGCTTCCTCAGAAGGCTAAGGAAATTTGGATTGTCCACAATAACTCATACCAATTTTTATGGGTGCATCACAGAAAGCATCCTGTTTGGTTGAATCATAGCTTAGTATAGCAACCTGTCTAGGTAAAAACAATGACGGCAGATGCTGGAAACCAGATTCTGGATTAGAGTAGTGCTGGAAAAGCACAGCAGTTCAGGCAGCATCCGAGGAGCCAGAAAATCAACATTTCGGGCAAAACAATTAATCAACCTGTCTACCCAAGACCACAAGACATTAGACAGTTCTGAACACGAGTCCATCAAGCAAATCAGCCTTCCTTCCAGTCTATACCACCTACTGCCTCAAGAATGCGGCCAACATGTTCAAAGAACACTCCCGCCCCACTTATACTTTCTTTCATCAGGAAGAAGATATAGAAGTTTAAAAACAGGTACCAACAGATTTGATAAGTTTCTTCCTGTTATTAGAGTTATGAACAGATCTCTCATATTAAAGTCTATCTTTCTCTGCATTCTGTAGCTGTAAAAGGCATTCTGTTCTATTACCCTGATATGCTTATGTAAGATATGATTTGTCTGGATAGCACACAAAACAACACTTTTCACTGTATCTCGGTACATGTGAATAATAAATCAAATCAGAGGTATCGGATGTCTTCGTTTATAGTTTGGATAGAAGCATATAATGTGGTAGCTACAGAATAGGTGATGCTGTCAAAAAGGACAGCAGACAGTTTCTGGTTGCAGGAAAGAAATAAGAGTCAGGGGATTCTAAGTATGCCAAATGATATACTTAGTTTTTTGTTGGTTGTTGGAGGGGAAAAGGGGAAAAACTGACTTTGAAACCAATTAACGGCTCGAAATACTTGTATGCTTAGGTTTTCGCACATTTTAGAAAATCAGATTTAATAACTAACAAAAGCGAAGGTCAAAAATAACATGTGACAAGAGTGCAGAATAATAAACCATGTGGCTATTTTAAGGGCTTCAAGGAAATTTAAGTTGAAAAGGATACAGAATTTAAACCAATGCGGAACTGCTTCAAGCTTACATTTCAGTTTGGAATGTGGAAATCAACTACGTTGCTCTCAATGAGATAAGCAAAAAGTCTCTGAGCTGAATTACAATGGCTGAGTAAGCAAGTTAAAAAGTACCTCCAAGATTTATTATTTGCAAAGAATAAAAAGTATTCACATAGAATGAAGTACAGAGTCACCTATTTAAGTTGAGGTTCATGAGAAGGGTTAGAAAGAAAAGAAACTGGAATGCACATATGAAAGGCCATTAACTTTGGCTTCAGAGCGAGGAGACAAGCACAAAACCATGAAAATAAGAAACAAAAACATTAGACTGAGGTACATTAGCTTGCTTTTGATTAATGTACAAGAACTCAACAGATATGGTGTATTAGCATTGTGGATGATGGCAAATCTAATTTGAACAGTCAAAAACAAAGACTGGAGCAAGAAAATAAAACCTTTGCAACATTCCACAACCTCTCTCTTACCTAAGTATCACAAATACTGGGAGAGGGTATGAACCATTATCTTGCAAGCAACAGGTCATGTTCCACAAATTTATTGGAATTATTTTGAGAAAATAGTAGTGCTGAGGAATCAGCATAGCTTTTGAGAATAATGTTTATTAAAGTTCTGATAAGAACTTTTAATAATGACCAAGATTGATCTACTTCAGGACAGACCCATCAAATTAGTGACATGTTAACAAAATCATACAAGCAGCAGTGGGGAGGCTATTCATCCATTTCAGTTTACCTACCTGGAAGGACATCAAATACACATTTTCACTTCTCCTTGTCAACTGTATCCCTCCCATATTGAGGCCAATCTATTTTCTCAAATGATTCAAGTATCTTCATCCCTAATACACTAAGTGACCTCACAGTACTGCAATAACCGCTGCTGAAGAAGATCACCCTGATATTTCCAAATTTTTCTTCTATTAGTTTGAAGTCAATTTGTTCAAATTCTGAACTTTCCTGTTAAGTACTCCACTGGACTTGCATCTTCCACGTCACTTCCAATGTGTCTCCTTGTGGCCTTATTTTAAAAGTACAAACCTTTCTGGATTTTTCTGGTAAACCAGATATCTAACAAGAGATCAACTTCAGGCTTAAAACTGAGATTGCTAGCCACACTTCAATGACTCCTTGTCTCTGATACAAGGAGTGGTTTAAATCACAACATGTGCTTGAACAGAATTGCTACATCTAATGCTTGTACTGCACAATAATAGCAGCAATACAGAGACTATGAAAGAAGAGAAAAGCCAATTAGCACAATCACTTCAGATGTGACAGTTACACTTAAAAGGGCCCAATATGATGTGACCACGCTTCACTGAGGAGATTGAACTGACATTTGTGAATTCTTATCATTCTGAGAAGTTATAATTAAGATTGGAATAGAAACAGCACAAGATTCCTTTCCATTTTGAGAGGTAACAACTCATGTAAAATAAGATGATATAATAGCTAGAATCTGGAAGTCCAACTTACACACTAATGTTAAATTCCTTGCCTTGAAGCCAAACTCCAACACTAACAACTTTAGCCCAAAGAACTGATATAATCAGCCTAAGTATTGAGATTTTCCCTCAAGCAAAAGCTCTGCAATGCACAATCCCAGGGATCTCAAAATTATACTGCAATATTTGCAATCAAATTCATAACATATTTGCTTGAAATTTTCAAATGGAGGCATTAGCTGATTTAAAAGACAACATAATGAGTAATTTTTTAAAAACTGCATAATGTTCATTCTATCATCCTAGAGCTGAATTTTTTAAATGCCAAATTCAGCACTGCCATTAGTCATTATATGGTTTAAATTCCTATAGAGCACTGACTCTCTTCAAAAGCACATGATTCAACCCCTTAAAAAAGTTACCAGCAATTGACTTAAGCCATGCAACCACAGAGAGCTCTGGACCAACATAATCAGAAAGGACTTGTGTTACCCTGTTCTTTCTATCCTTTCCCTTGCTTCAGTCTGCCAGTCATATTACATCAGAAATGAAATAACTATAAAATGATAGACTAACTATGATCAAAAACAGATGCCAATGAGTTTCTTCGGTAAATCAAATTCAAGTCTGTTCATGTAATTATTGGAGCTTCAACTTACTTCATTCAGGCCATGCCAATTGAATTGTGATGTTCTATAATGAATGAATACAATTAAATGCATGCCTCTCTATTTGCATTATTCCGTAATTTCCTGCACAAATTTAAATTAGAAGTATCCTTGGAAGATGCATTCAATGGGACTTCTGGTGGAATCTAAGCCTCAGATAGTACTTTCATTGTGGATTCTAGATCCTGACATAAATGTGTCCCCAGCAGATCAACAACTTGGGTCTTTCAGGTAAGTTGCATCAGAATTGCTGTTGTCTTTCCACAAATATGGATTATCTTTAAGAATTTAAAAGGTTTGTTTATAGGTTTGAGGGCTTTAATGTTGATACAAATTTCTCTAAAATCACCACAAGTCATAGTGTCATACAACACAGAAACAGACCCTTTCTGTCCAACTCGTCTTTGCTGACCAGATTTCCCAAATTGAACTAGCCCCATTTGGCTGCGTCTTGCCTATCTCCCTTTAAACCTTTCCTATTCATGTACCTGTCCAAATGTCTTTTAAAAAGTTGTAACTGTACCAGCCTCAACCACTTCCTGTGGCAACTCATCCCATATATACATCACCATCTGTGTGAAAATGTTGTCCCGTAGGTCCCTTTTAAATTGTGCCCCTATCACCTTAAACCTATGCTCTCTCGTTTTGAACTACCCAACTTTTGGAAAAAGACTGTAGCTAATTCACCTTATCTTGATGATTTTATAAACCTCTATAAAGGTCACCCCCCAGCCTCTTATTCTCTCGGGAAAAAAGTATCAGCTAATCCAGCCTCTCCTTATAACTCAAACCCTCCAGTCTCTGTAACATCCTTGTAAATCCTTTCTGTATCCTTTCCAGTTTAATAACAGGGTAATCTTGAATTTCTTGGTTCCACGATTCAGAACAACTGTCAAGCTGAGAGAGTTAATGAATTCTTGTGTACGTCTATAAGATTCATTTCATTTGATAATTACTTCATATTTTAATTGAATCCAGCCACGGTAAGTGCCAATTATATATTCTCTGGTGTGGAAGGTGCTCAAAGGAGAGAACTTAGATTTACATAACACCCTACAAATGTTCAGGCCATTTAAAGTGCTTCACAGTTAATTAAAAGTATCGCCCTTGTCATTATGTAGGTGAACACAGCAGGCAACATCAGGAGGGTTAGTGTCTACTAAAAGACAAATTAATCAATCTGTACCAGCTATCAACACTGGTCAGAACTTGCTGCCATTTGAACAGTGAACACCAGAAACATGGTGTGGACATGTTAGCCTACAAGATGCCTATTCACAAAGCAGCATTTCTTCCTATATTGCACTAAATTGTCAAGCTAAGCTCCACTAAACTCCTAGAATAAGACTTGCATTATCTAACAATGATACCAAATACGATATAAAGATTTAAAGAGGCTATTCATCCATTTCAATTTACCTACCTGGAAGGACCTCAAATACACATTTGAAGTCCTTCAATACTCTGAAAATTAAATGAATTATTCTTTTCATCGAATAATCAGATTGCCATAGTTTCTTTTAAGTCATGCTAGTCTTGCTAATCAGATATTCCCCAGCTTTAGATCTTCAGCATCAAAGATGCCCAATCTTCAACCAATTTGATTCACTTCACATACCAAGAAATGGCTGATGAAACAAACAATTTCGAGAAATTGCTGGTAACTTCCTGTGGTTAAAAATCAGGACAAAACCAACCTATAAATTACTATCCTATCAATCCAAACTCAGTCATTAAGTCTAAGTTAGGAATCACTGAATGAGTGCAATGCGGCAGCACTGCAAAAGAATAACCTGCTTTCTGACACTGTTTGGAATCCACCAAGGCAACTCAATTTCTGACCTCATTACAGCCTCTTTCAAACATCGGACAAGAGTTCTGAAGGAATGTCACTGGACTCTCTGGTTTGGCTTGGTTTTAGCAGCCTGGCTGTACACTTAAAACTGTCAGTTAATTGTGAAGCTGCTGGACCCAAAAGAAGCAGGTCCATGCTGATCCCCCTCCTCTCTGACATCTCTCCTCTAAGCCCTTGTGTTTGATTTTACCTTTTGTACAAGGGGCATTCATGGGAATTGTTACAAGCATCATTAAGATGCTTGACCGCACACCACTGGTGAGAACCGCTGCAAGAGGGTCACTATAAACAACTTTTAATCATCTGATAAAGACTTCACCCAAGTCAAAGTATAAAAAAAGGTATGGCTACCCGATCCCATCAAACGCCTTTTCTGCAACTACAGAGATCGCTAGTCCATGCACAGATTGTTGTTGACATGCTTGGATCACATTGAGTAAACTCCTGACATTATTAGATGATCTGTGGTCCTTTATAAAGCCTGTCTGGTCCTCCTTAACAATGGAAGGCAATACAGTTTCTAGCCTGAGTGCAGAGACTTAGGTAGAATTTTGAATCAACGTTCAAAAGTGAGATGGGCCGAAAGGAAGCACAATCCTCCGGGGCCTTCCCTTTTTTAAGATTAAGAGACACATTAACCTTCCTTAAAGTTGGCGGGAGGAGGCCCTGACTGTGCGAATCACTGAGCATCAGTCCTGACAGCGTGTTTATAAATTCTTTATAAAATTCACTGGGAAGTCTGTCAGGACCAGGCGCCTTTCTATTCTGGAGCTGCTTCATAGCCTACTGCACTAACAATAGGGCATGAACGATAGACTATTGTTCGGGGGCTACACCGGGAGATCCAGATTCCTGAAAAAGACTCCATCCTAACCCGCCCACCCTCAACTTTCAGATTGGTATAATTCAGTGTAAAATCTCCAAAATGCTGCGTTAATCCTTTTAGAATCACAAGTTAGGTTTCCAGCACTTTCTGTGATCAAAGTAATGGCTTGAGGGACACTTTTTCCTGGCAAGATATGCTAAGTACTTGCCCAGTTTATCACCATGCAGTTTATCACCTGAAGAAGGGCTTATGCCCGAAACGTCGATTCTCCTGTTCCTTGGATGCTGCCTGACCTGCTGCGCTTTTCCAGCAACACATTTTCAACTATCACCATGCTAAAACAACCTTTGTTTTGCAAAAGTAAGCTCCTTCTTAGCTATCTGAGAGCGCAAGGGGTTCAATGTGGGCCGAAGTGCTGTGATCGTCTGTAGCTTAACCAACAAAGACAGATCAATGTATGCCTTCTCGGCTGCCTTCAACAGTATTTCATGCAAACTTTGCTGCTTACCTTTCTGTCATTTCTTACTGGCAGAGTAGGAAATAACTAAGCCCCTGGCATACGCTTTAACAGTTTCCCAGAGAATGGATGGATTATTGGTCAAGCCTGAATTAATTTCTAGGAAAGCCTGAATTAATTGGAAAAGTACTCAATAAACTTGCTATCCTGAAGGCTGAACAGATACAATCGCCAGTGTCCCAAACCTGCTCTAGTATCCTTACTCTTGAGCACTGGAGCATGGTCAGAGATAGTAATATTACAATTGTACAGGATACTGCTGAGCTCAAGCATGCTGCAGGAGTGAAAAAGCGATTAATCCTGGTATGACATGTGTGCGAATTGGGGAAAAATAAACACAAAATCTCTGCCTGTCGGGTGGAAATGCCTCCAGATGTCCACTAACCCAGATTCCACACACAAACCCCTCAGGTGCTTAGATTGTAAAGGAGAAATCAGGAGGACTTTGAGCAATCTGTCTACCGTGGGATCTACTAGACAATTAAAATTCCTCTCATGATAATATGCCCAAATGCAAGATTAATCAGTTTATAGAATGCATCTACCAAGAATTTGAGGGGGTGGGCCAGGGGATAGTAAACATTTAAGATACCATATTCTTCCCCATTTATCAAGGCTTTTAAGGATTACAAATCTCCGATGTGTTTTTGATGCACTCTCGCACCTTAATTGGGAGATTCTTCCTAACAAGAACGGCCACTCCCCTGCTCCTGGTATTAAAAAAATGAGAATTAAGCCTGGTGATACCCATTCTGCTCCAATTTCAAATGCTCTTTATCATCTAGATGTGTCTCCTGCAAGGCGGCCACACCCACCATTTCCTTTTTAAGGCTGGAGAGTACCTTTATTGTCTTAACTGGTGAGTGGCTCCCCTTATGTTGCAGGTACACCATTTAAACACGTCCTTAGCCATAACATTCTATAGCAAAATTTCGAGGAATAAATCAAAATTACAAATCACTGAGCCTCAATGAAAGAAAATCCATAAAACACAAAAACTACGTACACCAAAAACCAAAACCACAGAGCGCCAAAGGCACTGATTAGGGGAATTTAGCCCCACTCAAAGGGGGCACACCTACACACCCCAAAATCCTATTCCTTACCAATATGACAAACAGTGTAGTTAAATACCAAAACCGGGTTTAAACTACCCGTAAATAAGCATCTAACCATCCCAACCACCTTTTTAACTCCTTCGAGCTATGGTAGAAGAATACGGTACCACAAACACAGGCAGAAAAAGGAAATAAGGAATGAATTGCAATATGAACAAATGAGTTAAAAGTAAATACACCACTCATCCCCTGATATAGCTTAATTTTAAATCAAAAGGTAAATACTGTCCATCCCAGAGCATATTTTAATACAACGTATTACCAAAAAAAAAAGAGACCACAACAGAACTTCCCTTAAGAAGGACAAACCTGCACAATGCTATTATACCTACTCAACTGTCCGGTCTAAGTTAACGAGTCCACAAAGTTTCTTGCTTTCTCTGGTGAGTCAAATAAGTGTACGGATCCATTAAAGATAAGCTGATGCATCGCTGGTTACCTTAGAAAGTACTGGATCCCAAGTGCTCTCAGTCTTTTCTTGATACCATCATTCGATTTCCTTTTCCATTCATTCTTCCCATTTCAGCCTCCAGGGAAGTAATTCCAGCAGCCACTTCTCAAAAGGATTCCACTGGCCGCTCACCTTCCTCCCCCTCTGGCAGACCGATGATGCGAAGATTCTTCCTCCTGTCCCAGTTCTCAAGATCATCGACCTGATCAAATAAAGCATGGACCTGCGTTTACAGGGCTTCAATCTTCGATGAATCGGTCTCGGCGTTCGACCTTGTCTAACCATTTCCTGAGGTCTCCAGCTGCTGTTCGTGCTTCTGTAGCGTAACAGAGATCGAGGCCAGCTTGATTTCAATCTGCTTTCTCAGCACCTCATGAGATTTGGCGAGCTCTGCGACCAAGGCCTGGTACGTAAGCAGGCTCGTCATTTCAGTAGATTGAGACGTGGCCCCGGACTCAAGCCAGCTCCCTCCTTTCTTTGGCATTTCCTCACAGCAAAAACGAAGGTAAGAGAAATTTTAATGTTCTTTGACTCTTTTACAGTATTTTGTAAGTAAAATGGCTTGACTGAGGTAGGCTGTAGCTCTGTCTGGCCAATGCTGTAGTGTGGAGCCCAACAACTTGATCCTTCTGGATCGTTGCCATCTTGGATGCCCCCCTTTCTAATCCATTCTTAGATGGCCAGAGAAATCCACTGGCAAAGTTCATGATATTTTGACTATTCTATGCATAAATGTTTGGCCTGCTGAAGGAACAAGTCATACTCTTTCAGATCAACTAAGCTACACCACTTCATTTTGCTTTTCTCCTTTTAAGGAACTCCTTAAAATCTACCTCTTTGATTAAACTTTTGGTCACCTGACCTAAGCCCCTCTCATATGGCTCAATCCAAGGGTTTTGTCTTATAATGATTCTGTGAAGCATCTTGGGAGGTTTTGATGTTAAGGACATATCAGCAACATAGAACTGTTGATTCTATATTGCAGTGCTTCCACACATCATTGTATTAAGATACAGAAGCTGCAAATTCTGAAATGTTTCAAATATTTAGCAAACATATCCAATTTCCACCAGTGGAATCTATAACAAGTTCTAACCAAGACTTTCCAGGTTATGTCCAGCAGTCAGGTTAACAATGCTGAGCAGATTAAGACTCAAATTTCTGGTCACATGAATCTATCAAACAATATCTGACGCGGATTCATGCAGAGAGTTATTAGGTCAGATTATTGAAAACTTGGCTAAAGGTTTTAAAGGACAAAAATATAAATTTCGGCAAAAGCTCAGCACGTCTGGCAGCATCTGTGCAGAAAAATCAGAATTAACATTTCAGATCCAGTGACACTTCTTCAGAACTGGTTTTGAATAGATTTTAATGACAGCATTGAAAGATGAAAGAAAGGTAGAGAGGTTTCAGAAAGAATTCCAAGAGTTCAAGAGCAGCTGAAGACATGACTTGCAACAGCGGAATCATTAACTGCTGCACAGTGGCTCAGTGGTTAGCACAGGTTCAATTCCAGCCTCAGGCGACTGTTTGTGTGGAGCTTGAACATTCTTCCAGTGTCTGTGTGAGTTTTCTCCCACAGTCCAAAGATATGCAGGTTTGATGAATTTGCCATGCTAAATTGCCCAGAGTGTTCAGGGATGTGTAGGTTACGTGCATTAGTCAGGGGTAAATGTAGGGTAATAGGGTAGGAGAATGGGTCTGGGTAGATTAACCTTCAGAGATTGGTGTGAGCTCGTTGGGCCGAAGGGCCTGTTTCTACACTGTAAGGACTCTAATTTGTATGGATTCTAAAATCCAGCAGCCAGAATTGAGTGTGCTGATACTGGAGAGCTTTAAAACTGGAGGAAATTGAAAAGGTTAGAAAAAGCGAAGCCTTGGAGAGATTTGAAAAGAAGAATGAGAAATTTAAAAGCAAGATTAATTTGAAGGCAATCTAAGTAAGTTAAAGTTAAAAAGCACACAACACCAGGTTTTTCGTCCAGTGTCACGGAAATGTGATGATGTCACGGCAACCGCTGCAAGACATGTCAATGTCTCAACATGGTTACCACTATTCCACGTGAGGCACCTCCCACCATGTAAACGGTGAGCACTCATGTGACCTGGCAATGTTGTCTCTCTCATACGCTGTAGGCAAGGCTGCCCTGAGGCATGGTAAATTGGTTAGAGCGAGCAGACGCTACAACAGATGAATGGACACTGCACAACAATACCAGCCAGGAGTGTTCTCTCCCAGTCGGGGAACACTTCAATGGTCTGGGCCATTTGGCCTCAGACCTTCGGGTGACCATTCTCCAAGGTGGAGTTCGGGACAAGCAACAACGCAGAACAGTCAAGCAGCAGCTGATAAGCAAGTTCGGTACCCATGCGAATGGCCTCAACTAGGTCCTTGGGGTCATGTCACACCACAGGTGACCCCACTGCACTATACATACATACACATGTACACACACACACACACACACACACACACAAATTTATGGGATGCATTTGTTTTTGCAGAACTACATTTTATTGCTCAAAAACTGCATGATCCATGTAAAACTCTAAATCCCACTTTAGAAATAGAACCAGTCTAACTCGACATTGGGACACAGACAGACCTTACACCTTAAAGCATTGTCTGAGCTAAGATGTCACTTATTGTTAGGCAGGCCAGACCTACCTTGAGAATGTAATTTAAAAGTAGTTCTGGGATTTATATATTAAATAACATATTTACATATTAAAGATGAAAGACTTGATCTAAAATTGTCTAATGCATCATCACATCTCCATGACACTGTACTCATTTGGCAAGAAATTCTGTGTCTTATGATCTTATTCTCCACAACCACCGGAGGAAGAAGCAGCGCTTCGAAAGCTAGCGCTTCCAAATAAACCTGTTGGACTATAACCTGTTGTGTGATTTTTAACTTTGTCCACCCCAGGCCTACATCAGCACCAAGTCATAAGTCAGTTAATAGGAACTAAGCGTGAGTTATAGGCATACTCAGAGATTTGAACAACCAGAGTTGCATGGGGCAGAACACAGACTACAATTTCAAAGCAAACCTTGTCAGAAGAAACTAGAGCATCAAAGGCATGTAAGCAAATAACAGATGATGATCAAGTCTGAAATCTAGACCCCCTTGGTTGTCGAGAAAAATACAGGGGAAGATCGAAAAGAAAACCAAAGCTTTGATTGTCACAAAGAATTCAACACCGCAGACAGTCTAGAGGAGTTATTGAAAGTACACGGATCATGTTTTAAAAAAAAAATCAATGATAGGGAATATCAGTAAGCAAGATAAAGGGAAGAAAAAGTATATAACAGCAAATGAATAATTAAGAAAGAAGTGGGACCTACCAGAGATGAAGGACGGAATCTGTGTGAAGACGAAGAGGGTATGGGAAGAATTTTAATAATTCAAAGAGGAAAGGGATGATGCAAATATAGTAATTCAAGAGGTGCAGTGTGAAATATTGGACAGAATAATAACAGTGAGTGAAGTAGTATTATAGAATCATACAAGCTTTAGTGTGGAAACAGGCCATTTGGCCCACTGAATTCATACCAACTCTCTGAACAGCAGCCTAACCTAGCCTGAATAAATACCTCACTGAGATCAGGTTTTAAAACACAATTAACAAGGTTGCCAAATAAACACAATTGTGGGTTTATAATCAAAACAAACTTTATTCAATAATAATGCAATAACTAGTTAACACACACGCAGTTAGTAATATACAAGTATAAATGCTTATCCCTACAAGTATCTTCGAAACACAAGCAAACAAAACCCACTTCAAGAAAAGAAGCTCACCAAATTGATTCCAGGGACAGCAGGAATGAAATAGGAGTAAACAAAGTGAGTCAGTTAAGATTGTATTCACTGGAGCTTAGGAGGTGGTGTTTGGGGAGTGTTGATGGTGATAAAAATCCATAGAAAGCCAGGGTTTCTAGGCAGGTTAGAAGCAGAAAGGATGTTCCCAATAGGAGCAGTGTCCAGAACCAGGAATCATTATTTAAGGATAAGGGGGTGGACCTTTGAGGACTGAGATTAGGAGAAAATTCTTCACACATAGTAAATTGCATGGACTCGTTATTCTATGACAGAAAACGCTTGAAGCCAAAACATTATCTACCATTTCCTTGAAAACAATGTGCTTGTAGCTAAAGAGATTGAGAGATTTTTTTTTGGGGGGGGGGTGAGAGGAGGAGGAGGGTTGGATGAGGGTACTGAACTCAATGGGGGTATCCATCATCATAACGAAGGGCACACTAGGCTGGAGAGATTGAATGGCCTGCTCCCAGAGACTTCTATGCAAGATTTCTCTGTATGGCCAAAGTCATCCTGCCCCACCCCCCAATACCAAGCCAATATCTTACACAGTATATTTTTGTCTTTGAGGACATGATGTTCCAGAGTCTGTTGTTACTCTAATGTTCTGCACCTGTGGTCAACTCATGCACAGTTGCCTCTGAAGTCTGACAGACACAACTTGTTCAGTAAATACAATCCTGTGATATTCTTTCGGAAGAAAAAAAGGTTTCATCCTGAACTAGTGCAGAGTGTTTTCTTTTTGAAAATGGAAGATCAGTAGCAAGCATCCTTCCAACTCAGCTGGTTCTAAGCAGGCTTCCCTGCACCCCAACAGATAAATATAAGAACCTTTTCAAAGCAGTCACTTTTCTAAAAAGGCCCAGCAGCAGACTGCAGCAAAGCAAGCATTATCACTGGTCATGTGATTTCTAGGAAACCTGGTTTAAAAATAATTTCGACATCGACAAAGAATTTTCAATGACCTCTTTTAAAAGAAAAGGCTCCAAGTGAATCCACAAAACTTTAAATACACAAGTCCTCAAATAATATTAAATAAGTATCATGTTAAATGACAAACTGAATTTACAAGACAGACACCAAGGCACCATTCGTCATTTTTGTTTACCAAACACAGTCATAAAATAAAAGGTAAATATATTTTTATTTAAATAATTTGATTCCACACAAAATGCCTGAACAAAAAAATTAAACTTTAATTTAGAAGAGATAATATCATCTGGTTTTGCAAAACAATTGTGTCTGGATGTTAAAATACTGGAACTTGTTGATTTAGATAACTTATGTGGCATTATTGGGTCAATTAAGACAATATAATTATACATTTAGAATCCCTACAGTGTGGAAACAGGCCATTTGGCCCAACAAGCCAACACCAACCCTCTGAAGAGTAACCCACCCAGACCCATTGCCCATCCCTATTACTCTGCATTTACCCCCTGACTAATGCATCAAACTGACACATCCTTGAACATTATGGGCAATTTAGCATGGGCAATTCACCTAACCTGCACTTCTTTGGACTATGGGAGGAAACCCGGAGCATCTGAAGGAAACCCACGCAGACACTGGGAGAATGTGCAAACTCCACACAGATAGTTGCCTAAGGCTGGAATCGAACCCGGTCCCCAGGGCTGAGAGGCAGCAGTGCTAACCAATGAGCCCCATGCTACCCGATGGCATTTCAAACAAATTCATCTTTAATTACAAAGTAAGGACAATTTCTTAAATTTTTGATCATCTTTCTTAACACCAACCAAAAACTGAAAGAACTGTGAATGCTGTAAATCAGAAACAAAAACAAAATTTCCGAGGCTTGCTGCAGTGGTCCAGCAAAGCTCAGCACAAACTGGAAGGACAGCACCTCATTTTCTGTTTGGGGATGCTGCAGCCTTCTAGACTTAATATTGCATTCAATAATTTTAGGGCTTGAATTCTCCCATGTCCTCGCCCCTAACCCCACACACCAGACTTGGTTATCACAGTCTGCCATTACACACTACCTATTGTTCACCACTAACAGTCTCTGTTAACAGCTTTTATCCTCCCAGCCAAATCATTATTCACTCCTCTGGATTAGTGGTGCTGGAAGAGCACAGCAGTTCAGGCAGCATCTGAGGAGCAGTAAAAATCGACGTTTTGGGCAAAAGTCCTTCATCAGGAATACCTTGGGCTCTATCCCAATCTATCTTTTATCCTTACCCCCTCGCCCCACCCATCTGCATTTTCCAAGCTGCCATCAGTTCTGCAGAAGGGTCACTGGACCAGAAACGTTTCCTCTAATTTCGCTTCACAGATGCTGCCAGACCTGCTAAGCTTTTCCAGCAACTTCTGTTTTTGTTTCTTAACATCAATATGTATTTATTTAGGACATTTTACTTCACTGCAGAGTTAATCCTCAATCAACTGGGCAGCACGGTGGCACAGTGGTTAGCACTGCTGCCTCACAGCGCCAGAGACCCGGGTTCAATTCCCGCCTCAGGCGACTGACTATGGAGTTTGCACATTCTCCCCGTGTCTGCGTGGGTTTCCTCCGGGTGCTCCGGTTTCCTCCCACCATCCAAAGATGTGCAAGGTCAGGTGAATTGGCCATACTAAATTGCCCGTAGTGTTAGGTAAGGGGTAAATGTAGGGGTATGGGTGGGTTTCGCTTCGGCGGGTCGGTGTGGACTTGTTGGGCCGAAGGGCATGTTTCCACACTGTAATCTAATCTAAATCTAAACTCCACACAGCTTAATTATGATGAAAGAACTGTACAAACTAAATTTACAACAGCTATCACCGGCTTGGAGTGGTAGAAAATACCACAAAACACCATTTCCACATAATCTACTGCTTTCTACTTAAATTAAGCCATCTGGTCTGTTCCCATTATCAGACAGTCCCCCAGAATCTCAACATTACAGTGCAGGAGTCATGTCTGCATAGCCTTTCATAACATTCTTCTGCCTTTCCCTTGAATTTTGCCCATTTCTTTTCAGCTCATAGTCCAAACCAGCCTCAACTGCACCCAACATATTTTAAATATGAATTTTGTCTCCTGTTATTATCACTGTTTTACATTCGCTAATGAAGTTTGCCATGTTAAACCAGTGTGTGAATTCTTTTAACTCAAAAGTTACCTCCCATAAATACATTTGTGCCAATTCTAGCTTATGCCACCTTGTTACTTATATACTGTGGGAATGTTGACTAAACACCATCAATTTTCACAACTTTATTAGATATCCCCTTAGACATGATGTCTCATGTTAGTAAAAGGTCTAGCTTTTAAATCTATCTTGATTATTATGCCATTTATCCCTGGCATCAGTCCAGTGAACTTCTGACATTCTTTATATAATGACGTTGTGGCCGAAAGCATGCTAACTACAAATTTTTCATCATATTCTTTTATTTCTTATTATTTAATATCCCTGCATATCAAATATTGATTCAATGGGCCTTTCACACCTGCAATTAAGTCTGTATGTCTCCGTTTCCCCCAAACTTGACAATTATGAGATTCAAATCAGTATAGCTTTTATTCTGGTTTTACCCAAAATATATTTCATAACTCTCTGCACTGAATTACACCTGCCCCTTTAAAACACATCCTATTTTGACAGTTTCTGCGAAATGCTGGCTTTTGTTGACAATTGACGAATGGACTCCAAATGATCTTCACTGGTTACCTGCTCTTTTAGGTTACAATAAGTGCTTTAAGCTTGTTTAACTTGTTATATTAAACAAAATCAATCATTCAGAACACAATACTGCCATAAGCATAGAAGACAGGAGCAGGAGGAGTCATTCGGCCCTTTGAGCCTGCTTCACCATTCATCATGATCATGGCTGATCATCCAACTCACTAGCCTAATCCTGCTTTTGCCCCATAATGTTTGATCTCATTTGCCCCAACTGCAATATCTAGCCGCCCTCTTGAATACATTCAATGTTTTGGCATCAACTACTTCCTGTGGTAATGAATACCACTGGCCTGCCACTCTTCTCCGTCCTAAATGGTCCACCCCAAATCCTCAGACTGTGACCCCTGGTTCTGGACACACCCACCATGGGTACATCCTCTCTGCATCTACCCAGTCTACTCCTGTTAGAATTTAAGGCTCCATGAAATCTCACCTCATTCATCTGAACTCCAGCTAAAACAATTCTGACCTCGTTAACCTCTCCTCACATGTCAGTCCTGCCATCTCTGGAACCATCTGCTGCACCTGCATGCTTACCTTCAGCAACTGGTGCACAAGGACACCCAGGTTCTCTGCACACTCCCCGCTTCCAATTTACAGCCATTCAGGTAGTAATACGTCATCTTGTTTTTGCTTCCATAATGAATAACCTCACATTTATCTAAAATATACTGCATAGATTTCCCCACTCACCCAACCTGTCCAGGTTATGCTGAAGGATCTCTGCATCCTCACAGTTCACCCTCCCACTCAAATTAGTATTATCTTCAAACTTTGAGATGTTACCTTTTGTGCTCTCATCCAAATCATTAATATATATTGTGAATAGCTGGGGTCTCAGCACCGATCTCTGAGACACCCAACTAGTTACTGCCTGCCAATTTGAAAAGGACCCATTAATTCCTATTCTTTGTTTCCTCTCTGCAAACAAGCTTTCTATCCATCTCAATACACTCCCCCAATCCCATGCTCTTTAATCTTGCACAATAATCACTTATGCAGGACTTTGTCAAATGTTTTCTGAAAGTCCCAATATACCATGTCGAATGACTCCCTCTTGTCAACTCTACTTGTTACATCTTCATAGAATTCCAACAGATTTGTCAAGCATGATTTCCCATTCACAAATCCACGCTGGCAGTCTTTTCCCGTCCATGCTTTCTAAATGCTCCACAATAAAGTCCTTGACAATGAATTCGAAAATTTTCCCCACTACCAATGTTTGGCTTACCTTCCTTTTTGAATATTGGAGTGACATCAGCTACCCTCCAGATTGTAGGGACTGTTCCAGAATCGAAAGAATCAGTTATTAGATTACTGTCTAGCAAATTACTTTTTGAAAAGGAGAACTGAAGTCTCTCAAAAAACATATTACTATTTAAAATCAATTTTCTTGGAAGACCAAAGAAAAGAATTCCACTACAGAAAGTGAACTCTTCAGTTTGTATGTTGCAAGCACAGGCTCTGCTTTATATAAATCACTAAAGGCACATGTTGTTTGATTCCATCAGTCACCTGGCCTACAAACCTGGTATTTACTGTATGATGTGATTTTGGCAATTGGTCAACACCGACTGAATAATCCCAAATGTATAAAGTTACACTAACAGACAAGTTAAAATTATTGGGCAAATATGCGCAGTAATGCTTGCAAGAAGTAACGTACATTCAAAACAGGGACCCATTCTCCGCAAATAAAAGGAGACATTCAAGCTTTGGATGAAGCTAATTACCAGAAACCTGAGGAACCTACACTTCCCATCACTTTTTCCATGTAATGCCTTGGCCAATCAGAGTCAACTTTCCAACTGATCAGCAAAATAGTTGTTATCATATGTGATTCTTTGTTATGATGAATCCAAGGTGAAGGCGCTTTGGAAGTGTCATCTTTTAAAATATTCTCTCACTATCTCGCTTAATCTGAGGTTTCACAAACCTTCTTGACGGTGGTGTCTATGGCACCCTTACTACATGAAAACAGATGCAAGATATATTTGTTGAGAAATACAAATAACCTCTGCTTCCACAAATAGCCTATATTTTTGGTTCTAAAGATGACTTACACCTTTGTTACTTGTCTGCATACTCCAGGTATTGATAAAATCACCTTTGTATTTTTAGTGGTTTTGCTTTTCATACCCTCCTTCTGATTCCATAATTTTCTTTTAAATTCATCCTAACCTCTTTTAAATTCATCTTTCCTTCTCCAGGCTTTCTGCATGAGTCCTCGGTTTCAGTCATAAGCATTCCTTTTCTCTTCATAGTCTACTTTAAGATCCTTGGCATCGAAGAGGATTATGGCTTTGTTAATTACAATTTGATCAGTTTAATGATCTGGCTTAAAGGAAACATATGCACACTATCACATTCAAATGCTGCTTTGTTAGTTGCAAATTTAATTGATGTTCCTCTAAATAAAAGTAGCTGGAAATGCTAAATTGTCTTCTCGTTAATACAAAAACTAACAGCATTGTAGAATTGTGTACATAAAGATTCAAGTGTGCAATGCTTTACCTTCTATATTCAAACTATTTCAGCAATGCATTTCAAAGAAATACTTCAGATTACAGCCTTAGATTGGTTAATCTTGCAGGATTCCATACGAAAGTCAAAATTTCTTTCCTAACGAAGTTCAGAACACACATATTGCTGAGCTCCAGTCTTTGCGCACAAAAAGCAATCAATGGTATATGTATTCATGGGTTCTAATAAAATTGCAAATGAGCCAAAGCTTTAGCAAGTAACAGAGTAAGTACAAGTCTGAGTGGACTGAAAATAACAACTTTTTCTTCCCTATCCCAATTTTTAACTAATGAATAATGAAAAATAAGAGAAAAATGAGTGAAGACAGAAAGGAGGTGTATTAAGATTCTTACTATTCAAAGAGCCACCTTTATTGGTAACTTCTCATGGAATTTTTAAAAAATACTAAGAAGAGTATAGGGACAACTGGGGAACAGGGAGCCAATTGGTGATGGTACGGGGACTATTGAGCCTAGCTACACAGAAAATTATTAGTCACATTATCTCACAAATGAAGATCAACTGATTGAGCACAGATCTTGAAGCAATCCAGAAACAGTCCTACCGTTAGTATAAATTCACTCAGTCATATGGAAGCTAAGATAATCAAAAAGTGCAAAATACTCTTGCTAATATGATGCCTGTCATTTATCAAGACTCATCTTCATCCTTTTCTGGTGTTTGTATTTATTATTTCTTCTTGATCTGTTTGTGTATTTTTTTTCTTCCAGTGCTAACACATTAAGTTCACTGTTTGGATTAAAATTGGCAAATGTGGAGAGTGCACAAAACAGCCTATTGTTTACACTGAGCGTCACTTTAGAAAAGAACATTTTCAGAATGGCTTAGAAACCTTTATCTGCTGTACGAAATAGTGGGAAAAGAATGAGAAACAATTGAAATGGATTTCTAGCAGGCACAACAATGTCAGATATTTCAGCATACATGCAATTTACCTTGCACTGGTTCTGTACGCTTTGGCAAGTCCAAAGTATCAAAATTTTTGTCAGCATCTGCATTTCTTTTACCTGAGCAAGGAAAAGATAAGCAAAGAAAGGCAGTTACCAGACTGATGTCATTTTAGAGAACATTCATAAGAGTAATTAACATATTTTCAATTCAAAACACCATGTCTGATCAACACTAAAAAGTTCAATAAATCCTGTGCAAAGGATTACATTACATACACTATTTAATGTTAAAACTAGATGTTTTGAGAGTAGGCCTTGAGCCAGTTCTGCCATTCAATTAGAACATGGCTTATTTCTATTTCAATGCAATTTACTTACCATCGCTCCTCAATAAATTTGCCCAACAATCAAACTTAATCGTGAAATGCTCATTCAACTAGATCTTAAAAAGCACTGGGGTTGCAAGAGGAGGTTAAATGAAGTATTGCCACAAATAATCCCTCCTAACTCACTAAAAGACATTCTACCATTGACAAAAGCAAATTACTGCGGATGCTGGAATCTGAAACCAAAGGAGAGAATGCTGGAGAATCTCAGCAGATCTGACAGCATCTGTAAGGAGAGAAAAGAACTGATGTTTTGAGTCTAACTGACCCTTTGATCCTCTGACTCAAAACGTCAGCTCTTTTCTCTCCTTACAGATGCTGCCAGACCTGCTGAGATTTTCCAGCATTCTCTCTTTTGGTTTCTACCATTGACAAAGTTCGAAACAGAAGTGGAATGGAATACTTGCCTGGATGCGGGAAGCTCCAACTCAAGAAATTAGGCACTATTCAAGACAAAGCAGTCAACTTGATTGACATTTGATCCAACAGCTCCCTTCCATATTTTGAGACGTTATACCTAAATTGAGTCGAACTAGGGAATTATGTAACTACCACAACTTAATCTTTTTTGCTGTTCAGTCCCTATGCATCAATGAGCTCTGCAATGGGTAAGGCCAGACACTAAGGTGGTGGTGTTTGAATCGAGTAGATGAGTATGTTAGAGGTTGTGCACTTTTGTGTGATGTCTCAAATTCACCTCTTTCCAGAACCCGAAGTATCTCCATGTTTGAGTGCCTTACTGAATAAGTCTTCACTATTGTGGTTTGACCCAAGCCAAGGTCTCCCATTAGCCAGCATATATACTTGAGCTATTTAGGAACATTTTGAGGACATTTATAAAGTCTTCCTGCTGCCTTCCCAAGAGTCTCCTGTCATGGATTTATTCAGAGAAGATCAACTGCTTTAAGATCAATATTCCCTGTAGTTGTTTTTTCTGCTGTGCAGACCTTGAAGGTCTGTGCATGGCAGCAACATCTGGAAGTGGAACTCCACAGTGCCTGCATGACCACATAACTTGGAGGAAACATTATTCGATAGTCTGGTGTCATGTATATGAACCAGACTGCCAATGGAGCATGCTTCAAGTTGAAAGTTATTGGGAGAAAGAATAATGTGAAGTTGAGGCCACAGTCAGAATGGCCCACTCCTGCTCCTAATTTGGATGCACATTTGAACGATTAGCCAGTCAATGCTGGGTCAGTTGACATTGTAGAGAACATTTGCTGTTGGACCGCATTTCTCGCCACTGAATTTAGAGAATCTTGCAAAAGGCACCATAGGCAGTACATCTCAAGTACTCTAAGGTGCCCAACATTGGTTGTCTTAGTCATTCAGGTATTTCGGAACAGAAAGATCACTGTTGCCTCTTAAACTGTGACCTTGGTCCTAGATTTATAATTGTCACCTTCAGAAATCTTTTCCTCAGTTGGCTGATGGTTGAGCTGCCCTGTTGGAGGTGAAGAATTTAATTGTCTAGGTAAGCTTCTATCCAGAGAAGGTTCCCAAGGTAAGGAAAATTGTCCATGCTTTCCTTATTAAAGTATGATACTAATCCATATTGTAATATTTTTCAATCACTTCAATGGTAATTCCAATATCACATCAACAGGAAATAAATGAGGAGCAAATGAAGATTTAACAGAAGCAATGGAGTAGTAGTCACTGAACTCTGAAAACTTTGCACCAATTAGATAATGGCTGATCATCTACCTCAAAAAGTTACTTAATCACAGTATCCTCATAACCTTGGCGTCTTAGTGTCCAGAAACCTATCAATTTCTGTCTTCACAAGCTCAATAATTGAACTTCCAGAGACCTCTTGGATAGAGCTTTCCAAAGGTTCACCACTCTCACAAATGAAACATTCCTCCTCATTTCAATCTTAAGCAGCCTTCTCTTTATTCTGGGATAAGTTTGGTGAACTCTTGTTACATTCCCTCTCTGGAAAGTACATTCTTTCTTGTACAAGGAGACCAGAAGTACTCTATACTCCAAGTGAAATCTCACTAAGGCTCCACAGAAGTATAACAAGGAACCTTTAGTTCTACTTACAATAGAGGGCAATATACCATTTGCCTTCCTAATTCCTTGGAGGATCCGAACTCTAAACTTTGGTGACACATAAGCAAGTCCCTTCGGTTATCAGTTCTTCCCTGCCTCCCACCATTTAAGTATTACTGTTTCTTTTTGCTTTCCTACCAAACAATTGTTGCTACGTCATATTTGTTCACAAAGTATTCCACCTGCCAGATTTTGTGCATTGAAGTAGCCTGGGGAAGCCACCTTGAAGCCTCTTTGCTTTCTCCTTTAACTCACATTCCCATCCAATTTTCTGTTATCAGCAAATTTGGATGTGTCACATTTGGTGCCACATTCAAATCAATGAATTGTGAACACTTAAGTCCTCAAAATTTATCCTTGTGGGACCCCACAAGAACGAACCTGCTATCCTGAGAATGACCAATTTATTTCCAGTCTCTGCTTTGGTCTCAATCCATACTACATGCTCCAATTTTGTTTATCAGCTCTAGTATAGGGCCTTATGCAAAGCTTTTCAAAATCCAAATATATCACATCCATTGATTACCCTTTACCTGTGCAACAAGTGACATTCTCAAAAAAGAATTTGATAGGTTTGTCAAAAATGATATCCCTTTTATAAACCTTCATTAATTGTCTGGTCATATTATTTTCTAACACTCTGCCTATCATAACCTTCATAATAGACTTCTACACTTGCTATTCTACAAATGTCAAAACTAACAAATCTCCATTCTTTCCTTCAAAAGAAAACCAAAAGCAGACTTACCTTGATTAAACCATTCCTCTAAATGGAGAAAGAGCAGCCAAGAAAAGTATAGAGAAGAAAGGAATAGTCAAATCGGACATGAAAAGTAGCAAAATTCACTAAATCAGAAAACACAATTTCTCTCCTTATCTGCCTAATGGTGCTTTTTTAATATTGCCATAAGGACTTGCTTTTTGTCAGGTCATTAAGATCATATAATGTATCAAGCTATTTCCAATCCCACTTGAGTTTTATCAGTTTAAGAGCTTGATGATCAAGATGAAAATCAAGAACAAAACACCGACAAACTGCTTATTTAATACCGATCATTATTAAAACGACGATGGAATATAACACTCTCTGCGAGATTATCCGTGTGGTACTACTCAAAACACTGTTTGGCCATTGCACACAATTGCATACATACACTAGAAAGGCAGGCAATGAAAATGAAAGGACTGGAGATAAAGCAGGAGAGGGGGTTGGGTTTCTGGCCTAGCTAAGGTGAATTCAAGGTTTCACGTTTCAACACAATCTTTAAAAGAAATTTGCTGAAATATTTCAGATGTCAATTCAGATACAACAGTGAACTATTCTTTCTTTGCAATGAAAAAGCAAATTTTATCATTCGTAGCAATCAGATATTATGGTAATTCAACTCTCATTAATTGAACAAGAATAGTGACATGAAGGTAATACTCCCATATTACATGCTACAAGTTAATTCTAGATTTTTGCTGTCACGGAATTACCTTTTGCCTTCTTTCCACCAAAGCAACCAGAATCATCTTTTTTCTTCTTCTGAGCGCTTCCTGTTCCAGTTTGTTGGTCAGTTACTGGTTCTCTGAATTTATCAGCTCCAGGTACTTCTCTATGCACTTGATAGGAGAGGTTTCTCATAATGCATACACAATTCTCAACTGACTATTAAACAAAAACAATTAAATTTCCATCAGAAACATAAAGCAATACATTTCAACTGGATTGATACTGCCATGGCTATTTCCTCACAGAACCTTCATAACTTGAAAACAAAAAAAACTTGTTATTCCAACAATCAACCCAGTTCCAAAAGTTAAGGCCAGTACCAAATATTCCAAACCATCTGGTAACCTTGGTCATATAATTTTGTGAAATAAATCTTAGATAACTTTAATTCTGTTTGTTTTGTTCATTAAATGGGCAAGAACACAGTTCCGGTGATAATGACAACTCATTGAGCTTGTTAATGAACTAACCGTTCTAAAGATTTTAACTTTCTACTGAAGGCAAAAATTGGTTTAACGGAATGGTTTCTGGTCATGGCCACCTCAGAGGCTTCCTTTCCAATAAAAATGCTTATTACTTAAGCTTTGCATTGGTCCTTGGGCTGTTATCTCATTTCCACATTTTCCTTTTTGGAGTGAAGTTGAAGTATCTTCATGCAGACTTCCTGACAAGCATTGCTCATTTCATTTAGTGATCAACATTTTACGTAAGCTTGCTGTTTTTTCCCTACTGAAAAAGTGGAAGAATTTTGAGCCTCCAATAGTGGGTACTTTTATATACCTGTCAACAAAACTGAACTACTAATGCAAATTCCATGACGATGCCAGCATGAGCTGGGAGTTAGCTGCATGCTCTGTTGCTTTAATGCTATAGGTGCCACTGTTCACCTATATTTTCTTTTCAAGGACTTAGTTTTTTTAAAGTTTAGTACTGAGTATATCAAAATGTAATACATGCTTCAGTTCAATTATGTTAATTCAAATTATGTTAACTATCCATCTAAGCTGTCATTTCAAACTTTGAGACTTATAAATTGCCTTTCTAAAAACTGAAAGTCATACAATCTTTTTATTGTAATTTTCCTGCATTGCTACGATCAGCTTTTCTACAACATGGTTGGAATCTATAGTAGCGAATCTTTTCGATCCAAACTGACATTTCATTCTTCCTGCACAGCCACAGCGCTGCAAAAGTAGCACTCAATTAGTTCCACTGCACCATCTATAACATTTTCTCAATTAGCTTTCCTGCTGTCTTGAAAGTAGTGATGTAACTGGAGGCACAATCCCATGGATGTCAGTTATCTTCTCTCACAACACATTTAGGTCATTTCGGACTTATAAATTTTATCAGTGTTGAAAGGATATTGCACTCTAAGGCCTCACACTTGGTCTTTCATAACATACAATAAATTTCTCTCCAACTCTGTTTTGCTTGCCTTCAATCAAATAGTGTCAGTTTCTTTTGATATCAACTTTTAATTTTCAATAAGGGATTCAAGTTGTTTCCAAATTGAAGTAACAGAAATTTGAAAACTAGAAGTATTTTAATGGAAACTGCAAATCTCTGGTTGCTTAGTAATCGCTAAACATAACAAGCCTTCAGTATGAATAATGGCAAAATCAATCAAACACAACAGCCTACAATCAGAGAGCTGCTAGCATTACAACAGTTCCACTTTGGGTTAATTCCTGCTT